>NW_024100491.1:0-607755 GCF_016545835.1 Crotalus tigris
AAGCCCTCCAAACTGGCAGGGAAAAGATCGGCCATAGCAATATGGCTCGTCACTAAGCTGCTAAAAGCCGAAGTCAAAAACACCACCAATCACCTTTAACGCAATGTGGATGAAACTGGGTGAGATCTGATGTTCTCTTTAAGACTTTAAGTATTCTTTCCTGTAAAAGCTGCCCAAAGTATTTTTTCCCCTGTAAGGAGAGGGGAAAGGGAATTTCTATCCCACCATCTAAGAACAGCAGCGATTAACTACTCAGGGGAAACAGAGCAACTATAAGAACAATTTCAATCTAATTGGATGTATATGCTTTTGAAACTTGGGTTCTAAAAGTGTTCCTATTCTTACTGGAGACATTTGTTTTTATCTTTAAAAAAAGGAAATAAGACTTGAAAAACTATCATAAAAACTTTGGACTTAAAATACTTTAAACAGCATCGGTGACATCTTGTAGCAAAGTATGGTATTACAACTTGCTTAAAAGAGACTTGGCTTGAAGCCCAGACTCCAGAAAAAAACTTCTCTGACCTTGACAGCTATCACCTGTGAAAAACTCAGCTGCAAACAAGGAACTTTTGGGCAGCATATCTAGCCTGTTTGAACTATGAATATAAATTGTTACTGACTTTATTTTTTTATTATTATTATTAAAAGTTTTACAAATTACAATATAAATCCACCCATCCCCTCCCCCCCTCCCCCACTTCCCAGAGCTGATTACAGGGTAACAAATAAACAAACATATTCTAGCTAACATAAACCAACTAAACTATCAATCAAAACCATAATACACTTTAACTCCTTCTCAAAACAAATATTAACAAATTAAGACAAAAATAATAATACCATTAATACTATTAATAATTATCTAAAATCTATTCAAAAGCAAGATAATACTTTTCAGTTTCATACTTCTTCTGAATATAATCAATCCACCTTCTCCAAACCATAATATATCTTTCTTGTGAATGATCCTTCAAATAGGCGGAGATTTTTGCCATTTCTGCTAAATTAGACACTTTAAGTATCCATTCTTCCAAAGTAGGCAATAAGTTTTTCTTCCAATATTGCCCCACTAATAATCTTGCAGCAGTTATGAAATTCAACATCAAATTAGTTTCTTTAACATCCAAATCTACAATAATACCGAACAAAAATAATTGCAGAGTAAACTTTATCTTTTTCTTAAAAATCTTTTGAATATTTCACCAAATCTTAATCCAAAAAGCTTTAATATCTTTACAAGTCCACCAAATATGAAAATAAGTTGCATCTAAATTTCCACATCTCCAACATTTGGGCTGTAATTTTGGATACATGCGGGACAACTTTTGGGGATCCAAATGCCATCTATAAAACATTTTATAAAAATTTTCTCTTAAATTTTGTGCTTGAGTAAATTTTACATTTCTAACCCAAATTGTCTCCCATGTATCCAATAAAATTGGCTCTTGGATATTTGCGCCCATTTAATCATACAATCTTTAACTAACTCCGTTTCAGAGTCCAATTATAAATTCTTATATGAAATCGACTTTGATCTTTAATCTGTTTTACCAAATTCACATCCTCTAAAATAATACCAACCCTTTGATCTATACTCCACCTCACTAACAATTGATTATAATAAAACCAAGAATATACAATATTTTCTTGCTTCAACTCAGTTAAGGGCTTTAATTGCCAATGCTGCCCAACCAAACTAAGTAATTCCTTATAAGAAATCTTATCCAAATTTACTCCCCTAGATACTCCCTCTATCACGTGTCCTGGAACCCCCCAAATTGGAATTTTATAATTTAACCTATAGTAATACTTTTTCCAGACATGCAGCAAGGCACTTCTCAAAATATGGGTTTTAAAAACCTGATCCACTTTTTTATCCTAAATTAAATATGCGTGCCATCCATATAATAAATCCCATCCCTCAAGAGAAAGGATGGGCCAATCACTAATCAAGGTTAAAGCCACTGCATCATAATACAATTTTAAATTCGGTGCCTTTAATCCTCCTCTTTCCCGTGTATTCTGCATAGTTTTAAATTTAAATCTCGGCTTTTTCCCTGCCCAAATAAATGTATTAATCTCCTCTGCCATTCTTCCAAATTGGCATCTTTTTTCAAAATAGGTATCATCTGAAATAAAAAAAAGAAACTTTGGAAGTATATTCATTTTAACTGCCAAAATTCTCCCCAACAAAGATAATTGTAATTTTTTCCAATCATTTAAATCCTTTTGCACTTTTATCCATAATGTCTCATAATTATTTTTATACAATTTAACATTAGAGGATGTTAAATAAATTCCTAAATATTTGACCTTTCTCACTATTTCAAAACCTGTTAATTTAACTATAATATCCTTTTCCTTCATAGACATATTTTTCGATAATATTTTAGTCTTATTATTATTTACCTTAAACCCAGAAACCTTCCCATACTGAAGTAAAATTTAAACCAAATCCCTAACCGAATCTGTCAGTTGAGATAATGTCACAACCAAGTCATCAGCAAAAGCAAATTGTTACTGACTTTCAGAGCTATACGTGGGGAATTGCTTTCCTATTTCTTTACATGAGAAGCATATGTTATCACACGAGATGATAGCATATCTTGGACTATAAACTCTTACCTGACAAACAATTTCTACTATAAAGACCTCCTATAACACATGAAATAGATATCCCATACATAAAAAAACAAAAAACTATTCTTAACATTTGATCCTAAAGTCTTCAACTTAACATACTATCAAGAGAATATGGATAAAATCAGGAAAAAAATCCTTTCCATGTTGAAATCAATACACGAAACCATTCTTTCAGCTTTTGACAACATAAGATGCAACATAAAGGAACAAGATGCCAGCTTAAATATACAAACCCAGATCTTGACTACAACCAAAGAACTAACAATGCAGAAAATAACAGGAGAAGTGGAACAACTAAATATTAAGACTGAGGACTCAATTGACCTACAGATCTAGCCAATGGAAAAGAGAGTGACAACACTGAAAATGGAAAAGACTTTTTACAAAAATCAGAAGAAATTTGAGGAAAAGGAAGAAGAACAGATTGAATGGAAGATAAACCTGTTGTTGTTAGTTGCGAAGTTGTGTACGACAACATTGCAACCCCATGGACAATGTTCCTCCAGGCCTTCCTGTCCTCTACCATCTTCTGGGGTCCATTTAAGCTCATGCCTACTGCTTCACTGACTCCATCCAGCCACCTCATTCTCTGTCATCCCGTTCTTCTATTGCCCTCAATCTTTCCCAGCATTAGGTTCTTCTCCAGTGAGTCCTTCCTTCTCATTAGGTGGCCAAAGTACTTGAGTTTCAACTTCAGGATCTGGCCTATAAACCTATCAGGACAATTATGGGAAATTGGAGTAATGGGGAGGCGATCTAATGAATACAAATGGGTAGTTCTTCCAAAAAACTGCAACCAACTGGTCTTTCTTATTCCAAATAATATATATAATAATAGAGAGAGGACTATTTGATGATTCAAAAGTATTGACATGGGAGGTTAGCTGGCAAAGGAAGAAAGCCAGATAAGACTGAAGAAAATAAGTGTTTTGATTTATTAAAGGGGATTTCATATTAGGGTTGAATATGGTGGAAAATAGATAATTTTTAGAAAATAAAGTAACATTATAATTGAACAGGTAAGATGTGTAACAAGACTAATAGACTTTGTTATGAAAAGGGGAAAGGGGAGAAATTGAGATAAGGGATATTTTGGTCATCTAATATAAAATATTTGGAAATCAGTTGAAAATAAGAATTCTGTTTGCCCAATATGAGATAATAGATATTACCAGAAAAAGAGAGGGAGTATTTGAGCTTTTAAAAATTAGGCCTAAATGAAAAAAAATGTATATTACTGATTTATTGGTTAACCCAGGCAATTCATATAATAGTTTTGATCTATTAGAGGTTATACTATATTATTAATTAGATGGTTTAATATGGTGGAAAATAGATAACTTTTAGAAAACAGAATAAGATTATATTCAAATAGATAAGATGTGTATTTAGAATATTAGATTTTGTTATGAAAAGGGAAAAAGAAGTTGAGATAAGGAAAATTTTGGTTTCCTAAAGCTTGGAAATTATAAATACCAAATGCTAATTTGAATATTGATGGGAAATTAAAGCTTGGGAAGAAAGCAATAAGAGGACATTGATTGTATATAAGGATTGAATGCAAACACAATTAAAATATGTATAAGCTAAAAATTATTGATAAATGTAACAAAGATGTTTTTACTTAGTTGATAACAATAAGAACTATTAGCCTAATATGAGATAGTAGATATAAAGGGAAAAAGAGAGGAAATATCTGATGTTGTAACTTGAGATTTATACTAAAGATTTATGTATGTTATTGAACTATTGATTAACCCAGTCACCACATTGCTTTTTTAATACTTAATTGTAAAATTAGAAAACTAATAAAATAGTATTTAAAAAAGAATATATGTCTCTTTAATTAATCCACAAAATAAATTCCAGACAGATTCAAAATAATCAGGGAAGCTAGTTAATCAAGATATAAGAGGTATGGTTTGATTTGGTTTGGTTTGGTTTGGTTCGGTTCGGTTCACTTCACTTTGCTTCCATGGTAATACCATGGCCATGCAGTTTTAGGATAATGCAATGCTTCAGATTCCATTTAATGATATTTTGGAGCACACTTGTGCATGAACATATTACCTGGCTGCAACTCTTTAAAGCAATCATACATTTTACTAGTATTATATGACAACTCTGCAGAACACAAAAAGGCAGGCACAGCCACAATTCTCTGTGCATCAATGATTCACCTGTGGAGATGGTTACCAGCATCAAATTCCTTGGTATTAACAAGAAGGCTGACTTGGTTGCTCAACAGCAACACACTGGTGAAGCAGACAAAGCAGCATTTTCTGCATCACATGAGAAAAGCACATCTTCCTTCCCTTGTCATTACCACTTTCTATAGAGGGATGATCGAGAGCATCCTATCATATAGCATCACAGTCTGATTTAGAAGCATCACTGCTTCAGACAGGAAGGCAGTGCAAAGAGTTGTGAGGATGGCTGAAAAGATTATTGGCAGTTCCCTCCGTTCCATCCAGGATATAGCACATAAGTGTTGTCTGAGCAGGGTCCACAAGATTGTCTGGGAAACTACACATCCTCTTAACAACCTGTTTTCTTTGTTACCTTCTTGGAGGAGGCTTCATGGTATCCAAAGCAAAACATCCAGATTCAGTCACAGTTTTGTTCCATACAATATTAACCTTGTGAACTTTAAAGCTTCCTCCTTCCACTATGTATTCAAGATGGACAGTGATTAATATTTATATGTTACTTATATATAAAGCTGTAGGTCTATACATATGTTATACATAATATGTTTAAATGTGTGTTAAGTGTGTGTACACTTTGAGAGCAAGCAACTAAATTTCATTTTTAATGTGTACCATTGTGCCCACAGTAAAAAATGACAATAAAGGTTATCTATCTATCGATCTATCGATCCATCTACCCATCTATCCATCTATCCATCTATCTAACAGCTGTATAACATGGCTGTTTTTAGAATGGTAGGCAGCTGCTATATACATGCTCTTGTGTGCCCTGAAGCATTTTCCCCAAATTATTTCCAAACATCTGCATAATTTTTTAATGAAATTACTGTGTTTTGCGCTTCAAACTAAAATTTTCTTTCCACTTTTGAATCATCCTCCCAAGATTGAGCCAAACAGTCCCTCTTCACCCTCAAGTCTGGTTCTATATAGACTTCTGGTGGGGGTACTAAATTGACACCCCACTCACAGCTGGCAGTATTGTACTAAAACATAGCTGGATAATGTGTTAATCCAGATTGCCAAATATTCTCTCTGGATTAAAGAGATATCTTGCAATTATCATCATGCACTTGGACAGCTAGGGTTTTTTGTGAATTTATGGAACAAACAGGTATTTTTGTGGCCATTTACAATCAGCTGGGAGTTGCCAGTATCATCATGGTCTGAGCCATTAATGTTGCCTTTCGCAGACTCAAAGTTTGACCAAACCTCATCTTTTTAATCACTTTGGAGTTTAGTTTTTTAACTTACTGTTTATTTCAGAAATAATAATAATAATAACAATAATAATAATAATATATTTGTTTTCTGAGGTTTTCGCGGGTGTTTGTATGTAGGTCTTTGGTTATTCAGGTTTTCTCCCGCGTCAAATTGGAAGTGTCTTGGCGACAGCTTTTGTGAGTGTGGGTCTGGTGTCATTCTTTGTGTTAGGGACTCGTTTGTCAATAACATGTTAGGGACTGTCAATAACATGTTATTGACAAACGAGTCCCTAACACAAAGAATGACACCAGACCCACACTCACAAAAGCCACAAAGGATGTCACCACCACACATCCACGCAAAAAGCAAACCCAAAGCCACACCGATGATGAGGCACGACCACAAACCAGAAGCCAGACCACAGCTGCATCATTAGCCACTTTAAACCCCTCCAATCCATACATGAAGCAAACTGACAACCACCATGAAGATGAGGCACGACCACAAAAGCGAAGCCAAACAATAGCAATGCAGCTCACCATCTCACATCCCTGTGCAACTCAGACTAACCTGAGCACAACAAAGCCCCCACCCAAACAGAACACTCCCCCAACCAATCAGAGCACAGTCAACCCCCCCATCCAATCAGAGCACAGCCAACCTCCCATCCAATCAGAGCACAGCCAAGCTCCTAACCAATCAGAACACATCTCCATCCAATCAGAACACAGCCAAGCTCTCATCCAATTAGTTCTTACCCCCACTGGCAGTTAAAAGGAAGAAACAGCTACGATCACACATTGCTCATTGCCAAGACACTTCCAATTTGACGCGGGAGAAAACCTGAATAACCAAAGACCTACATATATATATATACTAGGTTCTTGAATCAGTTTTATCTGTTTAATATAATGCTTTATAAAATTACTGGGGGAGAAATTGGCTCTATATACTAGCCTCTATTAAGAGAATTTGTCTATTACAGTTTATATCAGTTTCAAAATATTCTAGCCTTAAATTCAATCTTCTTCTGTATTGATTTGAAGATTTAAGGGGGAAATAAATACATTGTCACAAGAATATGCACAGCTTTTGAATATATTTTACTTCCTATACTCATTTTGGCAACCTGAAACACCATGATGCAAAACATTTATGTATCTTACTTCCACCAATGTATATATGTTATATTTTCAGGTGATCATTCAATCATCATCACCACTATTAGCAGCACTGCCATTAGCTTTCCTAAGTAAGGACATGCACAATGCTTGGTTTACTACCCTTTTGCTTTCAATTTTTTCGCAGTGATGTTTTTTGAACTTACTTTAATATTGGAAATAGTGGAGAATACTGTTGCTAGTGTTTCTGTTTTCCATTTCATATTTGTCCATCACTCTGAAACCTTTTCAGTCTGAAAAAGGCATCTGACAGGCATTCTTTTATAAAGTCTTCACTTGGGATTTTCCTGAAGTATAGGAAGACAAGGAGGATGCAGACCTCGAGAAACATAACTGTATAACGCAAGGTAGTACCACATCCCTTCTCACCTTTTCAAAGCATTGGAGCAGCAAATGCCACATAGGTAGAAGATCCTTCTGCCAAGATTGCTACCAAAATCAAGCAGCACTGGGTTTTTATGTATGCATCTGAATGTTCAGAAGACCAAAAATAAGACCCTTGCAGTGTTCACATAGTTTTCCAGCAATGGATTCTGAGAAACACTTCAAAAAGTACATTTCTGAATGATTTAGACATTCCTATTTAATAAGGATGTGAACACTCCACTTTATTAGCATTCCATAAAAATGTTTTTTTTCTTTGAGAGAGATCACCCCATATACAGTGTGTCTATAATATATATTATCTGAGAAATCCTCTAACCCTAAACATGAAGAACCAGATTTATATTTAAAATTGCAAGAATATGTGATAGGTTTGTGAACAGTAACAGCCAAAATGAGCTATGGATCATTCTGTCTTGTCAATGTGGGTAACATGTAGTTTCATCCCTTAAAAATGGGACAGATTTATACCAAGTACTTTATCTTAAAATCCGCTTTCTTTATTTTATAGACTGTGTGAGTGGTTTAAAACTAGTTTTAAATAATTCCAGGCAGAAACTTTAATAAAAGGTTTCTACGAATGTGTGATGTTTTTTCTGTCAAGGAGATATATATTATAATTGCCTAGGTAAGCCCAATAATTAAGCAAGCTAAAAATGAGTAAGGCAATAGTTTAGCACAGTTCTCAATAATGTACAAGCTGCTTTAAAAACTGATAATTCCTTTTTGTGTTAGTATTCTTTCCTGAGTATATATGGTTTAATATAAGCTATCCAACCAGAAACTCTTGTTCATGTACACTAAACCTTAAATTCTTAGACGATCCCATTTTCCTTTTCTAATGCCTTCCTGAAGTAATTTGAAATAATGGTTAAGAATAATTACATGTCCTTTTTTTTAGTTAAAAACTTTCAATATAGAGGCTGAATACAAGTAATCCTCGACTTCCAACACAATTGAGCCCAAACTTTCTGTTCCTAAGTGAGACATTTGTTAAGTGAGTTTTGCCCCATTTTATGACCTTTATTGTCACAGTCGCTAAATAAATCACTGTAGTTGTTACGTTAATGACATGGTTCTTAAGTGAATCTGTCTTCCCTTTTGACATTGCTTGACAAAAAGTTACAAAGGGTAATCACTGCAACCGTTATAAATATGAATCAGTTGCTAAGTATTTGAATTTTGATCAAACATGAGGACACCGCAGTGGTCATAAGAGTGAAACATAGTTATAAATCACATTTTTCAGTGCCCTTGTAACTTTGAACAGTCACTAGATGAACTGTTGTAAGTGGAGGACTACCTGTATACTCTTACACTATGAAATATAAATAAAATATTTTCTGTTTTGCACAAAATTGTTTGGGGTACTTTTATTAATCACAAACTGCTCGTGTGTGTTTATCTGTGTATGTGTGCACGCGCGCACATATCCATATACAGTACATATACATAGGGAGAGAAAGAGAATGCATTTATATATTATAAATAATTATTGTTAAATATCTTATCTTAATGTCATCCAGTATTTAAAGCATCTATGTATTGCCACCTAATTTTTTTCTGCCCTGAGAATTATTTTTACCTGTAGGAAATGGAAAATAAGACTTGTTATCTTTTCCACCCACTTCTTGAGATCTCTCTAGGAAGAAAACAAATAAGCATATCTACAATCATTATACAATAATTTGTTTCATGATAGTAAAAGAAAAATAAGCAGCCATCATCTAAAAATGTGCTTTTAGTTAGCATTTAGTTAGTCAATGATTATGCAGTTTACATAATATGAGGTTTTGCTTTACTTATTAAAAATAATGGACAAACTAAGAGCCATGTCTCCTTCATGGATTACTGCCTTGTCGTGACGAAGGTACTTGCGTAACTCAATGAAGCTATGAGCTATGCCAAGCAGGGCCACCCAAAACGGACAGGTTATAGCAGAGAGTTCTGACAAAATGTGATCCACTGGAGAAGGAAATTGCAACCCGCTCCAGTGTCTTTGCCATGAAAACCCCATAGACAGTACAAAAGGCAAAAAGATATGACGCTGGAAGATGAGCCCCTCAGGTCAGAAGGTGTCCAATATGTTACTGGGGAAGAGCAGAGGGCTAGTACTAGTAGCTCCAGAAAGAGTGAAGTGACTGGGCCAAAGCCAAAAGGATGCTCAGCTGTGGATGCATCTAGTGGTGAAAGAAAAGTCTGATGCTGTAAAGATCTTTTCTCCATAGCAACTTGGAATGTAAGATCCCTGAATCAAGGCAAACTGGATGTAGTTGAACAAGAGATGACAAGACTGAACATCGACATCTCAGGAATCAGTGAACTGAAATGGACAGGAATGGGTGAATTTAATTCAGAGAACCATCAGGTATACTACTGCGGGCAAGAATCCCTCAGAAGAAATGGAGTAGCCTTCATAGTCAATAAAAGAGTAGGAAAAGCAATACTGGGATACAATCCCCAAAATGACAGAATGATCTCATTGCAGATTCAAGGCAAACCATTCAATATCACAGTAGTCCAAGTCTATGCCCCAACCACTGGTGCTGAAGAGGATGAAATTGACCAGTTCTATGAAGCCCTACAGCACCTTTTAGAATCAACACCAAAAACTGATGTCCTTATCATCATGGGGGATTGGAATGCTAAACTAGGAAGCCAAAAGATAACTGGAATAACAGGCAAGTTTGGCCTTGGAGTACAAAATGAAGCAGGGCACAGGCTGATGGAATTTTGTCAAAGAGAATACAATGGTATAGCAAACGCTCTTTTCCAACAACTCAAGAGATGGCTCTACACATGGACATAATCAGACGGTCAACACAGAAATCAGATTGACTATGTGCTCTGCAGCCAAAGATGGAGAAGCTCTATACAGTCAGTAAAAACAAGACCAGGAGCTGACTGTGGCTCAGATCATGAGCTTCTCATTGAAAAATTTAGGCTTAAATTGAAAAAAGTAGGGAAAAGCACTAGGCCACTCAGGTATGAACTAAAACATATTCCTGATGAATATACAGTAGAGGTGACAAATAGATTTAAGGAATTAGATCTGATAGACAGAGTGCCTGAAGAACTATGGACGGAGGTTCGCAAGAAGAGCTAGCAATTAAAACCATCCCAAAGAAAAAGAAATGCAAGAAAGCAGAATGGCTTTCTGGGGAAGCTTTGCAAATAGCTAAGGAAAGAAGAGAAGCAAAAGGCAAGGGAAAAAGAGAAAGATACACCCAATTGAATGCAGAATTCCAGAGAATAGCTAGAAGAGATAAAAATACCCTCTTAAATGAGCAGTGCAAAGAAATAGAAGAAAACAATAGAATAGGGAGAAGCAGAGATCTCTTCAAGAAAATTGGAGATATGAAGGGAACGTTTCATGCAAAGATGGGCATGATAAAGGACCAAAATGGCAGGGACCTAACAGAGGCAGAAGAGATTAAGAAGAGGTGGCAAAATTACACAGAAGAACTATACAAGAATGAACTTAACATCCCTGATAAACATGATGGGGTGGTCTCTGACCTCAAGCCAGACATCCTAGAAGGTGAAGCGAAATGGGCCTTAGGAAATCTGAGCAACAACAAAGCTAGTGAAGGTGACAGTATTTCAACAGAGCTATTAAAACTCTTAAAAGATGATGCAGTAAAAGCGCTACACTCAATTTGCCAGCAAATTTGGAAAACTTAACAGTGGCCACAGGATTGGAAAAGGTCAGTTTACATTCCAATTCCAAAGAAAGGCAATGCCAAAGAATGTTCAAACTATCGCACCATTGCACTCATTTCACATGCAAGTAAAGTTATGCTTAAAATCCTACAAGCTAGACTCCAGCAGTATGTGGCAGAAGTACAGGCAGGATTTTGAAGAGGCAGAGGAACTAGAGATCAAATTGCCAACATATGCTGGATTATGGAGAAAGCTAGGGAGTTCCAGAAAAACATCTACTTCTGCTTTATTGACTATGCTAAAGGCTTTGATTGTGTGGATCACAACAAATTGTGGCAAGTTCTTAAAGAGATGGGAGTACCAAACCATCTTATTTGTCTCTTGAGAAACCTATATGCGGGTCAAGAAGCAACAGTGGGAACTGGACACAGAACCACTGATTGGTTCAAAATTGAGAAAGGAGTGTGGCAAGGTTGTATTCTGTCGCCCTGCCTATTTAACTTATATGCAGAGCACATCATGAGAAAGGCAGGGCTAGATGAATCAAAAGTTGGAATTAAGATTGCCAGGAGAAATATCAACAACCTAAGATATGCAGATGATACCACTCTAATGGCAGAAAGTGAAAACGAACTAAAGAGCCTCTTGATGCGGGTGAAGAAGGAGAGTGCAAAAGTTGACTTGAAACTCAATATTAAGAAAACCAAGATCATGGCATCTGGCCCTCTCAATTCCTGGCAAATAGATGGGGAAGAAATGGAGGTAGTGACAGATTTTATCTTACTGGGCTCCAAGATCACCACAGATGGGGACTGCAGCTAAGAAATTAAAAGATGCTTGCTCCTGGACAGGAAAGCTATGGCAAATCTAGGCAGCATACTAAAAAGCAGAGACATGACCCTGCCAACAAAAGTACGTATAGTCAAGGCCATGGTTTTCCCAGTTGCAATGTATGGCTGTGAAAGTTGGACCATAAGAAAGGCTGAGCGCAAAAGAATTGAGGCCTTTGAACCATGGTGCTGGAGAAGACTTCTGCGAGTCCCCTGGACTGCAAGGCGATCAAACCAGTCAGTCCTAGAGGAGATCAACCCTGACTGCTCTTTAGAAGGCCAGATCCTGAAGTTGAAACTCAAGTACTTTGGCCACCTAATGACAAGGAAGGACTCATTGGAGGAGAGCCTAATGCTGGGAAAGATTGAGGACAATAGAAGAAGGGGACGACAGAGAATGATGTGGCTAGATGGAGTCACTGAAGCAGTAGGTGTGAGCTTAAATGGACTCCAGAAGATGGTAGAGGACAGGAAGGCCTGGAGGAACATTGTCCATGGGGTCGCGATGGGTTGAACACGACTTCGCAACTAACAACAACAAAAGAGTCATGTGTTTAATATATATGAAAGAGATCACATGCCATTTCCAATCCTTTCCTATAAGTTTATTTTGCTTTTATAATGTTCAGTGTGGTGCTTCTTACTGTTGAAGTGGTATCTTCTTTACACTATACTAGCCTCCCTCTTGCCTAACTAAAATAAGCCCTCCAAGAAATGTAAAGAGTTCATTTTTGCAAAGTTATTGTGTGCTTTTTACTACTTGCTAATGGGTGCATGAAACAATGAAGATGGATGTTTATGTGGTGGTACCCTTCATATTTTATGTAAAATCAAGATAATCACTCCCACCTTCTGAATTCTTGATGTAAGCACAATGAACTTATTATTGGCTTAATTAATGCATTGTTCATTGACTAACATTCATGGAATTGAAAGAATCTTCACAATTACCAAAGAAAGAGAGGCAGAGGAGGAAACAGGATTATATATAAAAAGAAGCCCACACATCTTCTGCTAATGAATACTGCTGCATGGCTTTATTATTTTTGCAGGCAAACACCAGCATCAGATATTGAAAAGGCCACTGAAGGTTGTAAACAACCAGATTCTCTTCCCACAAACTCCTTATGTCTTCACCACTTGGAGGACACAGAAACAAACATATTCATTTATGCATCCATTGTATGCATCCATTGTCAAGTGATGGCAAATCAAGTAATTTTTCCAAAGTAAATTCTGTTAAATAAAAACAAATATTGGAGTTACACAATGTATGTGCATCTTATGCATGTTTACAGAGACTTGAACCATATTAGTTTAATTAGACAAATCATTTTGTAATATTCTATTCTGCTATACTCCAATGTATTTGAACTTTGGAAATCAAACACATCTAGAAGTTAAATTAAAGCAAGTTGAACTTACTAACTCTAGGATTTGTCATTGTGGTTCTCAAGCAAATTCACTTTATAAAACGGCTATTATTTTTCTTCAATTTAGTGAAGGGGTAAAAATAAGCAAGGCTAAAACATACATATGCAGTATCTAAAGGTATGTAATAATTCCAGGATTTATATCTTCAATTATTAGTTGTATCCAATTTCCAGTTCTCCAACTTTTAAAAGCAGTAGCAGAAAGATACATGTCTTAATTAATTTCATTAATGAAAGGTTTATAGCTTCCTAAACCATCAATCATTTTGCCTGAGGACAATTAAACTATCTGGATTTTTTTCCATGCCTTGGAAGTGAAGGGGAAAGTGATGAAGGTTTCTTGGGTGACTGGCAAAAATATTTAAAGTCTGAATCCAATGCCACTAACCCTTAGTATTTCCTGTACTGCTAACTACAAGGGAACAGAGAGTGAGTAAAAAAAAATATTTGTGTTCCTTTTGTGTCTCTCACTCTGCCTGCTCTTCAGCTAGAATCAGACCTGGATTAACCATTAAGGAAAATATGCAGTGTTTAGGGAAGCCACAGAGTTATTTCCCCAGCTTTTTCACTGCAACACTCAACTTTAGTTTATAGTACAGCACTTTTTTTTTGTGCTTTCAAGTCAGTATTGATTTCTATTGACTGGCTGGACAAATCTCTCCAGCCTTCTTAGCAAGATTTCAGAATGGTTTGCCATTGCATTTTTCTGGGAGAGACTGACTGGCCAAGATCATCCAGCTATCTTTGTGCCTAAGTTAAGACTAGAAATCACTGTCCTGCTGGTTTCTAGCCTTAACCACTATACCGAAGTGGCTTTCAACATTTATGAACTCTTAATATTTTTTCATTAAGGGGCACTATTGTTAGGCTATGCTTAAGGGATCAGGTGGCATTAATCTGACCTGTAAACCCAAAATACTTCAACCCGCTCCCCTAATAAAAAAACAAAGAGTCCCTACATTGTTACTTTCTACATAAATACAAAAGAGCTGTTTTTATTTGGTCAGAAGATGCCAGTTATTAGTGATTCTTCTAATCTGCTGCTATAGATCTGTAAAAAGATAAACTTCAAAAACATGGCCTCTGTCTGATTTTGCTTTTTTTATCTGAAAACATAAGACAAAGTTGGTCTCTGAGTGATAGAAAAGAATGTCACAGAAAGGACTATTTCTGTTGATTTCATACCCCACCCCACCTGATTCTAACTGCTCTATTTTATTTATTTTTCCAATGTCTAATCATCTTTCTTGTTTGATGTTACAGCTGTGTGTATCTACAATAACAAAGTGTCTTGGGTGGTACACAG
Source organism: Crotalus tigris (assembly GCF_016545835.1). Taxonomy (NCBI): domain Eukaryota; kingdom Metazoa; phylum Chordata; class Lepidosauria; order Squamata; family Viperidae; genus Crotalus; species Crotalus tigris. The sequence goes on from NW_024100491.1 coordinate 14,857, forward strand.
AATTAAATAACTCAAGGCAGGAGATAGCACATTGTATAAATTATAGAAAACAAGGGTCTGGAGTTGTTCCATGGTGAATAAATTAAAGAAAAATAACAGCAGGAGAGAGAGGCAAGCTCTCACATAAAAGATAGAAATTTTGAAGAGAAATGGCTAGTCAATGAGGCAGAAAGATGCAAGAATGAAGAAGGCAGTAAAAAAAAGAGAGGATCATTTCTCTAAAGACAACTGATGACAGTTGAAAATAATGCAGTGAAAATGAATATTTTACATTAGTTAAATCTATAGCCCATCAGATTTAAATAAAACAGATAAGTTATTAATATATATCTTTGAGTATATTCTTTAAAGGCATATTTTATTTCAAAGAATACATCTATCCTATTTCAAAGAAGGCATCCATCCAATTTTTAAAAAATACTTTTTGATATGGAAATGGGTTGGCCCACATTATGTTACAAAAACATGTAATGAACTCTTGTGTGGGATTCATACTGTGAAGAATTATAAAATGATTACAGCCTTCTACAGTTTCCTCAGCCTCCTACGTATGTTGGATCACAACAGCCCCTATATTTCCCATTGATAAGTTACCTATTGATAAGTTTATGGGTTTGAAATCCAACACTTCTGGGAGACCACAGATTAATTCATTGTTTGTCAAATAGGAAAGAAGGGAAAAAAAGAATAAGATACTGTTATGTGCTGCTATCTTGATTTTTGCTTTCCACCCCACCCCTATGGTTCCTTTGTCCATAATTTATGTTTCTATAATTTAGCAGATAGGAACTCAAGGTCTTCTCCAAACTTTTTGCACATTGCTATCTTTTATAGAATGTGGGAAAAGGTAAATTTAGGCTTGGAAAGAACAGTGAAGAATGCACAAGCCTTCCTATGAAAGTTCAAGAATCTTGGAGTGAAAAACACGATAGATTATTTGAAAACGATATTATTTACTACTTTTATATACTTGGTTAGTGGAGATACAATACTGAAAGAAATTAACAATTGCTCATCCTTAGGCTCTCATCTGAGATCAATGGTTTCAGGCCTTTAGTTATGAAAGCCTTTGCAAAATGGACTTTTTGCTGGGCTATATCTATTTTCCATATTGCAGCCTTCCATTAACTAGGGATAAGTGGTCTTTGACTCTAAGTCAGTAGGGCCATTGCTGTCAATTCACATTTTGAGGAGGATTCCAAAACAAAAACTACACTGAATTATTCCTACTTTTAGCACCTCCTCTGTGTCCTATCTTGTGGGCAGATGTTGAGAAAGGTCATCTCCATATAAAATGCTGTCAGCATTTGCCAGTACAACAAAATGTGACTTTGCAAGTTCTCTGTCTCTTTGTCTGTCTGTCTATTTGTCTCTCTCTTCCCTTATCTGCAGCAGCTTCACTCAAATTATAAATAAGTTAAAGTCTAAAGATTTTCTTGTTGATGTTCAATGTGGCTTTGTTTTCTTTGTTTTTTCAGAGATAATGCTTTTGTCTTTGTATTTGCAAGTGCATATCTATTAGTGGTTTGGACATTTTGACTGTGAGCTTGTCCAATGAATAATAAAAACCAGAACTGTTTTGGGTCTTCATCTTAATTTTTGTCTGAGATCTTCCCACTCAAAGGAAATCACATTGCTCCTGATTAAACATGAGCAAATCAATAGCCATTTTCAGACTCTGTTGTATTAGTTAACAAGATACTTTATTAAATTAGAGCTGCTCGAAACAGAATTATCTTTTGTCTTCTAAATTTTAGAACTATTGTTTTTGAATTAAAATAGAACATTTTTTTCCTTCCGAAACCCAATGGAAAAGTTTTATTACTACTAATTCTGTTTAGCAATCCTGATGACTCAGCAAAGATGTTTTCTTAAATATAATCCTGTGGTTTAGTTGTTTAGTAAGTAAGTGACATGGTAGAAATTAGTTAACCTTTGAAGCACAGATTTCAGTTAAAGGTGGCCCCAAATTTTGCAGTGTGCAGTTCACAACAACTTCCATGATTTTGATATCAAACATATGAATAATATTTCTATATTTATAATATTTCCATGATATTACAATGTTTTGAGATTTAGGACTGTGCAAAAAATCAGTTTTAGTTAAAATAAAACATATTTTACCATTCAAAATTGTTATTAGCTGTCATTCGATATAAGGGTGCTCTGCAAATTCAAAAACTTGAATGAGAATCCAAGTCAGCTATATTAACAACCTATCTGCACCCAAGTATCATATTAATTCTCACTGGATATTGAGAATTTTCTCCTTAATCTGAAAGGAGATCTCAGACTGACACCCTTGTATTACCAGAGAATGGTACTTAATACCTCATATCTCTTGCTAATGAGGGCTGCTATCTGTGGGGGATTTTTTACATGAATATACATTTAGTAGGGTTACCAAATCAATATTCTTTTCTGAACAGCCTTTCATATTTATAGTACTAAGTTTTAACATACACTGTTCCTTCTACATTTTCTCCCAAATCCATGAATTTGTACAGAGATTTTGGATAGAAAAATATGAATGGGAGCAGATAGTAGATAATGATGTCATTCATACTTTAAAAACAAAATTAAAGTATGTAGAAAGTACAGAATTTTTATCTAATCTGTGACAGATTTCTTTTATAGTCTAATGTCAGTAACATTATAGTTATTATTTATGGGAAACTGAATTCTTTCATCAATTACAATAGCAGATTTCAAAGCTAGCTTCTGGTATAATAGACACTTTGGGAGCTATCTATGAATGAAGTCCCTCTAAGGCCATAACCACACAGTATCTGGCAAAAAGAAATTCCATTTTATTACCCCAAAGTATATTTAACTCACCGGTCACTTTTTTAAAAAGAACACATGAAATTATAACTCAAACATTTGCATGTGCAGTTTGAAAGTGTTTATAGGAATTTGCCATCTAAGTATACATACTTGGTACATCATGTCCCCCCCCCCCATATGCTTTCTGTGAAGCCATGCCCACCCCATTGCCGGCAATGCAAAAAGAGTCACAATACGTCACGACACATCACGTGACGTGGTGAGTTTAACACCCGTGCAGTAGAGGCTTCTTTTTTTTTTTTTACTGAAGGCAGGATATGTCTGGCATATTCAGTTGTTTTTTTGACTGTCCAACAGTTGAAGTACATGGACATGGGTGGCGGGGGGAGGAACAAATTTTGTTCACTCTATTATTTGACAATTAAAATACTTAAACATTTTACCTTCTTGCATAGTATCTTGGTGAGCATTATCTGGGGTTTACATAAAATGAGTTTTCTGAGCTTAGCAGATTTATTTAATAAATATTTATTTAATAATTTATTTATTATCTTTGGTCATATTTCATGCCTTGTATTTGTAACTTAGCTAGGTGTGAATAATCATACTTAGTTTATCCTTCTTATTAGCATGCTTGACCAAAACTGCATTGTTGTTGTCAAGTTTAAAATATTGTAAAGTGCAATCTGAGCTATTTCATAATCTTTAGTCCCTCCTGCATTGGGCAGCATTCTAGTGTAATATAACCACATTGATGACCCTCCCAGTGGTAGAATATTTTTTCTTAAGGCAAAGCTTAATTTCTAGTGTTTCAATCCAATGTATCCATATATATCTCAAAACAGGGAGAATTGTGGAACAACTATTATGCAAGAATTATGCACTCTGCCAATAATAAGCATAAATGGTAGCCTAATGTGTGGCCAGGAGAAAAATGGAGGCTGGCTACTTCCACTCTTCCAGAAAAGAATGTGAATGTGAATGTGAAAAGGTAATTGTTTAGTTCATACTACCAAGACTCAATGAAGTGTACCCTAATTTTTTTTACCAATGTTGAGTCTTTTGAAAATTATCCAAGAAACATGCCAACCAGTGTTATTAATAGCAAATAGAGCAGCCTTCCTATATAACAGACATGTCAAATTCACAACGTATCGGAGCATTTTCTCCATTGCTGGCAATGGGGTGGGCACGGTTTCCTTGTGTCATGTCCGGCCCACGGGCCGGCAGTTTGACACCCCTGCTATATGACATTTTTTACTTCTGTTTGTTAGCCTTTTCTTTCTGATTAATTTCTAAATCTGGATTGATTTACTTCTGCAAAGAAGTTGAGAGCAGGAAATAGACTAAAGCTGAACACTACAATTTGTACATTGGACTATATTTGAGAAGGAGAGAGAATAAATATTAGAATTTAATTTCGTACATCACAGAGATGCACAAAACAAGGATGTATGGTATTGATTCTTGTTCCTTCTTCTAAAGGAAACAAACTTGGCCCTAAAACAAATACCTTGCAAACAGCAGTAACAGAAGGCCTGGACCTGTGTGTTCAATATGGACTATAGTATTAGTAAAAGAGAATATTTGTAGCTCAGGTTTGAAATGAGAGGAACTTGGTGCTCTATGACTTGGTTGTTTTCTTCAGGTTTTTTATTATTCAAACTAGATTTTTTTTCTGTGTTTTTCCATGGCAAAAGGATTTGCAGTTATATCAAAATAGACAACTTTAGAATACTAGTCAGGCATATTTTGTCAAAATGGAATAAAATGCATGAATACAAGTAGGACGGGGTATGTATATATGTGTGTGAATATCACTATATATTTTCATTTTTCACTGACTATTTAAGTTGGATCAGAAGCATAATAATAATAATAATAATAATAATAATAATAGGCACTACCTTGACGTGGTTGTGGGGCTTGTGTACTCTGAGGAAGATGAGAGCTATGCCAGAGGTTCAACCATACTGGACAGGTCTCATCAGAGGAGTCAGACAAAGAGTGTCTCTCCCATAAAAAATATGGTGAGACGTAAATTTCAGAATGCCATACCGGCTCGGACGTCGCCCGGGTTAACAAGGTCCGCGCTAGATATTGGAGTTCCTGGATATCTGGTGAAAAATGGGTTACAGGACTCAGGACTGTTGGCTGAGCAACCAGGGCCAGCAGCTGCAGAACTACTGGAAGAAAAGGTGTTTACCCGTCGCAGATACACAGTGATGGAAAACAAAGAAATAATGATCTGTTACTACAGATCAAGTCCAACAAGACGAGGATATCTAAAACGAATGCACCAGTTCTGGAAAGAACAACATCCAGAATCAGAAATAACAGAACAGAGACTAGCAGATCAACGCCGATTTATAACACGAAAAAAGTATTTACAGAAACAGAATTGGACGAACTGCAAAGGTTTACCCAGGGCAAAGAAATCAAAGCCTTACAAGAAGTAATTCAGAATGTAGAGGCAAACCAGGGGAGTTGGCAGTGAAAGAATCCAGTAGAGATATACAACTGTTCTCATTTGGAAACCAGGCGCCTATTCCTCAGGAAGAACAAAACCTTCTAACTAAAGAAATAAAAGAATTGAAACAAAGAATAACTGAGCATCTAGAACAGCACAAAAACAACAGAATAAGGCTGCCTGCATTGAAGCTTGTTTCAAAGAAACAGCTAGCACAAGCATTAAAAGATGCAAATACTGCAATAGCAAGTATAAGCACCAATTCACTGCAAGAAACAAACCAACTAATGTACAGCACAGCTGCAGTTATAACTGAATACCTGGGATGCAAAATCAACAAAGAAGAAAAACAAACAAACAGTGCACCACAAAAATGGAAGGTTAGACTAGAAAATAAGATCAGCAAGTTAAGATCACATGCAAGCAAGCTAGAACAGATGAAAGAAAAGAAGCTGAAGAACAAGAAGACCAAAGAATACCTAATCAAGAAATACCACTTAGAAACAAGGAAGATCAAGGAAGCATTGGAAATAATAAAGCAACAAATAACAGCTATAGCCAGGAAAATCAGTAGATATGAAGCTCGAATTGCAAACTATAGGCAAAACCTCCAATTTCAATCCAATCAGAAACGTTTCTACCAATCCATCAATGGAGAAACTGCAAGGAATCAGTCAGTACCTGACAAGGAAGAAACAGTGCAATTCTGGAAGCAGATATGGGATAACCCAAAGAAATACAACAAGGATGCGGCTTGGTTAAAAGAGGTGGATGCAAATAAAACAGAAGTTGAAATGAAAGAACTAGTAATAACAACAAAAATGGTAGAAAAAAGAGCAAGGAAAATCAAAAATTGGTCAGCACCAGGTGAAGATGAACTGCATGGGTTTTGGTTGAAACATCTAACTGTTATACACCCACTCATTGCCAAGCAGTTCAACAATATACTACAAGGAGGAGAAATTGAAAAGTGGCTAACAACTGGGAAACCTACCTAATAATGAAAAATCCAGCAAAAGGGGCAACACCAGGTAACTACAGGCCAATTACCTGCTTACCAACAACTTTCAAATTACTAACTGGTGTGGTAGCTGATGCAGTACAACAGCATCTAGTTGAAAACAATCTCTTTCCACCTGAGCAGAAAGGAAACCGCCCCAATAGCAGAGGAACAAAAGATCAACTCCTAATAGACAAAATGATCTTGGAAAACTGCAAGAAAAGGAAGACCAACCTGAATGTGGCATGGATTGACTACAAAAAGGCATTTGACTCTCTGCCACATGATTGGATAATAAAGTGCCTAGAAATAACAGGAGTCAGTAGAAACATCAGAAAAATTGTGCAAAGATCGATGGCACAATGGAAGACACAGTTGCAGATCAATGGTGAGAGGCTGGGAGAGGTTAATATCAAGAGAGGAATATTTCAAGGAGATTCATTATCACCATTACTATTTGTTATTGCACTGTTTCCTCTGTCAACAATACTGAATAACTCAGGACATGGCTATCAAACATCAAAAACATCTGCTAGACTATCCCACCTCCTTTACATGGATGATCTGAAGCTGTATGGAAAAACATCATCTGAAATAGAATCGCTGCTCAACACTGTCCGTATATATAGCCAAGATATTGTAATGGAGTTTGGCTTGGACAAATGTGCCACACTTACTATCAAACAAGGAAAAATAGTGAAAACTGAAGGAATCAAGATGCCCCACGAAAATAACATTAAGAGTCTGGATGAGGAAGAGTACTACAAATACTTGGGTATCCTTCAAGCTGACAACATCAATCACACTGAAGTCAAGAAAAAGATTAGAGGTGAATACATCAAGAGAGTGAAGAAGATCTTAAAGTCCAAACTCAATGGAGGAAATACCATAAAGGCAATCAACACCTGGGCAATCCCAGTCATTAGGTACACAGCTGGAATAGTGGACTGGACTCAAGCAGAACTAAAAGCAATGGATAGGCAGACCAGAAAAATAATGACAATGAATCATGCCCTTCATCCACGAAGTGACATTGATAGACTTTATCTACCAAGGCAAATAGGTGGGCGTGGAATGCTACAAGTACATCAGATGGTTGAAGAAGAAAAAATGGCTTTGGAAGAATATCTGAAGAACAATGATGAAGATGCACTGAAATTAGTATATCAGGAAGGCTTACTAACTACTGGAGAGACCAAACTGGCCTACAAGAAAGACCAAATGAAGAACAGAATAGAGGCATGGGAAGACAAAGCACTACATGGCCAATACATGAAAAAAATAGCTGGGAAATCAGATAATAATAAAACCTGGCAATGGCTAAGAGCAGGAAAACTGAAGAAAGAGACCGAGGGACTAATTCTGGCTGCACAAGACCAAGCTTAAGGACAAATGCATACAAAGTCAAAATTGAGAAGACAGCAACAGACAGTAAGTGCCGCCTATGCAAAGAAGCTGAAGAAACAGTGGACCACTTGGTAAGATGTTGCAAGAAGATTGCACAGACTGATTACAAGCAGCGGCATGACAAAGTAGCAACAATGGTGCATTGGAAGATCTGCAAAAAATATCATTTGCTGTAAGCAAAAACTGGTGGGATCATAAAATAGAGAAAGTCATAGAAAATGATAAAATTAAACTGCTCTGGGACTTCAGAATTCAAACAGACAAGCACCTGCAACATAACACCCCAGACTTAACAATTGTCGATAAGAAAGACAAAAAAGTCTGGATAGTGGACGTGCAGTGCCTGGAGACAGCAGAATAGAAGAGAAAGAACTGGAGAAGATAACAAAATACAAAGACCTACAAATAGAAATAGAAAGACTGTGGCAAAAGCAAGCAAGGGTAGTACCAATAGTCATAGGCTCCTTGGGCGCAATCCCAAAACAAATGGAGCACCACTGAACACCATTGGCATTGACAAATTGCTATTAGTCATTGGCAAAAAGGGGCCTTACAGAATGCTTCCTCCCTGCGACGATATCTGAATCCATCAAAATCCACATATGCTTATCCCAGGTCCGGGTAAGGACTCGTAGGTAGACAAAATGCCAATCCAGTCTGAACATCTGGTGACTGTGCGATGATCCATAATACATAATAATAATCCACAGAATAATGAGGCACTACCTTGACTGGTTGTTTTTTTTTTTTTTTTTTTTTTTTTTTTCTGGGAGGGCTTGTGTACTTGGGAAGATCGAGAAGCTATGCCAGAGGTGTCAACCATTACTGGACAGTCTCATCCGAGGGAGTCAGACAGAAGAGTGTCTCTCAACATAAAAAATATGGTGGAGACGTAAATTGGCGATTCCCATACGGCTCGGACGTCGCCCGGGCTAACAAGATGCGCGTTAGATATTGGAGTTCCTGGATATCTGGTGAAAAATGGGGTTCAGGACTAAGGACTGTTGGCTGAGCAACCAGGGCCAGCAGATGCAGAACTACTGGAAGAAAAGGTGTTTACCCGTCGCAGATACACAGTGATGGAAAACAAAGAAATAATGATCTGTTACTACAGATCAAGTCCAACAAGAAGAGGATATCTAAAACGAATGCACCAGTTCTGGAAAGAACAACATCCAGAATCAGAAATAATGGAACAGAGACTAGCAGATCAACGCTGATTTATAACATGAAATAAAGTATTCACAGAAACAGAATTGGACGAACTGCAAAAGTTTACCCAGGGACAAGAAATCAAAGCTCTTACCAGAAGGCAATTCATGAATGTTAGAGCAAAACAGGCGGGGAAGTTAGGCAGTGAAGAAATCGCAGAGATATACAACATGTTTCATTGGAAACCTAAGCACCTCTCCTAGAAGAACAAACCTCTAACTAAAGAATAAAGAATGAAACAAGAATAACTGAGCATCTAGAACAGCACAAAAACAACAGAATAAGGCTACCTGCATTGAAGCTTGTTCCAAAGAAACAGCTAGCACAAGCATTAAAAGATGCAAATATTGCAATATCAAGTATAAGCACCAATTCATTGCAAGAAACAAACCACCTAATGTACAGCACAGCTGCAGTTATAACAGAATACCTGGGATGCAAAATCAACAAAGAAGAAAAACAAACAAACAGTGCACCAGAAAAATGGAAGGTTAGACTAGAAAATAAGATCAGCAAGTTAAGATCACATGCAAGCAAGCTAGAACAGATGAAAGAAAAGAAGCTAAAGAACAAGAAGACCAAAGAATACCTAATCAAGAAATACCACTTAGAAACAAGGAAGATCAAGGAAGCATTGGAAATAATAAAGCAACAAATAACAGCTATAGCCAGGAAAATCAGTAGATATGAAGCTCGAATTGCAAACTATAGGCAAAACCTCCAATTTCAATCCAATCAGACATGTTTCTACCAATCCATCAATGGAGAAACTGCAAGGAATCAGTCAGTACCTGACAAGGAAGAAACAGTGCAGTTCTGGAAGCAGATATGGGATAACCCAAAGAAATACAACAGGCTGAGGTTGTAAACAGAGGTGGATGCAAATAAAACAGAAGTTGAAATGAAAGAAACTAGTAATAACAACAAAAAATGTAGAAAAAAGAGCAAAGCAAAAATCAAAAATGTCAGCACCAGGTGAAGAGAACTGCAATGGGTTTTGGTTGAAACATCAAATGTTATTACACCCACTCATTGCCAAGCAGTTCAACAATATACTACAGGAGGAGAAATTGAAAAGTGGCTAACAACTGGGAAAACCTACCTAATAATGAAAAATCCAGCAAAAGGGGCAACACCAGGTAACTACAGGCCAATTACCTGCTTACCAACAACTTTCAAATTACTAACTGGTGTAGTAGCTGATGCAGTGCAACAGCATCTAGTTGAAAACAATCTCTTTCCACCTGAGCAGAAAGGAAACCGCCCAATAGCAGAGGAACAAAAGATCAACTCCTAATAGACAAAATGATCTTGGAAAACTGCAAGAGAAGAAAGACCAACCTGAATGTGGCATGGATTGACTACAAAAAGGCATTTGACTCTCTGCCACATGATTGGATAATAAAGTGCCTAGAAATAACAGGAGTCAGTAGAAACATCAGAAAATTTGTGCAAAGATCGATGGCACAATGGAAGACACAGTTGCAGAGCAATGGTGAGAAGCTGGGAGAGGTTAATATCAAGAGAGGAATATTTCAAGGAGATTCATTATCACCATTACTATTTGTTATTGCACTGTTTCCTCTGTCAACAATACTGAATAACTCAGGACATGGCTATCAAACATCAAAAACATCTGCTAGGCTATCCCACCTCCTCTACATGGATGATCTGAAGCTGTATGGAAAAACATCATCTGAAATATAATCGCTGCTCAACACTGTCCGTATATATAGCCAAGATATTGTAATGGATTTTGGCTTGGACAAATGTGCCACACTTACTATCAAACAAGGAAAAATAGTGAAAACTGAAGGAATCAAGATGCCCCAAGAAAATAACATTAAGAGTCTTGATGAGGAAGAGTACTACAAATACTTGGGTATCCTTCAAGCTGACAACATCAAGCACACTGAAGTCAAGAAAAAGATTAGAGGTGAATACATCAAGAGAGTGAAGAAGATCTTAAAGTCCAAACTCAATGGAGGAAATACCATAAGGCAATCAACACCTGGGCAATCCCAGTCATTAGGTACACAGCTGGAATAGTTGACTGGACTCAAGCAGAACTAAAAGCAATGGATAGGCAGACCAGAAAAATAATGACAATGAATCATGCCCTTCATCCACGCAGTGACATTGATAGACTTTATCTACCAAGGCAAATAGGTGGGCGTGGAATGCTACAAGTACATCAGATGGTTGAAGAAGAAAAAATGCTTTGGAAGAATATCTGAAAAACAATGATGAAGATGCACTGAAATTAGTATATCAGGAAGGCTTACTAACTACTGGAGAGACAAAACTGGCCTACAAGAAAGACCAAATGAAGAACAGAATAGAGGCATGGGAAGACAAAGCACTACATGGCCAATACATGAAAAAAATAGCTGGGAAAGCAGATAATAATAAAACCTGGCAATGGCTAAGAGCATGAAAATTGAAGAAAGAGACCGAGGGACTAATTCTGGCTGCACAAGACCAAGCCTTAAGGACAAACGCATACAAAGTCAAAATTGAGAAGACAGCAACAGACAGTAAGTGCCGCCTATGCAAAGAAGCTGAAGAAACAGTGGACCACTTGGTAAGCTGTTGCAAGAAGATTGCACAAACTGATTACAAGCAGCGGCATGACAAAGTAGCAACAATGGTGCATTGGAAGATCTGCAAAAAATATCATTTGCCTGTAAGCAAAAACTGGTGGGATCATAAAATAGAGAAAGTCATAGAAAATGATAAAATTAAACTGCTCTGGGACTTCAGAATTCAAACAGACAAGCACCTGCAACATAACACCCCAGACTTAACAATTGTCGATAAGAAAGACAAAAAAGTCTGGATAGTGGACGTGGCAGTGCCTGGAGACAGCAGAATAGACGAGAAAGAACTGGAGAAGATAACAAAATACAAAGACCTACAAATAGAAATAGAAAGACTGTGGCAAAAGCAAGCAAGGGTAGTACCAATAGTAATAGGCTCCTTGGGTGCAATCCCAAAACAACTGGAGCACCACTTGAACACCATTGGCATTGACAAATTTGCTATTAGTCAATTGCAAAAGGCGGCCTTACTAGGAACTGCTTCCATCCTGCGACGATATCTGTAATACCATCAAACATCCACATCTGCCTATCCCAGGTCCTGGGTAAGGACTCGATAGGTAGACAAAATGCCAAATCCAGTCTGAACATCTGGCTGACTGTGCGATGATCATATAATAATAATAATAATAATGAGGCACTACCTTGACGTGGTTGTGGGGCTTGTGTACTCTGAGGAAGATGAGAGCTATGCCAGAGGTTCAACCATACTGGACAGGTCTCATCAGAGGAGTCAGACAAAGAGTGTCTCTCCCATAAAAAATATGGTGAGACGTAAATTTCAGAATGCCATACCGGCTCGGACGTCGCCCGGGTTAACAAGGTCCGCACTAGATATTGGAGTTCCTGGATATCTGGTGAAAAATGGGTTACAGGACTCAGGACTGTTGGCTGAGCAACCAGGGCCAGCAGCTGCAGAACTACTGGAAGAAAAGGTGTTTACCCGTCGCAGATACACAGTGATGGAAAACAAAGAAATAATGATCTGTTACTACAGATCAAGTCCAACAAGAAGAGGATATCTAAAACGAATGCACCAGTTCTGGAAAGAACAACATCCAGAATCAGAAATAACAGAACAGAGACTAGCAGATCAACGCCGATTTATAACACGAAATAAAGTATTCACAGAAACAGAATTGGACGAACTGCAAAGGTTTACCCAGGGCAAAGAAATCAAAGCCTTACCAGAAGTAATTCAGAATGTAGAGGCAAACCAGGGGGAGTTGGCAGTGAAGAAATCCAGCAGAGATATACAACTGTTCTCATTTGGAAACCAAGCACCTCTTCCTCAGGAAGAACAAAACCCTCTAACTAAAGAAATAAAAGAATTGAAACAAAGAATAACTGAGCATCTAGAACAGCACAAAAACAACAGAATAAGGCTACCTGCATTGAAGCTTGTTCCAAAGAAACAGCTAGCACAAGCATTAAAAGATGCAAATACTGCAATAGCAAGTATAAGCACCAATTCACTGCAAGAAACAAACCAACTAATGTACAGCACAGCTGCAGTTATAACAGAATACCTGGGATGCAAAATCAACAAAGAAGAAAAACAAACAAACAGTGCACCACAAAAATGGAAGGTTAGACTAGAAAATAAGATCAGCAAGTTAAGATCACATGCAAGCAAGCTAGAACAGATGAAAGAAAAGAAGCTGAAGAACAAGAAGACCAAAGAATACCTAATCAAGAAATACCACTTAGAAACAAGGAAGATCAAGGAAGCACTGGAAATAATAAAGCAACAAATAACAGCTATAGCCAGGAAAATCAGTAGATATGAAGCTCGAATTGCAAACTATAGGCAGAACCTCCAATTTCAATCCAATCAGAAACGTTTCTACCAATCCATCAATGGAGAAACTGCAAGGAATCAGTCAGTACCTGACAAGGAAGAAACAGTGCAGTTCTGGAAGCAGATATGGGATAACCCAAAGAAATACAACAAGGATGCGGCTTGGTTAAAAGAGGTGGATGCAAATAAAACAGAAGTTGAAATGAAAGAACTAGTAATAACAACAAAAATGGTAGAAAAAAGAGCAAAGAAAATCAAAAATTGGTCAGCACCAGGTGAAGATGAACTGCATGGGTTTTGGTTGAAACATCTAACTGTTATACACCCACTCATTGCCAAGCAGTTCAACAATATACTACAAGGAGGAGAAATTGAAAAGTGGCTAACAACTGGGAAAACCTACCTAATAATGAAAAATCCAGCAAAAGGGGCAACACCAGGTAACTACAGGCCAATTACCTGCTTACCAACAACTTTCAAATTACTAACTGGTGTGGTAGCTGATGCAGTACAACAGCATCTAGTTGAAAACAATCTCTTTCCACCTGAGCAGAAAGGAAACCGCCCCAATAGCAGAGGAACAAAAGATCAACTCCTAATAGACAAAATGATCTTGGAAAACTGCAAGAGAAGGAAGACCAACCTGAATGTGGCATGGATTGACTACAAAAAGGCATTTGACTCTCTGCCACATGATTGGATAATAAAGTGCCTAGAAATAACAGGAGTCAGTAGAAACATCAGAAAATTTGTGCAAAGATCAATGGCACAATGGAAGACACAGTTGCAGATCAATGGTGAGAGCTGGGAGAGGTTAATATCAAGAGAGGAATATTTCAAGGAGATTCATTATCACCATTACTATTTGTTATTGCACTGTTTCCTCTGTCAACAATACTCTCAGGACATGGCTATCAAACATCAAAAACATCTGCCAGACTATCCCACCTCCTTTATATGGATGATCTGAAGCTGTATGGAAAAACATCATCTGAAATAGAATCGCTGCTCAATACTGTCCGTATATATAGCCAAGATATTGTAATGGAGTTTGGCTTGGACAAATGTGCCACACTTACTATCAAACAAGGAAAAATAGTGAAAACTGAAGGAATCAAGATGCCCCACGAAAATAACATTAAGAGTCTGGATGAGGAAGAGTACTACAAATACTTGGGTATCCTTCAAGCTGACAACATCAAGCACACTGAAGTCAAGAAAAAGATTAGAGGTGAATACATCAAGAGAGTGAAGAAGATCTTAAAATCCAAACTCAATGGAGGAAATACCATAAAGGCAATCAACACCTGGGCAATCCCAGTCATTAGGTACACAGCTGGAATAGTGGACTGGACTCAAGCAGAACTAAAAGCAATGGATAGGCAGACCAGAAAAATAATGACAATGAATCATGCCCTTCATCCACGCAGTGACATTGATAGACTTTATCTACCAAGGCAAATAGGTGGGCGTGGAATGCTACAAGTACATCAGATGGTTGAAGAAGAAAAAATGGCTTTGGAAGAATATCTGAAGAACAATGATGAAGATGCACTGAAATTAGTATATCAGGAAGGCTTACTAACTACTGGAGAGACCAAACTGGCCTACAAGAAAGACCAAATGAAGAACAGAATAGAGGCATGGGAAGACAAAGCACTACATGGCCAATACATGAAAAAAATAGCTGGGAAAGCAGATAATAATAAAACCTGGCAATGGCTAAGAGCAGGAAAATTGAAGAAAGAGACCGAGGGACTAATTCTGGCTGCACAAGACCAAGCCTTAAGGACAAATGCATACAAAGTCAAAATTGAGAAGACAGCAACAGACAGTAAGTGCCGCCTATGCAAAGAAGCTGAAGAAACAGTGGACCACTTGGTAAGCTGTTGCAAGAAGATTGCACAGACTGATTACAAGCAGCGGCATGACAAAGTAGCAACAATGGTGCATTGGAAGATCTGCAAAAAATATCATTTGCCTGTAAGCAAAAACTGGTGGGATCATAAAATAGAGAAAGTCATAGAAAATGATAAAATTAAACTGCTCTGGGACTTCAGAATTCAAACAGACAAGCACCTGCAACATAACACCCCAGACTTAACAATTGTCGATAAGAAAGACAAAAAAGTCTGGATAGTGGACGTGGCAGTGCCTGGAGATAGCAGAATAGAAGAGAAAGAACTGGAGAAGATAACAAAATACAAAGACCTACAAATAGAAATAGAAAGACTGTGGCAAAAGCAAGCAAGGGTAGTACCAATAGTCATAGGCTCCTTGGGTGCAATCCCAAAACAACTGGAGCACCACTTGAACACCATTGGCATTGACAAATTCGCTATTAGTCAATTGCAAAAGGCGGCCTTACTAGGAACTGCTTCCATCCTGCGACGATATCTGTAATACCATCAAACATCCACATCTACCTATCCCAGGTCCTGGGTAAGGACTCGATAGGTAGACAAAATGCCAAATCCAGTCTGAACATCTGGCTGACTGTGCGATGATCGATAAATCAACAAAGAAGAAAAACAAACAGTGCACCACAAAAATGGAAAGTTAGACTAGAATATAAGATCAGCAAGTTAAGATCACATGCAAGCAAGCTAGAACAGATGAAAGAAAAGAAGCTGAAGACCAAAGAATACCTAATCAAATACCACTTAGAAACAAGGAAAATCAAGGAAGCACTGGAAATAATAAAGCAACAAATAACAGCTATAGCCAGGAACATCAGTAGATATGAAGCTCGAATTGCAAACTATAGGCAGAACCTCCAATTTCAGAAACGTTTCTACCAATCCATCAATGGAGAAACTGCAATGAATCAGTCAGTACCTGACAAGGAAGAAATAGTGCAGTTCTGGAAGCAGATATGGGATAACCCAAAGAAATACAACAAGGATGTGGCTTGGTTAAAAGAGGTGGATGCAAATAGAACAGAAGTTGAAATGAAAGAACTAGTAATAACAACAAAAATGGTAGAAAAAAGAGCAAGGAAAATCAAAAATTGGCCAGCACCAGATGAAGATGAACTGCATGGATTTTGGTTGAAACTTCTAACTGTTATACACCCACTCATTGCCAAGCAGTTCAACAATATACTACAAGGAGGAGAAATTGAAAAGTGGCTAACAACTGGGAAAACCTACCTAATAATGAAAAATCCAGCAAAAGGGGCAACACCAGGCAACTACAGGCCAATTACCTGCTTACCAACAACTTTCAAATTACTAACTGGTATGGTAGCTGATGCAGTACATCAGCATCTAGTTGAAAACAATCTCTTTCCACCTGAGCAGAAAGGAAACCGCCCCAATAGCAGAGGAACAAAAGATCAACTCCTAACAGACAAAATGATCTTGGAAAACTGCAAGAAAAGGAAGACCAACCTGAATGTGGTATGGATTGACTACAAAAAGGCATTTGATTCTCTCCCACATGACTGGATAATCAAGTGCCTAGAAATAACAGGAGTCAGTAGAAACATCAGAAAATTTTTGCAAAGATTGATGGCACAATGGAAGACACAGTTGCAGATCAATGGTGAGAGACTGGGAGAGGTTAATATCAAGAGAGGAATATTTCAAGGAGATTCATTGTCACCATTACTATTTGTTATTGCATTGTTTCCTCTGTCAACAATACTGAATAACTCAAGACATGGCTATCAAACATCAAAAACATCTACCAGACTATCCCATCTCCTTTACATGGATGATCTGAAGCTGTATGGAAAAACATCATCTGAAATAGAATCACTGCTCAACACTATCCGTATATATATATAGCCAAGATATTGTAATGGAGTTTGGCTTGGACAAATGTGCCACACTTACTGTCAAACAAGGAAAAATAGTGAAAACTGAAGGAATCAAGATGCCCCACGAAAATAACATTAAGAGTCTGGATGAGGAAGAGTACTACAAATACTTGGGTATCCTTCAAGCTGACAACATCAAGCACACTGAAGTCAAGAAAAAGATTAGCGGTGAATACATCAAGAGAGTGAAGAAGATCTTAAAGTCCAAACTCAATGGAGGAAATACCATAAAGGCAATCAACACCTGGGCAATTCCAGTCATTAGATACACAGCAGGAATAGTGGACTGGACTCAAGCAGAACTGTCGATAAGAAAGACAAAAAAGTCTGGATAGTGGACGTGGCAGTGCCAAAGACAGCAGAATAGACGAGAAAGAACTGGAGAAGATAACACAATACAAAAACCTACAAATAGAAATATAAAGACTGTGGCAAAAGGAAGCAAGGGTAGTACCAACAGTAAAAGGCACCTTGGGTGCAATCCCAAAACAACTGGAGCACCACTTGAACACCAAAGGCATTGACAAATTTGCCATTAGTCAATTGCAAAAGGCGGCCTTACTGGGAACTGCTTCCATCTTGCGACGATATCTGTAATACCATCAAACATCCACATCTGCCTACCCCACGTCCTTGGTAAGGAGTCGATAGGTAGACAAAATGCCAAATCCAGTCTGAACATCTGGCTGACTGTGCGGTGATCCATAATAATAGTAATAGCAATAGTAATAATAAAGTTGGAAGGGACCTTAGAGATCATCAAGTCCAACCCCCTGCTCAGGCAGGTAACCCTATACCATTTCGGACAAATGCCTCTCCAGATTCTTCTTAAAAACTTTCAGTGTTGGAGCATTTACCGCTTCTGGAGGCAGGTTGTTCCACTGGCTAATTGTTTTAACTGTCAGGAAGTTTCTCTTTAGTTCTAGGTTGCTTCTCTCTTTGGTTAGTTTCCATCCATTGCTTCTTGTCCTGCCTTCAGGTGCCTTGGAAAATAGCTTGACTCCCTCTTCTTTGTGGCAGCCCCTGAGATATTGGAACACTGCTATCATGTCCCCGCTCGTCCTTCTCTTCATTAAACTAGACATATCCAATTCCAGCAACTGTTCCTTATATGTTTTAGCCTCCAATCCCTAATCAACTTTGTTGCTCTTCTCTGTATATAACATTTATAAAATTATAACATTTATCATTTGTAACAGAAGTATAATTAAATGCACTTGTATTTTAATATGGCCAATGGCAGCAATTCAATATTTTTTATGAAAATTTCTAATATGTCAGCATTCAGACACAGAGTTATAGAGATTCAAAGTCATTACATATATTTCCCATCTATCAACAAGTTTCTATATGAATGCTGCTTTCTTTTCTGGATTTCAAGCAACTAGTAACATAAAATTGTCATCATTGGTACAGATTCTCTTTGTAGTGTATAGAAAATAGGTACACTGAATAAGATAGTATGGTTGTCAACGCTGTGACAAACTGAACTGAAACCATTTTCATTTTGTCTTCATTGCCATATATTTAGTTTATAAGAAGGAAGGGGATATAGTTCTCAGTTAGCCAAAACAATTCAATTGTATGGGAACCAAGGTCATTGCTGATAACATCTTGGTGGGCTGGAGAACTGGGAGAAGTGCCCGCATTTTCTAACAATTGATGAATATGATTTATAACAGCAAATTGGGGTGGGAATTGCAACTTGCAACTTTGTAACCAAGGAGAGGGGAATTTAGTCTTGGGTTCACCTTTGTAGGTGCCATTATTTTGTAACCAAATAAAAAATGTTCTTTGAGGAAGAATTCCTTGCCTTGAAGTTCTTTTAATTGGTGTCATCTACTGGAACCATGACAATGATATCTTAAAGCACTTGAGGTTCCTAGGATCCAGGGAAATAGTTGCATCGGAAAGATTTCAAACTTGGCTGAAATAATCTATTCTTTCAATCAATCAATTCCTAAGGTTAACCCATCCTCAAATATCAATAGCAACATTATTTAGGCAATAATTGGAGTTAATCATTTTATGAATCTTGGGGATTAATAATCTCATGGGATTCACCTGCTCCAATAAATTACTGCATAAAATGCAGAAATCCAGACCTTTTACATCTGTGGGTTTCTCATTCTACCCCGTCAGGGTTTAGGTTTGTGTCCTAAAGATTAAACTTTCAAACTTTTGCATTATATTGGGGCATAGATTATGCACTAACATTGGTGACAGAGTTACTAAAATTCTTATTATAAGAATTAGAAACAAGGAAAGTATTGATGAACAGTAGTAGTAAAGTGCAAACATTATTATTTCAGGAATGGAAGATTTTGAAAAATCTGATGTTCCCCTCAAACAAGCTTTATCCAATCATTCTGGACCTGATACATTGGTTTTCCCAGAAGTTAATCCTATGAACCCGAAGTGGACTGTACTGTTCCAGACAAGGACACTCAGAACTAGGCCTATTTCATCCAGAATACTATGTTAGAAATATCATAAACTGTTTTCAGTTTGGAAAATTGCCATATAGGAAGTCATTGGACCATTCTTGGAAGAGCCAGAATCCAATAGTTGATTTTATACATACCTAATCAGTAGTGTCCAATAGTAATAATGATAATGATGATGATACATTGACTGAACTAAAGTTTAAACAAGAGAGGCATTTCAGCAGTTTTTTCTCTTCAAATTCTAATCCAAAATCTCTGCATTGCCAATCTTGCTAGACTTCAAAGAATATCTACCTCCATCTTACGTGGTTGCTGCTCAGAACTTCATTTGAGTATTTCTACCTGATCTTATTGTTCATCTAATGAGTAAGATTAGATTCTATCTTCTGAGAAGTTAAAATCTTAAGTAAACTTCTAAGATTTTTTGTATCTAGCTAGATCTTAATTTGAACATTTTTATTTACCTCTACTTGATGCAAGATTATTCAAATTCCCCATGAGAATGTTCAAACTTATCATAATTCAGGTTATTTCCTTTCTTTTTCTTTCTTTCTTTTTTCTCTCTCCTATCTTCCTTCCTTCCTCTTCAATATATCTAGTTTTTCTTTTTCTCTCTGAAAAAATATACTCATTTTTTTCTTTAAAAAAATACAAATACAAAGAATATTTCTATTGTTTTAAATACTGAAAAAGTATGTTAGAAATTGATATTTTGGGGCTCCACAGCAGCTGGTTTGGAATCTCAGCACAGTTGTGCATTTAATTCCCTATATTATTACATTCATAATTTTTTTATAATAATGAAAACATCTAAGTAAGTTAAATATCTTTAAATCATTGTTTCCCTCTTATATACTTTTGCTGAACGATAGGAAAATTCTATTTTAAATATTTCTATGCATATATATTCTGCAAATTTTACACATTTCGTTGTGATCTGGCTGAGCAAGTACAACTTCCCTATTTCTTTCTCCTCATTTGTATAAAACAAGACAGGTACTCCGTTATCCCTAAAGCAGACACCACTTATCTGTCACTTGCAGAACTTGGTTAATGCATATGTCAAGCCTCCCAAGAATACCGTCTTCGTGATAGAAATATAATGGGTACAAATACAGATGGGTGGGCATTAAATTACATGCCTACTCTGACCTTCAGAGGTCAAAAACTCAAAGACCGAGAATGACAGATGCGTTTTTGAAAGTCTCTCAGACATCTGCCATGGCAATTCATGGCTAGCTTTATATTCATGGGAGCTTCAAGAAAAGTCAATTCAGTGTAGGTTCCTGATTTAAATGATGTGATATCACTGTTTATGTGGCTCTAGAGCATTCTGAAATGATTTGCATTTTGGAGAGTTCATTGCTCATGCCAGCAATTTAAAATCTTTTTTCTAATTTGATCATACTTTAAAATAGGCTACTATTGAACCACAGACGTTTAGAAATTCTCTAGTTTTCTTACTGATAAAGCTAGCATAGAATTATAAAAAAAACAAATTAACTAGGAAAACTCTTGTGTAAAAGGAAAATCACAACATCTGGGTGTCAAAATAGTGATGTTTCTTTTGTTGTTACGGCATTTTTCAATATAGATTCAGCTCTTGGACAAACTGAGAAGAACAGGTATTTCATATATATCAATGGTTTAATTTGTAATGTATGAAAAATTAAAGCACATAAAATGTCACAAGATTTGAATAAATTCCTTTGCACATTTTTTTAACAAAACCAAAATAGAACATGCTATTCAGACGAAAATAAGATATTTTCAGGAGACATGTTTAGAGATACTTTAGCCTAGTTCATATATATATAGTAGATTACTTTATTGTTACCATCCATGACTGAAAAAATTAAAAATGGTTAAAAATAAAACACAGATTGTTGCAATGTGTGACTCCAATTTCTCAATTCCCAGAGAATTCACAGCAGGATTTTCTATTTACTGACGAAAGATTATGTCTCCTGAAAGTGGAAGATAAACAGATCCTCAGTCTAAATTAAATTAAATTAAATTATTATATTAAATTAAATTAAATTAAATTTTGTATTAGTCCCATTTTAGGCCTCAGCTTACCATTCAAAGGACAAATGTTGTTCTTGGCCTGGAATAGATTGTGCTGTTTTCATGACAGAAAATTAATAAAGCATCAGAAAAATTCATAAAGAAAAATGCCAGGAAATTGATACTTGTCTTATTTTCCCATGTACAATTAGAAATAACATGTTATTATATCCAGTCATTTTTCCATTTCCTACTTGCTATAATAGCTTGTGAAACTGTAGTAACCATTTGCTTACTTGGGGCTGAGTTAAAGTAATAGAATAACTAAAAGAAATGTATGCATGGAAAGAGAAGTTGGGAGAAGTTGAAGAGCATGTGGTTATTTGAGGAGCAGTTTGAATTGTATACCCAATCAAGAAATGCATTGCAGACAGGCAACAAGAACAATGGCAGTGATGTATATTGTTATATTGATTGGCTGAAATTAAAGTAATTTCTTTAAATGTAAGAGGTCCTGTAGGCGAGCAACCACATCTAATGAATTATATGAAATGGATATAATGATCTTTAATGAACACATACAATCAGCCAACAATTATCAAGTCTAAAAGACAATTGGTTTAAGAAACGTTATAAAATTGCATGCTAAGGTGTGGTTATATTTTTTTTAAAAAAAGGAATCCTGCTTACATTTTTAAAAACTAGGGAGATACATTTTTGTATGGGATTTGATAGAAGTGCAGAACACCTTTCTAGTGAAAAATCTTACAAAGCTTAAAGACTTTCCTCTAGAAGAGTTGAAATGGAGATAAACTGAATTTAAAGAAAACAGCTATTCCAAGTTCTAAAAAAAATTGTTAAAAACCTATCAAATATAAACAAAGGATAGATAATTCATAATGAGCTACATGATTTCTGGGATTCTCAATAGAAAGAAAATAATTCTACCTGGTTTTTGAATCTAAATTAAAATTTAGATATTTGGTGATTAGTGATTCTTTTTCAAACTCTTAGTTCAATTTCAACTGGTTTCATTAAAATTAAAAATCATGTTCAAGAATGTATCACACTAATTATATCTCATGAAATGCTCCCTTCTTTTTTATTAAAAGTTTTTTTAAAAATTATTACAATATAGACCCCCCCACCCCTCACCCCTTCCCCCCCTATCCCACTTCCCAGAGCTGATTACAGGGTAACAAATAAACAAACATAATCTAACTAACATAAACCAACTGTACTATCAATCAAAACCATAACACACTTTAAGTCCTTCTCAAAAGAAATATTAACAAATTAAAACAAAGATAATAATATAATTAAAACTATTAATAATTATCTAAAATCTACTCAAAAGCAGGGTAATACTTTTCAATTTCATATTTCTTTTGAATATAATCAATCCATCTTCTCCAAACCATAATGTATCTTTCTTGTGAATGGTCCTTCAAATAGGTGGAGATTTTCGCCATTTCTGCTAAATTAGACACCTTAAGTATCCATTCTTCCAAAGTAGGCAGTGAGTTTTTCTTCCAATATTGTCCCATCAATAATCTTGCAGCTGTTATAAGATTCAACATCAAATTAATTTCTTTAACATCAAAATCTACAATAATACCCAACAAAAATAATTGTGGAGTAAACTTTATCTTTGTCTTTAAAATCTTTTGGATATTCCACCAAATCTTAATCCAAAAGGCTTTAATATCTCTACAGGACCACCAGATATGGAAATAACTTGCATCTAAATTTCCACATCTCCAACATTTGGGCTGTAAATTCGGATACATGCGAGACAACTTTTGGGGATCCAAATGCCTTCTATAAAACATTTTATAAAAAAATTCTCTTAAATTTTGCGCTTGAGTAAATTTTACATTTCTAACCCAAATTGTCTCCCATGTATCCAATAAAATCGGCTCTTGAATATTTTGAGCCCATTTAACCATACAATATTTAAGTAACTCCGTTTCAGAGTCCAATTCTATTAAGGCACTATAAATTCTTTTTATATGAGCTCGACCTTGATCTTTAATCTGTTTTACCAAATTCACATCCTCTAAAGTGATACCAACCTTTTGATCTATACTCCACCTCACTAACAATTGATTATAATAAAACCAAGAATATACAATATTTTCTTGCTTCAACTCAGTTAAGGGCTTTAATTGCCAATGCTGCCCAACCAAACTAAGTAATTCCTTGTAAGAAATCTTATCCAAATTTACTCCCCTAGATACTCCCTCTATTACATGTCCAGGAATCCCCCAAATTGGGATTTTATAATTTAATCTATAATAATATTTCTTCCAGACACTCAATAAGGCACTTCTCAAAATATGGGTTTTAAAAACCTGATCAACTTTTTTATCCTAAATTAAATATGTGTGCCATCCATATAACAAATCCCATCCCTCAAGAGAAAGAATATTTTTATTTGTTAAGTTGAGCCAATCACTAATCAGCGTTAAAGCCACCGCATCATAATACAATTTTAAATTAGGCGCCTTCTTTCCTGTGTATCCTGCATAATTTTGAATTTAACTCTCGGCTTTTTCCCTGCCCAAATAAATTTGTTAATCCCCTTCTGCCATTCCTCCAAATTAGCATCTTTTTTCAAAATAGGTATCATCTGAAATAAAAAAAGAAACTTTGGAAGTATATTCATTTTAACTGCCGATATTCTCCCCAACAAAGATAATTGTAATTTTTTCCAATCATTTAAGTCCTTTTGCACTTTTGCCCATAATGTCTCATAATTATTTATTTTTATCTGCCCTTAAGGCTATATATCAACAACAATCTGCACAAATCATAGTTAATGGGGGATTAACAGAAGCATTTAAAATTGAAAACGGTACAAGACAGGGATGTCTTTTATCACCATTGTTATTTGTTTTAACAATGGAGATTTTACTTATTAAAATTCGGGAGTCACCTCGTATAAAGGGAATAAAAATAAATAAGAATGATTATAGGTTGAGAGCCTTTGCTGATGGTTTGGTTGTGACATTATCTCAGCCGACAGATTCGGTTAGGGATTTGGTTGAAATTTTAATTCAGTATAGGAAGGTTTCTGGTTTTAAGGTAAATAATAATAAGACTAAAATATTAGTGAAAAATATGTCTATGAAGGAAAATGATATTATGGTTAATTAACAGGTTTTGAAATAGTGAGAAAGGTTAAATATTTAGGAGTATATATAACAGCTTCTAATGTTAAATTGTATAGAAATGCTCACTTCTTATCAGTGAAATTGTAACCATATTATTTACAAATATATCATGAATATTTATGTAAGTGCTATTAAGTTATTTGGTATAAAATCTGGAATAATACACATCAGCTCAGGTAAGAAGAAGGTGCATAAAGCTAAAAAATTAACATGTTTACAAAGGAGAAAAGAGAAAGTTAAAGTCAAATAATAAATGAATGTTTTATGAAATAAATATAAGAAGACAGTACTATAATGGTCTATAAAACTGTAGATGTAAAAGGAAGGGATTATAACTATGGGACATACATTCATTTAGCTATGGTTAAAGTCCTATAAATAAAATGAAAGTATTATATATAATCCCTGCTCTGTGAAAAGGATGAGCAATTTCAAAATTTGATAAATAAAAATATAATAAGATTGGCTGGTTAATGAATTTGAGAGCTATGTATTTAATATTTATGTGATTTTCTTCCTCCCACACATTTTGCTAGTTTGATATGGTTAACTTCCTATAATTCTACTATATGTAATTCTATACATATAGTATAATTTTATATTTAGTACATTTCTTAATAATCAGTACATGGGCAGTGATGAGTGCATATCGATATACTCAGGTGACCTTACCTGTTTGGAAGCTGCATTAGTTGTCAGTTCACTTTTAAGATAAACTGAAATATTCGGTTGGTGGTCATTTTTATGACTGAGTTATCTGAGGGATAATACTCATGGGCCAATCTAACCGGATCTGTTAAGGTCAACTTCTTCCAGGTCCCATCCCTCTCAGATTGGAAAGATATTGGAAACAGATAATTTTAATAGCCACTGCACTCCCAGTATAAATGTGATCTGCCTCATCCTTCCTAGGCTTTAGGAAAACTTTGAAGACCTTCCTTTCAAGTCTTCAATTGGTGTAGTTTAATTAGAAGGAGAGAATGCAGACAAACAGTATTTGAATTTGCTGGTGTATTTTATTTTGTATTGTTTTGTTGCATTTTAATGCTTAGATGGAATATTTGTGGAATATTTTTATTGTTAGTTACCTAGAGCCTGTGTTGATGAGCAACATACAACAATGTAAATAGTAAATAAATGATTATGATAATTTCTAAACATAAGGAGTCTAGATCACTTAACAAATTAATGGAAATCCACTTTAGTAATGCTTCAGTAGGCTGTGGAATTTGTATATAAAAGCATCCTATAGCACTGTCAGACTAACAATGGTAAGGCAAAAGTGAGGAAAGAGAAACAGCTTTGTCTTTCTAACTATTTCTTACTAAATTATAGTACGTCCAATTGCAAAAAGTAATAAAAGGTTTTTTATTTAGAACAGCTTGAAACTCATTTAAATATTTAACATCTACAGTCTGCAATTGGGTATGTCTAGTTTAACGAAGAGAAGAACGAGGGGGGACATGATAGCAGTGTTCCAATATCTCAGGGGCTGCCACAGAGAAGAGGGAGTCAAGCTATTTTCCAAAGCGCCTGAAGACAGGACAAGAAGCAACGGATGGAAACTAATCAAGGAGAGAAGCAACCTAGAACTATGGAGAAACTTCCTGACAGTTAGAACAATTAACCAGTGCAACAATCTGCCTCCAGAAGCGGTGAATGCTCCAACACTGGAAGTTTTTAAAAAGAGACTGGACAGCCATTTGTCCAAAATGCTATAGGGTTACCTGCCTGAGCAGGGGGTTGGACTAGATGACCTCCAAGGTCCCTTCCAACTTTATTTATTTATTATTGTTATTGTTGTTGTTGTTGTAAAAACTATAGCACACAAAGGGCTAAAATGAAATCTTGCATCCTTATCTAACAAGGATAGGTTTTTTGAAAATGATTTAAGATAAATGAACCCCTTAAGTAAAATATTAAAATAATTTTCAATTATAATTTTTAAGGAAAAACTGATAAATAAAATGTCTTAAACAGCAAAAGGAATAGTAGATATTTTGTATTACAATTTTGACTTGCAGATTTTTTATTTAAAAAAAATGGCTGATTTTTTTAAAGTCTAAAATAATGTACTAGATAAAACCCTGTGGTAAATAGAATATAGGTAGTTCTTGACTTACAACCACAAATGAGTCCAAAATTTCTATTGCTAAACAAGATACTGGTTTTCAGTGAATTTTGCCCCATTTTGTGATCTTTCCTACTGCACTTGTTAAGTAAATCACTGCATTTTTTTAGTTAATAACACAATTATTAACTGAATCTGACTTCCCTTTAACTTTGCTTCTCAGAAAGCTGGAAAACATGATCACATGACTCCAGAATATTGCAGCCGGTATAAATAAATGCCAAGCATCCAAATTTTGATTATATGATCATGGGGAGGCTACAAAGGTCATAAGTCACTTTTTTCAATTGCATTGTAACTTCAAACTGTCATTAAATGAAGGAATGTAAGTTGAAGACCACCTACAGTTTTAAACAAAAAGGCCGGCTTACAAATGTACTATTGATCCAGTTATCCCAGTTCACAGCCTAAGAATTTTCATTAGATTAGCTATTTCCCACAATTTTTCTTTATTGGATGAAGAAGACTCTGGGAAGAAGAGGAAGAGGAAGAGGAAGAGGCAGAGGAAGAGGAAGAGGAAGGAAGAGGAGGAGGAGGAGGAGGAGGAGGAGGAGGAGGAGGAGGAGGAGGAGGAGGAGGAGGAGGAGGAGGAGAAGGAAGAAGAAGAAGAAGAAGAAGAAGAAGAAGAAGAAGAAGAAGAAGAAGAAGAAGAAGAAGAAGAAGAAGAAGAAGAAGAAGAAGAAGAAGAAGAAGAAGAAGAAGAAGAAGAAGACAATCTGATTTCACTGCTGAGATTTAACCTATTGGTTGAGCTGATGACATTGTATGGATGGTGACAGAAATATATGCATGATAAGACTATCAAATAAGCATAACTTTTTAACTGGCAACTTCGTAAAACAGAGCAACTGTCACGAAAATTATAGTGTCAGAATCTCCTGAGTCTCCTGAGTCTGCCCCACAGTAAGCCAGTATACTGAAGGAATGGTGTTGTCAAAAATGATAGTATGCTGGTGCACTATGGCTCTATCACTCTGCCAACTAAACAACAGATGCTCTTCTGATTTATTTAGAGTGCTCTAATAAAAACTGAAGCCATTATTTATTCTTGGCTTCTGATCCCTAGGTTTCTTTGGTTTGTATTTATTTTACTAGTTATTTACGTGTTTTACTTGCCCAATAGCGAGAGGAGTTTTTGGAGGGAGGGAGGGTTGAATTGCAAGACAGTTAAATAACAAAGAGAATGGGAAGAAAGCAAATAAAAACATCAATCCTACAAACATATCAAAACACTGCATAGATTGTGTGTCTTTGTGTTTTTACTTTGTTGTATGCTGTACAGAGTCTACAGATTAAGATGGATAATAAAAACTATTAAATAAATGCCACTATCCAGGATAATGCTGCCACATAAAGTAAAAACTTTCCTCTCTTCTTTCATTTTTTGACATTCCCTGTCCTTCTCTCTTCTTTCTTATACACATTTTTTGTCATTTCTTCTGTGCTTTGTGTAAAAGAGAAATGATTTTATGATCACCACATCTGAAGACAGGACAAATTATTGTACAATATACACATCATCATGTTATGGTGACAACTCAATTCCTTTTGTCCTTGCATCATAACATCACACACAAGTACCTAAGGCATAATTGAGCCATGACATGACAATAAACTGTCATTCTGATGTCATCTTATCTTGCTACAAGTCTGTACCCCATCAATCCAAGGTTTTATTATTTACTTTTTAATAATAATGTATCTCACAACAGTTTCACGATCAGCCCTTTTTAATGAACTGGATCTAATCCAGCAGAATTCTGTTTTCAATAAATTTATATCAAGGATGGACAATGTAGACTGTCCATCTACTTTGCTCACAATATCTTTATTCTTGAAGATGTATGCTGAAACGATATACCTTTGCTCTTAGACGTTCTGTATGCCTGGATACACACACCTTGGTTTTAGAACCACTTCTCCCTGAGGATATTTGCCCATTCTACTTAGGACTATGGAGATTCTCAGTCATCCAGCTCATTCTTGCCCCAAAGATGCTTTTTCAAAATGCAACTGGACTGAAGAAGCTTCTTGTATGAGAAGCAAAATGTCTTCAAGGAAAAACAAAGAAAGTCCAGTTGCCTTTTAAAAACACTTTTGGGATTTTACTTAAGTGTGATATGGTGGATGCACATCAGGTTCCTTCCCTTAAATGTTACAGGTCTTAGGACGCATGCCTTTTCAGCAGTTTCCCTGCCCTTTGATACACTGAGATCCTGTAGGCCTCTACCCTCCCGCCTTCCAAAACCATGAATACCTGGCTTATCACCAAGCCTAGTAATGTTCTTTGTGTATTGTGAGGTTTGGTATATTTAGGGTCACTGGCAGTGTCTGTGATGTTTTTATGTTTTTACATTTTTATTGTTTTTCCTGTCATTTACAAGCCACACAGGCTTATGGGATGGGTAGTTAGGTAAAACTTTTAAATAAATGAACAAAAAACATATATTAAAGTAAATACAACCTCTAAGCATATGTTTCTTCAGTCTCTTTTACTCAATATCCCAACCAGCTCACAATTTTTTTATCATAAAAATATATTGAATTATTTCTAAATATTTCCCAGTGAAAGAGTGCATTGGTTTTTGCAATTTTTAGCCAATTGTGAATCAAAACTATTTGCTGATTTATTAAATATCACTTAGAGATACACCAAATGATCCCAATTTTCATTTCATCTGCAATGGATAATATAGTGCCATGTCAGCTGCATTTTGGTTACTTGTGTATCTAAAGGTAGGTTGTAATGGTCCAGTTAAAATATTCAAACAGAATCTTTATTCTAGGAAGATTTCTTTCTCATATTGTTATTGTTTTGTATTTCAAGCAAATCAGGAGCTGATAAATTATTCAGCTACAATAAACCTTGCATACAATCACCCAACACAAAGAAAATTTAATTTAAGTTAAATGTGTTTTTGACTAATGGTTTCTGCCTGCTTGATTTATCTGTGTAACATTGTATAACCGAAGATTGGTATGGATAATTTTTGCATTTTTAGGCTTACATTCCGCATGCCTAAGTATGGGAAGCTTATAGAGTAATATACTTTAAAATGGTTATTCAACAGGATGCAGGGAATAGAAAGGGGCATTTTAATTGGACTATACTACTTTCTCTACCCACAAAGAGTATAGAATACATATTTATTCCATTTTCCTTATCCAGGGAACAATCTGGGAGAAAAAAAATGAAATTAAATGAGCCTAATAAATTTCAAATAGTAATATAAATTCTCAAGCTATGCAACATCTCTAGATAGCTTTGATATTATAGGCCTAAACTTAAAAAGGGCAATAAATCACAAACTTCCAGTTTGCCATCATGGCTGTTGCGGCAGCTGGAAGGTGAGCTCCATCTTCCGCATTCGGTTTCACTCCGCTGGGAACCCTGAAAGGGTCTAAAGTCACCCTGTAGGGGTGATGAGAAAGGAGGGGACCCCCGCTTGATCACTGGAGGCTGGCAGCCCTTCTGCTCGATCTAGGGCAGCCCTCCAAACCGGCGGAAGAAAGACCGGCTATAGTAATATGGTCCATCACTAGGCTGCAGATAGCAGAAGTCAAATTTACTACCAAGCACTTTGAAAGCAACGTGGATGAAACTGGGTGAGATCTGGTCTTCTCTTTATCCTAAGTACTTTCTTTTCCTGTAAAAGCTGCCTGAAGTATCTTTCCCCCTGTGAGGAGAGAGGGAAGGGAATTTCTATCCCACCCTCTAAGAATAACGGTGACTGACTACCCAGGGGAATTAAAGCACTAAAAACCAACTTTAATTTAATTGGATTGATATCTTCCTGAACTTGGGACCAAATTTTTCCTATTTTTATTGGAGACTTTTGCTTTTATCTACAAAAAAGAAATAAAATTGGAAAAAGGATTATAAAAATTTTGGACTCAAAAAAATCTTAAATGGCATCGGTGACATCTTGTGGCAAAGTTTGGTATTGCAACTTGTTATTTCTTAAAAGAGACTTGGCTTGAAGCCCAGACCTTAGATAAGACTCTTCTGACCTTGTCACCACCTGTGAGAAACTCAGGTATAAGAGAACAGCTGGGCGGCATAACTGGCCTACTTGAACTGTGAATGTAAACCTTTACTGACTTTCAGAGTTATATGTGGGGAATTGCTTTTCTATCTCTTTATTTGAGGAATATTGGTTACTATATGAGATGATGAAATACCTTGGACTATAAAATCTTGCTTGACAAATGATTTCTACAATAAAGACTATTTATAAACACGTGAAAGAGATGGATGAAGACCAGGAAAAGATCCTTTTCATGTTGAAAGCAATACATGAAACCATTCTTTCAGCTTGTGATAAAATAAGACCTAACATAAAAGATCAAGATGCCAGCTTAGATACACAAACCTAAACTTTGACTACAATCAAAGAACTAAGAATGCAGAAGATAACAGAAGTGGAACAAACAAATATTAGGACAGAGGATTCAATTTACCAACAAATACTGCTAATGGAAAATCCAGAAAAGGGAGAGACAACACTGAAAATGGAAAAGACTTTCTATATAAATCAGAAGAAATTTGAGAAAGAAGAACAGATTGAATGGAAGATAAACATATCAGCACAATCATGGGGAATTGGAATAATAGGGAGACGACTTAATGAATACAGATGGCAATTAAATGGTCTCCTTTATTTCAAATAACATATATAATAATAGAGGGAGATCTTTTTGACAATCTAAAAGCACTGATATGGAAGCCTAGTTGGCAAAGGAAAAAAGCCAGAATAAGGGGATATGATTAGGGGATTAGGGGACTGGAGGCTAAAACATATAAGGAATGGTTGCTAGAATTGGGTATGTCTAGTTTAACGAAGAGAAGGATAAGGGGGGACATGATAGCAGTATTCCAATATCTCAGGGGCTGCCATAAAGAAGAGGGAATCAAGCTATTTTCCAAAGCACCTGAAGGCAGGACAAGAAGCAACGGGTGGAAACTAATCAAGGAGAGAAGCAACCTATAACTAAGGAGAAACTTCCTGACAGTGAGAACAATTAATCAGTGGAACAGCCTGCCTCCATAAGCAGTAAATGCTCCAACACTGGAAGTTTTTAAGAAGAGACTGGACAGCCATTTGTCCGAAATGGTGTAGGGTTTCCTGCCTAAGCAGGGGGTTGGACTAGATGACCTCCAAGGTCCCTTCCAACTTTATTACTACTACTACTACTACTACTACTACTACTATTATTATTATTATTAGGCTGAAGAAAATTGGGGTTTTGATTTATTAGAGGGGCTTTCATATTATTAATTAGAGGGTTAAAGGGAGAAGTTGAGATAAGGGGAATTCTGATCCTTAGATTTAAAATATTTGGAAATTAGTTGAAAATAAGGATTTTATCTGTTTAATATTTAACAATTAGACTTAAAAGAAAAAAATTAATTATTATGAATATGTTTGATTTATTGATTAACCCAGGTAATATATATATAAAGATTTTGATTTATTAAAGGGGATATTGTATTATTAAGTAGATGATTTAATAGGTTGGGAAATAGATAACTTTTAGGAAATAGAACAAGATTATATTCAAATAGATAAAATGTGTATTTTGTATATTTGATTTTGTTATGAATTGAGATAAGGGAAATCTTGTTTACCTAAAGCCTGAAAATTATAAATATCAAAGGTTAAATTGGAATATTGATGGAAAAAAATTGGGAAAAATTAATAACAGGATATGGATTATTTATGAAGATAGAATGTAAAAAATAATTAAGATATGTATAAACTAAAATTTTATTGATAAATGTAATAATGATGTTTTTACTGAATTAGTATAAGAACTGTATTAGCTTAAATACAAGGCAGTAAATGTTAAGGGAAAAAGAGAGGAAATATTTGATGTTGTAACTTGAGATTTGTACTAAAGATTTTGTTATTAAACTATTGATTAACCCAGCCACCACATTGCTTTTTAAATACTTAAATGTAAAATTGGAAAAATAATAAAATATTATAAAAAAAATCACAAGCACAACTGTATCATCCAGTATTAAATAAATGTGTTGGTATCCTGTAGTAGCACTACATTCTGAAACTACATAACAGGTGTCAGAGTCAAACTGTACATGACACAAGATCTGTGATCAAATGTTTGGACACTTCTTTGTATAGGCTAAATGCAATGGCTAAGTCCATCAAATCAATACAGACCTACAGCACAAAAGTAAGTATGTGTGCCTATGAAAATTAGTGTTTCCCCAAAACCAAATGGTTTATAATGCTACTTTTGGAACTTTCTTTTCAGAATTCATAGTTATAATCTAATTCATAATCATACTTCATTTGATTAGATAATAATTGAGGCACTGGGTTTTTAGTTTTGTGTTTTATGATTTTTGTCATTTTACTGTGCTTATAAGCTGTCCAGAGTTGCTTATAAGGTGGGCCATACAAATATTTTAAATAAATAGGATAAATAACTAAAGCACTCAAATCTCGAAGGAAAAATTAGATCTTGGTAAGACTGTTTCTACCCTAGCTGTTACTTCTTTGTATGTCAAGATGATTGACTGACTGAATAAATTATTAAAATAGGGAGTTTCCCAACAAATCAATTTCTCCTCACTCTTTCAAATGGAGCAATCTAGCTAACTGAGAAATAGAGAGGATGTTTTAATTCTAATATATGTAAATTTCATCTCTTCTGAAGCCTGAAAACTATTTGCAGATATTCTCACTAGATTGTACATTAGCTTGCACTGTCAGAATACATACAATGATGCCATGAGGGTGAAACATAGGAAGGTACATGTGGCAGAAATTGATAAGTCAATACCCTAGCTTTATTTTTGCTAAGCCTAGTCATATAATCTAACTATTTCAATGTTTCCAGCTTTGGCATTCCAGTCACCAATTATAAGCAGCATATCTTGTTTGCACATTCTCTTTATTTAAAATTGAACTAAACCATAACACTCACCAATATCTGGTTCTTTTGCATCAGTGGTTGGAGCTTAAACTTGAATTATCACCTTCTTAAAGGATTGGCCACAATGTCTAAAGAATATTTGGTCATTGACTGCATGGTAGCCAAGTACAGCTCTAGCTTTACCAATGGTGGGATTCAAATATGTTCAACTGGTTCTCTGTGTGGATGCTGCTTCCAGAACTCCATTCTGGGCCTGGGCAACAAAAAATTAGCTACTGGTTCTGCCGAAGTGGTGCAAACTGGCTGAATCCCACAACTATACTATATCCTACCTAATTATAAAAGCAATGATATTTGTTTTTTGTTTTTCATGTCCTGAATAATAAACAATGTGATCTTCTGGCTGAAAGTGTCTAATCCTAGGTCATCTCAATCTGCTGATGACTAAAATGTCAATTTGTAATAGCTTCATTTCATCTTTTCCTGTGTTGATGTTCCCATGTTCATTTTCCTTATTTTCCATGTTCCTACTGTAATTCTATCTTTGCTACTTCCAATCTTCTTTTCCTGTAACTAGACATCTCAAAGGCTTTAATATAGTCACATCTTAAATATTATTAGTATTTCAAAAGATTCAGAAATATTTCTCAGTAGCATGCTGAATACCATCCTACCTGAGAGGCACATCATATATCATCAATAAATTTATATTTTCCACCCATGTAGTCTTAATAAAACTACAGGAGTTGTTTACTATTGCCTTCTCCTACACAGCAGGAAGTATTGCCTTTTCCACTGTCACTAAAGTTATCATCTGCTTCCAGCATCTTTCTATATCACTGTTAAACAACATGGGTTGTTTACCTGGGCAATAGGGATGATGTTCATGCCTGGGGTAACCTGCTGGGAATATATGCTCTTGGAATACATTTTCAATATTTTTTGTTCATCCATGCCAAGAACATCCCAGCAACATGATGAGGAAACACAGCAAGACTTGTGTTTCCTGTATGATGTATAAAATGATCCAATGGTACTATTCATACATTCTACTCAATGCTTACACCCACTATGCAGCTATATTTATTGGATAGCTATTGATTACATATAACTGTACATGCAAATTATACAGAATAGCAGTGTTGAACAATTTATTTTAATTTAAAAAAAACATAGTAGAGAGTCTCAGTTTCTCCCTTTATTCCAAGATTCATTTGTTTTGGTTTCATGCTTTCTATCTAGCATCACATAAAAGTCTAGCAGAGAAAAGCTCTGCCTATAAAACTAGTTTTTCCTCTTCCTTCATTGCAACTTATTGGAGCCTTTCATTCTACCTGAGCCCAGCTGATAGATAAAAAAGGAGCATGCATTGATTTTTCTGGAAGAGAAAACATTTAAAAGTTCTGAACCTTAAAAATAAAGATCCAATATCTTTGTTAGTTTCTCTATCTCTGTTTGGTCTGTCAGAGCTGATAATAAAATGAATGAGCAAAGGAGATTCTCAAAAACCTGGGTAAGTGGAAAATTGTGGGAGCACCTTAACATGAAGGAGATATGCGGTTAGGAAATGTGAAATGTAAATAAATAAATAACTTTGTGATAAGAGTTTTTATGTTGGCCTACTGGAGAGCTTTTCCATCTTCTGTTTTGGAAGGCAAGTCAACATTTCTAAAGAACAACATATCTACCTATGTGGTAATGGGAACTGTAGTCTGTGTAGTATTACACTCCTCTTTATTATTTACTTATTTATATCCTGCATTTATTTTTTAAAGAATAATAATAATTTAAAGCAGCAAACGTATGTAATACTCTTTCCTCCTATTTTCCCCACAACAACAAATCAGTGAGATGAGTTGGTCTAGGAGATGAGATGAGTTGGTCTAGGAGATTAGTTGGTCCAGACTATTTTCATGCATAAGACAGAACTGGAACTGACACTAGACCAAACTGGCTCTAATTAATTTTCTGTGTTTACCCAGTTATCCCATTTGTCCCTTAAATATTTTATTCTCTACATTAAAAAAGGCTATGCAGGACTTAGGAAATAATTCAGGAAAAATGCTTCAGGGTACATAAGGGCATTAATGTAGCATCTGTCTACAACCCTTAAAAGAGCTATGTGTTATCTGGGGATCACACCACTATTCTGAACAGCTCTCATATAATACTGGCAAAAGGGGGGTTTCAACTCCCACCTTATAGAAATGTTCCAGCTATGTATTTCCCCAATTACACCAAAAAAATTAGGAAGGACTTAAGATGATATCTCAACCTTCTGTTCTTTGGAGGTGGTGGTTCAGATAGTATAGGCAGGTTCTATATACTAGATATGATAGAATGTAACCAATTGCTTCAAATGAGAGGATAGTGTTTTATATTAATATAAATTATATTATTTTATTATACTACATTTAAATTTTGGTATATCATTTCAATATTGTCTTATTTTTCAGCTGCTGTGGTCTACGCCTTTAATAAGCTAAGAAAACTAAGCATAATGGCAGAACCTGAGTTTGTGTTGATAGCATAAAGTTGAATGACTAAAATATCACTATAGTACAAAACAGTATGTTAACTGTCATATACTTTTTAAATGATCATCAAGATCAAAAAACATCAGCATTAATTGGCCAAAAAATCTCTTTTGTGGCTAAATTAAAACTCATTTCATCTTATAGTACAGACCAATATAATCATGTGCTTCTTATTGGCTAAATTATATTTGCTGTCTCTTGTCAAAGTAACTATTGCCCCGTTTTGTCAATGGCACAGGCTTAACAGCCTACCTATCAATCTGGTCTATCATCATCATCATCATCGGTTTCTTTTTTCCCCTAATCTTATCATAGATCCTATCTGAAAGTATTTACCTATATTATCCCAAAATTATGCCTATATCAATTATAGCAGAAAACAGAAAAGTGAAAGGTTGGGGACATATCCATCTGGAGAAAATCCAGCTGTGTGGGTTGCTAAGTGTCAACATCAACTTGATGGCAAATAACCAACAAGCCCATAAATCAACTTGGATTGCTAACCTTATCACAATTCACTGAAAGGCATGGTCTTCATTGCAAATATTTAGCTTCAATTTTTTTATTTCCATTCTTACCCATCCAGATGAGGTGAGAATAGGGTAACAGAAAAATTGATAACCAAGTCAAAGCTAAACTAATGTATACATCATCAAAATGTCCACTAAAGCATCCAAACTCTATAGACGGGCAGTCTAAGCTACTGTTGCACATTCATGATATAAAACATTTATATACAGGTAGATGTTCATAAAAATTCCATTTTATATATGTGTCTTATAACTGTGATCTTGACAATGCTACTATCAAACACTTGCCTGATTGCTGCACACTTACATGAACTTCTTACCACTAAACCACTGTCTTGGGTGTGGCTGAATAAGCTATGTATTGTTCACCTAAGGATAGAATTTCTGAGCATCTTATACACAGGCATGACATTTCTGCTCCCTTTGCCAATTCCTATACTGCCTTTATATTGCTTTATTGGATAATTCCACTGACTTGGTTGCCTTTTTTCTTCAGCACATAATAATCAAGCTAGAAAAATATATTTTACATAGTATTGCAGCAGGAGTGGAGCAAATCTAATTGCAGGATTTTGCCCATTATCATCTTTGGGGCTTCTTTTCCTGCTCCCCATTAAATATTAATCAAAGTTTTAATTTTTTTTTTAAGATTACAGCTTTTAAAGGAAACTGACTCCCAAATACATTTTTTTTTATTAAGGATATCCCTCCCCTCCTTCCTTTTCACTGCAGAGGCAATAAATGCTGACATTCAAATTCCTTTGTGTTTGGTTCTGGCAATGGAGAGCAGGGTCCCATCATTCCAACATTACACCATTTCAACTATGCATTAAATCGGTAAAAGGTTTAGAATTAATCTACTGCCTCTACTTCTGACTGAGCGGTCTAGTTCAATTGAGCAATTCTGATAGACTTTTGTTTAATCACTCACAGATTCCACTAAATGGAGGCTATAAAATGGTGATGAGCGCTTGAGGCAAGGTATGTTTTGCATGCTGCTAGAACAGGACTTCCAAGGAAAGACAAATCCAAAGATGATAAAGATAGATAGATAGAGAGACAGAATAATAATAATAATAATAATAATAATAATAATAATAATAATAATAATAATAAAATGATCTTGGAAAACTGCAAGAGAAGGAAGACCAACCTGAATGTGGCATGGATTGACTACAAAAAGGCATTTGACTCTCTGCCACATGATTGGATAATCAAGTGCCTAGAAATAACAGGAGTCAGTAGAAACATCAGAAAATTTGTGCAAAGATCGATGGCACAATGGAAGACACAGTTGCAGATCAATGGTGAGAAGCTGGGAGAGGTTAATATCAAGAGAGGAATATTTCAAGGAGATTCATTATCACCATTACTATTTGTTATTGCACTGTTTCCTCTGTCAACAATACTGAATAACTCAGGACATGGCTATCAAACATCAAAAACATCTGCTAGACTATCCCACCTCCTCTACATGGATGATCTGAAGCTGTATGGAAAAACATCATCTGAAATAGAATCGCTGCTCAACACTGTCCGTATATATAGCCAAGATATTGTAATGGAGTTTGGCTTGGACAAATGTGCCACACTTACTATCAAACAAGGAAAAATAGTGAAAACTGAAGGAATCAAGATGCCCCACGAAAATAACATTAAGAGTCTGGATGAGGAAGAGTACTACAAATACTTGGGTATCCTTCAAGCTGACAACATCAATCACACTGAAGTCAATAAAAAGATTAGAGGTGAATACATCAAGAGAGTGAAGAAGATCTTAAAGTCCAAACTCAATGGAGGAAATACCATAAAGGCAATCAACACCTGGGCAATCCAGTCATTAGGTACACAGCTGAATAGTGGACTGGACTCAAGCAGAACTAAAAGCAATGGATAGGAAGACCAGAAAAATAATGACAATGAATCATGCCCTTCATCCACGCAGTGACATTGATAGACTTTATCTACCAAGGCAAATAGGTGGGCGTGGAATGCTACAAGTACATCAGATGGTTGAAGAAGAAAAAATGGCTTTGGAAGAATATCTGAAGAACAATGATGAAGATGCACTGAAATTAGTATATCAGGAAGGTTTACTAACTACTGGAGAGACCAAACTGGCCTACAAGAAAGATCAAATGAAGAACAGAATAGAGGCATGGGAAGACAAAGCACTACATGGCCAATACATGAAAAAAATAGCTGGGAAAGCAGATAATAATAAAACCTGGCAATGGCTAAGAGCAGGAAAATTGAAGAAAGAGACCGAGGACTAATTCTGGCTGCACAAGACCAAGCCTTAAAGACAAATGCATACAAAGTCAAAATTGAGAAGACAGCAACAGACAGTAAGTGCCGCCTATGCAAAGAAGCTGAAGAAACAGTGGACCACTTGGTAAGCTGTTGCAAGAATATTGCACAGACTGATTACAAGCAGCGGCATGACAAAGTAGCAACAATGGTGCATTGGAAGATCTGCAAAAAATATCATTTGCCTGTAAGCAAAAACTGGTGGGATCATAAAATAGAGAAAGTCATAGAAAATGATAAAATTAAACTGCTCTGGGACGTCAGAATTCAAACAGACAAGCACCTGCAACATAACACCCCAGACTTAACAATTGTCGATAAGAAAGACAAAAAAGTCTGGATATTGGACGTGGCAGTGCCTGGAGATAGCAGAATAGAAGAGAAAGAACTGGAGAAGATAACAAAATACAAAGACCTACAAATAGAAATAGAAAGACTGTGGCAAAAGCAAGCAAGGGTAGTACCAATAGTCATAGGCTCCTTGGGTGCAATCCAAAACAACTGGAGCACCACTTGAACACCATTGGCATTGACAAATTTGCTATTAGTCAATTGCAAAAGGCAGCCTTATTAGGAACTGCTTCCATCCTGCGACGATATCTGTAATACCATCAAACATCCACATCTGCCTATCCCAGGTCCTGGGTAAGGACTCGATAGGTAGACAAAATGCCAAATCCAGTCTGAACATCTGGCTGACTGTGCGATGATCGATAATAATAATAATAGTAAAGTTGGAAGGGACCTTGGAGGTCATCTAGTCCAAACCCCTACTCAGGTAGGAAACCCTATACCATTTTGGACAAATGGCTGTCCAGTCTCTTCTTAAAAACTTCCAGTGTTGGAGCATTCACCGCTTCTGGAGGCAGGTTGTTCCACTGGTTAATTGTTCTAACTGTCAGGAAGTTTCTCCTTAGTTCTAGGTTGCTTCTCTCCTTGATTAGTTTCCACCCGTTGCTTCTTGTCCTGCCTTCAGGCACTTTGGAAAATAGTTTGAATCCCTCTTCTTATTTATTTATTTATTTATGAGACTTATATACCGCTTTAAGTGCAAGCACTCTCTAAGCGGTGTACACCAGTAAGCAATGTATATATATATTTATATTGCCCCCAACAATCTGGGTCCTCATTTTACCTACCCCGGAAGGATGGAAGGCTGAGTCAACCTTGAGCCGGTGAGATTTGAACTGCTGACCTGCTGCACCACCTCAGCTCTTTGTGGCAGCCCCTGAGATATTGGAACACTGCTATCATGTGCCCCTCATCCTTCTCTTCATTAAACTAGACATACGAATTCCAGCAGCCGTTCCTTATATGCTTTAGCCTCCAGTCCCCTAATCATCTTTGCTCTTTTCTGTACTCTTTCTAGAGTCTCAACATCTTTTTTACATCGTGGTGACCAAAACTTGATGCAGTATTCCAAGTGTGGCCTTACCAAGGCATTGTAAAGTGGTATTAACACTTCACGTGATCTTGATTCTATCCCTCTGTTAATGCAGCCTAGCACTGTGTTGGCTTTTTTGGCAGCTGCAGCACACTGCTGGCTCATATTTAGGTGATTGTCCATTAGGACTCTGAGGTCCCTCTCACATTTACTACTATTGAGCAAGGGTACCCCCTATACTATACCTGTGCATTTGATTTTTCTTGCCTAAATGTAGAACCTTGCTTTTTTCACCATTGAATTTCATTTTGTTAGATAGTGCCCAGTGTTCAAGTCTGTCCAGATCCTTCTGTATCTTAAGCCTGTCTTCTGGAGTGTTGGCTATTCCTGCCAGCTTGGTGTCGTCTGCAAATTTGATGAGTTCCCATCTATCCCCTCGTTCAAATCATTGGTGAAGGTGTTGAAGAGCACTGGGCCCAGAACAGAGCCCTGGGGCACCCCACTACACATTTCTTTCCATTTAGATGCAGTTCCATTAAGGATCACTCGCTGAGTATGGCCGGTCAGCCAGCTACGGATCCAGATAGAGATAGAGGCGATAGAGATTGCCCTTGCACAAATTCCTAGAACCTTCAGAGCAATGCAACTGAGCATAGCTCTTCATCGCAAGCAGAAAAATGATGACAGACATGGTTGGTCATGTTACAGAGTAAAAATAATAAACAAGGTCAATAAACATTGTTCTGATTCTATCTAGTCACCTGACTTCATCTACAGAAACCATGAGACACAGGAGAAAAAGATGTAGTTTTTTCCATTGTTCCTATTTTTAAAATAAACTTAATTTTAACTTATTAAAAAAATATGGCATCTGAAAAAAGATTTGAACATTGCAGGTTATGTGCCCATACTTTACACTAGATTATACTTACTGAATTGTAGATATGGTTATCTGTTTTGTTTCTGCCTCTTCCATCTCTAGTTTGTAAAACTGCAGAAGGTCAATACTGTTTTGCCCAACATGTTATCTGATGTAACTTTCCTCATTCATCTTGCTCTCTGTCACCAATTTTTCACTGTTTCCCTGAGGGGTATTTCAGGACAGCTTGTGCAATAAAACTGACAATATTAATGAAGACCTTTTCCTGCATGTGCCGATTCCATATATTATCCTTGTTATCGTATGATGATTTTTTTCTTGGTAATGAAATATAGAGCTCTGCTATTTATAGTATAAATGAATGGGTAAAGGAATATTCCCTGGTAGTTTATAAACAACCAACGGACTCTTGTGTTGCACAAAAATGCCTATATTATTAAACAGAAACATCTTATTGCTTGTTCTGGAATACATACAGTACTGCCATTTTTATTAATTATTCTTAAGTTTCAATCACCCATCTCTAATTTCCTATTCAAGAAAACATAATAAAACAGCTTTTTAAAAACTATAAATCAATTATATCTCGGCTTTTCATTGACATCATTATCAGAATTCTTGCATGATAGTTCGTCCTATTCCTTTCATTTGTCAGCTTCTGAAACAAGCCTGGCTGAACCCAACTTTGTCGTTTTAAGTTGCCAATTAGATTGGGGGGAAGGGGAAAAGAAAACAAAACTATGCTAGACGAAACAAGGACCGGTCCTGTGGGAACCAAGGTCATTCCCAAAGGTGCTGGAAGGAGGAGCAAAGATGAGTTGCAGAGCCTGCCAATTACTTTCATTGGGTGGCATGATTTATAACAAATAGAAGGGAAGGTGAATGTTACATTTAGTTACACTGAATCTCTAGGAAAAAATTTAGAGTTGGTTTCACTTTTGACCATGCCGATATTATATATCCAATAAACATGTGCTTTGAGGAAACTTCAAGCCTCAGAGTTCTGCTTTATTTGGTTTCATTAGTCAGAATCTTGACATCATTCTCTTGGGAATATTTTATTTATTTATTTATTTTATCTAATTTATATAGTTGTCAATCACTCAATTAAGTGGCCCTTGATAATACCATTGGATTGAAGACAACACAAATATGCCATTTCCGAAGAAATGCTGTAGCTGCATCCAAATTCTTAGAATAGGACGATGTGATAATGAAAATGGTTTCAGTATCATCCTTTTGGATAAAAGTGATACCAATATTTCCTGCAGATTAAACACATCTTCTACCTGTTTTATTTTTGTGAAGCAATGCTATAACTTAAGTCACAAACTAGATATGCCAATGTTCTTATCCTTCATTTAAACAAGTATTTTCTTAGTATGTTATACTTAGTATAAGTATTTTCACTTATCTGCTATAGCTATTAGGAACACAAACTGATTCTACTCTCTATATTGATTTATCTTCAAATATAAGATGAATTTACATAAATACTTCAACTTCATTACTTATCCTGGTGCGGATGGGTTTTAAAAGCATTTAAACATCATTGAATGCTATGAAATAATTGTACGATGTGCTGAAGCAGTATAGCTTTTAATTCATTTATATTGGAACATAATATTGTTATGATTTTAACCATTTTGAACTGAGCCAGATCACCCATGGGCACTACCAACATTTCTGGCAATTCTGCCTTGGCACGCATCAGGCTTCCTGCTTCGTGTTGTAATATTTTTATTATTAAAATGGGAAACTAGAATAATACAAAGCACCAATCACAATCTACTATACAGTATTAACCTTGTGAACTCTAAAGCTTCTTCCTTCCATTATGTATTTAAGAGGGGCAGTGATTAATAGCTATATGTTACTTATATGTAAGGGTGTAGGTTGTATATAATGTTTAAATGTATGTTGTGTATGTTTATACTTTGAGAACAAGCAACTAAATTTCATTTTTAATGTGTGCCATTGTGCCCACAGTAAAAAATTACAATAAAGATTATCTATCTATATTCCCAATAACACTCCATACAGATGTTAGAGGAATTGAAAATGAAATGGAAAATTACCTTCTAATAACCTATCTTTCCTCCTCCAGGAAAAGGTGGTGAAGATCAGAAGTGTCTGATCTCCAGAAAGCAAGAGACAGCAATGATCCTTTAGCTTTTGGCAAATAGATGTTTTGTGATTACAAAACATGCCTCACTAGCTGTTTTGTGAGAATAGTGGTGATGTATTCCCAAAATTTCAAATGTGTCCTCTAGCTGCAAATAGTTGGAAAATCCTTCTAAAGCAGTGCTTCTCAACCTTGGTATCTTTAAAATGCATGGACTTCAATTCCCAGAATTTCCCATCCAGTTTGCTGGCTGAGGAATTCTGGGAGTTCATACATCTTAAAGTTGCTAAGGTTGAGAAATACTTTCCTACTATATGCTGCTCAAGATTTTGTTCCCTTTTCAGTTTTTCTAACGTTACTGGGTTTGTACACACAATGGAGATACAATGACTCAGCTGAGATGCCATGAATTTTCCTTCTTCTTCAAAATGGTGGAAACTGCATACAAGGCAGCAGGAGCTAGGAAATATTTTTCTGATTAATTTTGAGCCTCCCTGAAGATTTGGGAGAACTACTCCTTTTCTGCACTATGCTGAAAGTTGATTTAGAAAAGCACAAATAAATAAAGAGCCAAGTAATCCTTATCCTCAAGATTTAGGATCATGAAGCACAAATGAATTGTAATTATAGAAAATTAATAAAATACTTTTAAAAAAAGGCTTAGGATCATAGTGGTCCTTCTTTAAAAATTGTCTGAATTTATTTGTATAACAAACTTTTCCTGAAAGGGGAACATATTCCTTTCTTTCCTATTACACATATCATATGCACACAATTTTTTTTTCTATCTGCAGTTATTTTTACTTATACAAGGAACTACCACTAAATCATTATTGTGCCTTGAAAGTCTATTGCAGGTTCGGGATTTCATGAACTAAAAAGCAATAACAAAATTAAAAGGGGCAAAAACAGTGAAAGGTTGGATCTGTGCAATGTAAAATGTGCATTGTTCATTTCTTCGACAAGTCTAGTTTATTTTTAATTATTCATAATACTTCACAGTACACTAATAAATACTCTAGAGTATATTAATATAAGTGATGAAATTCTTGTAATACAAAACTGCATTACATGGTTTCTAGCATTAATCTCATGGAGTCCATAGGGGGTATTTTTGTATGTAAATTAGC
The DNA here is from genome assembly GCF_016545835.1 of Crotalus tigris. Lineage (NCBI taxonomy): Eukaryota > Metazoa > Chordata > Lepidosauria > Squamata > Viperidae > Crotalus > Crotalus tigris. The sequence continues at coordinate 59,517 of NW_024100491.1, forward strand.
TAAATGCAGATGATCAGGGCATTAATGGAAATGTCTGAACATTTGTTAAGTGTTGCCTTGTTCATATCTGCAAGCACTCTGTTCCATAGACTAATTAAAAGGAAGAAAAATTATTTTCCCAAGATTTCTGCATTGCATTCTCATCACATTACAAAAGCCTGGATTCACCAATGAAGTCCCAAGGACGCTTTTTGTGTGGCGATCCTTAAATTGCATTGGGGAAAAGTTCTCCATGCTATTCTGTTCATTTTTATGCAATATATTTCACAGGTGTAATATATTCTGCTATTCCTCAAAACTACAATCCCAGGCATTCTTTTCATCTTGCTTGGCACTGGAAACTACATAACATACTGTAACCGAGAACGTGTCGATATTCACCATGAAGAAGCCATTGAATTTGAAGGCACTTGGTGTAATGTTGCTTTGAAAATGAGAAAGCTTCCACTAGATCTTGAAATCTGAAGGAACTGCCAACAAATGTTATTGTATAATCGGTTTATTTTGCCCAAAAGGTTTTAGTAGAGCTACTAAATGAAATGTTGCCTTATATTTCTGACGAAATCCGCCTTATATTTCTGACGAAATCTTCGTATGTTCTGAGTAAATGGGCAGCAGGGTTGACAGCGTCCATGTTAGCAACCTGTAATAGGAACCAGTTTGTTCTATTTACTGAAACCTGGAACATTAGAGCTAAAATAAACCTCTCAGTATGGAATTAAAATCTCAGTTCATCATAGGTTATTCAAGATCAAACCAATTCCCAAAGTTCAACATGTGTGATATTTATTGAGTCTGTATATTAACCTTTTCAAAATAAGCCCATTTTTGCTTCAGCACAGGCCTTTTCACTAAGCTGTGAATAGGAAGAACCCAAGTGAATACTATGGCATTTTTGAAATCTTGTTTATACAACATTGCACTAGTCTGCATTCTTTAGTTACAGGTGACTTATTTCAGCTGGAAGTTAATTTTTCACAGCAAGATTGTTGGGAGAGAAAAAAAAAAACACCTGAATGAGCTTGTGAAATAAATGGATTTAAAAAAAAAACCAAATACCTTTCCCAGTTTCGGTGTAAAGGCAAATAGGGTTTTTGTTTTACAGCTTCAGCTACATCATTTAAAATAACCTTTGGAAAAATAGGCAATTGTTTTATATGCCATATCCTTAAACCAGTAGTTTTAATCTTTTTTACTTAAACTATGGGTGTATTTTAGCCATGATGGTAAAAAGAGAAAGGTTTACATGATGTCTTCTTTCTCAGGGCTTTATGAACTTTCATTTTCACCATTCCCCACCATTCCCCAAGCAATTATCAAAAGGAACAAGTAAGAGTGAGAGATAGTCTTCACAAGGATTATTTAAGGGAACATTTGGAGCACACATTGGAGAATAATTTCAGCACTTTGTTGCTTCCTTATTTATGTATTTAATTTGTATCCCATATTTATCATTTTTACAAACAACTCAAGACAGCAAAGCAAACACCTTCTTCCTCCTATTTTTCCCCACAATAACAATCCTGTGAAGTGGGTTGGGCTGAGAGAGAGTGGCATAAGGTTACCCAGGTGGCTTTCATAGCTAAGGCAGGACTTGAACTCACAGTCTCCAGCTTTCTCAGCTGGTGCTTTAACCACTAGATCAGACTGGTTCTTCTTTCTTCCAAACCAGCAGTTAGTAATCTCAGTTCTTATTCTTATTCCTTCAGTGTGTCTCTAAAAAAAATCATTTGTCCCTGCAAGGGTCTGTTAATAGAAAGTCTAGCTTGAAAATAAAGCTAATGGAGTATGTACTGAAGTACCCATGCACAAGGATATGGTAAATTGGCCTGTCTGGTTTCCTTAAAAGGGGTTCCTTAAGATCTTTTCCCACAGTTACACCCTTGTACACTCTTGAAGAGATTGATAAACTCTTTGATATTACTACAACTACTCTTATACTCAGGGAAGAAGAAAATTCTCCTTTATAAATTTATCCATCTATTAACAATATGTGTGAAAAACTAAAGTCCCATACAGAATGAAGATGCTGATTTGAACAGTTTTTTATTGTTATTCAGATTAAGAAACTAATGAGAGTTTAAGACATTGAGAAAAAGAGAAATACCAAGAATTCTCCAAGCAGAAATATACATCCAGATACATGCAACAAGTATAACAAAACCTGCTTCAAGATACACTGACATCAAACCCCCCAAAAACTCAGCAAAATGATCCTAATGCTGCCAGTCCACAGAGCCAGAAAAGTTGGGGACCGCTGGTTTAGAGCTATCATTTCTTGGGATGAAAGAATAATGGACTATTTTCAAGTTAAACTTCAAAAAATCCAATTGAACTTCTTCATAGGCCACAGTCCAGGATTGAATTTGGTGTCTTTTCTGATGACTTTGATCAATAGAAAAATATAACAGAAAAGCAAAGGTCAAATGTTAGTCCTGATGACTATACAGATATAAACATGCAGCTTTCTTGGCAACAGTAAAGTACCTCTTCTGAAATGGTCTTCCTCAAATATATATTTCACCTTCCAGTATATCTATAACTTTAATATTCCTAGTAGTCTCCCATTTAAGTATTAACCAGATCTGATGCTTTACTTAGTTTAGTTAGTTTTTGAGCTTAGAAGAAAGTCACCTGCTATCTAAAAAAGCCACTAGTATTTATATCTCAGTCTGGAGAAAAATAAACCTGTTTATCTTTCTAATATCTAATATTTCTATCTATCTATCAATCTATCATCTATCTACCTATCTATCTATCATCTATCTATCTATTCAATTTACATGGCCGCTTGTTCACTTACAGCAACTCTAAGTGGCTTACAACCAATAAAAATATAGGAAATTTCCTAATATAGGAAATTTAAAAAAATACTATGCGTGTACTGTTACTGAATCCTCCTTCCATCCTATACTAAAATTCCATATTTGTTAAAAACAGCATCAGCATAAATTACTGAGGTTAGAAATTTATTTGCATTAAGAAAATAAAATACAAAATATGTAATATTTTAACTTTATGAATAAAATGAAAAATTATGAAAAAAATAAAAGAATATATATATTTTAAAGGGAAGAAATTGATTTGTATAATGAAAAGGAAAGGAAGAACATTGCTTCACTACATCTTTAGATTGCTACTGATCTTGGCTGATACCAGGTAACTCTAAATCATTTTAAGAAAATTCTTGCCAGTCTGGAATGCTTATCAATGCCATAACAAGTAGATATTCAGCTCAGATTGCTGGCTGCTATGACCTCCCATTGGACAGTTTCCCTTGTACAGTGCCCTCTCAACTTTCTGTGCCAGAAAAGCAACTGTGAAATTATTCTGATGGAAGATCTTAATGTATTCTTTAAAAAATAATAATGCTGTTTACAAAACTAAAGTATGAAAAAGGACATATATAACCACAGAGCAACCAATTTTAAAATATACCGTACTTTTTAGGCTTTTTCAGAACTTTCGCAGTGTTTCTCAACCTCAGCAATTTTAAGATGTGTGGACTTCAACTCTCAGAATTCTCCAGCCAGCATGCTGGCTGATATAATAGTGTCCCGATAGCATAAAGGTTGTAACATCTATCTGATCTGTTGAAAGTCATTGGTTCCAAGCAAGGCAAAATTATCCCTATTTTTGTTGTTAATTACTATTTTTGCTTTCCCTAAACTACTTATTTTTTAAAGCCAGATTGCTTGTTCATCATTTCATCTTTTTATTGTCACATGAGGAAAGGCTCACTGTAGCTCTCTAATAGCCCTAATAAATAAAAATTGCAAATCACCTAGCACAATATTTATCTGGAGACACAATGCACTGGTGAACTGATTATAAGACAAAACACAAACAGATGAAAAGTGGGAAGCACAGAGAGTAAAAAATAATGATTTTTAAAAAATTCTGCTGGGTTTTGAACCAGTGACCTTCTACAAGTCAATCAACTATTACAACTGCTATGCTAGCTGAAGCTGTTGCAGAGATTATCAACACAAACCTGGAAAACAGAGAAAGAGGTTGTTCTTAATCATGCCCCAGGATGGCAGCTGTTGAACTGTGGGAGGGGGTGTTCTTGTTACTGCAAGAATAGCCAATTAATTCAGGAGTTACCTAGAAGAAAGTAAGCAGAGAAACTAGTTAACTCACACTTCCAGAAATTACAAGTTTACCAGAGCAGCAAAACAGGTAAAATGGCCTGTGGCGTGAGTAGAGAATAATGTTATCTGTTGTCTGGGTAACAGAAATGTTGGTAGCTTGTTCTTTAAATGTGGTAACCTTGCAATGGGGATATGTTCAGAAACAGGACAGAAAAAAATTGAAGATTGAAACAATTTGCAACTTGAAATATGGCTATAAAGAAATGCTGTGTGTTTTATAAAATACTGTTTTAACTGCAGAATTTAGGGAAAATGTATTAGAAAATAATTCCCTGTTGCTGCCAACTTTTAATTTGTTGCTAATAATAATCCCAGAGCAAGAGAAATGGAATTTATTTCTGACAAAACATACTACTGTTTCCAAAATTTCCATGGCAATTTATCCCCTGAATGCACGGATTTGACTGATGTTTTCAACATGCAGTATATTATGAATGAAGGAGAGGTTTGAGGAAGGAAGAATACCTTGTGTGACACATTTTATTTTAATGCTGTTCAGTGTATTTGTTTTTTTCTGTTAATTAGTTAAGTAATTAGATGTAAGAAATAAATAAATAAAATCCTTAAAGATTTTAATACTTGGACAGGTCCATAACAAGAGTCGTAGTCCCTTGGATATTTGAACCCCTAAGGTATTGAAGATATTAAAATCAGTGACTTACATTGTACCTAGAAAGGACTTAGCATACAGCCTACATTTTTTAACAATATGATATACTCCTTGTTAGTGATCCAGCTGACACATTATGCAGCAACTGCAGGTTATTGTATTCACACAGAGTGTGGTACAGCAGCCTGACTATGATATAAGAAAGGCATGCATAATGATCAGGTCAGAACACTTACAGCAAACAAACTGTATGAAATTGAACCGACATACTCCTTGCCTCTACATCAAAAATAGCTGAAGATTGCTCTTGCAGAGTTAATTTCATCTTATCCATTACTCCAAATAATAATATGTTTTCCGTACATATTAAACAATATAAGGAACAAAATGAAACCCCCGTTGAAAATTAAAAGCCAAAGGCAGATGTGCTGAGTGCTAATTCCCGAGGGTCATGTTCTGGATATGGACTGACCAAAAGAATTGGAAGCTTTGCAAAACAATATCCCCAAGGCTTAAACCTACTAGATAATTTAAGAAGATATAGTAATTGATGTTACTGAAAGCAGAAGTTAGATCTAGAAAAACACAACTTTTCTAGCACAAATATCTTTTCAGGGCAACAAATCTCTTCTTAGTTCCATTTCCAAAGAAAAGCTTTGGAATGCCCCTGGAATTTCTTGGCTGCATATTCTTAATCACCTCACAGTAATTTTTGAGATGATCATGTACTTTCTCAGTTGTTCTTAGTTCTCAGTTCTGCTCAGTTCTCAGAAATTGCTAATAACTTCCTTTTACTGGGAAGGTTATATCCTTTCCATAAGGAAGCATTTACACGATCACTTTATTTAAGGCCAATTGCACGTGCATGTACACACACATCAACACCCAAGAGTACTTTAAGCCCTAAGTCTATGAGAAGAATTGCTGGAGGGTGAGGAGGAAAAGTTGAAATAATAATGTAGAGTGGTGGATTAAGTATTGATTATGGAGAGGGACAGGTCCCCTACGTTGAGCTCTGAAAAGAAAAGGCAGGACAATAAATACTCTACTTTTGTCTATCTTTTAGAGGAATCTTAGCACCCATTCCATTGTAGACTGGCCAACCTATCCACCCAGTATACTTTGGAAAGGGAACAAAAATGGTTGTCTTAACCTTTTTTCTCACATTTTATATGGTCCCAGACAGTAGTCAATCATTCTTTTTCAGAGGTTAAAATTACTTCAGCTTCTTCTAGCTAGAAGGCCTGCCTACCAGCAAAGAAGGGAAAGAAAAAAATTTAAAGGAAGCCCTCAGAACCTGTGCCTATCCCAAGTGAGCCTTCATCAAATCCCAAAAAAAGACCCAGCAGGAGCTCCTCCATTACAGGCAAAGAAGAAAACAATAAATGAAACAATGTAGTTATTCCATACATTGCAGGAATATCGGAAAAGCTCAGGAGGATCTTCAGCCAACACAACATATGTGCACACTTCAAACCCAAGAATACAGTAAGGCAGAAGCTTGTCCACTCCAAGAACAAAATACCTAGACACAAACTGAGCAACGTGGTTTGAACGAGGAGTCAAAGTGGCCATCTGTGTCAAAATTGAACAGCCCTCTCTCAACAGAGGGGGAGGAATACGACATCATCTATCTCCAGTCTACAACACAGTCCTTTCAGCAGTTCCAAGAAAGCTGCACACCCATTTGTACTACACAGGTGAACCTGAGGATACAGATAAACTTCCAGATGGCATCAATGACTCTCTAAAAAAATGCAAATGACCAGCTGTCTGCAAGGAATATAAATCCTTCCATTCCCCACCATCCACTCAGAGCTGAAAACGCTTCTTGAATGAAAAGTGAAACATCTTTAAAGAAAAACAAGAAAGTGCAGTTGCCTCGTGAAAAAACATATTTGGGACAACTATGACCTGGATGACTGAGAGTACCATAGACACTTCTGCTAGCTATTTCACATCTTTTTAATTTGACATGAAGTATGTTGAAGAGGGACCTTTCCTGGTATTTTCCTAAGAATGTAGCATTTATTTTCAGTAGTAAAAAGGAATGAGAGAGAGAAAGCACTGTCATTAGAGAAGCATGCATAATTCTTATTATTTTCTTTGACTTACAAATGTGGGTAGCCATATTATTACTGGTCTCAGATATGAATATTAAATGTATAGTGGCAGTGGCAGTGTAACATTAAATAGGGTTTCTTCATTTCTGCTACAATATCTGTACAAGGAGACATGTAAAGTTCACAAATATTGATCAGGTGGAAATGCTTATATCTATCACCCTGTTCCATTGTAGAGTAAATAATATACTAGTACAGAAAAGAAGTAAAGAAATATTATGCTTAAGAAATATAGGAATGGGATAAAAAGAAAGGAAACACAAATTGTTAACTATGCTTCTCCATACCTTTATTTTCTTATTAGACCATCAATGCTTCCATTATATTCTTATTTTATTACTTTATTCTTATCACTCTTTTTTGAGGGTCTCCTTAATTCTATTTAGCTCTCTAAATTTTCTTAGTCTTCCTCATAAGCCATTTACTCTTTTTTATATTTATGCTGCAATTCCATCATCATTCTATGTCTCTAAACCAGTTTGGTCCAGTTCATTCATAGCTTATTTATTCTTTGCATTATCTCTTCTTATTTTACCGCACACCAGTATTCCATCCACGTTACATTCAGTCTACATTCATGTTTCTCACAACATACAGTACACTACTTTCTTTTCCGTATAATAAAATGGATGGAAGCACACTTTTATACACAACTATTTTAAATTCTTCTGAGAAACATTTATTACTTACAGTACAGACCATATACTACTATCCATCTTTTACTTGCAGTGGCAGATCTTAAAATTTCTCTGTCTGTATTCTCCATATTTAGTAAAATAAAAAATATTTTTCCAGACACACAAATTTATCTACTTGTTGTCATTTATGCATAACTTGCAGTTGTTTGCTCCATTTCTTCTGTCAAACACAATTACTTTAGGCTCTAATATATTAATTTTCAGTTCCATGTTTCCCATTTTATCATGCAACATAATGTTTTCTGCTAATCATTCCGTTTTTCACCGTGCAATACAATCCCAACTGAATGCAAAAATACATGTGCGGTTCACATCGTCAACCAACACACTTATAATTTCACCACCTTCCCTGTGTACAGGATGTTATCCACATAAATAGATTAAGCAGCAAAAGGGCTTCACGTATCCTTGTCTTACTCTTTGCTTTGAGCTAAACCATTCACTAAACATTTCATTTATTGTCATGTCTATATTACTTGTCTCTGTTATTGTTCTTTTCACACAGGCAATTTTTAACTATACATTTATCCAAATGTTTCCATCATTCTATTCAACCAAAGTATTTTTATGTGTTAAAAAACTTACAATATTTTTTTCTTGCATGTTTATATTTTGCAGCAATTTCAAAGAACAAAAATATGTTCTGCATGTTTCTCTTTGTCAAAGGGAGATAATACCAGCTTTCTTCCAATTGCCAGTCACAAATGCATTCTTCACATACACATTAAACAAACAGCACAACCACTCCACATTTTATTAAATTCTCAAAGGGCACTATCTAGCTTTACAATTTTTCAACATTCTGACATCGTACATGACTTTATTTTCACTCATTTTTTTCTTGGGCATTAAATGTACAAGGTTTTTTTAATTCTTTTGTCCAATATATCCCTGTCTTTCACATAGAAACTTTAAAGTATTTCTTCCATCATTCCCTTACTTCAATTTCATTCCAAATTTTATTTTGAATCTCATTCATTCTGTTGGAAATTCCCTGATTATCCCTCTGAACATTATTCTCAGGGTTTTTCTTATTTCCATCAACGTCATTCTGCATTTCCTCTGCTTCTTTCAACTGTTCCTTGCTCTCTTTGACAATTCTTTGTAACTGTCTTTTTCTTTCCCTGTACATGATGCAACATATTTCTCTCATCCTCTTTTTTTTGCAGCAATTATTCTCTTTTGTGCAATTCTTCTTATCCACAATGTCTTCAACATAACATTTAACAAGCATGCTTTTTCATACTTTCCACTAACAACCATGATTCTATTAACACACTTCATTCATTTCCATTTTTTTCTATGAACCTCTTGACACCGCCCAAAATATATTCAGTACCTCTCATCACTTTTGTATTACTAATTCTGTCAGCCTTTCATCACAATCAGATGAACTATGATTTTAGATTAGGGTCATTATTTTGTTATGTACATATTAACAGACTTGTAATCAAACAACTTATATAAAATAAACAGACCTTTTTCTAAAAACAAATATATTAATCGTTCTCATTCACTTCTGGATTTCCAAATGGCCCAACTGCTTTTTCTATATCATTCATTTTATTTCCACCCATACATGTCATTTAATAAATACTTTTACATAGATTACATTCATTCAGAATGTTGCACAGGTTTTGTAAAAATTCATGTCTGATTTTTCCATTATCACCATTCACTGGAATGTAACACGCAGCTATTATCAACCTAGGGATTTCTACTTTCCTCCAGATCATTACAACATACTTTATGACATACATTTAGAGCCTTCATTCAAAATTAAACCTAGAACTCATCTTTCCTGCATCTATTCATCAGTGCCACTCAACAATTCAGACCACCTTTATTCTAGCTTTTGCTTTTTTCTTTGTTTCATAGATAGAAACATAACTCATCTATATTTCTTGTTTTCATTTCATTTACACTTTTACTGTTTACTGCTCTATTCAAAGTATCAGTTTTCCATTTGAAGCATATGGACCCATGGATTGACCTTTGTACCTCTTCATGACTTTCATGTAATATTTTTAGTAATACAGAGATGTAGAGTATGTTACTGGCCTTAATCAAACTGATATCATTTGGAGCATTCCCAGGTATTCTATGAAAATGAAGATCTCCAATAGATAGATTACCTTTTAAGACAATATACTATTTCTTATTTCACCACCTACTAGGCTTCCTAGAATCAGCTGTAGTCAGGGGGTATCAAAATTGAATGAATAAATAATGTAATTAGTATATGCAGGATGCACAAATTCATATTTAAATAATTTACATAAATGATTGAAAACATGATTATTTGAAAAAAAATGCTTGCCTCATTATGAATTTACTAAAATTTATGGGACAGACTTTCTCATCTACACATGAGAAAGGGGCATCTCCTGAATCACACCCATGTTAAAGAATGAACTCATTCAGAAATTGCATTTGGCCTAATCCTCTCCAAAAGCAAAAAAAAAACCCAATCAGCATGTAATTGTTTTTTATTATTATTATTGTTTTAATAATTAATTATTCTTGGAATTATTAAGTCAGTGTTGATTCCAGGTGACTATCAGGACTAGTCCATATAGTTGTCTTGCCAATTTTGGGGGGGGGGAGGGAATGGTTTGCCATTCTTCTTTCTACAGTAAGGGGAATTGATTGGTCCAAAGTCACCTGGCTGACTTCATACCTAAGGCATGACTAGAACTCAGAATTTTCCGGACATCAAAATCTGCAAATAGCATACTAGTTTTAAACTTCTGGTTCCTATATCTACAATAGGAATCATGCTTTAATCATAGTCTACATCTTACAGATTTTGATTCCCTTCCCTACAGGCACCTCTGAACATATATATTATTTATTAATATTCCAAATTGCCAAATTTAGTGATTAATTCATAAATTGCACCTAAAAGTGAAATCTTATAGAACACAATATAGGTCAATATAAATATATCTTAGATAGCATGATTCAATTTATTCTAAATTTTAGAATATCTTACTGAAAGCTCTGTCATTTTGTCTATTAAATTTTAGAGTTACATCTTTTTGCCTCTCCTTCCATTTACAACATTGCTTTTAAATTTATGGTATCTTTCACACAGCCAAATTAAGTGCATTAAAATACATCCCATCTAACTAGAAATACAGAGCAATTAAAATCAATCAAAGTTCCTAGAATGGTACTTGATAGTTTAAAGCACAAGTGAATATGTACTGTATAGCAATGATTTCTGGGGGAAGGGCTAGCACAGATCTAGGATTAAGCTCTCTATCAGAATATCTATGGAGATTCTCAGTCAAGGAAGCCCTCAGAATGTGTAGTTATCCCAACTGGGCCTTCATTAAATCCCCAAAAAGACCCAGCAGGAGCTCCTCCATAACAGACAAAGAAGAAAACAATAAATGAAGCAATGTTGTCTTTTCATGGAAGGATTTATATTCCTTGCAGACAGCTGGTCATTTGAATTCTTTTAAAGAGTCATTGAGCCACTGCAGGAATATCTGAAAAGCTCAGGAGGTTTTTCAACCAATACAACATACATTTTTAAACACAAGAATACACCTAGACACAAACTGAGCAACATGATATACACAGTACAGTGCAGTGAGACATGTGTAGATCTGTACATTGGAGAAACAAAACAACCACTTTTTATGAATGGCACAAAATAGGAGAACAAACCCATCAGGACAAGATTCAGCAGTCCATCTGTATTTAAAAGACAAAGGCCACTCTTTTGAAGACAGCAAAGTGCTCATTTTGGACAGAGAAGACTGCTGGTTTGAACGAAGGGTCAAAGAGGCCATCTATGTCAAAACTGAACAGCCCTTTCTTAACAGAGGGGGAGAGATACACATTATCCATCTCTGTCTGCAACACAGTCCTTTCAGCAGTCTCAAGACGGCTCCACATCCATTTGCACTACACAGGTGAACCTGAGGATACAGATAAACCTGCAGTGGCTCAATGACTCTTTAAAAGAATTCAAATGACCAGCTGTCTGCAAGGAATATAAATCCTTCCATTCCCCACCATCCAGTCAAAGCTGAAGAAGCTTCTTGAATGAGAAGTGAAACATCTTCCAAGAAAAACAAGAATGTCCAGTTGCCTCTTGAAAAGCACTTTTGGGAATCTCTATCAGAATATGTTTACCGGCCTAATTTGCTATGGTAGTATAATAGTATAAGGAGATGCTAATGAGGTTAACTGCATCTTTCATGGTTCCCCTTGTGTCTATAGTGCATGCATTTTTTAAATTGCCATTTCCAGTAGATTGACTCCAACACTTCTATCACTGCTATTTTTTTCTCTTCCTGTTTTTTTATTTATTTTTTTATATATTCTATTTTATTAAACAGTATATATTACCTTCTTTTATATTTTCTTGATATTCTAGTATGAAAAAATATTGTCAGTAAGTATGTTTAAAAGAGTAGCATTTGTTTATTTTACACACACACTTTGCAAGATAAATTTACACACACACATTGCAAGACAAGGATTGAAAGAGAGAAAGTGAGGGACTTCCAGTTTGGTTCGCGGCATCCCTAGTCGCACGGTGAGACTCGTCTCCACGTCGGCTAGCCTTCCCTCTGCCAGTAGACCCTTATGTGGGTCAAAAGTCACCCTGAAGGGTGCGACTTCTGTCGAGGAGGCTCTGCTTGACTGAGGAGGAGCAGCGGCTCCTCCAGCTGACTGAGCTATCTCTGAGGGCTGACAGAGAAGAAGATCGGCCAGGAAAATGGCCGATAACCCTGCTGCTTCAAATGGCAAGTCAAAGAACATCTAAGCTGTAAGAATCCCCATGGTGAATCCAGGTGAGATTTTTCTTTGCTACTCTCTCTATTTTATTTTGTTTTTTGTACCTGTAAGAACCTTGTTGGAATTATTTCCCTGGCTTGAAAAGGCAGCTTCTACATTCTTTGGGAAGAAAGGCATTGTATAAAAATGGAACAAAATTTTAAAGACTATATTTTATTTTTATATTTTTTGGGGTACAGAAATTTTTTTTACCCTCTCTTTCTAAGAACTGTACTATCATCTTATGCTGGAAGATTATTTCTTTTTTCACATTATACTTTAAAAGATAGAAAAAAGGAAATGGTGTCTGGAAAAGATCTTTTTTAATCTACTGAGGACATCTAGTGGTGAACATTTAATACTGCAACTTCTGGTTACTTTTGAAGATGGAACAGACCTGACCCTCAAAACATTTTTGAAGAGAAAAGATAAGCTGTGCAGCTGTGGGAACTGTGGAGGTGGATATTGCCTAATTTATATTAAATAAATATTAAAAAAGAAAAAAAAGACTCTTTTTAATCACTATCAAAATGGAGAAATCCCAGTCACAATTAAACTGTAAACTTATATTGGAAAAGATTTATGAGGCTACTGCAGAAATATGTGCTACAATGAAAGAGTTTACTACAGAACTAAGATCCAGAAATTTCACTTCAAACGTTCAAATGGATGTCCAGTCTACATCTGACTATTGTATGAATCAAAACATACTAGAAGAGGAATCAACAGAGATAAAATAGGAACTTATTCTATCTTATAAACTTTCCATCTGCAACTTAGAGGAACAGAAGAAGCAAAGACTGAGATTTCAAACTACAAAGCAATGATGCTTCAAGGAGGAGAGAAACAGATGTCTAATGTAAAGGATGGGATTCCTTCCTTTCAAAGGCTACTGCAAGCAACAAAAATAGATCTACTGGCTGAAAGGGAAGCTTGCTTATGGAAACCTGCCTGGCACAGAAAAAAAGCCAGAATCAGACTGAAAAGAGAAATTTAAAATTGTGTAATGGATTAAAAGGCAATGTTGGGTTTATGGATTGTTTTAGGGATTATGATTTAGAGTTAGAAGCAAGAAATAAATACACACACACACACACACACACACACACACACACATATATATATATATATATATGGGTGATTTTTAGAATAGGTATTTTAAATAGATTAAGAATGTACTTTTTGGAATAATAGATTTATTTTGATAAAAATTATGTATTGGAATTGAAAAAATATTGATTTTTTAGATTGGGATGGTTTCAATAATTAATGGAGTGATTTAAATTAGTAAGATGAACTTTTTGTACAATAACATAGATATGATAAGGCATGATAATCAATTGGATGAAATTTGAACTTTGTGTAATGAATTGAAATGAGTTAAGGTTTAACATTATTTTGTTAATACAAAGAGATTGATTGACTGTGAGATTATATATGTATAGGGTAGATTAATATTTTATTTTAACTAGGATATCTATTGTGTAGTGAAAGAAGAAATAAATGAGATTGGTGATAAAATGAGGGATGAGAGAGATTAAGAATTAGAATACATCTGGAAGGGATACCTGAATTGATAATATGTTGATTTAAAGTTAAATTTGATTATGGTAATTGTAAACTGATAAAGTTTTAAAACAGGTTTAGTAGTAATAGAAAGTTAATTTAGAAATGGAATATTTTAAACGTATTATGTTATTTGAGGGAAATAGAGAGGGGACAGTGAATGTATTGAGTTGAGTTGTTTATATATGTTTTTACTTTTGAATGTCTGATTACCCAAACACCATGGTGTGTCCTCAGTACCTTTTCTGAAGAATTAAAAAACCAATAATATATGTTTAAAAAAAAAGGAAAGAGAGAAAGTGGAGATAAAAAATATATATAGGCTTTATTCCTTGGGTATGTATTGGGATTGCTACCCACAATTAAACAACACAACAGCTTTTAAAAGAACATTTCAGACTTAACAAACCCAACATTTTAGCTAGTAGTGTACTGATTTATGCCACATCATCTAAAGAAATAATGCAGTATTCCCTGGAGAATTGCAGTCAGTCTGGGACCTGAATAGTCACTCCGATTTGCTCAATAAGAATTCTTCATTCAGTTAAAAATGAGAAGAAGAAGAAAAAAAGGAAGACAGAACCATCAGTAGTAGAATTGTAAAATATTTCATTTCCAAATTGAACTATTAGCTTTCCATTCTTAAAAGATTTTGGACAAAGACAAATAGCTTTGTATCAGAGACATATACAGTAGCCTGAGTATTGGGCCATATTCAGAGCTCTGAACACCATCGTTACAATCATAAATCACCCATACTTGGATAACTTTTCAGTTTCACTTCAGTATACGCTTCACCAACTGCGGACATCAAGATATCCACATTGCTTTTATAATGTTTCTTTTCTTTCTGTCTCCAAATATAATGAAGCAAGAGATCACTTTCGGGTGAGAAAATGAGGGGTAGTCTTTAACAGAGAAGACTGCTTCAGTTTGTCTGTGTTACAGAATTAATGAGCAATGGAGTGGCATCAAGATCTTTGCCAGCACTAACATCATCAATTACTGCCTGAGTAGCAATAAGAAAAGCTTGTTGGCAAATTTAAGTTTGGACATTGTAGGAAATAAAACAGAATAGTCTTAACAGAAAATATCATGCTGTGAGCCTATGACTGAGCTTCAGCTTCCATTGTAAGGGGAAAAAAATCTCATCAGGAGGCTGTCTAAATGTTATTTGTTGCACAAAATCTGTCCTTGTTAACTGAGCAGCATCACTCCTCTTCTCAGCCAATTATCACCTAATTAATGGTTGACCTGCAATGTTTCAAATCCTGAATCATTTTTAATCCTTATTCTTTACATATCGCATAGACTGACAATGGCTTTGGTTATTTCAATTACTCTACATATATAATTCACTATAATTTTGTGGTAAGTTAAAGCAGCTTTATCCTGAGTTTCATTCCATTTGCCATTAGATTTGCATGATTGAAGGTTTTTTTAAAAAAAAATATTACTTATTTCAATTTTAAGACCCCCTGACTATACAGTGATTCTAGGCAGCTTACAATTTAACCATTTACATTTTAAAAGGGAACAGCAAATATCAATGAAAATATGGCAGAAGACAGAATGAAAAAATTAAAGGAGCCCAACCCCATCCAAGCTTGGGAGAAGAATGATTTGTGGAAAGCCAAAAAGATGGGAGCAATACAGATCTCTTAGGACCGTGGTAGCAAACCTATGGCATGCGTGCCACAGGTGGCACGCAGAGCCCTCTCTGTGGGCACATACACCATTGCCCCAGTCCTAGGCCTTCAGCTGGGTTTTATAAAACCTTTTTGCTTTAGGTCTCCGCTGCCGTGTGCAAAAAAAAAAAGATTCAATCAATCAATCAATTTCACCTTCTCACGGGAAAAAAAAGATCTCGCAAATTTGGAATTGATTGATTGAACTTTTTAGTCCCAGTCTGCCGTTACCACTGCAGCCACCCTCAACCAATTGGCCACACCCACCCAATGGGCCATGCCCACCCAGCACTCAATGATACATAAGTAGATTTTGGGTTGCAGTTTGGGCACTCGGTCTCTAAAAGGTTTGCCATCACTGTCCTAGGAGATATTATCCACAGGGCAGGAGCCATCACCAAGAAGGTACACTTTGTGGCTCTGTTGAATTGGTGAGAGCCAGAGTTTGCATACTCTGGGAAGAAACATATAGTTGCCCCATGGGTAACCACACCCTGTTCCATACAAAGATTTTTAGGTGAGAATCAGTACTTTGAATTACATCCAAAACCAACTGGCAACCCATGTAGTTTTTCAAGCAGTGGAGACATGCATGCATACATATATATGATCGGCTGTAGCTTCTGTTTAGTTTTCCTCAGTGATATCATGCAGAGCACATTATATTAATTCTAGTTGAGAGGTAACCAAGTCCAAAGAGCCTAATTCAGGAATGAATACTATTGTCACACAAGGTGAACAAGCAGATTGTACCCAAGAAGTAGAAACCCATTAGAGACTAAAGATAAAATTACTTGGTCTTGTTAGGATTTAGCCTCTTCCTCCCCATTCAGACTATGCCAGTACCAAGTTAGGATTTCAATATAATTACTTAGTTGATCCAGGATTGAGATGTATAAGTGATATGATCAATATATTAATGATAACTGATCCCAAATCTACAGATGGTCTCACCCAGTTTTATGTAGATGTTAAACAAAAAGAGAGAGAACTGAGATCCTCCTATGGCACCACACACCAACCCACCACCACTACATTGATGTAGTCCCTTCCATCCATCCCATATGCTGCTCTACAGGACTCCCAAGAACAAGATTTTACTAAGATATCATTATGCTTTCTTAGACCTCTCTATTATCCAACCCAGGAGATAATCTTAGCTGTGTTTTCCACATGGATATCTACATAGATACATACATGTATGACTCAACCTATGTTTTTCTATATTTGGTGAGTATATGTGCATCATAATACCTTTGCTATATGGAAAGTTTCTCCTGATTTCCCAATGTTCCCTGCTTTCCATAGACTTCTATTGGGCATACTATAAAACCTCTAGCATCATTCTGCTGTTGCTGTGATTTTTCTTTGTGAATGAACAAGGAATGTATGGTCATTCCACATGCATTCCATCTGCAGTAAAATTACATTAAATATATACTACAAATTTCATGGTTGTGCTTTTCTTGCCATGACAGACGAGAAACTGATGAAGATTATGCTTTGAAGACATTGTTTACAAATTGTCATTAACTTATACTATTTCTACTTATGGAAAGATTAAAAAATACAATATATAGGTAGGATGAAGCATATTTATGATATTCAAGGATAGAGAATGCAATATCCCCATGTTTTGAGACATGTTGCCTCTTATACTTCATTGGTTCATCTTCTTTAAAAAGACTTAAGACCATTTGTTCTACACAGTATATTCACATTGGCACTATATGTGATATAGTCACATTGCTGACATGTTTTATTATTTTATTTCTGTTTCTGTTGATTTTGTATTTGACTGAACTATCTTCTGCTTCATGCTTTCCCTTCCCCACAGCGTAGCTATACACATGAAATTATGCAATTCTTTCGCAGCAGCAAATAGAAAAGATAGCTTAGTGCCGGAGATTAAGGAAAATTGGGTGTCTAGAAATAACTCTATGCAAAAATCCTTGTATTTATAGAACAGCTATTTGAATATTATATTGTTGAACATGTCATTATGCAAAATATAAGAGATATGATCTCTTAGAACAGACTGACAAACTAACATGACTTCATAACAAATTAAACTGGCAACATTCTCACACAGTCAACCTAACCAGTAAATATATATAAGTAATATGAATAATGTATGCATTGTGAAATATGAAGATAAATACAGGTTAATAATATCTGCACAAATATAGTCATGAATAGCCACATTCAACATCAAAAAATATTAAGCATTGAGTCAGACTACAGCAGGTCATATAAAATAAATGACTACCAACTGGACAAGTCCACCCTTAGAAACCTAATAATTTGGACTTCAGAGAATTGAATTCAGATGAGATAATTTACTGAGCAAGAGCAAATGTTTCATCTTATAATAAAAAGGATTCTGAAATAACAATGTAACTAATTGTAAGTATAAAGGCAAGTCTCTTATAAACCAATTTAACTGCTAGTGATTTTGTGCACATCAATGTAGTTTTCTTGACAATATGAAAGTATTTTGCTAATGCCTCTTTCCAGGATAATAGTACTTTGTTTTTATCTTTAATTACACAGTCTATTCTACAAACAATTCTGATATTGTGTCCTGTTTATACTAACCACGTCTAATTCTCATTTTTTTCAACTAACCATGTCTAATTCTCATTTTTTTCAACCCTGTCTACCGGAATGTTTTGCATTCCGGTAGACAGATATGAGGATGGACTCCAGCAGAAATCCAAAAGCTCGGAAGACTAAACCGCTGATCCCAGTGACCAACACAGATTGGATCCAGAAAAGGCTAGGCATAGCCTGTTACCTATAGTACTGAGAAGTGACCAACTTAGATAGATGAAAAGTCAGCAATTGTAATCAAACATTAGTGCAATGTTAAAGAACATATGTGTATTAAAATCTTACATTTGATTTAGAGTATGTTCTTTATCATTTATGACTGTATTATCACAAATCTAATCAATTCATTGTGGAATCCTTGGGGCTGTCCGAGCTCGGTTGTTTTCTTGCAGATGTTTCATTATCCAAATAGGTAATAAAATGTCTGCAAGAAACCAATCAAACTCAGGGAGCACCAAGGAACTCACAGTTCAACCCTGAGACACAAATATCTTCTTATATTGGCAATTCTTTGTTGATTACCAAGAAAAGGCAAACGGCAGGATGCATATATCATCCTTAACACAACATGAATTTCTGTCAGGATTAAAGTAGGAATTGTCTACCATATACCCTAGAAGGATGAAATAAGACAATATTAGGCATAAAACTTACAATTTATTTAAAATACAAATATTAGCATGTCCAAGACTAAACATTAAAAGATTAAATAATAAAAAAAATAGCAAGAGGCTTGTGAGTTCGATTCAAGATAGTGGCAGATATTTCTCACTCACACACACAAAGAGAAAATATTTGCTGTGAGCTCCATGTAGGCGTCAGAAAGGACATCCAGCCAGTAAACGCTCTTCTCCATTCAGTCGCCCTGACTTCACCCGATACAAGGGATTACACTATATTATATCACTAATCTAAAAGAATTCTCTTGATTTCTTTTCCAATTCTTGCAATAACAAATCTAGCAAGTAAAAACAGGAGTGAATGAATTTGTTAATCTTCCAAGGGGTCTAGAGAAATTTGGATTTTTTAAAACTTTTATTGAAAAAAATTAGAATTAATTATAATAATGCATTTTGATTAAACATTTTTTATGGGAACCAGAATTATTTTGTCTCCCATATGTCTAACTGAGATTAGAGACTATATGATTTAAATTGGACACTAAGGAGAGGAATAAAGATTTCAGGCAAACAAAACCTGCCTTTGGTTTTGATTAGAATTGGGGTTTACAAAATGACATAAAACACTACAATATTTGAAATATTAAAGAAGATCTTCAAAGAATTAGAACCAGAAATTAGATACCACAATATCAATAATATCAGTAATGATGTCTGCTCCCATGGACAAATTTTGTTTAAAGGATGTCAATGAAGTAGTGACAAATGAGAAATACATTTTGCCTGATGCAGAAATAATGGAAATATTGAATTAATAGAAATATTGAATTTAAAAAAATGTGTTTTACAAAACAGAGAAGGTATTTAAAATGAAAATATAAGTGACCAGTCAATTGAATAATCCAGATAAGGATTCTTTACTGGATATACAAAAGAAGCTGACTGAAGTTTTAAAAATTTAAGGGGAAATACAAATGATAAACCAAGGAAATGTCCTGGAGAATGTCTTTTCATTGGATTTACAAAATTAGGTTGTTTACACCTCCAAGAAGCATATGGGATGGGGTAAACAACAATTGAAGAGAGATCAAATACTATGGCAATAGTTGAGTAAAGATTAACATTTTCAGAAGCAAAAAGAAGGAATATAAAATTGGTTAAAAATAACAGAATAGCAGAATAACAGAGTTGAAAGGCAACTTGGAGGTCTTCTAATCCAACTCCCTACTGAAGAGAGATAATAATAATATACATTTTTGTGAAGTTCTGGCAAACTTTGGTATACTTTTTGCTGATAACAGGATTGAATAATCAGTCTTATGGACTTGCTTATAGATAAAAGATAGATTAACGGGAAGAAAATATATGATTGTAATATTTTAGGAGCTTGAAGAGCTAAAGTTGTTTACACTTGTAATGAAGATTGGAAGTCCCCTATTTATATATTTATTTTAGGTTTTTTATTTTTCTTTTCTCTTTCTTCCTTTTTTACTTGTTTTTCTTTGTACTTTTTATTCCCTTTGTGTACTTATCTTTCTTTCTGAGTTTAGCTTGTATTAGTTTTTATTACAATAATTGAAATCTTTAATAAAAATTATGTCTGTGCATGTGTGGGTGTATGCATACATTTGTCATATTGCCTTAGTAGTATAAACTAAAAAAATTAGACAATATCCTTCAGTAAGATTAATAACCAAATATGTTGAACAATTTAGTTTTCTCAGTTATCTTAAAGTCTTTTCCATGAAAGCAATCATTAATTTTCCAGTGTCACAATTTTTTTAAAAAACTTACAAACTTCCAGTTCATTTTTATGCCTCCCCTGTTGATTTTGCTGATGAAATTTAGCAGCAAACTGCCAAATAACAAGAGCAACTTGATATTTTGAGTGGGGGGGAATGTTAAGCTTCTTATAAATTTAATAAACTTATTTTACAAATATATATATATATCCACTTGACATTCCAAACATGTTTAGATGACTGTAGTCTTCAGAGGCTCTTAAAAAAAGAATGCATTTATTTTTTAAAATTTACCGACCGCTCACTTCCAGGAGATTCTGGGCAGTACACAAAACTAAAAAAGACATATAATCTACCAAAAAATATTAAATCAACAGGGAGACCAAACTAAAATATGCTAATAACAAAATATACAAAATAGGGGCCATTAAACAAATAACAAACATTCCACTTCAGAAGGTAAATATGGATTTAATGTGCAGTTGAAACAGCTGTTGTCCCCTCAAAACCTGAAGACAGAAAAGGACCCTATTTGCTTCATCCAGCCCATGTTGCACTGGGCAAAAAATGACAGATTCCAAATTGCTTTTCCTACAAGTTATGCCCTAAAGCTGAAAAGAAACTGGAAACTGCATTTATACCAGCAATCAATCCATCTAGTTCAGAATTTCAAAGTGTGATCTTTTATAGCCCTGTTTGGAAGTGCTAGGTACTGAATCCATTAGCTTTTTCCTGTATTATGAATACAAGCACCATTCATTACAATGGAAATATATTTAAAGTCCGTCGCACTCAGATATAATTTCAAATAAATGTACTAAATAACAGATACAATTTTTGTTCATGAGCATAAATATTGCCACAGTATCAAAGTACTTTTTGTTATAGAAAAATCCAAACTTGGAAGTCTCTTTAAAAATAGTTCCAAAGGGTAGAATCCTATGTCAAAATAATAAAACTTTTTCTCACAATGTAGACAGGGAAAGGGGAGACCAATATACTCTACAATGATCCTTTTGGAGACTGACCTGTTTGACTTGATTGAACTGGCCCAATTCCATTATTTATTTAGAGTCAATAACTTTCTCCCAAAGAAACCCCACCAACCCCTTTATTCCTTTTTTCAGAAGCCTTCTTAGTTAATAGCATTTCTCTGCATTTTTAGTTTTAATTGTAGGAGCAAAATAGAATCAGGAGAGGAGTGTGTTTGTCAGAGGAACAGACTACCTAATTAATAAAATGGTACTTAACTTGAGAATCACAGTATTCAGTCTTGTGCTAGGCTTATCAAATACAAGAAAATGGTTATAATATTAAATGTAATTAGGGTATTTCTTTATAAAATAAATATTGTTTGTAAATTCATACATTACAGAAGAGTTAGAAAACATGTTTACATTTTACAAATTTTTTAATTGTTGCATATATGTATATTGTATGTTTTGTAATGATGTATGTGGAATTTTACTTATAAACCTTAGCTTTCATTTTGCAGACTGCAGCTGGGAAAAGAGAAAAAAAATCCTTGGGCTGTTTTATCTGTAATAAGGAAATAATAAACCATTCTAAATTGGCCGGCCTGGATTACAAATATTGACTGAAACAATGGGAAAGTTGTTTCTGGACTATTTCTTTTTTGAAAAAAACATGGATAATCAACAAAAAATATAAATGGACTTCATAAAGAAATTATTTCCATGTTAAACTTAATTCAAGAAACAATTGTTTTAAATTATGAGGAGACTAAAACTAATTTAAATAACATAAATGAGCAATTCTCGAACTTAAACTTAAAGCAAAAAAAGGTTCAGAAAATTATTCTTCTACAGGGAACTGTGCACCAGTTATCTAGAAGAGATATTTTATCACTAAACAATATATCTGTGTCAGAAGTGTGCGAAGAATGTAGATTCTCTAAAATATAGAAATTCTCTGTTTCTCCCAGAATGTTTCAAATGCAAACACTAGAAGAGGACAAGACAGGAACAAATTAGGGTATTATAAGAAATAAAGTTGCAAGACCAATCAATATGATGCGTCAGGGGAAATGTTTCTGAAGCTTGATGACACTTGCAAAATAATTCTCCATTAACACTTCTCATTTTCGCTCATTTTAATGTGATTAATCTTCTTTAAGTTCATCATTTTCATTTAAGTTGGCATGTTGATTTATTTTTTATTAAATATTAGTCCCTTCATTGATTAAATACATTCCTTAGCAAGACGTCTAGAAGTAGAAAATAAAACAGCTTGTATGAGAGATGGAATTATTCTTCTGGGGACTCTCATCACTGTTAAATCATCTCCCAAACCAACTTTCACTACTGAAATAGCTTTTTTGCAATTGTCAGCATTAAGAAATAAAATATACATACTGCACTCTTCATGCAATATTAGTCACAAGATATCTGTATCAACTTTTTGCCTAGCTACCAACGTTCAAAAACTGTCAAGCATAATTTTAGAATCAAAGCACTAGTTTTTGCTGTATTGCTGCCATTTTTTGCTCTATAAACTGCAGAAGAAATATTATTTTTATTGCTTGAAGTGACAATGCCTATTCATAATTAGTATCATTCTTCACTGCAATCCACTTTTCACAAGGGTAGTATATTCAAATCCCTTGTGGCTAGGATTTATGGGAAATAATCTCAACATTTTTGTAAAAGCACCAGGATGGAGAAGGCTTAAGCAGATGGTATATAAGACCCTTATCACTGAAATTAAACGTTCCAATGAATGTTTCATCCAGTCCTCATTTCAAACCCATCTCACCTTTGCAAGGAATGACTCAAAAATCCAAAGGTTGTGATGAAGATTCCTGGTGGTTATTGCTTCTTTGTGTACCAACCCTAAATGCAAATACAAAAGGTAGAGTTTGTGTTATGAAGCTATAATACATTATGTTATTTTTGATCATTGTAACTAGCAGTAGAATTCTATCAAATAGCTAGTAGGGAGAAGGATGTCCAACTCTTCTGTCTTCAGAGGGCTAGGGTATAATATGATATCTCTTAGGAACCAGACAAGCATTTGTAATTGGTGATATAAATATTAATATGTTGTTTAGAGTTTTATAGAGACTTCTAGTTGTTTCTTAAGATGACATAATGAACTCAGTTTTATACACTTAATTAATGAAATAATGACATTATTTTTTTATTTTATACAAATGAAAATGATAATTAATTTATACTAATTGTGAATTTGATTAGTTTAATTCATGTTTCTTGCTAGCTGACTTAAAGCTAAAGAATCATCATATAAAGGGACATCAAATAAGGGTCAAAAACCATATATTTCCTTTCAGTCCAGTTATGTTATGTATCACACCAGATATTATAACATGTTGCCCTTTAGTATTATCACATTGTACCTTCTATGCAAGCATATCATGAGCCCTAGTTCTTTCTACCATATTTTGTACCTTTCCTGATGATTAATATGGTCATTCTTGCAAGGACAATTTTCCTGTTGTCAGATACATATCACTACAAATCTGGCTGAATTGCAAAAATAAACTATACATCTCCTGCCTGACCTTTTATTTGCTGCAACAAAGCAAGAAATCAGAGAGTGACAAAAGGATATATATGTCCATGTTTCTTCTTATCTGACACTGAGTGTCTCTATTTCTATTCATGAACATTTTTCTATATTTAAAGTTTCCATACTATTGCAATCTACAATGAAAAGATACTTTTTCAGATACAGTGATGTGGACCATTTCAATAATTCTCAAATTTCAGCTGACATACATCCATTCCTTTTGTTATTTTTTTCAATAAAAAAAACTTTCTTGTATTATATCAAAGTGGACCCTTTCAATGGTGTAATAGCAGACACTCTTAAATTAACTTCTGGTCCATGGCTCATAATTATCCCTCAACATGTTCACATTGATGATTAGAAGATATCTCCTTGGTATGTGACAAAACTTTTATTTGTATGAATGAATCGGCCAGTAGAGTCTGATTCTGCTTAATCTGGTGAGGGATCTAGATTTTGTCAGAAAAAAAAGATAGTTGAACTGTGAGTTAAAAAGGAGAAGGTGGGAGGAGGAAGTAGCTAAGACCCTGCTGATTGGATACTCCATTGCATTTGAACTGCATTTGAACTGCCCAGAGCTTGCTGGTAATTGCTACAAACTGTGAGTTGAAAATGAAAAGGTAGGAGGAGGAAAGCAGCGGCCCGCATGCCTAACGGCACACAAATCATATAACTAAAAATCAAAAACAGCAGCAGTAGATTCAGGGCAAGTGTGTCTGAGATTCCTTGTATCTAAGAATGTCTGGCTTAGTTCAGTGCAACACTTGTTTTGCAGCTGTCTTTTGCAGTACCCTCTTCAAACTTGGAAACAAGGACAGATTATCTATCTAGGGTCTGTAATCTGTGCTCTTTAAGCAGAAATTAGGTGTCCAGCTCAGCCCTTCTACTCTATTGAGCCTCCGCACTATCAGCCCCCTCTACCACAAAGATCCTGCAGGAGAAGGGCATTGTGGACAACCGTGGGATCTGGCAGGGTGAGAGCTGTGAAGCATAAACACAAAGTTTTCGCTGTGTACCTGCACAACAGATACAGTGCCCTTGCTCACCTTAATAGGGACATTAAGGAGACGGGTAAAGGTATTTGTCATGATAACACAAATAAGCAGGGGATTGTGGACCAAGATGAAGAACTTGTTTTCAAGAGGGAGAAGTGTGAATCAGGTATTACACATCTGTCATGCAAGAACAGAAAGGCATCCAAAAAGAAAAGCCACCTTCTGGTTGGTGATTCAATTATAAGGAATGTAAATTTAGGAAAGGACACAAAGATTTCAAAAGAGGTCAGGTGTCTTCCAGGTGCTACTGCCAGTAGGGACAAGAAGTATATTTCTAAAATAATGAAGAATGCCAGCAAGGACTGTGATGTGGAGGCTATTGTACATCTTGGCACTAACGATCTGTCCCAAAAAGATGTACTCTCTGTGCAGAATGATTGCCAGAGCTTGGGGCAGGAACTTAGCAGAATAGGCTGTAGGCTTACTTTTTCAGAGGTTTTAACCAGTGTATAAGGAGCAAAATGGAAAAGGCCAGCGTGTAGCACAATTCAATATGTGGCTAAAGGAGTGGTGTAAAGGGAAAGGCTGGTCCAATGAAAAAATGTACAAAAGAAATGGTTTGCATCCATCAAAGAAAGGGTCTGGCTATAAATTCACAGATTTTCTGGAGGAATATTTAAACTAAATAATGGGGACAGTGAGTTAATTGATACAGAACATCCCTGTCCTAGGCAATCTAAAAACTATAGGGCTATCAGTGCGTATAACATAGATGTGTGTGTGGACAAGAATATCAACTTTGCTGTCAAGCAAAATCAAGCTTTTAATAGCGAGTGCCACACAAAGTGCACTAACCAAAGAGGTGGTAAGACAATAGGGGAACTCAGGCACCACACGGGTTATATAGAAAGTAAACACAGGGTCAGTTATAAAGGACTCAAATGATTATATACCAATGCACAGAGTATGAACAGCAAACAGGGTGAACTAGAAATTCAGGTTAATGAGGGCAGATATGATATTGTTGTCATTACGGAAACATGGTGGGATGAAACCCACAAATGGAACACACAGCTAGAGAGATTTAAATTATTTAAAAGAAATAGACCAAATAAAAGAGGAGGTAGAGTTGCTCTATATATAAAAAAATACTACATCTCTACAGAAATAAAGCACAACAATGATGAAAACTGTCTTGAATGCATTTGGGTCAATATAAAAGGGAGGAAAAAATGACATTGCCGTAGGTGTATACTATAGGCCACCCAACCAAACTGAGGAAATAGATGAACTTTTTGCTAGTCAGCTAACTAAGATACGTAGGAAGCACATCACAATAGTAATGGGGGACTTTAACTACCCTGCCATAAACTGGGAGACAAACTCTGCACCAAGTGGAAGATCAAACAGATTCCTGACAAACCTAGCAGATAACTTTGTCTCCCAAAAAGTAGAGAAGGGAACTAGGGGATTAGCCATTTTGGATCTAATTCCCACTAACAGAGATAAAATGATAGAAGGTGTTGAAGCCATAGAAACCTTGGGAGGTAGTGATCATGCAATATTGGAATTTAACATTATGGAAGCACAAGCAATAGAACACAGTCAAACTACAGACTTGGACGTCAAGAGAGCTAATTTCAATAAACTTAGAGAGGGCTTGGGAAGGATTCCATGGATGAGAATCCTCAATGGGAAAACAACTCAAGAAGCTTGGAAAATTTTGAAAAATGAGATAATAAAAACCCAGTCTAGCACAATACTAACAAAGAAGAAAAATAACAGCTCTCAAAAGAAACTAGCATGGCTGCATAAAGAACTCTCTGATAAGTTGAAAGATAAAAAGGACAGTATAGAAAGTGGAAAGAGGGGCACATAACTAAGTCAGAATATCAGCAAATAGCCTGAGCCCACAAAGATGAAGTGAGGAAAGCTAAGGCTCATAAGGCTTGCGACCAAAGTCAAAAATAACAAAAAAAAGCTTCTTTCAACATGTAAAAAAACAAGAAAAAAGTGAAGGAAATGATTGGTCCATTAGTGGGTGAAAGTGGCAAGAAGGTGACAAGTAACAGGGAGAAAGCAGAACTATTTAACTTGTTTTTTGCATCTGTCTTTACACAAAGGGAAAAAATAGACCAACCTATCAAAAATAGTGCCATAAAAAACAGAATAGAAACACACGTTAAGATAGGCAAGAAATGGTAAGTGAGCACCTGTCCAGCTTAGACGAGTTCAGATCACCAAGACCAGATGGATTACACCCCAAGATTCTCAAGGAACTGGCAGATGTGATCTCAGAACCACTGAACTATATTTTTCAAAGATCCTGGAGCAGCACTGGGGAACTACCAGAGGACTGGAAAAGAGGTGGTGTAGTTTCCATCTTCAAAAAAGGGGGAAAAAATGGATCCAGGAAATTACAGACCTATCAGCCTGACCTCAATACCTGGGAAGATTCTGGAAAAGATAATCAAACAACAAATCAGCAACACCTAGAGGCAAACAAAGCCATTACTAAAAGCCAACATGGGTTTGCCAAAAACAGATCATGCCAGACAAATCTTATTGCATTCTTTGACCAAGTGACAAAATAAGTGGATCAGAGGAATGCTGTGGATATAATTTACTTGGACTTCAGTAAGGCATTTGATAAAGTAGATCACAACCTACTACTCGATAAGATAGAAAAATGTGGGTTAGACAGCATCACCACCAGATGGATTCGTAGCTGGCTGACCAGCCGAACTCAGCGTGTTCTCCTCAATGGAACCGCATTTACATGGAGGAAGGCTGTAGTGGGGTGCCCCAAGGCTTTGTTCTGGGCCAAGTGCTCTTCAACATTTTCATCAACGATTTGGACGAGGGGATAGATGGGGAACTCATCAAATTTGCAGATGACACCAAGTTGGCAGGAATAGCCAACACTCCAGAAGACAGGCTTAAGATACAGGAGGATCTGAACAGACTTAAACACTGGGCGCTATCGAACAAAATGAAATTCAATGGTGAAAAAAGTAAGGTTCTACATTTAGGCAATCAATTAAATATGAGCCAGCAGTGTGCTGCAGCTGCCAAAAAAGCCAACACAGTGCTGGGCTGTATTAACAGAGGGATAGAATCAAGATCACATCAAGTATTAATACCACTTTAGAATGCCTTGGTAAGGCCACACTTGGAATACTGCATCCAGTTTTGGTCACCACGATGTAAAAAAGATGTTGAGACTGTAGAAAGAACACAGAGAAGAGCAACAAAGATGATTAGGGGAGTGGAGGCTAAAACATATAAGGAACGGTTGCTGGAACTGGGTATGTCTAGTTTAATGAAGAGAAGGACAAGGGGGGACATGATAGCAGTGTTCCAATATCTCAGGGGCTGCCACAAAGAAGAGGGAGTCAAGCTATTTTCCAAAGCGTCTGAAGGCAGGACAAGAAGCAATGGATGGAAACTAATCAAGGAGAAAAGCAACCTAGAACTAAGGAAAAACTTCCTGACAGTTAGAACAATTAACCAGTGGAACAGCCTGCCTCCAAAAGAGGTGAATGCTCCAACACTGAAAGTTTTTAAGAAGAGACTGGACAGCCATTTATCCAAAATGGTATAGGGTTTCCTGCCTGAGCAGGGGGTTGGACTAGATGACCTCCAAGGTCCCTTCCAACTTTATTATTATTATTATAATTCCAAAGTATCAAATAAGGAATAGAGCAAAAAGATTCAGGGCTTCCTTCTGGAGAATTTTATTGGGTGCACTATAGGAATCCAACTTTGCTCTATTCACTCTTTAAGTCACAGGTGTCAAACTCGATCGTGTCACATGACGTATTGTGATGTATCATGACATTTTTTGCCTTTGCAGAGTTGGGGTGGGTGTGGCCTGAGCATGACTCATCTGGCATCTGGACCGCCAGTTTGACACCTCTGCTTTAAGTAAATGAAGCTGATAATTTTAAAAATCTCATATTTTTCTAATTTTCTCCCATTCAAGGAATCAGAAACAAAGTAATAGTGCAAGTTTCTGCCTAAACAATTCACCATGAAACAATTTTTTTAATTATATTGTCATGTTATGTTTTTCCATACAGAGATTCTAAGAAAATCATTAATCCCAACCAATAAATAGTTTCCTTGTCAGTTACCCAAGAACTTTATCTTTGTCCTGTCTGGAAAGTAATATGAGTTTATTGTCCTATATATCCTCAAAACAAAGAGAAAATTTGATGATTTCAAAATGACTTTAGTTCTGGTTTAATGAACAGCAAAATATGCTGATGTTTATATTAATTCTCTGAAATCTATACATAAATATATTAAATACATATAAACATAGCTAAGATTATGTTATACCAACATCATTCATAATGCATCTCCATCTCCATAATACATCTCCATTCATGCTTCCACCACCATGTTCTTCCTGCATTGTCTTTTGTCTTTAAACATCATATTGCTTTTTTGGTATCTCATCAAAGTGAGCTTCATTTGACCTTCTCAATCTTTCCCCTTTTTTGACCCATTCCTACTCCTTCGAGGATTTGTTTTGCAATTAGGTCTTCTTTCATTCTATTTATATGATCAAACATATTTCTTTTATTTTACATCACTTTTATTTTGAATCCACATTCATTGAACATGACTTAATTCTTGATGGGACCTCATCTATTTTCCGTTCATACATTCTGTGTCCCAATACCTGTTATATTAAAACTAAATATATGTTTGTCCTGATTACCCAACTCTCATTTCCATATAAATAAACTGGAATAAGCATTTTTTTCAGGAAATATTACAGCAAGACATTTCCATGTCTTAAATTTTCTTCCTCCTCATATTTAAAAAAGAGTCTGTCTAGATATACATATTCATCTACTTGTGCTATTTTTGTCAATTATATATGATTTGCAATTGTTCACTCTATATTGCCTGTCTAACGCTACTGGATCAGTCTTTGATATTAATTTCTGATCCATATTCCTGATTGTATCACACAGTCTACCATCTAACATGAGATCAACTGCAAGCAAACTGCAGGTACATTCAGGCCCAAACAAATTTCTGACATCACCATAAGCATTTGTTACATATTTATCCATAAATATATTGAACAACCAAAGGGACATCATATATCCTTGTCTTACTAGTTGCTTAATGCTGAATTACTTTTTAAGTTTACTACTTACTATTTT
Source organism: Crotalus tigris (assembly GCF_016545835.1). Classification (NCBI taxonomy): domain Eukaryota; kingdom Metazoa; phylum Chordata; class Lepidosauria; order Squamata; family Viperidae; genus Crotalus; species Crotalus tigris. The sequence continues at coordinate 89,855 of NW_024100491.1, forward strand.
CAACTCCATTTTCACCTAAACTGTTCCTTAATTCAAGCCCATCCTCTTTGAAATATGAAGTTTTTAAATCAACAACTTTTCAATGGATGTTCTTTCTCATATTTAACATTGAAAAGCAAAAATCGAATCTACCTTCCCTACCTGGCATAAAGCTGCACTATATTTCCCAAATGATGTCCAGCTCTGGAGATGGGGGAGGGGTCTCTGTGCGCCATCCACTACTCAGTATGCAATCAGTGGCTGAGGTGGCCTAGGGGCTTCCTGGCCAGTGGGCTCTCCCATTGGAAGGCAGGAGCCTCCGTCAATGGGGCACCCTTCAATCTGTTGGCTTTGTGGTCCTGGCCGGGCAGAAGGCACAAAAGGTGGACTCTGCCTCGCTACAGGGCTGGGAATTAGGTGGCTTGGACACCAAAGTCCATAATCAGTTTGCCAAACTCAACAAAAAAATTAGGTATCGGTTCTGCCAAACCAGTGCAAACCGGCTGAATTCCACCTCTGGATGTAGAACTTTCACTTCACAAATCTGACCCAATTCATTAGCTCTCTAACATTCTTTCCATGTTAATTTCACTGTTACAGGAACCAACCTACAGGCTGTATACTGAATTTAAAGCCTGTACATATTTTTTTTCATCATATTATTGTAATCAAGCATTTTTCCAAATAGGAAGTTGCAAGTGAATGCTGTTATCATCAATTGTTTCTGACCAGAAGATAATAGAATGATCCTATGTAAAGTTGACCATCCTGTTTATCATCATGTCAAAGGAATCACAATGAAGATAAAAGAAGCCACATCAAGGAAGAGTTACAAGAGTGGAAGAACCACTCTTGGGAGAAAAGAGAGAGCCTGATGTTATCTCAGTGTGGTTGAAGTGGGAAAGACAACTCCAAAATTTTAAGAATATTTTAGAAGATAACTTGAAATAAGGAACAGCATCTGGTACCCAAAGCATTTTAGGTAAAGGGAAATCCTTTCCTATTTTGTTTTTCCCCTGACCTTAGTAATCAAGGGACTGTCCTGAGAATGACATCCCAGTTTCAAAAATCATGCAAAAATCATTCTTTTCATTAAAAAAAGAAAGCTGGATTAGTGTTTTTTTGTTACTCTTTTTCTTACTCTTGTGAATTACATATAATGAATAGCTATATTTTATCAAGTTTAGCTTGACTCATTTTATTTATAGGCTAAAGATTCATTATTAAAAACTAGATAAAATAAACATTATATTTATATACCCAATTGTACACAGTCATTTATCATTTTAGGTCATCGCAGTATTGCAAAGTAGAAAACCCATTATCGTCACCAGAAAGGGATTTGGTGGTTATTCTAATAAATGCTTGCCTTTGTAACCCAATAAAAATCCTTCAGAAGCTAAGATTTAAATCATTGTTCAATTAAATCCAACACTGTAATTAACCAGTTTTATCCCCCAGCTGTTAATTGCAACAACTCATTGAAGTGAAACTGTATTTAAATAACTATTGGTATGGTGTCTTCAGAAGACTATATGTTGAATTACTAGGACCAGATCAAATTTAGCATTTCATCCTCTTCTGCTATTACAATTAGGAAAGACAATTATAACAATAGGAAAAATAAATGATAGATAAATAAATAGATAGATAGATAGATAGATAGATAGATAGATAGATAGATAGATAGATAGATAGATAGAGTCAAGATTCTGACTAATAGACCCAAGCAAATTAGAACTCCAAGGCTTGAAGCTTCCTCAAAAAATATGCTTATTGGATACATAATATTGGCACAGTCAAAAGTGAAACCAAGTCTAAAATTCCTCCAGGAATTTAGTGTTACTAAATGTAACACTTCCCTCCCATTTACTATGCTATTGATCACGCTACCCAATGAGGGCAATTGGCGGGGTCCATGACACTCCTTCTCTCCATCTTCCAGCACCTGTGGGAATGACCCTGGTTCCCACGGGATTGCTCCAAGTTTAATCTACCAATACTTTCATTTCCTTCACACACAACTGACAACGAAAAATATTGCTTCATCCAGAGTCATTTCAGAAGTTGACAGATAGAAAGATAGATAGATAGATAGATAGATAGATAGATAGATAGATAGATAGATAGATAGATAGATGTGTGTGTGTGTATGAGAGAGAGAGAGAGAGAGAGAGAGAGAGAGAGAGAGAAAGACCTCTGCAATAAAATTAGACATAGAAGTGAAATGTCCTGCTGATATGATTTCATTAAATGAAGAGGGGAGGAAAGTCAATTAATAACCTTTGTTTTGAAACCAGATAAATTTCCATTCATATGTACTGCTGATTATTTATATTTCAGAAAGCATTTCACATTTATTTATTGTAGTTCTTTATTTCTTAAAAAATAGTTTGTTATCATTTTTATTTTTTCAGTAACAGAAGTTTGGCTTGGTACAACTTTATTTTCAACACAGGATTTAAAAGAATGCCATCTAAATGCTGCAGTCAAAAAAATAGTAGTTGCAAACAAAAATAGTGAAAATAATTTTGAGGAAACCATACCTTTCTGTTTTCTGCTGAAATTGGAGATAATTTACAGTGTTTCAGATTCCTTTACTGTAACTTCTGATTCATTGTCAAGCTGACTGCTGTTTTCTTTCAAAAATTATATTACTTTTCACAGGTTGCTTTAATATAAGTTATTATAATAAATAACACATCCATGTAGTTCAATAAAAAATTGTTTTGGTATTACAGTAGTTATTGGTGAGAAAAGGTTCAAAGTCTAGTTCTGATTTTCTGTACACACTGCTGAAAAGGAGGATAAAGAAAAGATAACCTTTTATTTTGCATAATTGAATCAGCAAAAATTTTATTTCTAAAAGAAGGATTGGTGAAGATGTCTTGAGAAAGTGTGGGACTTGAAGACAAGAAATTAGCTTGATATAAATAAAGAATAAACAAGCCATTCTTGGTAGATATATAGAGAAAGGGAATAGCATTTCTCCAACAAAACACTTCGGGATCACAAAAATTGCCATCCATACAGGTATATACACACACTCAGGTAATATAGCAAGGTTCTCAAAGCAACCACAACTGAGCCTTAGATTTGGCACTTTGTTTCTTTAAACAGAAGATTTGGAAGGATTTTCTACAAGACATTCTGCAAATGCAACGATTCTGATAGATATCATGGAATGTACTGTCAAGTAATAATTAGAATTGCATTACCCAGCACAAAATAATTTCCTCTATTAAAACTCACACTTTACCCAAAATGTGAGAAAACTATCAGAGTTCCTTTAACAAGTCTTTGCAACTATCAATCCTTTGAAGTAGGCCAGACCAGAAAGTTATGACTGCTAAAACTATTTTTATTTTAGTTACTGTAACAGAATCTTGCAAGTTTGAATATGTTTCCTCCCTCTATGTTCAAGAGAACCGGGGACAGTCAAGTCTGATGTGCTTTCTCAAATTACAGTTCTGCTTTGGACACAAATTTCTTTTGTCTTACCCTTGTCTTTGGTGGGTCTCATTCTCCTGTTCCTCAAGGTTATTGCTTCTGTTCATTTCAGCAACAATTGCCTCATAAACATCAAGTATAGTAGTTGAAAATCTTAAGCTGTCATGTTATTACCCCCTTGCTGTCATATAAGTAGCCACTTAGCCAAGGCATAATAAAGCAAATTATATGAGAATCAAGAGATTTCCAGGTCAGCTCTTGTGGTACTTCAGTACTGCTGAGATCTAACTGCATAGCTGAATATATACAAAATTATTTTATCACATCATAGTTGCCTAAGAAGTTTGGTGACATTTAGATAGTATTTTCCCCCTTTGTATGGTGAAAACTTTCTAACTTGACTGGAAAAAATAGTGCTCAGAATAGAATGTTTTGTGCTCATGCAGGAGGCTTGGCAAAATGCTTACCTGGCTGAACCTGCACTGTCAGGGTACTTCCTTTCTTAATTGCTCTCTGCTTAATACAGAATGAAGAGTTTGCTCTCAGTTCTTCCTATCTCCCCACATGCACTCCCCCCAACTCTCCTGCAAACTAAGTGGGTACCTTCATCTACTTCCTTTTCTTATGTCAGCATGCTATATAGATTGAATACACTCAAAGGAATTTTCCTACATTCTGATTAGTATTTTCCAATTTCAAATGCCTTCAACCATTGCAAATATATATATTGTACTGCTCTTCAATTCAGATCACCGTGGCTTTCAGTAATTGAATGTCTATCCGATTCTTTTTATTATTATTATCTTTCTGAAAACTACATCCTATAGATCAGTGGTTCTCAACCTGTGGGTTGGGACCCCATTTGGGGTCGAACGACCATTTCATGGGGGTCGCCAAACAATGCTGTCCGCCATTTTTTCCCCCTTTTCTTTGGCCACACCCCTGGCACCCAGTGATGTATAAGTGGTTGGGGGTCACCACAACATGGGGAACTGTATTATGGGGTCACGGCATTAGAAAGGTTGAGAACCACTGCTATAGATAAACATTACACCTTTGTTCTATGCCACAGATGCTATGTACTGCTATGAATTGTTGAGTTTGGAGTCATATTGTCATAAATAGTCCCATTTTTAAATTCAGAAGCTGCAATCCTACAATCATGACCACTAGAATTAAGCTTTGGTGAAATCAGTATTGTGCATAGATTTACAAAACTGAATTGGAAGGGAAATTCTTAATATTTTTATTTTGCTATTGGTCTGTCAAATTGTCTTTTTTATATTTCACTATTGAATTAATATTGTCAAGAACATTGGAAAGATAAGGCTTAAGTATTAATTAAAGAAATTATTTTCATTATTTCCACATTCCACATTATGAATACTTTAAAGCTAAACATGATTCTGTATAAATGTACATAAAATTATTATACCAGGGGCTTCATTTAGAAAAGTAAAAGTATAAAAACTATGTTTCTTAGTAGCACATTTAACTCTAGACTATACACTATTATAAACAATTTAGCAATGCATTCTGTGTATGTTTTCTACATATTAATTCTAACTCATAATTAAATGAGACTTACTCCCAGATAATTATATTTAGAAATAAAGCCCAAATGAATCCACATATGGACAAATCTGAAACTACCAGCTCAAATAGCTTCAAAATCTTAAAGATTTCGGTATTCATTTGCTACCATGTAATGGTCATCTGCATTTTTGCAATATGGATCTTGCAGCAAAGCAATAAGTATTAACTTATTTAACAGATATTCAACTCCACATTTATTAACAGCAGAAACATCACAGATTCAACCCCAAAACAAAGTTGTATACATGCCTTCTTTATAACACAGAGAGACAGAAAGGTCCAAGTCAGCCTCAGAAGCTAATTCCTTGTCTTCTTCTTCTTGCCTTTTGAGTCAATAAACTTTGAGGGGGAGTTCTCCAGCATTGAGAATCAAAAAAATCAGAAGACTGTAATGATCAAAATATGCTGGAACAATTATCTAAGGAAAAGAGATTGATTTTTTTTAAGTCCAGAACAACAAGATAACTCTTTGGAAGCAACTCAGGAAAAGGTCTTCTATCAACTGTAAATGTAGAAGAGAATCAAAAGAAAACAAAACTGCAGGTGCATGAGATCAAGAAAGTGGTAGAACAGCTTTTAAAATGATATTAGGCAAAAACCAACAGGCATATTCTTCAAGAGGAACTGCCTCCCAAAGACATCTGGATACAAGCTAAGGAGTTGTTTATCACATTTAAAGCCCTTCAATGGAGGGTCAGGATATTTGAGGGACCTCCTTTTTCTAGTAGTTTCTACCTACTCCATCAGGTCTGGCAAGAAGGCCACAATCCAGTTTTCATCTATTAAAGAATGCCATTTCTGTAGCTTCTTTAGAATACATGTAGTATTCCCTATGATGAGAGCCAGTTTGAAATAATGGTTAAGAAATGAGGCTAGAAAGCTCATATGATAGTTATGTGGTAATGAAGTTGGAAGAAAGATGGAAGAACCACAGACTGGACAGCTACCATGTAAAAGATATTGAAGTCCACAAAAGGAGAGGAGATGTGGAGGCATTTCAGAAAAGCCCCTTCCTAGTTTCCAGAGATCAAAAAGAAAGGAAAAGGAGAAATACTTTCAGGCAAAGCAGTCAAGACAAGAAACACTATCAGGAAGATTAGTACTACCTTTATTGTTTATTACATTAAACAAAATCTATAAATAGTTTCCCCTCCTCTCTTTTTACTCTCCAGAAAACTAAGGAGGATCCCTTCTGAAATGCTTCCCTTGCTTTTCTCCCACTTGTCTTACCTAGGCTGCAGATCTTCCTCCTGCCTCCCAAGGTCATTCCCACATACCACAATACTGGGAGATTATGAGTTCTAGTGTTGTATTATATTATAACTATGAAGAAGACAATAGCAAATAACTTCCAAAAATCATGCCAAGAATGTCAACACTGAATTGAAAGCACCAAAACAAAACAAAATTCATAACCATGAGGTAGGTTAAAGGTAAAGATTTCCCTGTCCAGTCATTTCTGACTCTAAGGGGCAATGCTCATCTCTGTTTTTTAGTCAAGGGAGCCAGCATTGTCCAAAGACATTTCCATAGTCATGTGATCAGCATGACTATACACTGAGGCACATGGAATGCTGTTATCTTCCCATCAACGTGATACCTATTTATCTATTCGCATTTGCATGCTTTTGAACTGCTAGCAGGTCAGGAGCTAGGACAACTTACGGGAGCTTATTGCATGGTGCTTGGGTTTTGAACCCGGGCTCAGTGTACTTAACGCTGAGCCATTCCTGAGCCATTCCTGGTTATAACTTTGCACAGCTCTTAAGGAATATTGGATAAAATTGGCAAATACCTCCCAAATACTAGCAGATTAACAAAGGTGAAAGAGAACAATGTCTTCATTTCTTTAATCTCTAGAGAGGTTAAAGCCAAACTACCAAAGTAAGAAGGTTTAATCTAGCAGGGTTATTTTTGTTTCTTTCATACTTCTCCAAACATGTAAAGTGCAAGGCTAGCTAGCCACATGTTACCTTCATAAAAAGGGACTGTTTCAATATAATAGAAACAGCTATTAATTTCAACAATGATTTTAAGAGAAGCTGGCTTTGTCAGCCACAGGGTCATTGATTCTTATTCCCTCTCAAAGTGAACAACTAAAGTTTCAATATTTCTGTGCAAATAACTTTTTTTATTTTCTTACCTCTATTCACATCTAATTTTGTTGCAGGTGTGTTTTTTTTTTTAAAAAAAAGGTAAAATTGGCTGAAGGTAGGGAGTTGTGGTATAAAAAGTTTATAGAGGAACCTTTTTAAAAGCTTCAAAATGCTTTCCCTAATTCTACAAAGACCTAGCATACGTTTTACCAAACTGAAGTTCACTGACTCGTAAATATGCTTCATTTCCCCCGCCCCCAATTTCTAGCCTGCATGATTAAGGGCTGGGTAGAACATGAATCACACAAATTTCTAAATCACGAATTAGTCGGGTAAGCATTGTTCTTTTATTTTATTACTCTTTCTAGATGAAAAATAACTATAAAAATAAAATAAATTGCTACATGTTGCATAGAATACTCAGAAATGCTATTGCTACCCATCATGTTCAGTGTTATATAAAGCACAGAAAAATAGTACGAAGTCATGAATAAAAGAAATTAAAGGAAGGTAGATAAACGGAGATCAGATCTAATTAAATCTAGTTAAAATGGGGGAGTGGGAATTCAATTGCTAACAAAGAAGTCTCTGATAGTATCACAATTGAAAGAATACTTAACAATTCTTGATTAATCGGGCAAGCAAGTTCGGAATTTCTTTTCATTAGTTAAGATAATCCTAGTTGTAGGCCAGAACCATTAAAAGATTTTTTAGTCTTTGTCCTAAAACAATGAATTGACCTTGAGTCTGTAAACTCAGCATTCTTACTCTTGTCATTTGTTGTTGCAGTTATTTTTCCCTTACTAGGAACTAACTCATTATCTTATCTAAACTCTCACTATAATGATTTGGCTTTTGTGAACCAGTACAATATTTGCTTTATACTGGCATTAACTCCTGTTGCCAAAACCAAGTATTTCATTTCTTTGTTGATCTGCTTGGGTTCCCTTCCTATCTAAAGAAATTATTTTGGTGCTGATAAACACTTTCTAAACAAATTGCAGGTTCCACTCCTCACATGACATCACTTAGTTGCTGCTTCTTTTTTCAAATTCTTGGGATCAGACAGAAAGCACATTCTTTGCTAAGTTTTTAGCATCAAAATGAATGGATTTTAATGGTCATTGCTATAAATTATTACAAGTAAGAATAATTGTGTCTTTTAGCTATTTTAATCAAAGTAAGGCTTTTGGGGATCATAATAACAATTTAGCCTCCACTGTGTACATTCAGTTAAATTAGGCTAGGGAATCCACTTTCTCCAGGGTAAAACTGAATTCCGCTTTTCCATGCTCCTTTGTTTCATTATATGTGCATAAAATACACTTGTTAATTCAGCTGAAATTTAACATTTGTCTGGGTAAACTATTCCACTATTGCTTGGGAGTGAGAATAGAGCTGTTTCTCATTGTGCATAACCTGATCTATTCTCCCAAATAGCTGTGTGTCAGAAGTATTCTTGAAATAATGAAGCAACATAGATAGATAAATAGATGATAGATAAATAGATAGATAGATAGATAGATAGATGAAAAATATGAAAATATGAAAAAATATTAAATAACAACTAATTCAATTAATATAAATGTATGATGTATAATTAAATAAGTTACTTTAACCATCAAAGAAAATAAAGATAAAGATAAACTAGGATATTCAATCCAAATTTCTAAAAGGTTTTCTAATTCAGATTGTTGGTAGTAGAATATTCATATTCAAATATAGAAGGAAAAATCTCAAATTCTTGTAAATGAATTAGCATCTATCTCTTTGTGTCTATGAAAGTATGCAATGCCCATTTCTATTGTCTATCTTTTTAATATATTGCATATATATAATTCAAAAGATCATTAATATCTATTCAAAGTAATCAATATTCCAAACAATTTTATGTATGAAATAACTTGTCTGAAAAACCAACCATATCAGACGTGACCATATTATATAACCAATATTGCATTTTAAAAATCAAAAACTAGCAGTTAGCTAAACCAAACATCCTGAAAAATTGAATATATTAAATCTTCTGATGCCAGAGGCACTGTAAGCACTCAGAGTTGCTGGCCTACATGTAAACATCAAAATACATTTAAAGAAAAATATAGTCATTTTGACCTTCCAGTCACTTAATATTTATACTGCAATACCTCAGAAAAAAAAACAAATGAACAAACAAAATACATAACCAAGGGCTAATATTCACTTTAACATATATGTTTTATATTCTACCCAAGTTACCTAAGAAAAGGACAATTGATAAGATAGACAATAGAAATGGGCATTGCATACTTTCATAGACACAAAGAGATAGATGCTAATTCATTTACAAGAATTTGAGATTTTTCCTTCTATATTTGAATATGAATATTCTACTACCAATAATCTGAATTAGAAAACCTTTTAGAAATTTGGATTGAATATCCTAGTTTATCTTTATCTTTATTTTCTTTGATGGTTAAAGTAACTTATTTAATTATACATCATACATTTATATTAATTGAATTAGTTGTTATTTAATATTTTTTCATATTTTCATATTTTTCATCTATCTATCTATCTATCTATCTATTTATCTATCATCTATTTATCTATCTATGTTGCTTCATTATTTCAAGAATACTTCTGACACACAGCTATTTGGGAGAATAGATCAGGTTATGCACAATGAGAAACAGCTCTATTCTCACTCCCAAGCAATAGTGGAATAGTTTACCCAGACAAATGTTAAATTTCAGCTGAATTAACAAGTGTATTTTATGCACATATAATGAAACAAAGGAGCATGGAAAAGCGGAATTCAGTTTTATCCTGGAGAAAGTGGATTCCCTAGCCTAATTTAACTGAATGTACACAGTGGAGGCTAAATTGTTATTATGATTATAGATTGTTCTTTGATAACATAGGATAATTAGCAGTTGAACGCTCACAAAAGCCAAATCACAAAATAGACCCAGAGAATATGGTATAGTATAAGAGATATTTCCTCCTAAATAAGGAGGAAAATTATCAAAATAAATTATCAAAATTATAAATTCACAACTGAAGTTAGCACCTGCTGTTGGGTACTGTATTCCACTGAATACGCACAGTATACACTCAGCACTATACTATTAATAATTGCAAATGATGTGAAGTCATTAACTTTTTAAAATTATTATTTTATTGTATTCTCTCAGTTTTACAAAATCTCTTGTAATTATTAACACAGTTCTAGAGTAGACAGATAGCAACTTTATAATTCTGGGTGAAATCTATATTTCAGTGACAGGACTGGGAAAGCTTCAGTTAAATTTATGTTGTGTAACTTCACAGTATATCTTGCTGAATGATGCTGTACAAATGTGTATCTATATTGGCTACTAGAAAATCCATCCCACTATTGACAGTATAACTTTACAACTCAGTAGTGAAACGCCTGCCTCTAAAAGTCTTCCATCTTTTCTTAAACATAACACAAAGTACATGCTTTTGAATAAAATTGTATGATCTTTGGTTAGTCCATAATGTATGTGTAATCTGCAAATTTTATAGAATCTCTCCTGTAAATTTTGGGCAACACAGAAAGATCCCAAAATGTATATTATTTCTGCTTATGGAATTGAAGAGTGTAATATAATTGAATTATTCAGTATCAGGAGATGTCAGTGGGCAAGGAAACAAGAATATGCAGCTTCCAGTATTTGCTAAACCTAATACTGTATGGTCCACTGCAAATTGATTTTTAGTTTCATAGAAAAAGGAAAATACAACAGTTCCAAAAGGCAGTATTCAGCAGCAGCAGAAAAAATGCAGATGACTTGGAGTGAAGCCAGGACATAACTGCCAGGTCTTGAAATCAACAGATGGATATTCTACTCAATGCTCAGGTGTAATGCAAAGCAATATGCTTTTACTTGATTGGACTTCAAAAGACAATTCTCTAGTAAGAGCACTGATGGGAAAAAATGACTTGGCCCCAATTCATTACATTGATCAATAATCTATTAATGTTAACCTTGTTAATACTGAGAGTTAATATAATTTATAGCTCAGCGTTCCTTTAATTATTTCTTTTTCCTCCTGCCAACAAAATAGAGTTGGATTAAAAGTTATGACAAATAGGAAATGCATCAACAGACCAAAAAATAATCAGCCTTCTTTGTAAAACTTCCTATTAATTTTTGTCTATTGCTTTTGGGGGGTTGTTCCCATTCTCCAGATAGATAGCATTAAATTTCTAAAGGCCCATCAAGTTGTCTTTCATTTTGTTCAATATTGATTGTTAAATAAAGCTATGGGTAGAAAGAGTTGGAAAGAGTAGAGAAAAAGATGAGTTAACTTTAAACTAGAAAAGATTTTTTATCATGCTTTCCCAAAGAATTTTAGCTTTAAATAGAATCATTGGGCATATTTGTTAATAATTCTATATTGTATTGAACAAAAATTATATCTACAATTATAGACTGAATCACAGAGGCACTATTTAACAATTTTGGAATCATGGCAAGTGCTGGGTTCTAAATATATAGGAACTTGATTATGTTTTCTAAACTGAAGACAGACATGTTTAAACAATACTACGAAAGAAATTAAAATCTGATTTTGTTCTCATGAGAATAGGCCTCTTTGAAAGAATCATTTCTTAAAAAAATGCCAATTAAGGGATGTTCCCCCTTAATCAGCTATGGACAGTTCAGGGAACAGACTTGAAGCAGGCATGCAGAAACCATTATGGAAACAAAGTAGACAGAAACATTCCTTAAATCCTGAAAAGGACTCAGACTTCTTCCTGATTTATTGGGAGGGGAGGAGAAGCAAAATCCTTCCCTCCCAATAAGTCAGGAAGAAGATTCCTGATTTGCAAGATTCCATTATTGCATAGGTAGTCCTCATTTAGTAATTGCCTCAATAGGCAATATAATTTGTGTTGTCAAATTTTACCTTTTGTTTAGCATCTGAGTGGTATCAATTTTTCTGCACATGTAATTAGTATTGCATAGAATTTCCATATGATATAATTTGAATTAGCTTTGCAAGATTGTTTTATTTTGGAAAAAAACTGTTTTATTTTATTGTATGCACATATTTTGTAATATTTTAAAACATTTTTAAAAATCAAAAATGCAATTATAAATTCAATTCTCCTTGCAGTGTTCACAATATAAAAAAAGTTTCAATTCACATTCAGTCCTCTTAAATAGATGGTAAGTCAAAGTCATCTATTCATTTTGATCTGAATATATCAAGATACCTTTGAGATGAGATTTGTATGACAGGAGAAACAAAATACAGTATATCATGCTAAAAGGAGAAAAATCAATTAGAACAATAATTCAAAAAATAAAATTGATAGGAGATCAAATAAAGACATCTGTTACTTAACTAAGAAGACTGAAATAGCTGAACTAATTAAGGAGATAGAGTTTCAAAAAGGGTTCTGATAAAGGCCTGAGTCCAGCTACATTAAGTTTATAATATCTTTGCAAAAAAAAACTCAGTTATTTTGTTAGATAGTGCAAAAAGTTAGTTTTCTATAATTCTTTGCTCCCAACATGCTCTGAAAAAACAAGATAAACACAGTTAAATTCGGCTAAACCTTCTGACGTATGTTTGATCTTTCTTGGGCTTCAAAGACAGAATGAGCAAAGTCCCCAGTTGATAAGTTATAGAGAATTTCAGTGCTAATTGTAATTTTATTTTATAAGTTTTAATAACGTTGAAATGATTATGTTTTCTTCTTCATTTACTTCCTTTGAATGTCACATTATCCAGAGTCCCGTGGCAAGAGTTGGATGGATCAATCAATCAATAAATAAAATAAAATAAATAAATAAATTCTAGTACTGTAGTTAACCAGGATTTTATAGCACTGTTTTTAATTGAAAAAGCTTAAGAATTTAATTCAGAGTGCCCACATATGAAAATATAAAATTAAATTACTACTTGAGCCCTGTCTCCATTTTTAGTGAGATTTATTGGTTCTAAAAATGAGAAATTGAAACAGAGCAAAATAAGGTAACTGTTATGTCCCGAGCCTTGCAAACGGCTCGGGCGTTTGCAGGCAGTCCCGGGCAGGTGCAAAGCTGCCCGGGACCAGACAGGCTGTCGCCAGCGCCGTGCGCATGCGCGGGTGCTGGCACGGGAAAAGTAACCCATTTACCCGGGAGTTGCCTATATAAGAGGCTGCGAGGCGTTTGGGCGAGGCTGAAGCCATCTTCCTGTAAGCTGAACGCTGAATAAATGAAACTGAGAACTCCAGCTGCTTCTCGTGTCTGTTTTCCCGCCACGGACTCAACACTGGCGACGAAGGTGGGATGCCTTGCACTACCTGGAAAGGAAGAAGTGTAAGCTTACCCAAGGAGTCCTGAGCGGCGAAAGAGGAACGGCGTCGACTCAGCAGCTGCCCGCCAATCCGGTGCGCATTCGGGGGTAGGCTGGCTGATAGACCCATCTCCTGAAGATCCGAAGATGGCGAAAATCGGAAGGCTTTCGGAATTCGACGTCTCACATCCAGAGCGGTGGGAGTCCTACGTATCCAGAATGGAGAACTACTTCAAGGCAAACCAAGTGAGGGAAGATAGCTTGAAGGCGGCCACCCTGCTTTGCGTTTGCGGCCAAGACGCCTTCGAAATCGCAGAAAACCTTGCAGCACCTGTCCCAGTAGAGTCTGTAAGCTACGCAGACCTGAAGAAGCTGCTGAAGGAGCACTTCAACCCCAAGGTGTCCGTTATCTCATGGCGCCACATCTTCGAACAGAGGGATCAACGGTCCGGTGAGTCAGCCAAGGAATACATCGCCGCGTTACGGAAGGCCGCCAAGCCCTGCGAGTTCAAGGACCTCGAGGAACGACTGAGGGACCGATTCGTGTGCGGGTTAAGGCATCGAGAGCTACAAAAGAGACTTTTCGCAAAGGAAGAATTATCCTTCCAAGACGCCTTAAGGGAAGTCACCGCAGAAGAAGCAGCAGGCGGCGCCGTCAAAAACATGCGGCCGATCAGAAACAGTGCAGAGGGTGCGTCCGTGCACCAGGAAGACGTCCGACGAAACTCCGAGGAGGATCCGGACGAGGAAGTCGACCGTCTACACCCCGCGAAGGAAGAGAACCAGAAGGGAAGCTCTTCGGCTCCGCTCAAGTGCATCGGCTGTGGAGGTCGCCACAGGAGAACCGACTGCAAGTTCCGCTCCGCTACCTGCCGGGCATGCGGTAAACAAGGGCACATTGCAGCTGTGTGCCTGGGCCGACGAAAGGCACAACCCCAAGAAGAACGCCTGAAGGGTACCAGATTCCCCAGCCAGAATAGGGTAGGTTTTTGCGCTTCGCGAAGAAGCATCTGTAGAACAGGCACACACAAGCCCATGAAGAAAAAGCTGTCACTCAACGTGAAGCTACAAGGGGTTCCATTATCTATGGAACTAGACACAGGGTCTGCCCTGTCCATCATTTCATTGCATACATTTAGGAAGATTTGTTCCAGAAGTGGGTCTAAGGCCAAGTTAAGGCCTTCTGATATTGTATTAACAGATTTTCAGAACTCAAGAGTGTGTGTTAAGGGGGAGGCCACCCTTAACGTGCAATACAAGAGTTTTGAAGGTCCACTAGACTTATTAGTAGTAGGGGGTGAACGAACGAGTCTCATAGGACTCGATTGGTTTGAGGCCCTGGGGATACACGTCACAGGACTCAATAGCTTACAAACACTCGACCTACAGGAAGTCTGCACAGAATTTGCAGATGTTTTCAGCCCCCAGCTGGGCACATTCAAAGGACCACCTGTGTCCTTAAAGCTAGACCCCACTGTCACTCCCATTAGGATTAAAGCAAGAAGGGTCCCTTTTGCTTTAAAAAGTAAGATTGACACTGAACTAGACAAACTAATCCAACAGGGAATCCTAGAACCTGTTGATTCCAGCCCGTGGGAGACCCCCATTGTCACGCCTCTAAAGGCAAATGGGGACATTCGCATTTGTGCTGATTACAAATGCACACTCAATAAGGCATTGCAGCAACATGCCTATCCTGTTCCTGTGGTCAGTCACATCCTGGCCTCTCTCAAGGGGGGGCGTGTTTTTGCAAAGCTTGACCTAGCTCAAGCATATCAACAGCTGCCTGTTGATGATGATGCTGCCATAGCTCAGACCATTGTGACCCACAGGGGAGCCTTTAAAGTAAAAAGGCTACAGTTTGGAGTGAATGTCGCTCCTGGGATTTTCCAAAGCGTTATGGAAAACACACTACGAGGTATACCAGGGGTCTGCCCCTACTTTGACGATGTCTTGATTGCAGGAGACTCCACACACATTCTAGCTGAAAGGCTTAGGGCTGTCCTGTTAAGATTCAGGAAATCAGGCCTCAAGCTCAGAAAAGACAAATGCCAGATTGGGGTGCCTTCTACTGAATTTCTGGGATTCAAAATTGATGCTGCTGGGATTCATCCTGCTGAATCCAAACTAACTGCTATTTTAGATGCACCCAGGCCAAAGTCTAAGGCCGAACTTCAGGCCTTTCTAGGCCTCCTGAATTTCTACAATTCTTTTCTTCCACATAAAGCTAGTGTAGCTGAGCCTCTTCACAGGCTACTAGACAAACAGGCTGTGTGGCTGTGGTCACAAGCGCATGAGGCTTGCTTTAAAGAAGTCAAGGCCTTGCTCACTTCTAACAGTGTTCTTGCACATTTCAACGAGTCTCTCCCTGTGTGCATCGCTTGTGATGCGTCCCCCTACGGGGTTGGAGCTGTCCTGAGTCACCTCAGGTCTGATGGAACTCAGGTTCCTATTGCATACTACTCCAGAACACTGTCTTCTGCCGAGCGCAACTACGCTCAGATAGACAGGGAGGCTCTGGCTGTTGTTGCTGGAATTAAAAAATTCCACGATTTTCTATATGGCAGGCATTTCACGGTCTTCACTGACCATAAGCCTCTGCTGGGACTGTTTACCACACGTAAGCAGACTCCCCACATCATTTCCCCTAGAATGCTTAGGTGGTCTATTTTCTTGTCTGCATATGATTTTTCATTACTCCACAAGCCTGGGAAAGAAATGGGCCATGCTGATGGCCTCAGTAGGTTGCCTCTGCCAGTAGTAGAAGCTGACCCCGCGCCAGCTGTCAACATTCTATCAATCCAAGCCTTGCCCGAGCTCCCTCTTAGTGCCAGGGATGTTACCGCTGAAACAGGTACAGATCACACACTTTCACGTGTCCGCTCCTGGGTCCTGTCCGGGTGGCCTGAGCACTGCCCTAGTCCTGAGTTTCAGAGTTTCTGGTCCAAAAGAACGAACTGTCCCTTTCTCAGGGTTGTCTGCTTTGGGGAAACAGAGTTGTCATTCCCACCTCAATGAGGACTAGGGTCTTAGAATCCCTCCACGAGGGTCATCCTGGCATTGTTCGTATGAAGGCTCTTGCACGCAGCCACTTGTGGTGGCCTGCTTTAGATAAAGATATTGAGGCTAAGGTACACGCATGCCACCTGTGCCAACGATCTCGCCCAGAGATGCCCCAAGCTCCTGTGCATAGATGGGAGGAAACACAGTCCCCATGGTCTAGGGTGCACATTGACTACGCTGGGCCCTTTCAGGGCCAGTTCTTCTTGGTCCTTCTTGACAGCCATTCAAAATGGCTTGAGGTTGTGCCTGTCTCATCCACCACCACTGCAAAGACTATTCAGGTACTGAGGGGGATTTTTGCTGCACACGGGCTGCCAGATGTCATTGTGTCCGACAACGGCCCTCAATTCACCTCCTCCGAATTCCAAGCTTTCTTACAGGCAAACCTGATTCGTCATGCCACGTCTGCGCCTTTTCACCCGTCCACCAACGGTATGGCTGAACGCATGGTGCGCATCGCAAAGGACGCCTTGAAGAGACTCACCTACGGGGACTGGCATCACAGGTTGGCTGACTTTCTCCTTTCTTATCGCACCACACCGTCCACTTCTACAGGGAGAAGTCCAGCTGAACTTCGTTGGGGGCGCCAACTTACTACTAGACTTGACCGGTTGCATCCGGACAGACTGCCTTCATCTACCTCACATCCTAGGGCACCTAGACAACTACTTGTGGGTGCCCCGGTTTGGGCTCGCAATTACGGGCCTGGTCATACATGGGTCCCCGCTTCTGTGTCCAGAATCACAGGTCCTCTCTCCTACGAGGTTGCCCTGGACAACGGTCGTGTCCTGCGTCGGCACATCGACCAACTTCGCTCTAGGCGAGACTTTTCTGCTGAGACTCCTGGGTCTTTTCCAGGGGGGGAGGGGGACCCTTTGGAGCAAAGGGAAGGGCAAGAGCTACTGCCCATCTCCACTGAGGGAGCCACAAACGGCTCGTCCCAAGGTTCTGCAATTGCTCCGAAAAGAAAGTCATGGAGCTTACCCACACAACAGGCACTCACGCCTACTCCAGCCAGGGAGTCACCCCGGGGGCATACTCACTTTCCACACACATCACACAGCACTCCAGTCACGGAGGATACCCGGGGGCATCCCAACAAATCATTCCCCGCAAGAGAGCTGGCACACAATTCCCAAGGTTGGCCTGACCTTACCCCAAATCCTACAGGGGGTCAAACATACACAGAGCTAGTCGAGGAACCAAGTCCCGACTACAACAACCCTAGCACAAATCAGGGAACACCTGAGTTTTGGGAAAGTACAGAAACCCACACGAGCCCGAACACAGAATGGGGTTCAGGGAATGGACAGCCTCCTGACAGGTCTTGGACTGACCTAGGAGGTTCTACAGAGACGCCCAGCAGCGGCTATCACTTCAAGGGGCCTGAGGGTCTACAGCTAGGTAGGTCAACCAGGTCACAAAGTAACAGAAGCCCTGGCCTGACGAGCCCGGTGGGCAAGCAAGCAGGCCAGGCATCGGGGCACAGTCCTTGGAAGACACCAGGGCACAATAGAGAGAACAGGCTCACGCCTCCCTCCAGTCAGGGGACTTATGCCAGTAACCCAGAGCTAAGAAGGTCACAGAGAGCAAAGAAATCTCCTAAGTATCTAGAAGATTACATAACATTGCTGGCAAGGCAAAAGCCAGTAATCAGTGGGAGCACTGGGGAGCAAAATGTCATATAAAATAAATGTTGTATGTTGGTAGTAGTTTTAGCCCGGGGGAAAGGGGTGTTATGTCCCGAGCCTTGCAAACGGCTCGGGCGTTTGCAGGCAGTCCCGGGCAGGTGCAAAGCTGCCCGGGACCAGACAGGCTGTCGCCAGCGCCGTGCGCATGCGCGGGTGCTGGCGCGGGAAAAGTAACCCATTTACCCGGGAGTTGCCTATATAAGAGGCTGCGAGGCGTTTGGGCGAGGCTGAAGCCATCTTCCTGTAAGCTGAACGCTGAATAAATGAAACTGAGAACTCCAGCTGCTTCTCATGTCTGTTTTCCCGCCACGGACTCAACAGTAACTTTATATTACATTAACTAGAAATAATTGTCAATGCTGTTTTAGTTTCTTTTTTAAATCACTAGAATTCAAACCAAGCAGTTTAAGCCTGCCAGTGGAAAACAAGTGCTAGAGAAGATCAATTGCAATGACTCATCAGCTTCCCACCAGCAGATGAACAAATAGACTGGCATATTACACTGCCTGACCCAGGAGACATGAATACGTCTATGTCTTATGGCAAGGGCAGGACAAATTAAATACATTTATTTAACTGCATTGATCTGTGCATTTTGATAGCATAAAATGCAATGCCTATTTCTGATAATAACAATTTTGTGCATTAGGAATTCTCAGGAAGTAATTTTTAGAGACAAACATGGAAGGTCCTGACTGGACTTAGGGACATAAGACAGGTGAGCTGGAACAAGTTCTAGATGGCTACTCCCTTCATTCCAGCTGCTTTGAGCATTTTCTGCTCACTGACAATTTCCTCAATATTATGTGAGAACTATGGGTAATAACTGATAATGAAGCAATGACACATTATGTTATTTTTAAGTCCACATCTGTGTATTTGTAAAGCACTTTGCACGACTGTCTCTCTAAGCACTAGCAATTCATTAGGAACACCTTGTTGAACTTTATTTTATTTTAGACATTTTTCTCATTAAAATGCTTTTAGCTAAATAGTTGTATTAATTAACAGAGCTATTATTTGTGTTTACTACTGTTAGAACTTAACATTGCTTCAGAAATATTCAGTGGCTGAATGATGTTGAGTTCTAATAGAGTAAACACAAATAATGGCTCTGTTGGTAATTAACTCAACTGTAAAGCCCTTTGTGGATCATAGTTTACTCCTTTTTTATGAGTGTATTAAAAATAATCCTGTCTTAATGATTTAATGCAGTATCCTAGCTAATATGAACCCAGAAAGTAAGATTCTGGGTAGATAAAAAAAAAATCATGCTGCTCCATACTTTGTGCCACCATACATCCAGTTAGACCTGGTGGGTTTATTCTAGCCCTTCACAATATCACAAACCTTGGTAAAAGCCATCACCAGTTGCTGAATGGAAGACAGGTCAGAGCAGGATTTATAGTCATCAATAATTCCATTCTTTTCTGATTTTTTTACATAGCTATTTACTTATCATCCTACATGAGATCAACATTTCTGCCAGCATGAATTAGACTAATGAAGTCCAGTATTATAATAGAAATGTGTAGTAATCCTATTAAATATTTTCAAAGTTGCTGTCATCTAGATGTCATCTGGGTTACTGAAAATTGAAATAAAAAAAGTTTTCTAATCTACAGTAATCTATATTACTGATGGAATGGAGTGTGTGTCATTGAGTCAGTGTTTTTTCAGCAACTACCTAGATGAGTCCTTGCAGTTTTGTTGCCTATATTCAGAAGTAGTTTGCCATTTCTTGCTTCCAAGAACTGAGAGTGTGACTAGCTAAAGGTCACCCACTGGTCTTTGTCTAAAGTAGGACTAGACCTCAGCATTTTCTAGTTTCTAGTATGGTGCCTCTATCCACTGACACATAGATCATAACAATTATAACATCATTTCATAAGACCAATGACCAGTGACCTGTTGTGACATCAGTATCAGAGTAAGGAAACATCAGTGTATCACCTCACACAAACACTCCCTAAAAGACTGTCCAAGTGATATGGGGGGTGATCTGGAATACTTTTTAGGTGTATTTGATTTGCAAAATTAAAATGAAAGACTCATATTTGATCTTCCACAAGATTGATATTACATGTTCACACATCCCTCCCAAAATGAAACAGGTTACACAAATTAGATATTTGGTCATGGCCAAAGATATAGCCACAACTAAGTTCCTGATGATAAGTATAAAAATGAAATATTTTAAGGAACTAGAACACCAATTTCAATAAAATATTATTTATAATACTGATTGATCAAATCAAGGCTTCATTATGGTCACAGACTAGCATAAATATCAATGGAAATCCTGGGCAATCCATCGAAAACTGTTGCAATGACAGCAGCATGTTGCGTAACTAGTTATTTTGCTTCCCATCTTGGATATCTAATTGACAGCATCTTTTTTCTGTTACATTGGCACTAAAAAAGTAAGAACCATTACCATCTCACATTATCACTCAGGCATATCTTCAATAGAAAATGCTCTCAGATGGCAGTACTTCACATAACAGGCTTGGATCAGCTCAGATATTCCCTCAATTAAGGAACTTAAGTCTGCTTTAAGTATGCTCACTTCAATCCACTATCTTACCTCTGCATAGCAGAATCTAGCAAGAGCTTTTATTTCTCAATGGCAAGCGACTGAGCAAGATATCCAAAAGACTATTGTCTCTATCAAGTGACATATTAGCAAGATTGCATTCGATTTAAGTGGTACTTATGCAAAGACTTTGGGTCAGCTTAATTTATTGGCCTACAGGTTGGGAAGAAATGTGTATAGAATCCCAGATGGTCCCAATATTTGTTGTACTGTAATTTTTAATACCATGGTTGAAGATTACCCCTCTAGGAACAGTTCAGAATGGATGAACTTTGAAAGAGCAGTCTAAAAGCCCATTGGGAACACTGATTAGCAGCAGACTGAATGAAGGTCAAAATGAAATACGCCTGGCAAAGTAACTCCAGTGGAACCATTGGAAGTGCAGTAAGAATAAACTTGGCTAATGCAAGCTAATTCATAATTCAGTCTGGAGGTTATTCAGTTTATTTTAGTCTAGAGGCTATTTGAGAGAAAAAATATTAGGATGGCAGATGGTTATGCATTTGCATCCAGGAGATAAGAAAATGAAGACAGAGGAAGGCTAGGTTTTTTAAGGATCCTTTGAAACATAAAATGTTGTGTGTGACAAGTAGCCTTCCAAAGCCCAGAACTTCATCAAAGTTTACTGTAAGCCGTCCCCTAAACTTTTTCAAGATTACTATATAATTCTTCTATCATTACTAAACATATCCATGTCCATCTATTTATCAATATGTAAGTATGAAATGACTTCCTGTTACAAATGACTGGTATGAGAGTTAGGATAATATTTTTAATGTGCCATCATTAGGTGGCAGCCTTGAAAAGAGACAGCCAAAGTACTGCCCAACACCAATGACTAAAGAGGCACAGCATGCATGTTTGGTCCATAACTTAAGTGCAATAGTATAATCATGGTAATATTACTGAAAGCAGTACTACTGTGAGCATGGAAATTATTGGTATAAAAGTGTTGATCCTAATCATACTTTTGGCATTACTTGTAGCACAGCGGTGAGCAATTTGTCTCATCTCTCTGTATCTCTTTTCAAATTAAGCTGGAATAGCTTGGTATAAATGGAAATACGTTGGGTGTTATTGCTTTGTAAATTCTGCTTATTAAATTCAAATTATTTTTGTTAGGACATAAAGAACATTACATTCTGAAGGTTATTGTATATGGAGATTGGCATAGATATCTTTGACTGAAATGCTTCTTTAGCAGGATATACGAAGTTTTTAATACAAAGTGACACCAAAGAGAATGTGCTATTATCACCAATTAGAGCATTATAATGCCTACACTTCGGGATTATTGTTGTGGGGAAAAAATGGAAGCAGAATAAGGAGGACCTCATCCTCTATCCACTATCCAAATGCAGGTTGTGCCCTTTTTTGCCTGACTGTTCCCTAGACAGCATCTCTTTGCCCTGTCTCCCAAGGTCTTTCCCACATACAATTACATCTTCCTATTCAGACCTGTCTTATATCTGGATTTCTTTAAATGTAAAAACGTAAGTTCCTACTCTTCTGTCAGGATCCCCAGCTGTTTATTTATTTATTTATGAGACTTATATACCGCTTTTTAAGTGCAAGCACTCTCTAAGCGGTGTACACCAGTAAGCAATGTATGTGTATATATATATATATATATATATATATATACACATTGCCCCCAACAATCTGGGTTCTCATTTTACCTACCCCGGAAGGATGGAAGGCTGAGTCAACCTCTGTTTATAGAACAGAAAGAGCATTGGTTACTTTGGTCAATGACATCTATCAATGCCTTGATAGAAGGATGTCCTCTTCTAATTTTATTAGATCCCTGGACAGCATTCAGTACTATTGCTCATAGGACTCCTCTGTCTGCACATTCTGAGAGACAGGGGCACCATTTTATAAGAATTCCAGTCCTACCTAATTCCAGTTGGTGGTCATGGGGAGCAGTGCTTGTGAGCATCAGAATTCCTATGTGGAGTTCTTCTGGATTCAGTGCTTTGTTCCATGTTATTTAGCATCTATGTGAAACTTCTAGAGGGATTATTCAGGGATTGAATTAGAGATGCCACTGAAGTTCTGAATCAGAGCCTAGAGCATGTGAAAATCTGAATGAGGCAAAACAAGATCAGATTAATCCTTCTAATTCAGAATCATGCGATTGCCTCAATCAACATCAATGCAATCCAATAATATCAGCCCTGATAATAATTCTTGATAGAGGCAGATTCCTCTAAAGTGGTTCATAGTTTGGGGTTCTCTTGGTTCCTTCTTAAGTAGCAGATGAAACTCTGCTAGGGAAGCCTTTGCTCACTTTCAGCTATTGTATCAATTATTGTATATATCACCACTGGGAATGTGGTTAGGCAACATTACTTCATGGTTTAATCACCACTCATTTGGACTAATTGCAATGAAAAGAAGGAAGAACCTTCAGGACCTGCCACAGCCAAGACAACGGTGTGATAAAAGAAATCTGATGGAAATCCAATTTGAGAAAACATGTCAGATATGACCCTCTGTAGTTGTCCTCTAGAAGGTAAAGGGACGAGGGGCAGAAGAGTAATATAAATATATAAATAAATATATGATGTATTTTCTCTCTCTCTCTCTCTCTCTCTCTCTCTCTCTCTCTCTCTCTCTCTCTCTCTCTCTCTCTCTCTCTGTGTGTGTGTGTGTGTGTGTGTGTGTGTGTGTGTTTAGAAATTGGTTTTATTCTGCATTTCTTGTTGATTGGAATTTTCAACCTTGGCAGCTTTAAGACTTGTGGACTTCAACTCCCAGAATTCCTCAGCCAGCAAAGCTGGCTGAGGAATTCTGGGAGTTGAAGTCCACAAGTCTTAAAGTTGCCAAGGTTGAGAACCCCTTGCTAGGCTATAAATATTGTAATAAGTAAAAGCATAAAAAGTCCAAGATCACAAAAAATAGTGCTTTTAATATGAAAAAAAATCAGGAAGTGTAGATTTCATAATTAATAGACATAAAACATCTTTTAAAAGAAACTATGTAATATAGAAAATTTTAAATAAATCATGTTTAAATCAATCTACAGATAAAAATGATGTTATTTAATAATAAAATGTATTTGAATCTGCAATAATTTAAGGACATTCACTTTATTAAGCAATGAAGATTTGAATCTTCAATGCAGGTATAAGAGGTTTAAGCCTAAATATGAATTGTTCAAGAGTTAAAATATAAACAGAAGTATATTTATTTGTGGTTATCAAACCCAAAGCATGCAAAAATCAGATGATTGTTGAAGTAAATCATTATATATGGACAATGGACAACATGTCACATGGAGTTTGAGGCATTAAATGTTATGAAGCCTTTGACCAAACTTTAAAAATTTGGTCTACCAGTCAATTCAGGCCTTTGAAATGAGATATTTACTAAGGCTGTGCATACTTTGAAAATTTGGGAAAGGGTTTCAAACTTATGCAAGTGCAACACTTCTCTGCCTTTCACAAAAATAACATGACTTCCTCATAAACCTGAAAGAAGTATCACTATTTTAATAATTACACTAACAATAATGTGTGGATTTCATAATGTATCAGTATCCTTTAATCATGCTCAAGAGAAAACCTGTAAAATACCAGGCAAAACAAAAACTAGAAAGATGGGCCCAGCTGAGGAACAATGCACTTTTCCAAATCATTTTGCATTGACCTAATATTCATCCTTCCGTAGGTGGGTGTCTTTGGGACATATAAAAAAGAAAAAGACCAAGGAAGAAACTCTTACCCAAAGCCACCTTTCTGTGGTTCTAATTCCATCCACTATCTATTCTTGTAATATATTACTCCAGAAGAATGCAGCCCTTAGTTATAAAAAAAAAATGCTTTATTTCTACTGTCTAGGACAGTGGTTCTCAACCTGTGGGTCGGGACCCCATTTGGGGTCGAACGACCATTTCACGGGGGTCGCCAAACAACAGAATCTGCCATTTTTTTTCCCTTTTCCTTAGCTGTGCTACTCCCTTTTATTCTATTGGCTTTTGAAAGCCAATAGAATAGACTCTCTTGAATAGAGTCTAATTCTATTGGCTTTCAAAAGCCAATAGGAATTGTCCAGGCTGTCTCTGCCCTGCTGAGCCGCCAAAAGTCCCATTCTGCAAACAGTGCTGCACCAGTTGAGTAGTCCTCGACTTACGACCGGTTGAGTAGTCCTCGACTTACGACCAGTTGGGGGTCACGGCATTAAAAAGGTTGAGAACCACTGGTCTAGGAACAATACTTTTCTAGCCAAACCATTCATCTTTTTGGCCCCAATGCACAGTGAATTGGGATGAGATAATGGCCGCCTTGCAAGGCCTATACCCTCATGCTGAAAACCAAAGAATCTATAATATGTCCAGATGATGTTCTTGATTCCTAGAATTATTTTTAAAAAAATGGCTGAAGTCTCATGAGCTGACCAATCTTGAAAATGTTTAAATAAAGAGAAAAAAAAGGTAAAGTACAAGTAAAAAAAAGATCATGAGTTTTGGACCACTTCTGATAGTGAAATAGCTGGTTTTAAATGAATTGTATGTGCATATAATAATTTTGGAGCTACACCACCATGCAAGATTGCTCAATGGAGCAATTGGAAAGGTTGCCAGCTTCTGAATTAGATGTAGCTGAGATTTTGAGAAAGATTAAACTGTTCACAATCCTCAATTTTTTTATGTTCTTATATAACTAGCACCATTCAATTGCTGGTCCTTTAAATTCCTGGGAAAGGTTAAATTTGTTTTGTTGGAATGTTGATTGGAAATGGGGGAGGGGGGAAACCTATAATTTAAGCCAGCTATCTTTATCCTACAATTAGATAACCATAGGAAAACCTTTTATGAACAATGCATGGCTTGGAATATTTCTTGTCATCTGGGCTAAAGGCTGGGTTTGGCAATTTCTTTTGGAAGCCTCACATTTCCTTTGGGTTCTTATAAAGCA
Source organism: Crotalus tigris (assembly GCF_016545835.1). NCBI lineage: Eukaryota > Metazoa > Chordata > Lepidosauria > Squamata > Viperidae > Crotalus > Crotalus tigris. The sequence goes on from NW_024100491.1 coordinate 115,548, forward strand.
ATCAAAGTTCTTAGCAATGCTCTACCTTTCAAATTAAAATTTTATTTCATTTATAAGGATATAAGAGCATGCAAATTATAGGGGGAGGGGAAATGTCAGTTTAATTGCATGAAAGCAAAGGTTCATATTTTAATTAAGCTTTAAGTGGAGTCTCTTAATTGCTGTTTGATTTTTGCCTTCAGATATGATATCAAGCTGTTTAAAGAATATCTTTCCTGATTAAATAATAACAATAGCAACTTAGCAATGATTCAAGAGCCAGAGAAGCTTAATGATGTGCACATCTTTCTCCTTCAGAATAGCTTTCAGTAGGCTCAATTTCATAATCTTATTCTGTAGCAAAGCATTTTATATGCAGGAACAACTGAATATTTCGGCTACCCTAGGTGCAAATTTGTGTGATAGTGCAGTCCATGAGTAGTTCACCAATCTCTTTTACATTAGTGATACATTATCAGGTGACCATCAGATAAGAGATCAGAGGAACCTTGAAGAAAGTTTTGAGATTTTAATCAAGGACCCACTAATTTGCTACACAGCTTCTTAACCACATGAGCCCAATCAAAGGGAACTGACTCTAGTTAAGCAGACCAGCAAACATTTTAAGAAAATCTGTTTTGAATTTTGGAGAGATTTATTTCATTCATTCTTTCCTGCAGTATTATCATTTGTCATCCTTATCCTGTTCTATATCCTGAAATTTAGAAATTTCTGAAGGTACTTGGACATGCTTTGGTTATTTGTATTGTGTCGCAATCAATTAAAAAAGCAGAAAAGCAGAAAATCTGATTGCTTAATAAAAACTTAAACAGGTCATACTATTTACCATTGAGTAGTTGAATGTTATGTGCCAACATTCTGAAATATTGAACAAAATCTGAAAAACTGAAACTTATGTCATTAATCTTATTCATCTTCTAATGCCATTCCTATATTTGATATTTTAGGACTACTTTACTTCTCTTACAAAACGCTATTTTCCATGATTTTCAGATCTTGATTAAATCTCAGCTGATATTTATACAGATACAATATCAAAATGTTGCACACTTCAAAGAGGAATAGAGGTCAGTGCTTATGGGACATAAATGAGATGTTTGTCCTCAGCTTACCACAATTCATTTAGTGACTGTCCAAAATTACATCACTGAAAAAAGTTGACTTATGACAGTTTTTCACACAAGCATTGCAGCATGCCCAAGGTCACATGATCAAAATTCAGACACTTGGCAACTGGCTCCTATTTTTATAATAGTTTCAGTGTCCAGGGGTCATGTGATCTCTCATAAGTTCAGGACTACCTCTAGTTAAATATGTATAGCTAATCTCTTTTCCAAAGTTATCACATCTCATGTACTATACCAGCATGATTTTATCTTTCTTAATAGACTTAGGCTGATGGCAGCATGCTATGCATCACACTGTTTTCTATCCTAGCACAGCACAGAATATTAGGGCAATAACCATAACAGCATCCATTCAACTCACAGCCAATTATCTAGTTCTATTACTTATAAATAAAAAATAAACTCTTCCTTGAATCAAGGTCAGTCCCTAGTGACATCTTGGATACAACCATGAAGCATTTTTACAATAATATGAAAATAATTTCTATTACCACATTTGATTTTTTTTTCCCTTTGGTTTAACCATCTTACATTCTTAGTATTTCCTGTTAAACTGTTCTCCAAGTACAAACAAGGTCCAGACCTCTTTCACTTTTCAAGATCACTTAAGATTACCTAGCTGTTGCCACCTGCTGCAGGGTCTACGAACAATAGTTTCATTTTAAGACCCTTAAATATTAGTTTCATTTCAAGAATATTGAAGCATTTTTTTCAGAATTGAATGTTTACACAATGCTCATAAATGTGCATGGGATAACAAGAAACAGATGTGACACATTCTGAATGACCATAATTAATATGTGATACAAATTCAGGTTTTTGCAGTTTTCAATGACAAATTTATTTATTTTTAGTAACTCTACTGTTGGGAATTAGATCTTTTGCAATGTGAAAAGGACATATTTAAGTAAAGACCATGTTTACATCACCACAAGGGACCACTTACTCAATAAACAGCTGCTTTGGGCAATTACTCTCCTATATAGCAAATTAAAAGGAGTATTTAGCTGATAAATAAAATGGATACTAACTCTAGTGCCATAAAAATCTCCTGCATTTTAATAATAGTTCACATTCAATTTAACAAAACAGAATTTACTTTCAGTTCTTTTTTCAACCAAAAAGATAGCGCTTAGTGAAATTCCTATGAATAGAGAGTAATATTCTTACTTTAAGAGCCATGGTGGTGCAGTGGTTAGAATGCAGTATTGCAAGCTAATTCTGCTGACTGCTGGCTGCCAGCAGTTCAGCAGTTTGATTCTGACCAGCTCAAGGTTAACTCAGCCTTCCATCTTTCTGAGGTCAGTAAAATAAGGACCCAGATTGTTGGGGGCAATATGCTGACTCTGTAAATTCCTCAGAGATGGCTGTAAAGCACTGTGAAGTGGTATATAAGTCTAAATGCTATTTTATAAGTGCTAATTATTAATTTATGAATATACAAGGCTCAGTATGTAAGTATGGGTTTGTGTTTGAACATTATTGTTCACTTATCTCTCCAACAGCATGTACTGCAGCCTCCCTTATGTCTTTGTTTCAATTTAATCCATCCAGAAACATCTTCTCTTATTGGACTTTTTTAGAAAGCAATACAACCAATAGCACTTCCCACTACTTCCAACAATAAAATAAGTCAAAATAAAAAAAATGCTATCACTTTGAACATGTGATAGGGAAATATCTCAGATGATTTTCAAAGAAAACAATTGTAAGTCATCTGAAAACTTGTAAGGGAAACTGACACAACATTATCTCCATTTTTTCACAAATCAAATAGTAAGTGACATTCTTTAATGACAGAAATTATCCAGAGTAAAAGTATCTACTGACTGTTGTGAAAATGTCCTTCGCACAATATGCACTTTGTATGGAAATCTTCATTAATATGTGCTATGCACATTTATAAATACTACAGTATTTGAAATGTAGAACAGAACAAAACAGAATAGAATAGAGATGGAAGATCTTCTAGGTTTTGGAGGTCTTCTAGTTCAGCACCCTTCTCAAGCAGGAGAATCTATACCTTTTCAGACAGGTGAATGTCTAGTCTCTTCTTTAAAATCTCCAGTGATGGAGCAGCCTCGATTTCTGGAGGCAAGCTGTTCCACTAGTTAATTGTCCTCACTGTCAAGAAGTTTCTCCTTAATTCCAGGTTGCTTCTTTCTTTGATCAGTTTCCAACCATTGTTTCTTGTCCTTCCCTCTGGTGCTCTGGTGAAGAACGTGACCCCCTCTTTCTTGTGGCAGTCTCTGAAATACTTGAATACTGCTATCATGTCTCCCCTATTTCTTCTTTTCTTTAGATTAGCCAAACGCAGTCATTCTTTGTATGTTTTAGTCTCCAGGCCTTGGATCATCTTAGTAGCTCTTCTCTGAATTTTTTACAAACTCTCAACATTTTTTTTGTGATATGGTGACCAAAATTGGCTGCAGTATTCCAGGTGTGGTCTTACTAGGATTTTATAAAGTGGTACTAGTACTTCGTGTGTTCTTGATTCTATGTCTCTATTTATACAACCCAGGATTGTATTAGCATTTTGGTTGCTACTGCAGACTGCTGGCTCATAGTCAAGTGATCGTCCACTAAAACTCCAAGGTCCCTCTCACAGTTACTTTTTTTAAGCCAGGTCTCGCCCAGTCTGTACTTGTACCTTTGATTTTTCCTGTCTAATTGTAAATCTTTGCTTTTCTCCACATTGAATCTCATTTTGTTGGATAGGGCTCATTGTTCAAGTTTGTCAAGATCTTTTAGGATCCTGAGTTTGTCTTCTGGGGTGTTGGCTACTCCTGTCAGTTTGATGTCATTTGCAAATTTGATGAATTCCCCTTCAATTCCCTCATCTAAGTCATTGATGAAGATATTGAAGAGTACTGGGTCTAAAATGAAACCTTGTGGTTCCCCACTGCTTACTTCTCTCTATGTGGATATAGTGCCATTGAGGATTACTGGTTGAGTACGGTTTGCCAGTCAGCTCCAGTTCCATCTAGTGGTGATGTTGTCTATTCTGCCTTTTTCTAGCTTACCAAGGAGTAGGTTGTGATCTACTTTATCAAATCCCTTACTGAAATCTAAGTATACTACATCCATAGCATTTCACTGGTCTCCTAGTTTAGTCACTTTATTGAAGAATGAAATAAGATTGGTTTGGCATGATCTGTTTTTAACAAACCCGTGCTGGTTACTAGTTATGACTTTGTTTGCTTCTAGTTTTTTGCAGATCTTTTTTTTATTAACTTTTCTAGGAACTTCCCAGGTATTGATGTTAAACTTATTGGTCTGTAGTTTCCTGGGTCCGTTTTTTTTCCTTTCTTAAAGATGGGAACCACATCAGCCCTTTTCCAATCCTGAGTTACTTGCCCAGTGCTCCAGGATTTATGAAATATGTGGTGCAATTGTTTTAAGATAACATCTGCCACCTCTTTCAGAACTTTGAGATGTAATTTGTCAGGTCCCGGTGATTTATACTCATCAAGGTCAGATAGTTGTTCTCTTACCTTTTTTTGCTCATTTTAATTTTTGTTTCTAGTATGTCTTTTGCAGTGGTTTTTTTGGTATGTTGGGCTATACCGTAGTTTCTTTTTGTGTGAAGACTGATGCAAAGTATGAGTTAAACAGCTCTGCTTTCTCCCTGTTGCCTGTTATTTTGCCATTTTCTCTCTTTAGTTTCCTTGACTTTTTTCTTGTTGTTAATATGTTGGAAGAATCTTTTTTATTATCCTTGATTTCTGTTGCAAGTCTTTGTTCGTTGTGAGCCTTTGCTTTCCTGACTTCATCTTTGCATGTTCTGGCTGTCTGCTAATAATTGGCTTTAATTATGTGCCCCTCTTTCCATTTTTTGTATTTGTCCTTTTTGTCCTTCAGTTTGTCAGAGAGATCTTTGTGCAGCCATGCTGGTTTCTTCTTGAATTTGTTGTTTTTCTTTCTCAATGATATTGTGCTAGTCTGGGCTTTTATGATCGCATTTTTCAGGGTTTCCCACACTTCTTGTGTTGTTTTCCCCTTTAGGATTTTCATCCATGGGATCTTTCCTATGTTCTCTCTGAGTTTGTTAAAGTTAGCTCTTCTGAAGTTTAAGACACTGGTTGGATTGTTTTCTATTGCTAGTGCTTGCATTATATTAAATTACAATATGACGTGGTCACTTTCACCCAAGGTTCCAGCAATTTCAATTCCCTCTATCACTTCTTCTCTATTTGTAAGGATTAAATCCAATATAGCTTTACGTCTAGTTCCCTCCTCCACCTTTTGGGTGACAAAGTTGTCAGTTAGGTTGGTTTGGAATCTGTTTGACTTCCTGCTTGCTACAGAGTTTGTCTCCCAGTTGATATCTGGATAGTTGAAGTCTCCTATTGCTGCTGTGGTATGCTTCCTACGCATGTGTGTTAACTGGTTCGCAAAGAGTTCATCTATTTCTTCTGATTGATTGGGTGGCCTGTAATATACACCTATGGCAATGTCACTTTTTTCTCTTTTACATTGACCCATATACATTCTGGTGAGATTTTATCTTTGATCATGTGTATTTCTGTAGATATGTAGTGTTCTCTTACATGTAGTGCAACTCCCCCTCTTCTTTTTGTAGACCTGTTTCTTTTGAACAATTTGTATCCATCCATCAGTCCACTCCATTCATGGGTTTTGTCCCACCAGGTTTCTGTTATGCCAGCTATGTCATACCCTCCCTCGTGTACTATTGCTTCATCTGTTTGTTCCCCAAACTTTAAACCTTTGTATATAAGCATGTAAGACTTTTATGCCTGTCCATGGGTATGTTTCCTGCATCTCCTGATTATTGTTTGAGTTTTTATTTTTTCTCATCACTGCCTACCTCATTGTTTGATTTGTTTTTTGAAGGATTTGTGATTGGTTTTGTGTTCTAGAAATTCTAGAGATTGGTCACCCTCCCTCCTCATTTTTAGTTTAAAGCCCTCCTGATTAGTTGGGCCAGTCTTTTTCCAAGTACATTTTGCCTGTTTTTGTGAGGTGAACCCCATATAACAATTATACCATCTTGAGATCCTTCAAAATTATACTTTGTGCCCTTTTTGTTTGGATGTGAACACTGTATCATCTTCCAGGGTTCTCTTCCATGATATTTAACAATTAATGAAATATAAATATATATAAAATAAGCTATAAAAATATAACAAAAATAATAGGAGTGTGCATTATATTGAGCTAAATACAAATCAAATTGGATTTCTATACCACAAAGTGAACAACAAAGACCTTTCCAATTAGCAAGCCTGTATTGTACAATCACTAGGCTTTTGTGCAGGTCTATGCTTTAGAAGACAGCAGAAAGGCAGAAACTATCACCTGGGAAAAAACAATTCGTATTGCTTTTCTGTTCTGCAAAAACTCTAGAATAGAGATGAGAGAAAGGTCTATGATTCAGTGATCATTGGTGTACCATACAATCACAATAAGTAGTTCACCAGGAACTCCTTAATGCCAGTGAAGACAGAATGTTGTGATTCATACTAACTTTTATTTAGGACTAAAGTTTAATTCCAAAACAAATAAAATATATATAGATCCTTTCATAGAACAGCAAAGATAATTTTATTAATGAGCATTTGGAAATTGAGAGCTGTAGCATTAATTATATTTAATACTTGTTCTTTATAATTTTTGCATGTAAATTTTAATTAACATTATTATTGTTATTTTCTTAGTTTTATTAGTTGGATGTTAGCATTTGGAATCTAAGGAATCAGACAAGATGCAAAAGTCAATAAATGAATCAATAAATATATTTTCTAAAAAATGTATTTATTTATCAATCAAATTTATATACCACTGACATCACTTGACCACTATGGTTAGTTTACAAATAAAAGCCATACAGCCATGTAAAAGAGACATAGATAAAAACAAAATTAAAAACAGGAATAAAATATGAATTTTAACAGTTTAGCTCTAAAATAACTGCACCATGAAAAATTCTACTTTATCTGAAAATTACAATCAGTTGTGGTAGTCAGCAAAAGGCAAAAAAAGTCAATCTCGGGATTTTAAGATTTTGGTTTTCTTGCTAAAGACAGTGATTTACAGATAATGCTGAACAAATTATCAGCATATCCTATGTTCTTCTGCATGACTATCAGCCTGAGCAAAACTAAAGTTCTTTACCAATCCACACCAAATACCAGCCACAAATATAAACAGCTTCAAATATTGGAAGCATCATCTAAAGCAATGGGTCTTTGGACAAAGAAATTGACTCCAGCCAAGTATTGGGATGGGTATGAACTAGACTGCTCAATCAACACAATATCTGTAACTCCACAAAGTTACAGACCTGTAGTTTTCCCTTGCTTCCTATATGGATATGAATCCTGAACTTTATACTAAAGCCACATCAAACAACTGGAGACATTTCACATACAAACTTTCCACTCCATCCTTGGCATTCTTTGGCAAGACTGTGTCTCCAAGTTGGGGGGAATAGAATAGAATAGAATAGAATAGAATAGAATAGAATAGAATAGAATAGAATAGAATAGAATAGAATAGAATAGAATAGAATAGAGCTGGAAGGGATCTTGGAGGTCTTCGAGTTCAGCCCCTGCTCAAGCAGGAGAATCTATACCATCTCAGACAAGTGACTGTCCAGTCTCTTCTAACCTCCAGTGATGGAGCGCCCATAATTTCTGAATGCAAGTGTTCCACTGGTTGATTGTCCTCACAGTTAGGAAGTTTCTTCTTAATTCCAGGTTGCTTCTCTCTTTGATCAGTTTCCAACCATTGTTTCTTGTCTTTCCCTCTGATGCTTTGGAGAATAATTTGACCCCCTCTTCTTTGTGGCAGCCTCTCAATACTGGAATACTGCTATCATGTCATCTCTATTTCTTCTTTACTTTTGACTAGCCAAACCCAAGTGCTGCAGCTGTTCTTCATATTTTTAGTCTCCAAGCCTTGCATCATCTTAGTTGCTCTTCTCTGAACTTTTTCCAACATCTCAACATCTTTTTTGTGATATGGTGACTAAAATTGGTTGCAATATTCCAGGTGTGGTCTCACAGTGGTTCTAATACTTTGCATGATCTTGATTCTATACCTCTGGTTATGCAACCCAAGATTGTATTAGCTTTTTGGCTGCTGCTGCACACTGCTGGCTCATAGTCAAGTGATCGTCCGCTAGGACTTCAAGGTCCCTCTCACAGTTACTGTTTTTTAGGCAGGTTTCACCTAATCTGTACTTATACCTTTGATTTTTTCCTGCCTAAATGTAAAACTTTGCTTTTCTCCACATTAAAACTCATTTTGTTGGATAGGGCCCATTGTTCCAGTATGTCAAGATCTTTTTGAATCCTGAGCTTGTCTTCTGGGGTTTTGGCTACTCCTGCCAGTTTAGTGTCATCTGCAAATTTGATGAGTTCCCCTTCTATTCCCTCATCTAAGTCATTGATGAAGATATTGAAGCATACTGGGCCTTAGACGGAGCCTTAGGGTACCTTGATCATGTGGAGTCCACCAATATTAAGTCTCTGATTATCAGAGCCCAGATGAAATTGATGGGACATGTCTTTAGAATGGATGACTGCTGTATGCTTTGCTAGTTGCTCTATAGTATATTGAAGTCTGGGAAGAAACCTCAAGATTGAAGAAGTTGAATGCAAATGTTACAAAGACACTGTAAAAGAAACATTATGCCAGTATGACATCCAGCCAAGGGAAGCAGAACTTGCAGGTGCTGGTGATCCCATGCTATGAAGTCTCCACTAGCTAAAAGTGGACCACCGGTGCCCCTACCATATTTACAGGCTGGGATTGCAAAGCCACCTTCATGTCCACAGCTGAACTGCACAACAGAGTATCTTCTTTGAGCCTGGGGGACTACCATATTATAATAATATTTTTAATGCTCACCTCAATTCCAGTTATATTGAGCTATTTTGTAAATTGCATTCAGACTAAATCCCATAGTCATTATATGGTCCTAAACGTAACTATTTGCTGAATTTTCTTGTGGCACAGAATTTATAGTAAAGTGTGACTGTTCTCTTAGGCCTTTAGTTGTATTTCTTTATGTGACGTATTTGCTTATATCCCCCTGCTTGTTAGCAGAATGTTTTAGGAAGTGATTAAGTTGAATTGACTTTGTCATATTCTTCTGCACAGTTTCTTGGGGATGAAAAGCAAAATTAGAAAAAAAAAGAGAATTTGCCACTAGTATTGTCACATCATTGCTTTTGTGCCTTTTGGAAGTCTTAGCATTGTATACTACCTTAGATATACAGGCTGGCATGTACTGGAATTCTTTGTAAAAGATTAGCCAAAGTTAAAAGCTGCCATGTCTATGTGAGTTTATTTTTATCACATTTTGTCTGATAATGATTGCTAGCATTAATCAGAAATCTATCCCAAGCAGTATTCTATCATTAATCTATCCCAAGCCATCATACAACCCAGTCACTTTTACAATGATACTCTGCTGTATTTTTAAACTATCACCAAAATAAGTGAGCTAATAAGGCTCTACTTAGGAGGGCTTATCCTCTTCCATAGCAACCTGGTAAATCTGACCTCAGCAAACCTGGTAAAAATTCTGATCACAAGAAAACAGAATCAATACAAGTGTATCACATACATAAAATCAAAGCAGATTTACTTACAAAGATCTGGGTTTGTGGCATCCTATTTTTCCTTCATTAATTTAGACTAATTTAATTTCTTGAAAAAAACTGTTGCCTTTTATCTGATTCCCACTTTTAAATCTTAGAACAACCTCATGTGGTTTGATAATATTAGTCAAATGTGACAGGCGCTTTTCAAGAATCTGCCAACATTTAATACAGAATTATTGTATCTAGACAACTTAATTATCTAACCCAGTGGTTCTCAACCTGTGGGTCGGGACCCCATTTGGGGTCGAATGACCATTTCACGGGGGTCACCAAACAACAGTCCGCCATTTCCCCCCCCCTTTTCCTTAGCTGTGCTACTCCCTTTTATTCTATTGGCTTTTGAAAGCCAATAGAATAGATTCTCTTGAATAGAGTCTAATTCTATTGGCTTTCAAAAGCCAATAGGAATTGTCCAGGCTGTGTCTGCCATGCTGAGCCCACCAAAAGTCCCATTCTGCAAATGGTGCTGCACCAGTTGAGTAGTCCTCAACTTACGACCAGTTCGGGGTCGCGGCATTAAAAAGGTTGAGAACCACTGATCTAACCCTACTCACTGTTCACCTTGTGGTTCTAAATAAAATTATACATCAAGATGAAATGAATGTCAGTGGTTTGTTATCTTTGTATTTCAGCAACTTACTGAAACTCATTTAAGATTTCCAAGTTGTCCAGTATTGTTGTATTAATGTTAGCAAAAACATTTACCAGAAGAATGGTATGTTCTTATGAAAATCTACAACAGTCTTGCTTCTGAAAGTGTGAAGGGTATACACAAATACAAAAAAGATGTTTAGATTTTATTTATCTTTTTTTTTTGCACAATAACCTATAATGAATTTCAAAGACTTTTGAATTATATATTCAAAATCAGTATGCATCATCATTATCATCATGATCTCTTCAAAGAATAATCCTATTAAATTGATTTTAAATATATCCCCGATCCATTTGATGTCTGAGGTCAACCATAATCTCCAAGTTTTGGGGTTTTCCTTCCAGATTTACTTTGCTAGGAGAAATAAAAAATAAACTGAACTAAAATATGTAAACAGAAGAAACCTTGTAAGCCTCTTAGTCTGTCATCTTGGCAGTGTCATTAAATGCAGGGCTATAGGATTTCTTACATTTAGAGACATAACCAGTCTCTACTTGAAAAGATCCATAGACATAGTGCATCAACATCCTAGTGTTGCAAACTCGGGTCTGCATATCTTGGAATGATGTACAATATACCTAAGCACAAAATTAGATTTTGAGCAGCCTTATCTTAACCCTTGTCTTGTAATTATTCAGGGGAAAGCAACATTTGTTTTGCTTTAAAGTTATAAAAAATAAGAAGGCCCCCAAGGGAAATAAAAAATTAACAATACAGTTCCTCCTTTACTTCTGACATACAGGCATACCCACCCAAAGTTCACCTTCACTTATTCTTTCAGCTTCTTATTTCAGTGAATAAGTAAATGAGAACATTTTGTTATTTATCTGCTAGACTGCTCTTGGGATGCTTCCAAACAAAAGAGATATTGTAAGGCAAGAGATAGCCAGTGGTATAACAATTGGATTCTTATATTGGGAAATTAGGAAAGCAAAGTTTAAATTCCCACACAAGTATTTACAACCATTTCATAACACTCATTGAAAAATTAAAAATGGAAGGTCATACAATTTTCTCTGCTTAGAACAAATATAAGATATGAAAGAAGAATATAGAATAATTCTCAGGAGAATGGCAAACGGAACCTAATGTGATCTGCACATTTGCTAACATGTTGTAAGGCAGAATAATTGCAAAGAAAAAGAAACTTTCTCTAAAAGAGCTCTTAGTGTCAAAGAAGAATCAAAGGTACTCTTGTATGACAAACAATTTGAAATTTCAACCTTGCAATCATTATGTTTAGTAAACCGAGTCCCAATTGTTTTCTCAATGATTTGTAGAACAACAAAATAACATTTTCTTTAATGCACAGAGAGTGAGATCCTATGTCAGAATCTAGTATACAAATAACTTTGTCTGCTCTGGTGTACATCACATGAAAACTCATTCTAAATCAACTACTCAAAAACCTCTCTCTACCCTACACCTTCCCTTATGTTGTACTTACATAGCACTTCCATTTCTGAGCTCCAGAAATTCGAATGGCCTATTAGACCACTGCAAATAATCTGAAAAACTGTCTCACTGCTGCTGTCTATTAGATGTCTAAGCTTTTGCAACCTAGATCTGATTGCTCTATATTTGCAAACTATCCATATTTCATTTACAGTATGACAATGGAAACTAGTGAAGATATCATATCAGTCACTTATTTCACTTACCTAGTTGTCATTGAGAATTGGCTTAACACATGCAAACTTACACACACTTGTGTTTTGTCAAGTGCCCCTAATCATCTGATATTGCTTGATGGATGGTTTGATTAGAGGGGTTTTTCATCATCATCATCATCTCTGCTTTCCTTTGAAGCCCCCCCAAAGGTAACTTTAAAGATATTGACACCAAACAGATATTTTCATAGAAAGGAGTTTTGCCAGTGAAGACTTTATAGCAGTGGAGATCCCCATTCCATCCTCCCAGTGGGTTAAAATCAGTCATCAGCAATGTTCTTGTGAGAGTGGTTGACATAAGACTGCAAAACAGGAATCCTGGGGGAGTGATAGATACAGTTCAAGTCTGTCAGCTACTGCCTTCTAAAGCTGACATAACACATTCCCCATTGCCACTATCATCATTACTTTCCTTTGTGGGCAGTTTACAATATAGCAAACTGCTGTGCTGAAAATCCCAGCAAAATATCACACTGTCAAGTCCAGCATGCACCAGCAATTCTTGGGATATGCTGTTCCACAGCCTTCCATAGTAACTCAACATTGCTATCTACAAAGTGAGGGCACCATCTTACATTTCAAGTATTCAGGATCTGAATTGCTGAGGTTTTAATAGTAATATGGATGGGTAGATAAATTGGCAGCTTTCTGGGCATAATCAAAATTTCAAAAACTTGTCACAAAGTGATTTTGCAAAAAGGATAAAAAGTTTGTCTATCTACAAAATAGCTGTTATGGATATTTGCAAAACGTTCAGCCATCTAGCTAACAGCTCAAGCGTTATCCTTTATTTTCTGGGTAAATGAAAAGACTTTCAAATAAAATACTGGGCTCCAACCAACCCCTTATGTACGGTTTGAAAACTCATACTGCCCTAACTTTACAATATTGGTCTTATAAAATTAGAGGAAATCTTTCCTGATCTATCACACTACCACCAAAAAATCCTTGGAATTTAAATTAGGAAGATTTGGAAAGATTACTGGAGGGCACTTTGTTGTCAAGAAAATATCCTTTTTCCTATCCTTTTTCTTAATTAAAAAAAAAAACTTAGAAAATAAAATAAAACTAAGATGAACCAAAGGGGATAGTTGGCCAAAGAACGATGTCTGCAAGTTGGTTCCATGGGCATTGTACATTAATCCCATGCCCAATATAAATTGCATTTTTATAATTATAAAACTTTAAGACTGTCAATAAGAATTGTTTATATTATTTATTTCGTATATTTATAGCCTGTCTTTCTTCCAGGTGGTATACTGTACATAGAATTTCCCACCCACCCACAGTAGCCCACCTGTGAGATACATTGAGTTGAAAGAATTATTCATCAAAAGTCACCCAGTGAATTTTCATGCCAAAAGGTGACTTAAACGTGTGACTCTCCAATCCTAGTTACATTCTAACCATGATACTATGATTGACTCTCATCTATAATGTGTTCTTCTCCGCATTCCATAGTGTTTATAAAGTTCCTCTTGTTATTAGGCTTATTATGTAATTGAGAAATAAGTAATATAGATGCTTCCATTTAAAAAGAATTAAACCAGTTTTAAACAAAGTTGGCAAGAAAGTTTTCAAATTATATTTTCATTTTTCTGCCATTCAAAAGTGACAAACTCTTATTTTTCCTCTCAATATAATTTTTTCTTAATTGGTTGCCAGTATTGCACCTATAACACAGGCTCTTCTGTCAAACACTGTTAGAATTATCTTCTATTTGTTAACAGTAATCGGCAAAAGGTCTCCCTTTCTATGCTTAGAAAATGCTAAGTAATCAATTTCCCAAAAGAATCAGATGTGAGATAGAAAGGTGTGAATCAATCTGTACCTTCACACTGTACCTTTTTTCTGTAATTTGAATGTGCAGAAAAAGATTATTGAACTGGAAGATACTGATTGAACAAATTCAGCTTCTTCAATAAGGTGGGGGAGGTTGCAGTAATGTCATCAGAAGACAGTTAAACATTTTCATGTGGCATTGATTTTAGAAAAGCTAGTCAACTACAGTATGTGCTTATATTTTTCCAAAATAAAAAAATATTAACTCAATCTTATTGTTTCTTTTGCCAACTTTATTAATATTACCCATAAAAATTCACATACCCATTCAAAAATGCAGGTGCATCCTCATAAAATACCTGGCTTTGTAGAGACTGATGCCTTGCATATAACACAATATATTCAGTTCTTCTACCAAGAAACCTTGGAATAAACAGACCAAAATCCTAGTGATCAGCCACAGATTTCTATAGATTTTCAAAAATTGCCTTCTTTAAGTTTGGTAAAGGAGTATTCAGTGGTCTATTGCTATACAGACAGAGGTTTCATTTAACACTTTTGCCTGATATCACATGAAAGAAATGTTTGTGTGAAAATAAAATATTATATACCCTAAACCAGGGGTCTTTAAACTCGGCCCTTTTATGACTCAGGGCTGAGTTTGAAGACCCCTGTTCTCAACATTCCAGATAAATAGTACAAATATGTTTTATTCTCACAGCTTTTTATGGAAGACTGGCCTGGCAAGGATTAATTCTTCATACAATGTGATTGTTTTAATTTCCTGTCAACTACAAATAAAATGTTCCTTTTTTTTTTTCAGGGAAACATCAGCAAGAAAACCCATATTTGATCCTCCCTGGCATTACTGAATCATAAATGTCATATAATCCTTTACAGATCATTAATGGTTTTTATCCTGTTTTGTGGTAATCTAAGCATTTTAAACAAATATATGAAAAAGAGAATGAAAGAAGATCAGTATAAACAATTTCATGATTGAAATGTCAGCTTCCTAAAATAGGAATGCCTTTTTTAAAAAATGGATGAATCACACCAACTTACCTGTTTGATAAGTCATCAGTGAGCAAGGACAATGATCTCTATGGATCTGGAAAATTTACTGTTCAGGATTTGTGGTCTTTAGGGTGGGAAAAGAAAACTGGTTCTAGCTGGTTCTTTGCTGATTTCATGAACACCCAGTCTTAATCTCCAAGGGCTTGTGAAGCCAAAACAACACCTAAAAGTAGATATTTAGAGTTCCTACTTTTAAAAAGTTCACACAGATTGAAGCATTACAGATCTCTTTTGTGTGTATGCACAGTAAATCAAGTTATGGCATTGTCTGTGTTTTATTAATTTAGGCTTCTTTATTTCTTTTAGAGATGTCCTCATGTTACTCTGAGGCTTATCTTGGCAACTTACAATACAAGGTTTGCACCTCTTTATTCCAGATGTAGGTGCAACTTTAAAGCTTATAAGAGTTATATTATATTTGCTTTGGCCCTAAGGAAATTATTATTTGTTAGACAACTCATGCCCTGTTAGGTCATCATTTCAGAGTTACTTCCTCACTTAAACAAAGAAACAGAATGACTGAGGATGGGCAAAAAGCAATAGGAGCAAGAGTGGCTTCAGACTATTCAACTTGGAATTAAGGAGAAACTTCCTAACAGTGAGGACAATTAACCAGCTTGCTATCAGAAGTTGTGGGTACTTCATCAGTGGAGGTTCTTAAGAAGAGACTGTCCAGGACGGCCGGTGGATCTGCGCGCGCGATGGCGGCTACTTTGTAGCCGTCCTCCTGGGAAAGTGTTAGAACCACTATGAACAGCAGACATCAGCTGTTCTGCGGTTCAAAATCTCCTTCCCGGGCAAAGGGAGGGAGAAGAGTATCATCTGAATAGTGGTAGAGCCTCTTATGCACCCCCAAGGTTTTCTTTTGGGGGGGGGTGAAAAGAGTGCTCCCACGGAGTTCAGATTGTCTCTGCTTCCCAGCTGTTTTTGTCTCTAGGGACAAAACAAGCCGCTGCAACCACCTCCGCGATTAAAGTGACCTGGTGAGTTTTTTTTAAAAAGCGGACAGAGCTGAATAGAGGATTTTGTTTTTTCTGATCTTATTTGGATTTTAAATTTAAAGATTTACTTTTATTCCCTCTTTTTGTTTTCTTCTTTTGTTGAAAGGGAAAGTAAAATGGCGATCGGTAGGTTTTTTGGTGTTTTTTTTTAAACGATTGGAATGGAATGGAATGGATTTGATTATTTATAATGATTTTTTGATGTTGGGTTTGGATTTTAGGAGGATTATTTTCCCTTTCTGTTTAATTTTTTTTATCTTTTGGAGGATTTTTTTTGTTTTTTGTACTTCTAAAAAACAACGGAATGGATTTTTTATTTAATTATTTTTTTTCTCTTTTCTCTTTCCTTTTCTTTCCTTTTTTTAAATTTTTTTTTTTATTATAATGATCTCCTTTTGAAGGAGTTTTTGATTTTTTGGAGTCAATCTCCCTTTTTTTTTTGCTTAACTTTTCTTTCCCTCCTTTTTTTTGGATAATTTTTAAGAAGGAGTAAAGATTTTCTAAGATGGCTCCAAAGCGTCCAGTAATTCCTACAGCTCCTAAGGTGGTTTCTTCTTCGGCGATATCATCAGTGCAACAATCTAAATCAATAGCTTCACCCTCTTCTTTGGCACAGTTATTAACGGTAAAGGATTTGCAAGACATAATGGGAAAGGCTATATCTCAAATCAGGGGTGAAGTGAAAGAGATTTTAGTGGAAAATAATAGGATTCTGAGGCAAGATATAGTTTTGGCTTTAAAAGGATTTGCCTCTGTTCTTGAAAAGTTGAACTTTTGTGTAGAAGAGGTTGAAGACAAAGTGGAGCTCTTGGACGGAAAATTTGAAGGTATGGAAAAAGAGATGGAAAATTCTCAAGATGAAATTCTTATGCTTCAATATAGAGAAATGGAATATGCTTTAAGAATTAGAGGCTTGAGAGAGTCTCTGCAAGGAGATCTGAGAGAGATGGTTGCAAATGATTTTGCTGTGATTCTGGACAGAGAAAAAGAGGAAATATTTAGTGAAATTGAAAAAACATTTAGAGTTAACTCTGTGGTGGCAAAGCAAAGAAACCTGCCAAGAGATGTGGTTATTTATTTTGGGAAAAGATCCCTGCGCAATGAAATTATACAAGCTTTTTACAATAAGAGGTTTCAGATTGCTTCACAAGACGTTATAATTTTAAAGGAGATCCCATCTAAAATTTTAAGAAGAAGAAAGGAGTTTGCTTTTTTAGCAGATGAACTTAAAAAGAGGCGAATGTTGTTCAGATGGGACGTTCCGACTGGAATGGTGGTGAACTATCTGGGGATACGTTATAGACTTAATACTGTTTTCAAAGCAAAAGAGTTTTACACTTCGGTTCTGGGGGTATGTTCATCGCCACTTATTATGTCTAAAGTTTTGGAAGAGAAGAAGGTAGAATCGCAGTCTGAAGAGCCTATATTGATGAAAATTGGGAAATTTCAGACTGAGGGGTCTCAACAAGTTGAGATGAAGGAGCAGAGGATAACCTGTGTAACATATAAACGTAAAGAAAAGGAGCAACAGAAGAAGGATGTTAAGGAAGCTTCACAAGTATTTTTTTCCGAGCCAGTGGGAGAAGCAAGATCTACAAATTTTTTGGAGCAACCTTTAAGGGCAGATTTCCAAGCACTTCTCTCAAGGTTCTTGGATAAGAGAGATTGATTAAGAATGTATAGATTGTTTTTAGGTTATTGATAGATTACAGTTCATTGTGGATGGAATTGGTTATTGGTAAAGAGGAGAGAAGATTATGGAGAGTAATGAAAATTTTAGATAAGAAGTTTAATTTTAGTAATTTAAGGAGTATTCAAAAGAGTATTTTGTTTTAATGGTATAATTAACGTTTATATGTTTATTTTTGTGTTTGATGATAAAGAAAGAGAGATAGATTAGATTTTATATAATATAAGTATGATATTATGGAGATTGAATGAAAATTTTAGATAGGTAGTGTATGTTTAGATATCTAAGGAGCATTTAAAGGAATATTTTGTTTTAAACATGTATAAGGGAACTTTAATGTTATAAGTAATGTTTATATGTGTGTTTTTGAGGGTGTTTATAAAGAATGATGGATAAACTTTAAATAATATAAGTATGACATTAGAAAATGTTTAGTTTTTTCTGAATAATTTACAAAGAGGAGAGAAGATTATGGAGATTGAATGAAAATTCTAGATAAGAAGTTTAAGTTTAATAATTTAAGGAGTATTTAAAAGAATATTCTGTTTTAATGGTACAATTAATGTTTATATGTGTATTTTTGAGTTTGATGATAAAGAAAGAGGGATAGATCTTATATAATATAAATATGATATTATGGAGATTGAATGAAAATTCTAGATAGGTAGTGTATGTTTAGATATAATTTTTTTTGTTTTTTATATATTGGTCTTAAAGTATTTTATAATTTGTTTAATTATTGTAATTAATTGCTTATGGTTTACATGTATTTAAAATTTTTTCCTTTAAGTTTTAATTAAGCCTGTATTCAGCTCTGGGAAGGTTGGGGAAGGGTTGGGGTGGGTTGGGAGGGTTTGGGGAGGGGAATTTTTTTCTTCTGTAAAATTTCAAAAAAACTTTCAATAAAAAAAAAAAGAAGAGACTGTCCAATCTCTTGTCTAAACTGGCATAGGGTCTCCTGCTTGAGCCGGGGGTTGGATTAGAAGACCTCCAAGATCCCTTCTAGCTCCATTCTGATTGATTAAGTATCTTCCAGCTTTCCCATTTAGTTTCCTTGTGGCATCTGGCAGGGAGCATCTGAAATCTTCCTTACTCCTGTTTCTTCCTTCTTTCCTTCCTTCTCCCTTCCCTTCCCTTCCATTTCCAGCAGGCAAGAAAGTGGCTCCCACGAAGTGTGGGAGAGAGCAAAGATTACAAGACTGGCAGAGAAAGTGTCACAGAAGGTTGAAAATAAAAATCACATGACCACAGAAGCATACATTCCCTCAGGAATCATGGGTCTTGGATCTGGGACACATTCTGTAAGTTAACTTAGTTGAGGTACCTTGATTCAAACATTTTTGCCCTACGATGCACTGTTTTGTCCAGTTAAACATCATGACAATTAGACTTTTAGTGGTATATAGATTTATTAAATCTCTATCCCAGTTATTGTGTTTATAAGAAAGGGATTGTCTTAAATGTGGCTTTATCTTTTAGTAGACTATTTTTAGCAATTTCAGTTTTTATAAGCTCCTCTGAAAAAAATGGGATAAAAGTACTGACTCTTTTTTGTCAATAGTACTTTTTAAAAATATGCTTTACTATATTGCCAGCAATCAATTACTATATAAACCTGTAATTTGTCATTACAACTTTTGTCAATAAATGTATATATAAGTGGTTTTCTTTCCATATCCGGTATTTATTTTCCAAACTTTGAGAGTGGTTCATCAAGTATACTTAATGATCACAAGCTATGGATTATCTATGTTCTGCCTGCATGTATCTATCAACTGTCCACACAGCAAAATAGGTAATTGTAGTATCTGGGGAAAAAAAATCATCTTACTGCATGTTATACTGAGTTTAAAACCTGTTGACAGAAGTTGTAGCTGCTGCTGCTCTGTTAAGATCAAGAGAGACTGACACTGAGTATATTTCAGCTGGTAAAAATAATCAGAATGAAATATTTAAAATGAACCAAAAAGACAGAATTCAGAGTCACTTCCAATACTACTTTCATAGGAAAGGGACAAAATGATTTCATACTGAAAGTTAACATAATTTCCAGATAACTATGAAACTCAGAACAGTAACTTATCATTGAGCCCTTTGTTATAATTGCTGACTTTTTTACATATGGACTTGAGTATGCTCATTGATAATACACTCTAATCTCTTTTTCTCTAGTATAAAGCAAAAGACTATTAATAACACAGTGATAAGCCACAGCAGTTCTAGCTAAACAATTACAAAGAATTATAGATGTTCAACAGAATTTCTTTTGAAGAGGGTTAAATAGTCCATAAACTATTATTTCTATGTGGTGCAGAATTAATTTGTCTAAAAATATCCTGCAATTCTTTAACTATACAATTTTTCCATTTCTATTTTCCCATTTTCCTTTCTTTAGTGGCTAATTCAATGAAAAGATAAAATAAAGTTATAAAAATTATAAAAAGAAAGCTAATTCATAAACAGTATGTAAAAAATAAAGCTAATAGGAAAACATACACATGTGTACAGTTTTTAATAAACTAATTTTGAAATGTTGTTATGAGTATACTCTGTATAAAGTATTTATATAAACAGATCCATATAGAATAGTCTGATTTCACAGATAGATTTCTTTCTTATGAAAGTTTGACTATATGAAAAACCAATTGCTTTTGCTTACAGTGCAGTTATATTTCAATCAGTTATTATTACTTTGGCTATGGTATCACCAAGATCACCAAGAAAATAGATGGAATGGATCCTTCTAGAGTTTGGAATCAATTGTGCAATGATTTCATCACTGTCTGATTCACCTTAATTTGAAAAGCTTACAAAGGAATAGTAAACAAATAGTATTTTATACCAACCATTCATTAGACTTAGGGTGGTATATAGAAACATGAAGTCAAACCACTGGGAAAAAAATCATATTCTTTCCAAGCCAAAGTAAAATAATTCTCCCCAAAACTAAAGTTATATCAAAGAAACATTTGCTATCCAATTGCTATCATTCTTTGCAGTTCTGTCTAAATAATGTTCTTTTCACAGCTATATTGAATTCCAATAACAAGGGGCCAAATAAAGTATTCCAAAACACTGAAACCATCACAATCAAGGACTATCTTTTGGTGCATGACCTTTGCCTCCAATGGCTTGGAAGGGCAGAATCATTTTGGAAGAATTAGTTCCTGGTACAATCCAGAGCTGTGTTTTATGGATGATAGCATGACTTAAGAGAAATTAAATATCTAAGATTCAGCAGTCTGAATGCCATAATGGACTTCTACAATAATGGACTTCCTGTGACCTCCAGCTTTGTGGACAGTAAAGAAGATAATCTTGACAGAGTTATGCCAGATTTGTTACCAATGTGATAAGGGAGAAAATGACATGATCCAAAACAGGCGGAAAGTATGCAGAAATGATATCTTCCTAATGCAGATCAGTATAAGAAGGTAAGAAGATATAGTACAGGTTTCTCCCTTTATAGCTGTTCTCAATAAAAGTAATCTTAACCTTCCTGAGGTATTGATGCAGCTGAACTATTCAGTGGAGCAGACAAGGTTTTATATGCACAAAAAGAACAATTTGCCGTAATTTACGTTATTATAAAATCACATCAGATTATTTTACAATCCTATTTTTTTTCCTACAGAGACATTACTTAAAGGTTAATAGAAGCAAACATGCAGTCCATGTGTCTCTGCCAATCATCTAATTTGGAAAGTGCAATCAACAGTGCAACATCTGCTAAGCAGGTAGAGTTATCATGGAACATTTATTCTTACAGACATCAAAAAAAAATTACTATATTTATTTGCAGAGCTAAAATTATAGCTGTTTTAAACCAAGCTTTTTAAAAGGTTAACTTCATTTGTAATTGAATGAATTAGATATTAATAAGTATAAGAGTTGTGTTTTCATTGTCACGCAGAGCTGTAGATTTTTTTTAATTATATATTTGCAAGGTATTAAGCTGATTTTATTTTCCAAGTCTTTTAGCAATTGCTGTTATTTGACAAATATGATTATTCCCAAGATGATTTCACATTGAAATAAGCAGTCAATGGGATCATCAAAGAATGTCTAACATGGCTAAGTCAAAACAAAAGCAATATTTATGGATACTTTGGAGGGTCTCCAAAAATGCTTCCATTTGGTCTTTCAGTGGATAACAAAGGTCAGAATTATTATAGATACTGTATGCTCAGGTTCATTTCTATGGCCGAAAATACCACAGTAGCAGAAACATTTCTGTATTCTAAGGAATGTTTATTTCAATAGAATGATTGGAATGAAAAGCCTGAGACAGGAATCTCATAAACTAAAAACAGATGGAGCAAGAAATAAATAGGGTACACAGCAGAAATTCCTAAGTTTCTATTTTATGGCATTGTCCCTTGTAGGTTACACACAATAATTAGCTCCAATCTCAAAATGCCCTTACTTTTAAAAAGTATTGCCTTCCTATAACTTACATCCATTATTGTAAGTTCTATATTCTTTCAAGTATGTTGAAACCACTAAACCATAAGCCTCATACAGAACACAACAGGTCAAGACCTTTAAAGATCACAAAGTTTTTTGTAGTAGAATTGCAGATGGTAAAGACTTAGTGGAATCCTCCCCTTTTCTTGTATGCATGTTCTTTTTCTTTTTTAAAAAAAATCCCTTTTAAGTGCACATTGGCTTTAACCAATGTGTTATTTCTTCTGCCTTTGTTTATGGGAGCATGACATCTATATAGCATGATGTGCTTATCTCAGATCCTTAAACTAATGGTAACTATGCCTCTAACTAGTTTGGTTAACCAATTTTAATGTTCTTCATCTGCAAATAGATGGATTCATGTAGTGTCCTGAAATCTCTGGAAAGTCTGTTGTTGTTTTTATTGCTGTTGTTATAGCCAGAAGTTCTGACAAAGCCTAGTCTTGCATAATCACTCACTAATGTCCTCAGTAAAACAATAGGACTGTATATGGATTTTGGTACTTTAAGAAAATGAAATATGTCTAGATGGCAGCTGAGAAAAAGTAAGTCCCAGTAAGTGTATTTATGTGAATGCACATGCATACAAGTTGCCAGAAGAGCTCTTTTGAGTGGTGAAATGTGCTCTCTGAAGCATCAAGAGAATTAATGGAGGCTTAAAGACTCATTCTGATAAATTTACATTGCATTTTACAAACACAATCAGTCACATTCATTCCAATTTGGAAGTTACTATTTTTCAGTTTAATAATGATGACCTTTGCATCTATGTCTTCATGGACACTAACAGCTGCCAATACTGGGTTTAACATCTGAGATCATAGGTAATTCTTCGGACGAGAATATGGTTTCTACAACACTTAAACACCAAATGACTTCTTTTTTCACATTTTCTTGCAATTAATGTAATTAAAAGGTTTATTTCATATCTTATATTTACACCTATAATCTACTCAGTATTCAGTAAATAAGAGCAAAAATAAAATTACCCAACATATAACAACACCAAAAAATAATGTTGCTAATAATTAATCAAGAGCACCATATCACCCTTCCTAAGCCCTGTAAAATAATTTACATGGGACATGTTTAATTTCTAAGGGAATATTATTCTGTAGTACATGTGCAGCTATTGAGAACAGCTCCAATGAGCCTTATCCTCTGTAATTTGTGAAAGCAATGGATTACAAGCAGTTTCTTCCAGGGCACACAGATAAAACATGTTTATTCTGCCTGGAGAAGGTAGCCCTGACAGTACCTCAGTGCCATATCATGTAGCAAATCATAATAATAATAATAATAATAATAATAATAACCACTTGAACACAATTGGCATTGACAAATTCGCTATTAGTCAATTGCAAAAGGCGGCCTTATTAGGAACTGCTTCCATCCTGCGACGATATCTGTAATACCATCAAACATCCACATCTGCCTATCCCAGGTCCTGGGTAAGGACTCGATAGGTAGACAAAATGCCAAATCCAGTCTGAACATCTGGCTGACTGTGCGATGATCGATAATAATAATAATAATAATAATAATAATAATAATAATAATAATAATAACCACAAAAATGGTTATAAACAAGAGCAAGGAAAATCAAAAATTGGTCAGCAACAGGTGAAGATGAACTGCATGGATTTTGGTTATAACTGTTATACACCCACTCATTTCCAAGCAGTTCAACAATATACTATAAGGAGGAGAAATTTAAAAGTGGCTAACAACTGGGAAAACCTACCTAATAATGAAAAATCCAGCAAAAGGGGCAACACTAGGCAACTACAGGCCAATTATCTGTTTACCAACAACTTTCAAATTACTAACTGGTGTGATAGCTGATGCAGTACAACAGCATCTAGTTGAAAACAATCTCTTTCCACCTGAGCAGAAAGGAAACCGCCCCAATAGCAGAGGAACAAAAGATCAACTCCTAATAGACAAAATGATCTTGGAAAACTGCAAGAGAAGGAAGACCAACCTGAATGTGGCATGGATTGACTACAAAAAGGCATTTGACTCTCTGCCACATGATTGGATAATCAAGTGCCTAGAAATAACAGGAGTCAGTAGAAACATCAGAAAATTTGTGCAAAGATCGATGGCACAATGGAAGACACAGTTGCAGATCAATGGTGAGAGGCTGGGAGAGGTTAATATCAAGAGAGGAATATTTCAAGGAGATTCATTATCACCATTACTATTTGTTATTGCACTGTTTCCTCTGTCAACAATACTGAATAACTCAGGACATGGCTATCAAACATCAAAAACATCTGCCAGACTATCCCACCTCCTTTACATGGATGATCTGAAGCTGTATGGAAAAACATCATCTGAAATAGAATCGCTGCTCAACACTGTCCGTATATATAGCCAAGATATTGTAATGGAGTTTGGCTTGGACAAATGTGCCACACTTACTATCAAACAAGGAAAAATAATGAAAACTGAAGGAATCAAGATGCCCCACGAAAATAACATTAAGAGTCTGGATGAGGAAGAGTACTACAAATACTTGGGTATCCTTCAAGCTGACAACATCAAGCACACTGAAGTCAAGAAAAAGATTAGAGGTGAATACATCAAGAGAGTGAAGAAGATCTTAAAATCCAAACTCAATGGAGGAAATACCATAAAGGCAATCAACACCTGGGCAATCCCAGTCATTAGGTACACAGCTGGAATAGTGGACTGGACTCAAGCAGAACTAAAAGCAATGGATAGGCAGACCAGAAAAATAATGACAATGAATCATGCCCTTCATCCACGCAGTGACATTGATAGACTTTATCTACCAAGGCAAATAGGTGGGCGTGGAATGCTACAAGTACATCAGATGGTTGAAGAAGAAAAAATGGCTTTGGAAGAATATCTGAAGAACAATGATGAAGATGCACTGAAATTAGTATATCAGGAAGGCTTACTAACTACTGGAGAGACCAAACTGGCCTACAAGAAAGACCAAATGAAGAACAGAATAGAGGCATGGGAAGACAAAGCACTACATGGCCAATACATGAAAAAAATAGCTGGGAAAGCAGATAATAACAAGACCTGGCAATGGCTAAGAGCAGGAAAATTGAAGAAAGAGACCGAGGGACTAATTCTGGCTGCACAAGACCAAGCCTTAAGGACAAATGCATACAAAGTCAAAATTGAGAAGACAGCAACGGACAGTAGGTACCGCCTATGCAAAGAAGCTGAAGAAACAGTGGACCACTTGGTAAGCTGTTGCAAGAATATTGCACAGACTGACTACAAGCAGCGGCATGACAAAGTAGCAACAATGGTGCATTGGAAGATCTGCAAAAAATATCATTTGCCTGTAAGCAAAAACTGGTGGGATCATAAAATAGAGAAAGTCATAGAACACTGGTTCTCAACCTGTGGGTCGGGACCCCATTTGGGTCGAACGACCATTTCACAGGGGTCGCCAAACAAGGCTGTCTGCCATTTTTCCCCCTTTTCTTTGGCCACGCCCCTGGCACCTGGTGATATATGAGTGGTTGGGGGTCACCACAACATGGGGAACTGTATTATGGGGTCGCAGCATTAAAAAGGTTGAGAACCACTGTCATAGAAAATGATAAAATTAAACTGCTCTGGGACTTCAGAATTCAAACAGACAAGCACCCGCAACATAAAACCCCAGACTTAACAATTGTCGATAAGAAAGACAAAAAAGTCTGGATAGTGGACGTGGCAGTGCCTGGAGACAGCAGAATAGACGAGAAAGAACTGGAGAAGATAACAAAATACAAAGACCTACAAATAGAAATAGAAAGACTGTGGCAAAAGCAAACAAGGGTAGTACCAATAGTAATAGGCTCCTTGGGTGCAATCCCAAAACAACTGGAGCACCACTTGAACACCATTGGCATTGACAAATTCGCTATTAGTCAATTGCAAAAGGCGGCCTTACTAGGAACTGCTTCCATCCTGCGACGATATCTGTAATACCATCAAACATCCACATCTGCCTATCCCAGGTCCTGGGTAAGGACTCGATAGGTAGACAAAATGCCAAATCCAGTCTGAACATCTAGCTGACTGTGCGATGATCCATAATAATAATAATAATAAAGCAATAGAATGATTATAAAACACCCTTTCCCAGTGTTCACATGCAGTCCAGAAGTCTACCTTTCTAGATAATATGAAAGGCCACCCAAATATCTAAAAAGATCAGAAGGGGTACACTAATTCCAAGTTCTTCAACAAGGATAACCATTCAGTGCCAAGATCTAAATCATGCCTGAAAATGGTCAGATAATCTGCAACGTCTATTGCCCGATGATCACCATTCATTTAACTTCCCTAAAAGGGCTAAATTAGACATGGGTAAGAGTTGTCAAGAATGACAGGGTCCAAGAAGTGCAACTTGATCCTAGAAAAAGATAATACTTTCAGTTCCCATTTTTACTGAACATTATTAACTAACTGAATTCATTCCAACATGGCTTAACCTTGGTTTTGTAACATAAAATATTGTTGGAGCTGGTAAGCAACTCACAAATGAATGTAATGTAAGCTTGTTAAATTTCTAGGATAGCTCAGCAACCTCAAATACTTCTGTACCAGCCAAAATATTTTTATAAACTAAGTTAAATAGGACTGAGGAGCACTGCTTTCTACAGTGTTGTTGTTGATCTTTGTTCTGAAGTTCATATTATTGTGATAAAATGAGCAAATTCGGGTTAATTTTAATTGGGTGAATGTGTGAATGAATGACTTTTTTTTCAGCTTAATAGTGACCTAAAATGTCATCACTTGCAATATTTGCTTTATTTCTTCAGATTTCTTCAGGCACAAGTATTTCACTAACATAATTCTGACCCAAATTTCTAATATTGCCTGCTGGATTCTGAAGTCCAAAACATAATATAAGAGCTTCTTAATGGATATATGGATTGCATATGTCCGTATGCACATTGGTATGAATAGTATACTTCTTCTTATGATATGACTAGCCAATGGAAAAAATTCACTTTTTGTCTGTCAAACAGTTATTGGTTTACAATCTGAAATAAAGCATCTACAAAAGGATTAAAATTAATTATAAGGCAAATGAAATGAGGATAGTTTATAATAGTTTTCATTACAATTTTTAAAACTATTCAGAAGTTTTTTCCCCTTTAATAAATTGGTTGTCAGACCCAAAATAATAATAAAAATTGTGATATAATTAATAAGATTTGTACTGAAAATATTAGATAAACCACACAAAAGCACTGTTATCCTCTTCTGTATGAATCCCTGGTGATGGATTCTTTGAAGGAGCATGGCCTTTGGTTGTCCACTTCCCTCACTTGGTCTGAAACAGCTACAAAGATACAGTAAAGCTGGCAGAAGTTAATGGACAATGATTTTTAAAAAGCACAAAATCTATTCTGGAATGGAAGAAATGATGCCAAATGTAAAGAGACACAATGAAATACAGGAGTCAGATAGGTACAAAACCTTCAAACAGCTTTCAAGAAATCAAACCTCAGACCTGAACTGAGCTTAAATATAGATCAAACCTTTATCTTGGAGTCTAACCCTCCAATTTTCTTTTGATGGACTATTTGCTTTATTAAATTAGAAAAAACTGTAAGTATGAGGTTTTCAGTTACTGACAAAAATCACCTTTTGACAGTTGTATTGTGGGCTTGACTTCCCTTCTGGACTACAGTTTCTCAGCTCTACCATCAGTCATATTAGTGTCACTCTCATTTCACACAAATAAGGATCACATCATTTTCCACCAATTTTTCTGACTCTCTGTTTTGAGCTATGAAGTTCCCACAATGCTTTTTATAACATATTAAATTCTGTCCAAATGTAAACTACTTTGTATCTATTCTAATAAAAACTTCTGGTTGAGAAGCCAGCCAGCCATTTTCCTGAAGCTTCTTTCCTATATCCAGAATATGCTATTATAATATAATTCCATTTTACGAGACCAAGCACCATGGCAGTACAATGCACACTGATACTGCAATTTCCCATCACATAGACTTCCCTATTTTTACATCTTTCTGGATCATGGTGATTAAAAGAAGCAGTACACAGGGATCTGCTGACACTTTCTCTGGGGCTTCCATCTCTCCATGATTTCGGTGATCATTTGGGATGCAGGCTGCTATTACATCCTAATCGAGGAGAGAAACAAGCTAGAACTAATGAGAAATTTCATAACAGTGAGAACCATTAACCAGGCTTGCCTTCAGAAATTATGGGTGCTCCATCTCTGGAGACTCTTAAGAAGAGACTGGGCAGCCACTTTCTGGAATAGTATAGGGTTCTGCTTGAGCAGGGGGTTGAACTAGAAGGTGGCTTTACCTCTGTTATTCTGTTATATTGCTCTTTCAACATATTAAGGCCATTCCCCTGTGAAGAATAAGAAAATAATCCACTTTGGAGATAAAAGAAACTTTAAAGCTTTCATAAACAATCAACTCTTTTGCAGCCATGATAAGAATAATAAAAAATTAATCTCTGATCTCTAAGTCATTTTCTTTTCTTTTTCCATCCTCCTGTTCTTTTCCTTCCATGTTATGCCTTTTTAGAGTGCAAAATTGTAGGAGGCAAAGAGATAAACTACTGAAACTACTTGGAAAATCTTGCACTTTTAACATAAATC
Organism: Crotalus tigris; assembly: GCF_016545835.1. Taxonomy (NCBI): domain Eukaryota; kingdom Metazoa; phylum Chordata; class Lepidosauria; order Squamata; family Viperidae; genus Crotalus; species Crotalus tigris. The sequence goes on from NW_024100491.1 coordinate 144,281, forward strand.
GATCCCAGGAACATTTCTTGGTTTGCTTTATGTACCTTTTTATGTATTCTGTTATTTGACATCAACATGGATGGAATATTTCATTTTTTGTATCCCAGTGGCTAAGTGATTAACATTGTGATGTATATATTACAAACAAAAAAGCTCCCAAATTGATTTAGGACAGTGGTTCTCAACCTTTCTAATGCCGTGACCCCATAATACAGTTCCCCATGTTGTGGTGACCCCCAACCACTTATACATCACCGGGTGCCAGGGGCATGGCCAAAGAAAAGGGGAAAAAATGGCGGACAGCCTTGTTTGGCCACTCCCGTGAAATGGTCGTTCGACCCCAAATGGGGTCCCAACCCACAGGTTGAGAACCACTGATTTAGGACATCATCATATTCAATCTCATTGAGCTATGAATATAAAAAAAAATGTAATGGAAACAGATGTATGAATTGAAGTGCTGAGCAATTTGTGTAATTGTTAAACATGCAGAAGTTCACCTTCATTTATCAAGAGATCATTGTTTCAAAAAAAGTTCATCCTTCTAATATGTATTCCCTCAGTCTAAGAGCCAATTTCCACATTAATTGCAGCAAACATAGATATGCCATTAAAGTCAAGAAGTAGCTAATTCTGTATGATGGACATATTCTACATACACTGATGTATCCCTCAGAAGGTAATATTATTTTTTCCACTGTTCAGCTACAAGTTGATCAGTTGGACAGCAGGAAGACATCAGTGGAACACCAGGGACCAATCCTACCATATAAAAAGAAACAAAATCATTTTCCATCTATGTTTAAAATGACAAAAAAAGAAGAAAAACAGCATACAGTCTCTAACTTTTCAGTGTTATTCATTCTCTGGAGACTCTTTCACTACAGACATTCACTGATTGGATAAAATATATAACACAAATCAATAAACCTAATATAAAAGAAAATCTGATGTGCTTTTTTAGATCAACACTGTAAAACACCTGCTAGTTATACAAAATGTATTATAGCCATCATCAAAATATAAATTCACAAAAATCAGAACATCCCAAATCTACATGCTTCTTGGCAGCTTTTCATATGCACAAAAGATAGGATTTTCTTTTGACAGTAAAAGAAAAGTTTGATCTGAATCTCAAATCAAAGCCAGAATTTAGGTTTTTTTAATATTTGATATTCAAATCTTGAATGCTGCCAATTAAATAAAGGAAAAAACACATCCCAGCTAATGTTTGTTGTTGTTTTTCAAAACCATAAATGATAAATAAAGCAAGAAACATATTATCACAATAACGCTTTGAAAAGAATGTTTCTCATGTCAAAGTTTGCACCTGTTAACTCCTGATGGAGTTAACTTACTTTTAATCTATTGACTAAACACTTTAATATGGATTTCCCACAGTTGTAATGAACTGGTGCTTTCTCAAGGTGTAAAAGCATATGGAAGAAAACATGTTATTCTGTTCCCAAAAGGAAAGCATGAATTAGCAGTGATACCCTGCCGATGCAGTCAATATGCTATTCCATGATAAACGGAAGACCAATCTGTCAACAGCTTTCTGAACTGACTTTTGCTCTTGATAGAAGAAACCAACTCTGCTATCTATTTACAGCAGCTCTTTCCTTGCGCATAGTTTTAATTGCTGGAACAGAATAAGCAGTGGTGTAGAAAACAGCAGGAACAAATTGCTATCTTTTGTCATATCACCGTGTACCAGGTATTATGGATATAATGATGGAGCATATCCATCTGTTTTGCTGGAACTCCTTTTTCAATGAATATGTGGTGAAGAAAATGTATTCCCAGTTAAGAGAGCTTTTTACCTTCACCACACAATTCATTCTTAGTAGGTTCATTATTTATAAGTATGATCATTGTACTAAGTATGAACATACTTAGTATGTTCATTATATTATTTAGGAGCTGGAAAAATATTTAGTTAAAGTGGCTGGGTTTTAAAGTGCAGGATCAAGAGAAGAGTTTATGCTAACTGTGTGGAATTTGTGACTTTGGTCATATTCACACATACGCTTTACCATGCATTCTCTCATCTTGGCACTGAAAGAAATCATGCCATTGTAAATATCATTCCTTCCACAATTACCAAACATCCAGAACTGATCTGTCCATACAGTTTTAATTGCAACATTCAAAGGACTGTTGTTGGTTGTATCTCTAACTCAAATTGCAGCCCTATCCAACATCATTCAGCACACAAAAAGCCTTTTCCCGGTGGCATACACAACATTGGTAATTCCATACATTGCATTTTTTTTTCTTTCTTCTTTTCCATTGGGGTTTTTTTTTTTCATTCCTTGAAATAATTGATCAAGCAATGAATCACTAGGTGACAGCAAAGAGAGTTTTTATCTCCTGAGTGCTATTTGGTAGTCATGCAGCCAAGATAAATCCTGTTTGGAGAGAAAGTATTTGAGAAAAAGATAGAGTTGTGATAATTGTGTGGAAGACAAAAAATAAAAAGTCCTTTCCTTGGGAGCAGACATCATTGAGAAGGAAGTTCCTTGCCAGAAATACAAATGCCAGGTCCATTCAATTACATTTTCAGCAAAATATTAAGCCAGGCATGGGATGGTCAATTTCAAGGCTTGTAATGTTTTAACATATATATATATATATATGAAAAATACTGGCTGTTCTATTCTTTTTGTAATTATAAACAAACTTAGGAATTGAGAAAGAGATCAGGACCAGACTGAAGGGGTTGGTCTCATAAGAAATGACAGAACTAATTAGAACTACTGTACAAAATTAATATCATGGAGCATGTCATTTCAAGCTGTCTCCCTGAAGCATCTTAGTATTCCCTACATTACTTGCATACAGCATCTTGTTGCTAGATATTACGAAAAACTGCACTTCCAGAGCCCAGCAAATTAAGTCATATTTGCCAATCTCAGCAATCAGAGAACATTGAGATAGAAACCGAGGCAAATAGAGATGTGGTCAGGTAACCTTCAATTGGCGAACCTCAGAACAAGGAAGCTATGTGGATTTGAATTTCTTGGAGCAATGTTCCTTGATCAAACATTGACTGCTTTTAAAATTATCCCCCATTTCAAGCCAGTTTGCTATGTAGTCTAGGAATATATAAATCACTGTAAATAAAATCTCTACTTTCAGATTTATGCCTACAATTTATTGAATATCCAAACATAATTCACTACTCTGTTGACAAACTGGAGGATATTCTTATTTTGGAAAATGTATACTGTAGTCAAGAATCTTATGGATTTTTTTTTCATTCCATGGTAAAATTTCCCCATATTCTTATAGCATATAGACAGCTCCTTTTGTCTTTCCAGAAAATTCTGCAAAGATGAATTAACCATTTCAGAGAATTGTGCTGGTATGATCCAGAAGAAGTATTATCCAGATAAAGGAAGCAAATAAGCAAATAAGGCAGGAAGGAAGGAAGGAAGGAAGGAAGGGAGGGAGGGAGGGAGGGAGGGAGGGAGGGAGGGAGGGAGGGAGGGACAAGATGGAATGAGCGTTTCTAAAGATTAAACACTAGCCAGTTTTAATGTTTATTTTTCCTTTAGATCTTTGGCAAAATTCATGTTTGGGAAGAAGAAAGATTAAAGGCCAAATTATAACAAGTTCTTTGGATTCTGACTTTATCCATAGGCACAAAATCACAACTTCATAATGAAAAATTATTGTTGATATTCTAATAACAAATCACAATGCTAATAAAGTGTTAGTAAGAGTAATTAGCTGAAAAGGTCATTAATTGGGGGAACGTTCATCTTTCTGTTTTAGGACTGCAACAACATATAGAGTTGTTTCAGCATTTTCAGTTTCCACTATCCAGTTTCAAAAAACAATGGGCTTCCTCACCACTACACTAAGATGCTCTCACACAATGCAGAAACTGGTTAGCAAAATACAACAGCTATTTTTTCCTTGGCAACAGAGTATAATAGGGATTCTGTTCACACGAGAAGTAGCAAAGGGAGAGAAGAAGATGGAAAACATTTATTTTGGGTCTTCTGCTGACTATTCTCTACTGACAGAATAATTGGTAGGACTGGTCCCCAAAGAAGACATTCTCTACATTTCTGTCCCCCATTGTTTATCTCCTTACTCCTTCTCATGCCACCTGAGGCAAAAGAAGTAGAGAGAATGTTGGAAGCAAGATTGAGAAGCTGGCACCAGCACACCCATTCTCCCAACTTCTTATCGGTGGCAGAAGAACTGAAGCAGAGAAAGAGAGGAGGATAATTTTCATGAGCTACGGCCTCTGACATAAGATCAGCCCTGGACCTGCTCGTTGGAATAGGGCAAGAGTGGAATTTGTCAGGTGGTTGAGAACAAATTCTAGTCTCAGACCTTGGGTGACGATGTCTACCACCATGCATCTGCAGGGGTTGCTGCCCAAGTGCTGGAATAAAGGGCCAGCCGGCCTCCTAAGGGAGGTGAGACTGTGAGATCACTTGCCTCATTTAGAGGAACGGCCCCCCGCACCTCGAAGGGGCCGCTTGGCCTGGATCTGTGGTCTGCTTCTGTATGCTGAACGATCCTTGAAAGGAATAGAGAGATGCCCAGGCCCAGTCCCAGGATGGAGCTGGTCGAAAGGCAGCCTCCTGTAACTGCTCTGTGACATGAGTTAACCAGAGTTTTACATTTGTCCTTACCTTCAGTTAAGTATGGTTCTAGTGCCTTACCAAAGAGATGTCCACCTGTGTAAGGTTTAGAGGCCAGACGCCACTTGATCTTGGTGTCTGCTCGCCAATTCCTGGGCCAAAGGAGCCTTCATGCTGAGATGTCTGCAGTGATGGTCTGGCAGTGTATCTAGCCATATGCAGAGAAGCGTCGGCTAGGTACTGGGATGTAGCCACTAACTTACCCAGATTTTGGTGAGCTCTGAGCTGGTCCGGAGGGATCCTGTCCTGGAGCTCACGTAACCCAAGGGCTGAAGCCCTGGCAAAGAAGGCCATGGACGTTGCTGCCTTTGTTGCCCAGGCTGATGCCAGATGGGAACCACGCAATACGGAGTCAATCTTTTTATCCTCCGCCCTAAGTGCCTCATTTATGTCCCCAGGGATGTTAGCATTGGGAAACAATGAGTTCAAGGCTCATCAATCTCAGGAATCTCCAATAGGGAGGCCAGAGAACAGGCAACATTGAATAATGTTCCCTCTACTGCACCGGGGCTTAAGAAGGATCCTAAGTTCTCTCATTGTTCTTGAACTATATTCAGAAAAAGGGGAGGGCAGGGAATATTGTTCTGCGAGACTGAGGGCTTGGTGTATGGCGTGGGGACCCTTGGACGTTGTAGGTGGGGTCTCCTGTTCTTGGGGGAGGTTTGCAGTAGTGCAGGCCCTGAGTAGCAGGGAATTAAAGAATGAATGGTCAAATAGACTGACAGGAGGGGTGGGTCAGAGGGAGTGATGCCCTCGTCCTCAAACAAAATCAGGCCAGATTGTTCAGCCCCTGTAGATTCCAAATCCGATGAGGGATCCTCCATTAAATCTGGAGATTGTGGATGATACGTGGTCGGGGGGGTGGCTGTGGGGTGTTGGAGGCCATAAACTGAGCCACAGCCTGGGCTATCGTGGACTCAAGGAGGTCCGGGTTCAAGGCCTGGTTCTCAGGAGGGCGAAGCCCTGCTGCAGTGGGGGTGAATGTGGCCTGGGATCCTGGGGTGTCCTGGTTGGTTATGCCCCTCCCTGGGTCCACTCTTGTGGTTAAATCTAATTGGGGAATTCCCCTGGGGGAAGACCAGGCCCCTGGGGCTGAGGCACAATGTGAGGAAAGGGGTTCAAAAGTGGACCTTCCCATCATGCCTGTCAGATCTGGGGAGGCCGCTCTCAGTCTTTGGGACTCCTCCTCCCTCTATGGTTCCCTGCTTGGCCGGGCTCGCTTGGTGGTGTTCTTTCCACTTGCCTCTGTTTGGCGTTTCCTCTTGGCCGGCTCGCTGATTTTCTCTGCCATGATGAGTTGCTCTGGGCTCAACCTTGGCAAAATGCCCCCCCTCAGCGCTGTAACTGACCAAGGGAGCCTGCAGAGATGATTCAGCCCATGAGGGGGGTGGGCGGGGAATTAATGGGCACCGCGTCCCTTAGGAGCGAACAGGCCCTCCCCGGTTCAACACTGTAGTCTCGAAGCCTCTGTCACCGGTGATGAACACTGCCTTCAGGAGAAACTCCAGGCAGTCTGGGCCTCAGTCACACACAAAATGGCCGCCGTGAGTCAATTCAAAATGGCAGCCGCAGAGTTCGCACCAAAAAAATGGCAGTTAGAAGAAGGCCTTGAGGCCTGAGGCCTAAGCTGTGATGAGCCCTCGTTCCGGGGAATTGCTTGGGCTCCTAACGCAGCGAATAGATTCCCAAAAAAAAAGGCCATTAGAAGAAGAAGGCCTTGAGGCCTGTGGCCTAAGCTGCGATGAGCCCTCGTTCTGAGGAATCGCTTGGGCTCCTAACGCAGCGAATGGATTCCCAAAAAAAAAGGCCATTAGAAGAAGAAGGCCTTGAGGCCTGTGGCCTAAGCTGCAATGAGCCCTCGTTCCAAGGAATCGCTTGGGCTCCTAACGCAGCGAATGGATTACAATTAGGTGAGCTGAGAGAGGCTGAGGCAGGCCGAGGCCTAGTAAGGCCTCCAGGCTCTGAAAATTGGATCGGTGCCAAAAACTTTCTCCTGCTGCTGGGGCGGTCTGCTGAGGCCGAGGGACCTAGAAAAGGCTCCCTCCAGGCCTGATGAGCCTCGTCGTCCCTTGCGGAGCCCCCCAGTCAATTGGCAAGCTTACCCCTGCCTCTAAGGCCTCCAGGCTCTGGTTAGAAGAATGGAGCCTCTGATGCAGAGGAATGGCCCCTGGTAGGAGATTTCTCTTGCTTCTGGGAATCCAATTTTCAAGCTGATTGTGAAGCTGAAAGGCTCTCAAAGGGAGAAAGGGAAAGTTTCCCCCCCCCCAAAGGGAGGTTTTGTCAGCCTGTCAGCCTGCTAGGCTACAGGTTGGGATGAAATAAAATAAGAATACACAATCTTCTGCTCCAGGAGCGAAGAAAAAACGTGTCTTAGAGCAAAGAGACTAAGTCTAAAACTGGGGTGCAGTTGGCACAGAGGGGGCGGTACTAAATTTCAGACTTAGTCTAATTGGAGCAGATAGATTAAGACAACCATCCGTGAGTTCTCCATCCAATCATGCTGGAGAATGAGATGGCTTTGTAGGCAGCAACTTCACAGGAAAGCCAAGAGAAGCTTTATCACAAGCCTGTTGGCAGCAGGACCACAGCTCTTCAACAGCATTAGAGTCACAGGCAGCTCCACCATCATTTTGCCACCCATAAGATCACTTTCATCCCATCCAAATTTAATTTGCCATTTGGTAAATTAAACTGAATTAAAGCTTTAGTCTGGAACACCTGTCTTCAGAGCTAAGACTTTTTTGACAACAGACCTTTGCAGATCTGCCTTAGCTTCTCTGTGACATTGAAATCAGCAGCAACCACAGTCAGACTGCCCAAGACTATTGCACAGAAGCAAAGAACGCAGTTCTGCTGTATTGTATATCCTAGCACGAGCCAGCTGTCATTTCGTGTGCTTGAGATTTGGATAAGCAGGTTCTTGTTTGTGTAATTATTATTATTATTATCGATCATCACACAGTCAGCCAGATGTTCAGACTGCATTTGGCATTTTGTTTACCTATCAAGTCCTTACCCAGGACCTGGGATAGGCAGATGTGGATGTTTGATGGTATTACAGATATCGTCGCAGGATGGAAGCAGTTCCTAATAAGGCCGCCTTTTGCAATTGACTAATAGCGAATTTGTCAATGCCAATGGTGTTCAAGTGGTGCTCCAGTTGTTTTGGGATTGCACCCAAGGAGCCTATGACTATTGGTACTACCCTTGCTTGCTTTTGCCACAGTCTTTCTATTTCTATTTGTAGGTCTTTGTATTTTGTTATCTTCTCCAGTTCTTTCTCTTCTATTCTGCTGTCTCCAGGCACTGCCACGTCCACTATCCAGACTTTTTTGTCTTTCTTATCGACAATTGTTAAGTCTGGGGTGTTATGTTGCAGGTGCTTGTCTGTTTGAATTCTGAAGTCCCAGAGCAGTTTAATTTTATCATTTTCTATGACTTTCTCTATTTTATGATCCCACCAGTTTTTGCTTACAGGCAAATGATATTTTTTGCAGATCTTCCAATGCACCATTGTTGCTACTTTGTCATGCCGCTGCTTGTAATCAGTTTGTGCAATCTTCTTGCAACAGCTTACCAAGTGGTCCACTGTTTCTTCAGCTTCTTTGCATAGGCGGCACTTACTGTCTGTTGCTGTCTTCTCAATTTTGACTTTGTATGCATTTGTCCTTAAGGCTTGGTCTTGTGCAGCCAGAATTAGTCCCTCGGTCTCTTTCTTCAATTTTCCTGCTCTTAGCCATTGCCAGGTTTTATTATTATCTGCTTTCCCAGCTATTTTTTTCATGTATTGGCCATGTAGTGCTTTGTCTTCCCATGCCTCTATTCTGTTCTTCATTTGGTCTTTCTTGTAGGCCAGTTTGGTCTCTCCAGTAGTTAGTAAGCCTTCCTGATATACTAATTTCAGTGCATCTTCATCATTGTTCTTCAGATATTCTTCCAAAGCCATTTTTTCTTCTTCAACTATCTGATGTACTTGTAGCATTCCACGCCCACCTATTTGCCTTGGTAGATAAAGTCTATCAATGTCACTGCGTGGATGAAGGGCATGATTCATTGTCATTATTTTTCTGGTCTGCCTATCCATTGCTTTTAGTTCTGCTTGAGTCCAGTCCACTATTCCAGCTGTGTACCTAATGACTGGGATTGCCCAGGTGTTGATTGCCTTTATGGTATTTCCTCCATTGAGTTTGGATTTTAAGATCTTCTTCACTCTCTTGATGTATTCACCTCTAATCTTTTTCTTGACTTCAGTGTGCTTGATGTTGTCAGCTTGAAGGATACCCAAGTATTTGTAGTACTCTTCCTCATCCAGATTCTTAATGTTATTTTCGTGGGGCATCTTGATTCCTTCAGTTTTCATTATTTTTCCTTGTTTGATAGTAAGTGTGGCACATTTGTCCAAGCCAAACTCCATTACAATATCTTGGCTATATATACGGACAGTGTTGAGCAGCGATTCTATTTCAGATGATGTTTTTCCATACAGCTTCAGATCATCCATATAAAGGAGGTGGGATAGTCTGGCAGATGTTTTTGATGTTTGATAGCCATGTCCTGAGTTATTCAGTATTGTTGACAGAGGAAACAGTGCAATAACAAATAGTAATGGTGATAATGAATCTCCTTGAAATATTCCTCTCTTGATATTAACCTCTCCCAGCTTCTCACCATTGATCTGCAACTGTGTCTTCCATTGTGCCATCGATCTTTGCACAAATTTTCTGATGTTTCTACTGACTCCTGTTATTTCTAGGCACTTTATTATCCAATCATGTGGCAGAGAGTCAAATGCCTTTTTGTAGTCAATCCATGCCACATTCAGGTTGGTCTTCCTTCTCTTGCAGTTTTCCAAGATCATTTTGTCTATTAGGAGTTGATCTTTTGTTCCTCTGCTATTGGGGCGGTTTCCTTTCTGCTCAGGTGGAAAGAGATTGTTTTCAACTAGATGCTGTTGCACTGCATCAGCTACTACACCAGTTAGTAATTTGAAAGTTGTTGGTAAGCAGGTAATTGGCCTGTAGTTACCTGGTGTTGCCCCTTTTGCTGGATTTTTCATTATTAGGTAGGTTTTCCCAGTTGTTAGCCACTTTTCAATTTCTCCTCCTTGTAGTATATTGTTGAACTGTTTGGCAATGAGTGGGTGTATAACAGTTAGATGTTTCAACCAAAACCCATGCAGTTCATCTTCACCTGGTGCTGACCAATTTTTGATTTTCTTTGCTCTTTTTTCTACCATTTTTGTTGTTATTACTAGTTCTTTCATTTCAACTTCTGTTTTATTTGCATCCACCTCTTTTAACCAAGCCGCATCCTTGTTGTATTTCTTTGGGTTATCCCATATCTGCTTCCAGAACTGCACTGTTTCTTCCTTGTCAGGTACTGACTGATTCCTTGCAGTTTCTCCATTGATGGATTGGTAGAAACGTTTCTGATTGGATTGAAATTGGAGGTTCTGCCTATAGTTTGCAATTCGAGCTTCATATCTACTGATTTTCCTGGCTATAGCTGTTATTTGTTGCTTTATTATTTCCAGTGCTTCCTTGATCTTCCTTGTTTCTAAGTGGTATTTCTTGATTAGGTATTCTTTGGTCTTCTTGTTCTTCAGCTTCTTTTCTTTCATCTGTTCTAGCTTGCTTGCATGTGATCTTAACTTGCTGATCTTATTTTCTAGTCTAACCTTCCATTTTTCTGGTGCACTGTTTGTTTGTTTTTCTTCTTTGTTGATTTTGCATCCCAGGTATTCTGTTATAACTGCAGCTGTGCTGTACATTAGTTGGTTTGTTTCTTGCAGTGAATTGGTGCTTATACTTGATATTGCAGTATTTGCATCTTTTAATGCTTGTGCTAGCTGTTTCTTTGGAACAAGCTTCAATGCAGGTAGCCTTATTCTGTTGTTTTTGTGCTGTTCTAGATGCTCAGTTATTCTTTGTTTCAATTCTTTTATTTCTTTAGTTAGAGGGTTTTGTTCTTCCTGAGGAAGAGGTGCCTGGTTTCCAAATGAGAACAGTTGTATATCTCTGCTGGATTCCTTCACTGCCAACTCCCCCTGGTTTGCCTCTACATTCTGAATTACTTCTGGTAAGGCTTTGATTTCTTTGCCCTGGGTAAACCTTTGCAGTTCGTCCAATTCTGTTTCTGTGAATACTTTATTTCGTGTTATAAATCGGCGTTGATCTGCTAGTCTCTGTTCTGTTATTTCTGATTCTGGATGTTGTTCTTTCCAGAACTGGTGCATTCGTTTTAGATATCCTCTTCTTGTTGGACTTGATCTGTAGTAACAGATCATTATTTCTTTGTTTTCCATCACTGTGTATCTGCGACGGGTAAACACCTTTTCTTCCAGTAGTTCTGCAGCTGCTGGCCCTGGTTGCTCAGCCAACAGTCCTGAGTCCTGTAACCCATTTTTCACCAGATATCCAGGAACTCCGATATCTAGCACGGACCTTGTTAACCCGGGCGACGTCCGAGCCGGTATGGCATTCTGCAATTTACATCTCACCATATTTTTTATGGGAGAGACACTCTTTGTCTGACTCCTCTGATGAGACCTGTCCAGTATGGTTGAACCTCTGGCATAGCTCTCATCTTCCTCAGAGTACACAAGCCCCACAACCACGTCAAGGTAGTGCCTCACTGGGGGTTATTATTATTATTATTATTATTATTATTATTATTATTAGATCAGTGTAAGGGACTGGATTTTTTTTTTTTACTTTCATTACCATCAGTCTTTAGCCTGTTAAGGGAGGATATTCTTTTCACCCAGTTTGAGCAAAAAGGATAAGTAGTAGTTAGCATACAAGTGAAATGAAATGAGTACATTCGTTGCTAGGAGAAGTTTTAGCTGTGCCATTCATAATGTGCAAATGAAAATATCTGTCTTTTTTTAAAAAAAAGAGATTAAGCTTTCTGTTTCACGGTATCACCAAAATAGTTGGCTAGAAATGAAAAGTACCACAATTAGCCCTACTGACTCAGGAATCTATAAGTGACCCATGGAGCCAACAACATAGATCCCTGACTTCAGGAAAGACAGTGTATTGATGTGTGTGAAACATAAGGAATTAGGAAATAGGAAATATAAAGCCTTCATTGCTCTGATTGATACATCTCTCTTGTGAGAACAAAGTTGCTCCTATAATACATTTTATGAATAACTGTAGTCCTTACTGTGCACACTCTGTATCTTGACTGGCTTTGCCTTTCCCTGCTGTCTATGGCAGAAGCTTGCCAAATGTCATGCTTTGCAGACGGTATGAGATGATATATATATCCACAAAATATACTCACATACCCCAGCAAATACACACACATCCACACAAACTCTTTTTTCTGAAGATAATGCAGAGTATTATATTTAAATTCTTGGTGGGGAAGCCATGAAGGAGATAAAAGATGTATGATCTCCTGGTAATTCATTGAAAGAATAAAATTGTTAGCTTCGCCTGTTGGGGAGACATCCTAACAAAAAGGGTCTTCTATAATCTGCTAGTGAGCTGATAAACCACTTATCTGAATTGTAGTATTTAGGACATGAATAGGTAACTAAGGGTGTATATGTGCACTATGCACATAGGCTATCCACCTTTGCTATATGGATTACTTAACTAGTTTGCTACACAGGCTTCCTTTAGAGTATTGCACTGCACCTTTAGAGTATTTATTCCACTGACACTTAAAAACCTAAGCTATTTTTCCAATCAACCCTCTGATGAATAATTACAGCAGCTAATAAGGTTTAAGTAACATTTATGTTTGAGATCAAATGGCCAACATTGATACTGAATCATGCTACTAAAGCCTTCAAAGGAGGTACCACATAAGATAACTGTTCTTCATGCCCAAAAGACACTGTTCTCAATACAATGCAGGCATGCATTTTCTAATTTCCATCAAAAACACTACTAGGATTAACTGAAGGCTGAAGCAACTGGTGCACTTGAATCCGCAGTGCTTCAAACTAATATAATGATTCTGTTGTCTATTAATTTTCTGTCAGATTACTTTTAGTGACATCATATTAGGTTCAATATGAAAAGAAAAGAAAATGATTCAGGTCATTGACCATCCAGTAATCAGGTACATTTTGATAGACATTTTGATGATTGCATCTATCTGCTTTGCTGGGTGCAGATGATATGGGTCATTTAAACATTTGATGAGAAACTGATTCATGGAATTGCACTTGTGCTGATACAGCCTAGGAAGTAACAGATTGCAAAAAATTTCTTTCTTCACTGCAAAGTGTGATTTGTGAGAACCCCCTGCCAAGGAAAAATAGTTCTCAGAGTGGTACTGCAAAATTTATAGGCATTCTTTTCAGAAAATAACCATGGACATCAATACAAAGGAATCATTTTATGCACATTGTCTTTAATATTAACATTAAAGTACACAGATTTCTAGTATTGCTCATTTCCTGACTTTAAGTCAGTCTAGTCCCTTGTACAAAGTACCTTGTACCTTTTTTGTTTGTTTGCAATATTAATAGAAGTAAAAATAGAGAGAGAGAGCAGTATATAACTTCTCAGCTTTTAACAGTTCTATAAAACAAAAACACTGAGGATGTTTCAGTACATTCTGTATCCTTGCAGGTTGGAACACTGAAGACAACAATAAGTTTGCAGTAGCAATAAGGTAATCATTAAATTTAAGAACTTAGCTTAAGATATTTCATTCATTCAGAACTCAGAGGTAGTTTCCTTCTTGTGTTTGTTTAAAGAAGTAAGACATTTTGGAGGAGGAGCTGCCTCTCCTCCAATGACATCATTTAATCTAAATGTATTTATTTCTTCATTCATTCAATCAACTGATTTACATATGTTGCTGCCCTATCTATGTGTGACTCTGGACAGTATGCACAATTAAATCAGCATAATATTTTAAAATGTTAAAGTATAATAAAATAGAAGTAACTCCATACAAGCAAAAATAATCAAGGACTGTCATGGATGACATGCAAATTCTTGATACAAGAAACTAATCAGAACTGGCTATTGGGAGAAATTCTGTTCCACAGTTTAGGCACAATGATAGCCAAGGTGCATCTCCTGAACCCCACCAAATGACAATACTTAAATGATGAATGATAAGCATACCTACCCTTCCAATCCTAGTGGATGAAGAAAAATAATACAAGACAGAGGATTCTTCAAATAACTAAGCCCTGTGCCATGAAAAGCATTAGAGATAATAACTACCGTAGCTCCATAGACTGTGTGCAGAACCTGCTGGTAACCAGTGCAGCTTAGGAAGCAGTAATTTTACATATATCCAGGGGAATACTGAGCTGTATTATTAATTGTGGACTGGCTGAAACCACTGAGTGGTCTTCAAGGCAATCCTCTGTACAGTGAATTGTAGTAATCCAGATGCATGAATGCATGAGTGCCATAAATTGGCCCTCCCATCCCATAAATGTGTGAAATTGGCCTTCTGAACCACTGTCATCTGCTATTCAGTCAAGAGCCATGACTTTAAGAGGACTCCCAAATTGTGCATCAGGCCTATCTGGGGTCAACTTTCAAAATCTAAGATCAAAATTCTCTGGCACCAAATCTATAGCCACTCAGTCTTACCAGAGTTAAGTCTGAGCATGTTTTTCCCAATCAAATGATGAAGAGCCTGTATTTTGGATGAGATTTTGTTTCTAGATCCTCATCTAGGAGTCCTAAGTATCTAGTACTGCCTTTTCAAAATAACAATATTGTGAAGGCTAGCAAGGACACACTATTGTTTACAAGTGTCAATACCTGAGAAAAGAAATAACAAAGACCATTTTTCACAATTTATAGTCATACAAGAATATTAAATATAGTTACACCATTTCTCATGGATTAAACATTAACTAAAATTTCTTTGGATACAACATATATTAGCTAGGTATTCAGTGCTAGAAAATTAATAGCAATAACAATAGCAGTATTACTAAGAGTTATATACTACTTCATAGTGATTGACAGCTCTCTCTAAGCTGTCAGAGCCAGCATATTGCGCCCAACAATCTGGGCCTTCATTTTATTGACCCTGGAAGGATGGAAGGCTGCATCATTGAGTCACTGAGAATCGAATGCAATACTGCATTCTAACCACTGCACCACCTGTAGGGGATGACAAATAGAAAAAAAGGATATACATAATATGTTATCAAATGAACACACGCAAACGCGCGCACACACACACACACACACACAATGTCACCTAAAATGTCACTTCTTCTATTTTATGTTTGATCACTTGACTTATGAAAGGTTTATGAGATAATAAATTGTTTAGTTTTTAAAATGCCTTGTGATATATTGTGATTTTTTGCTTCAAAGACTAACATGGATACTTCATGTATGTGTGTGTACATATGTGTATGTGTATATATATTTTTCATTTGATAACAGAATGTGTATATCTTTTTTTTTATTTGTCATCCCCTATAGGTTGAGATGACACCTGAAACAAAATGTAAAATGTAAAAGCAATGAAATTGCTGTTGAGAAACTAATTGCCTGAGTCTTTAGTCTTCTACTGGAATGTTATTTAGTTACTTAATGCTCATCTTTTGATATACTTCTGGCCCAAGGAATGCACTGCATGGCAACACAATTAACATTAAGATTGGAATTAAGAGCTACTTAGTAATTTTGTGTTATAGACTCTATATCCAATCAATTTAGCAGTTTTCTAATACAAGATTTTTATCAAGTAATCAGTAAGTACAAAATAAAGTTAAGATTGCATTAAGAAAAACAAAGCAACCTTCCTTAATTTTTTGGAGATAGTTGATATGAACCTAAAAAGGGACAAATATGTGTCAACTGGATAGCATGAATTTTATAGGCTTTGGAATTAGTAGATATTCTGCTTGAATATCTTATGACCCAGCATTTCTTCTTTATTCTAATCCTGGCAAGATTGACTGCTCTGGATTTTGGAGCCTACTGGTTTCAAGACTAAGCCATCTTTGGTGTTGACTGGAATTGTGTTACCCCAGACAGTCCCAATGCACAATCTTGTAATCATGACTCCTATTCAATGATCAGGTGGCGGTTGTGGCTAGGATGATCTTTGCGCAGTTCTGTTTACCATTGTATCTGTTCCTGGATCAGGCAGGCCCTGCTTTCAGTGACTCACCCTTGAAGAGGATCCAGCAGCTTCAGCTGGGGCACAATAAGTGATGTTGGCATTTATGAGCACTTCTAGAACAGTGCATGTTACATCTCTGCTCCACCAGCTGCATTGGTTGACAGTTTGTTTCTGGGCCCGGTTTAAGATGCTGGTTTTAACCTTTAAATCCCTTCATGACATGAAAACAGTGTATCTGAGGGACTGCCTTTTCCTGGTTATTTCAGCTTGCCCCATTAGATTTGTCAGAGAAGGCATGCTGTTGGTACCATCAATTACATTTCACAGATCCCAGGAGATCTGCTCTCTGTATCCTGGTGCCCACCTTATGAAACATCTCCCTGAAATTAGATTTCACAGTGTGAAAGTTCCTCAAGTCCTGGTTATATTATCAAGCTTGGGGTACCTAGGACACCAGAAATATTTTTATATCTGTTTTTATAAGTTTTATATCTGTGGTTTCTATCTGGTAACTATACGCAAACCTGCAGAATAAATCAACAAGTTGGCATTTCAGAAAGACATTTAAAGGGGACAGTGGCTATTTATCCTAGAGATTTAGATATTTTTTTCACACAAAATTCAGTCCTCAATAAAGTGTTTCTATTTAAAATATTGCAAAATAGCTAGAGTAAATATAATATAAATTGTTATGAACTAAGAGATTATAAAGCAAAGATCTCATGCTTTAGAACCACATCCATTTATATTTGTATCCATTTATTCTATTTCTTCTTGAAATAAACCATATAACACAGAATGAATATTTTACTTTTTGATTTTATTTGGACTTAAATTTTTGGATTTATTTTTATGCTTTTTTTTCTTTTGTGAGAGGGAAAGTAAAATGGCGATTGGCAGTTTTCTTTTTTTTTAAGGGATTGGAACGGACTTGGTTACTTAATTACTTCTTTTTTATAATGATTTTTTTTGAAGGAGGATTTGGGTTTTAGGAGGATTATTTTCCCTCTTTGTCAATTTTTTTTTTACTTTTTTAAGGGATTTTGTTTTTGTACTTTTTAAGAAGGAGGAAAGAAGAAATAATTTTTTAAAAAAAAAAAAAGAAAAGATGGCTTCAAAGCGCCAAGTAACTTCTACAGTACCTAAGGTGGCTTCTTCTCCTGCGATATTACCAGCACAACAACCTAAAGCCACACCACCATCTTCTCCTCCTTTGCAACCAATAACGGTAAAAGACTTGCAAGATATAATGGGAAATGTGATAACTCAAATTAGAGGTGAAGTGGAGAATAACAGTATTTTGAGGCAAGATATAGTTTTGGCTTTAAAAGGTCTTGCTTCTGTGGTTGAAAAATTGGATTCTCGTGTTGAAGAAGTTACAGACAAAGTGGAGGTGCTGGAGGAACAATTTGAAGGAATGGAAAAAAAGGTGGAAATTTCACAAGATGAAATTGTTATGTCTCAATATAGAGAGATAGAATTTGCTTTAAGAATTAGGGGTCTGAGAGAGGATATGCAACAAGATTTGAGAGAGATGGTTGTAAATGATTTTGCTATGATTCTGAGCAGAGAAAAAGAGGAAATATCCAGAGAAATTGAAAAAATATTTAGAGTCAACTCTTGGATTGCAAAGCAAAGAAATCTGCCAAGAGATATGGCAATTTACTTTGGGAAAAGATCTCTGTGTAATGAAATCATACAAGCTTTTTATAATAAGAGGTTTCAGATTGCTGCACAAGATGTTATAATTTTAAAGGAGATCCCATCTAAAATTTTAAGAAGAAGAAAAGAGTTTGCTTTCTTAGCAGATGAACTTAAAAAGAGGCAGATGCCATTTAGATGGGACATTCTGATCGGAATAGTGGTGAGCCATGCGAGGACACGTTATAGACTTAATACTGTTTCTAAAGCAAAGGAGTTTTATACTTCGGTCCTGGGAGCACGCTCATCACCACCTATAATGTTTAAAACTTTGGATGGGAAGGAGGTAGAACAGCAGTCTGAAGAAGCTGTATTGATGAAAGCTGGAGAACCACAGGCTGCATGGTTTCAACAAGCTGAGATGAAAGAGCAGAGAATGACTCGAGCTGCACACAGACGTAAGGAAAAGGAACAATAAAAGAAAGAGGTTAAAGAAGTCTCACAAGAATTTGTTTCTGAGCCTGTGGGAGGAGCAAGACCTAAGAGATCTTCGGTGCAATCCTCAATGGTAGATCTTCAAGCAGTCTTCTCCAGGCTATTGGATGAGGGAGATGGTAAAGCTCCTGACATGGAATGTTAATGGCCTTAATTCCCCTCAAAAGAGAAAGAAAATATTTCATTATTTGAAGCAACATAACAATGACATTATTTGTTTGCAGGAAACGCATATTATTTCTAAGGATCAAAAATATTTAGTTAATGCTCGATTGGGATCTCATTTTGTATCCTTTGCTCCAGGGAAAAAAGGGGGTGTAGTTATTTATGTTAAGCAAAATTTATCAGTTGGTTTAGTAGATTCTGATCCTCAAGGGAGATATGTAATGATTGAAGTGAGATTGTATGGTAAGAAAATACTTATAGTAGGCTTGTATGCACCAAATCAACAACAGGAACAATTTTATAGGTTGTTACATCAAAAATTGACTTTATTGGATTATAGATCTGTCATATTAATGAGAGATTGGAATGGAGTTTTAGATACATATAGAGATAAAAAAGGATTTTCTACTTCTTTTAAACAGGCTAAATTACCTAAGGCCTTTTTTAATTTGAAAGAGGACTGGGAGTTGCGAGACTATTGGCGAGAACATAATATGGAAGAGAGAGACTTCACCTTTTTTTCAAATAGACATCAATCTTTTTCAAGAATTGATTTTTTTTATTACAACGGACTTATATTTTAGGGTAAAGAATGCAAAGATATTTCCAAGGACATTGACAGATCACAGCCCAGTGTGGATGGAACTGGCTACTGAAAAAGAGGAGAGGAGATCTTGGAGGTTGAATGAAAATTTATTTAGACAAGAAATGAATGTTCAGAAACTTAAAGAGTATTTAAAGGAATATTTTGTATTGAACATGCATAAGGGAACTTCAATGGCAATGGTATGGGATGCAAGTAAAGCTTATATGCGTGGGGTTTTGATACAAATGAATAAGGCTTATAGACAGAAACAGGTGCAAAAACGTAAGGAGTTGGAAGATGAGATTAAATTAAAAGAAAAGTCTTAATTTCGAATTCTACAGATGAGAAGGTTAAGGAATCTATAAAATTGCTTAAATCACAATTTAATATGTTAATGGTGGATCAGACTGCAACCAATTTACTTTATATGAAACATAATACATTCTGTAACGCTAATAAGCCAGGGAGATGGCTGGCTTATCAATTGCGAAAGAAACAGAAGTTGAGAATTATAGATAAAATAAATCATAATGGTAAATTGGTATATCAGAAGGAATTGATTAAGAAATCTTTTTTAGATTACTATACAAAATTATATATGGGTAGGAAAGTACAGGCTTTAGATATAGATAAATATTTACAAGACGCTCATTTTCCTAAGTTAACAGAAGATCAGAAACAAGAAATTAATGGATTGGTTACTATAGAGGAAATTGTCACAGTAATTAAACAATTAAAAGCAGGTAAAGCACCGGGTACTGATGGATTGATATCAATTTATTATAAGACTTTGATAGATGAGATGATAGAACCTTTAAGGGAACTTTTTAATAATATATTACAGGGATTAGAGACCCTCCCGTCTTGGGGCAGAGCTTTTATATCCTTGATTCCAAAAGAGGACCAAGATCTTACTTTACCCAAAAATTATAGACCTATATCTCTTTTGAATGTAGATTATAAGATTTTTTCGAAAATTTTAGCTAATAGAGTTATGACTGTGTTAAATCAGTTGATACATACGGATCAAACTGGTTTTATAACTGGAAGATATATGAAAAATAATGTTAGACAAATTATTAATTTAATAGAATATTTGGATAAGAACAACCAGATTTCTGCAGGATTGATATTTTTAGATGCTGAAAAAGCTTTTGATCAGTTAAATTGGCAATTTATGTTAAGATTGGTTGAGGAAATGAATTTTGGAGATAAAATTTTACAGGCTCTTCGATCCATTTATCAAAAACAAACGGCGCAACTTATAGTTAATGGAGGTTTATCAGAGGTATTTCCAATCGAAAAGGGGACTAGACAGGGATGTCCATTGTCGCCTTTGCTGTTTGTTTTAACCTTGGAAATTTTGCTGATCAAAATTCGTGAATCACCTAATATAAAAGGAATAAAAATCAATAAAAATGATTATAAATTAAGGGCCTTTGCAGATGATTTGGTTGTTATTTTGTCTCAACCAACTTATTCTGTATCAGAGCTGTTACAATTGATAAATCAGTTTGGACAAGTTTCAGGTTTCAAGATCAATAATAATAAGACCAAAATATTGCCAAAAAACATGACCAACTCAGATAAGGAGATTTTAGTTAGACTGACAGGTTTCGAGGTTGTTAATAAGGTAAAATATTTGGGGGTTATCTTATCTGCTTCCAATGCAAAACTGTATAAAAATAATTATGAAAGGCTGTGGTTTAAAATACAAAAGGATTTAGAGAATTGGAAAAAGCTGCAATTGTCTCTATTGGGGAGAATAGCAGCGATTAAAATGAATGTCTTGCCAAAGTTTCTTTTTCTATTTCAAATGATACCCATTTTAAAGAAAGAAGCAAACCTAGATGAATGGCAGAAAGGTATCAATAAATTTGTTTGGGCAGAGAAAAAACCAAGAGTAAAACTTAAAATTATACAAGATATATGAGAGAGAGGTGGACTCAAGGTACCAAATTTGAAATTGTATTATGATGCTGTGGTTTTAACATTAATTAGTGATTGGGTTAATTTAACAAATGTAGATATACTCCTTTTGGAGGGGTGGGATTTATTATATGGATGGCATGCCTATTTAATTTATAATAAAAAAGTTGACAGGGTTTTTAAGTATCATATTTTAAGAATTTCTTTACTTCGGGTCTGGAAGAAATATTATAGAATTGATTCAAGAATTCCATTATGGGCTATTCCAGGGTATGCAATAGAAGGAATAAGGAAAGGAGTTAAGATGGATAATATCTCTTATAAACAATTACTTAAGCGGGATGGTAAAAATTGGCAATTAAAATCTATAGATGAATTAGCACAAGAAAATATTAATTATTCATGGTTTCAGTACAGACAATTATTGGAAAGGTGGAAGATAGATTATAAAGTGGGTTTGCTTAGAGAGGATGAGAACTTGTTAAAACAAATTAGAGATCAAAGCCGAACCCACATAAAAAGAATTTATGGTGTATTAGTGGAAGTGGATTCAGAAGCAGAATTAGTTAAAGATTGTATGGTTAAATGGGCTCAAAATTTTGATGAACTGATTCTATTAGATACATGGGAAATTATTTGGGTGAGGAATGTTAAATTTACACAAGCGCAAAATTTAAGGGAAAATTTTTATAAAATGTTTTATAGATGGCACCTTGATCCACAAAAAATGTCTCGTATGTATTCAAATTTGCAGCCTAAATGTTGGAGATGTGGTTGCTTGGATGCAACGTATTATCATATCTGGTGGTCATGTAAAAGCATAAAAGCTTTTTGGATTAAGATATGGTGGAATATTCAAAGAATTTTTAAAAGAAGGGTAAAATTTACTCCACAATTGTTTTTGTTGGGTATTATTTCTGATTGTGATGACAAAGAGATTATTTTAATGTTAAATTTAATTACAGCAGCAAGGTTGTTAATAGGGCAATATTGGAAGAAGGAATCTTTGCCTACTTTGCAAGAATGGTTTTTTAAAGTTTCTTACTTAGCTGAAATGGCAAAGATTTCCGCTTTCTTGAAAGATCAATCGCAAGAGAAGTACTTTTTGGTGTGGAAAAGATGGATAAATTTTATACAATATAAGTATGATATAAGAAAATATCATTTAGTTTTTGAATAATTTATATTTAGTTTAAGATATTATTTAGAAGTGTAGAATAGTTTTGTTTTTTGGTTTTTTTTATTATTACTATTATTTTTTATTTTTTTATTTTCTTCTTCTTCTCTTTCTGTTTTTTATATATAATGGAGTTAAAGTATTTAATTATTTATTTATTGAATGTAATTATATTTGTTTAAGGTTTATTTGGGTTCAAAAGTTTTTTCCTTTAAGTTTCAGTTAACCCTGTATCCAGCTCTGGGAAGAATGGGGGAGGGTTTTGGGGTGGGTTGGGAGGGATTGGGGAAGGGGTTTTTATTGTAAAATTGTAAAAATTCATAATAAAAAAAATAAAATAAAGTGTTTCTATTTAAAATATTGCAAAATAGCTAGAGTAAATATAATATAAATTGTTATGAACTAAGAGATTATAAAGCAAAGATCTCATGCTTTAGAACTACATCCATTTATATTTGTATCCATTTATTCTATTTCTTCTTGAAATAAACCATATAACATAGAATGAATAGTTAGATACTATATTTTCTTGTAATGGTTTAGATTTTTATGAATTATAAATTAGAACTGTGCAAAGCTTCAAAGGAGTGTTTTACTTCAGTGAAACTTTGTGAAAACTTTTGAGGTTGCTTCATAAAACAGTACTCAAGTACCTCTAACAATAAAACAGCATTGTTTCTTCATTTTAATGACTCCTCTGACATTTGTAACAGCCAGAAGAAACTTCTACATATCAGCTACAGATGCTAGTGGAACTCACGCAGGGGTTTCAAAACTTCATAAAGTATTTCATGGAGGAGAAACATAGCACCTCATAAGACTTCCACACTTCAGCACTTAAAGGCATGAAGCACTTCAAGGCAAAGCCAGACCCTTCCACATAGGTTAAAAAGTATATATTCCCTATCTATCCACATCACTGTAAACTTACTAACCCATTGTGATGTACATTTTTCTATGAATACTGGTTGGAATGAATTTGGTTGAATGAAGGAACTAAAACAAAATTCTTAGAAGGACTTCCTTCAAGATAGTGTAAATTACTTTATTTTATTTTTTATGCAAGAGCTTCATTTATGATTTATTAGGAACATTAAACAAAAAAACAAGCAACACAAAACAAAAATGGCCCTGATTTAGAAAATAAAACAAAAGATTCAGAGTATGTGCTATAACATACTATTTGTTCATTGAATTCATATAGTCATTGATGTACATCTGTGATTCTGAGTAGCATACTCAGGTTAAAAAAAGTAGGAACAATCAGAACAATTAAGACCAATACAACAATTAGAACTATTAAAACTATAAATGTAAAACAAAAACACAAATACATTTGGAATCTTACATACAATACAACCATTTTGCAGGCTCCATGGGATACCCAGGGTCACTGAAAGAACCAGGTTTGAAGGGACTTCTGGAACATCAATACGATTGGGCCAATTTCACCTCAGAGGAAATGATGTTTCAAAGGGCATTTGTCACAGAGAACACTTTGCTCCTAGTTTACATCAGATAGAACTCTGTAGCACAGACATGTCAAACACAAGGCCTGGGGGGCCAGATGCGGCCTGCAAAGTGGTTTCATGTGGCCTGCAAAGCCATCCTGGAAACAGTGAGGGAACAGCCCCTGCTGCCTTGGCCCTGGCCCTGGCCAGTTGGGAGCCAATGTACAATTTTGTGGTGGCCATCTATGCTGAAATGCATTCAGTCTTAGCTCCATAAGCCCCCCCCCCACATGGCCTGGGAGGAACAGTGAGGCTCTTCCAGTGGACCATGCCTTGGCACTTGCCCTGGTCCCACCCCCTTCTGCCAGAGACCTTCAGATATCCCACTCCTGCCCAGGTCCCCACAGGCACCTTTGACGTGAACAATGTAGAGCTGGCCACACCTACCCAGTAGGCCACACCCACTCCATCCACGCCCATCCGATAGGGCCCACCCACCCTGGCCACTCCCACCTGGCCCCCTTAGGGCAACCACAATGCTGATGTGGCCCTCAATGAAATTGAGTTTGACACCCCTGCTGTAGCAGATGGAACCCATAATATGCCCCTCCTGTCAACCCTGATGGGATGAGATGGTGTAACCAAGGAAAGGTAGACCATCAAATAACATCACTTTCTATGGCTTTAAAGATTATAGATACACTTTGAATTGAAGCTAGAAACTCACTGGTAACCAATGCAACTCACGGAATAGACGTGTAATGTATGCAGCCCTAAGGGCATAAGTACATAATTGCCTGTGCTGCCACATTTTGCACCAGTTGAAGCTTCTGAATGCTCTTCAAGGGCAGCTTCATTTATACTGCATTAGAGTAGACCATGCAGGAAGTGAGAGTAGAGCCTTCAGTCTAGGTGCAATTGGCACTAAACATAAAGTTGCACAAAGGTCTCCTAGCAACAAAACATATGAGTAAATAATTTCATGATCTGAATATGAAATTAATATTTATAAGGGGATTCTTTTGGAAATAGCGTCACAGGCAGGTAGTCCTTGACTTAACAACAGTTTGTTTAGTGATTGTTCAAAGTTACAACAATTACAACAGAAGTAAAAAAAAAAGAACTTATGATACTTACAACTGTTGCATTATCCCCATGGTCACCTGATCAAAATTCATACCCTTGGCAACTGACTCATATTTATGATGGTTGTGATCACCTTCTGCAACCTTCTGACAGGCAAAATCAGTGGGGAAGTCAAATTAGTAACCGTGTTGCCAATTTTACAACTATAGTGATTTGCTTAATAACTGCGGCAAGAAAGAGCATAAAATGGGACAAAATTCACATAACAACTGTCTCACTTAGCAACAGAAATGTTGGGCTTAATTGTGGTCATAGGTTGAGGACTTCCTTCATAAGATTCTGGAACTGGTGGGTCTTCATAAAGAAATAGAAGCCATGTGTTTACTTTACAAGTAAAGTCTAAAGGTATTATATACTGTATATTTTATTTTGTTTGTGAACTTTTTCCATCCCCCTCACCTCAATTTTTGTAGATAAGTAATGAACATGATTTCACATGTTTCTTGGACTGGATAACTACTTAGTTGCTGAGATGCTGAAAGAAAGCTTATCAAAATTATTCACATTTCTTGTCTTGGCAATGCTTTCTTGACAGGTCTAAGTTATCATCTATGTTATTACAGCTGTAGCATTTCAGAATGACCTTCTCACTAAACTTTGATAGGAATCTGTTATTTAGTTTAGCTATTTAGTTATTTAGATTTTTTTTTTCCTTTAGGGGCAAACTTTTATCCTTGAGCTGACGTGCAGACAAGCAACTTTTGAACTCATTCTGTCTCTACAACAAATGGCCTGATCAGCACGCTAGTTAAGCAAAGTAATGAACTTTAATATTACTGTATATTTGTTTTATTAATAATAATCTCACTTCTACTCAAAGCAATAAAAATAGCTGAAGAAGTAGCCATCCTTGCTTAATCTTTATGTTACTTAAAGCAGCTTAAATACATTTTGGCTAACCCCCCTCTTAAGCTTTTGTTGTTGTTGTCATTATTGTTGATGTTGCTGTTGTTGTTTTGCTTTGCTTTTTGTTTTTATTTTTGGCATAGCCTTAATAAGAACAGATTCAACATTTTGTCCAAGTATTTTGTCTGAGAAAAATTTAGCTTTCAAGAGTCTCTCTCACTAAACACTTGATGTTGTCTAACTAATTGATTTTGGCTAATGGTCCAGTGGCTTGTTTTGTAGCCTCTCCTTGGTTAAATGAAGGAGTGAAGTCTTAGAGCAGCGGTTCTCAACGTTTGTGTGACGGCGACCCCCGTCACACAAACGTTATGCGCATGCGCGGCGCGCATGCATGGCGCCGCCCCCGGAGGGGACAAAATGGCGGATTGCCACCTTTGGCGACCCCCAAAAAATGGTCGATCGACCCCAAATGGGGTCGCGACCCATAGGTTGAGAACCGCTGTCTTAGAGCATCAGGTCATGTTCCACAATGGAAAAGTATAAAGGCAACCATGCATTTCACATTCAGCCATCTGGAAAGAACAGTTAATTCTCAGGGAAAAGAGTTTTAAGAAACTTTAAGTGCCAATTTTAACCCTCAACAGATACCTATATTTTAATGTGGTGGATTATATGAAGTGCAGCATCGATAAAAGAGAACGTTTATAACTCAGGGTTGAAGTGTGGAGTCTTTGGTGCTCGATTGTTTTCTTGCAGACATTTCTTTTATATATATATATGTTTTCTGAGGTTTTCGCGGGTATTTGTATGTAGGTCTTTGGTTATTCGGGTTTTCTTCCACGTAAAATTGGAAGTGTCTTGGCAACGTTTCGACAAAGTCTCATTCGTCATCTTCAGGCTGGTGCTTTCGGCTTTGTGCTTCTAGGAGCAATGTGTGGTTGTAGCTGTTTCCTCCTTTTAACTGCCAGTGGGGGTATGAACTGATTGGATGAGAGCTTGGCTTTGTTCTGATTGGATGGAGGTGTGTTCTGATTGGTTAGGAGCTTGGCTGTGCTCTGATTGGCTGGGGGGTTGGTTGTGCTCTGATTGGCTGGGGGTTGGCTGTGCTCTGATTGGCTGGGGGAGTGTTCTGTTTGGGTGGGGGCTTTGTTGTGCTCAGGTTAGTCTGAGTTGCCGGGGGGGTTAAAATGGTGAGCTGCATTGCTAATTTTTGGCTTCGCGTTCGTGGTCGTGCCTCATCTTCATGGTGGGTGTCAGTTTGCTTCATGTATGGATTGGAGGGGTTTAAAGTGGCTAATGATGCAGCTGTGGTCTGGCTTCTGGTTTGTGGTCATGCCTCATCATCGGTGTGGCTTTGGGTTTGCTTTTTGCGTGGATGTGTGGTGGTGACATCCTGTGTGGTTTTTGTGAGTGTGGGTCTGGTGTCATTTTTTGTGTTGGGGAGCCATTGTGTTGGCGGTTTTCCAAATGACCGGTAGGCGGGAGGTATCATTTCGTTTGTTCATGCTGTGTGGGCGTTTTTCTATCTCGATGGCTTCTCTGATTATTCTGTTATTAAAATGTTCAGTTTTGGCGATAGTTCTGGTCTTTTTAAAGTCAATTTCATGTCCTGTGATTTTTAGGTGTTGGACCAGGGAAGAAGTTGGTTCCTCTTTTTTGACTGAGTTCTTATGTTCTTCAATACGTGCACTTATTCTTCTGTTGGTTTGTCCGATGTATGTGGTGGGACAAGAGGTACATGGGATTTCGTATACTCCTTGATTTTCTAATTCAATTTTATCTTTGGGGTTTCTTAGGATGGTGGATATTTTTCTGTTTGGGCAGAATGCTGTCTTAATGTTGTGTTTGTGGAGGATCTTACTGATTCTGTCTGTGGTGCCTTTTATGTAAGGGAGGAGGGCTTTGCCGTTTTCTTGTTCTCTGTCTTGGGTTTTAGTGGGGGTTTCTTTTTGGATTAGTTTGGTAATCTTATTTCGTTGGAATCCATTGGATGTAAGTACATTAGTGAGAGTGTGTAGTTCGGTTTTTAGGTGTTGTTCATCAGCTAAGTGTTTTGTTCTAGAGATGAGTGTCTTGGCTACGGAGTTGATCTGTGCTGGGTGGTGGTGTGAGAGAGCATGCAGATAGCGGTTTGTGTGTATTTTCTTCTGGTAGATGGTGTGTCCTAGGGAGCCATTGGATTTCTTGTAGACTAAGACATCTAGGAAGGGAAGTTGGTTATTAGCTTCTGTTTCCATGGTGAACTGTATTTTGGGGTGTAGGCTATTGAGGTGTATGAGGAAGTTGTCCAGTTTTTCTTTCCCATGTGGCCAGATTATGAAAGTGTCATCTACGTATCTGAGCCAGAGTTTGGGTTTGTGTTCAGATTTTTCTAGTGCTTGGGTTTCAAAGTGTTCCATGTAGAGGTTTGCAATGACAGGTGAGAGCACAGCCAACCCCCCAGCCAATCAGAGCACAGCCAACCCCCCAGCCAATCAGAGCACAGCCAAACTCCTAACCAATCAGAACACACCTCCATCCAATCAGAACACAGCCAAGCTCTCATCCAATCAGTTCATACCCCCACTGGCAGTTAAAAGGAGGAACAGCTACAACCACACATTGCTCCTAGAAGCACGAAGCCGAAAGCACCAGCCTGAAGATGACGAATGAGACTTCGTCGAAACGTCGCCAAGACACTTCCAATTTTACGTGGGAGAAAACCTGAATAACCAAAGACCTACATATATATATATGTGTGTGTGTGTGTGTGTGTGTTTTCTGAGGTTTTCGTGGGTGTTTGTATGTATGTCTTTGGTTATTCAGGTTTTCTCCCGCGTAAAATTGGAAGTGTCTTGATGGCAGTTAAAAGGAAGAAACAGCTACGACCACACATTGTTCCTAGAAGCAGGAAGCTGAAAGCACCAGCCTGAAGATGACGAATGGGACTTCATCAAAACATCGCCAAGACACTTCCAATTTTACGCGGGAGAAAACCTGAATAACCAAAGATAGATAGATAGATAGATAGATAGATAGATAGATAGATAGATAGATATAATCAATTTTCTAATTTTACAATCATAGGTATTTAATAAGCAAAGTGCATTGTCTGGGTCTATTAGTAATACAGTGGTACATATTAACTTTCTCACTCTAGTCCAATACTACACCATCCAGTGTTTTTTTGGTCCTCTCTTCTTCTGGTGGTATGTATTTTTCCATACTGGGCAAGTTCTTGTTACTGTTAATACATATACAATTAAATAAAGATATCTTCATCACATTTTCCTGGTATTATACATAATATTGATAGTATCAGTTTATAATATCTTTTCTAGCCAAATATCTCTCAATTGCATTTGCACTAAAAATCCACTTATTCAATCAATATCTTGTTTTTCTTGCTTTTTAAAAAAATTTTAATTCCCCATCAATATTCAAAATACCTCTATCACTTATGATTTTCTCATAATAAAATATATTTGGGTAACCAAAAGCCTCCCCTATTCAAACCCTTTTAGAATTTTCATATTTCCCATCTCATAAAAAGTATAATATTCTATGCTTCTAATTATAATAATCTTTTTATTTCTAACAGTTATCTATTTTCTTAGCCATATTCAAACATCTCTTTAGTAGTATAATATCCCATCTAATAAGTCAAAACCTCTATTTTCTTCAGTTTTACTCTAGCTTTCTTCCTTTGCTAAATAACTTTCCAAGTCAGCACATTTAAATCATCAAGTAGTTCTTCCTCTGTTTTTGTATATATTGTTTGGAATGAGGAAAAGAATTGGATTGAAGTGTTTCTGGAAGAACGCGTAACCCATTTATATTCAATAAACAGCCTCCATCCTTCTCGTTCAGTTTTTCTTTTCATTTCTTGTTTGTCAATATCCAGCATTTCTCCTAACAGCTTTATTATCCATTTGATCAGCTCTTCTTCCTTATCCTCAAATGTGTTCTGAGATCTTGACAAGTAATATATCTTTTCCATTTCCATTGTTATCACAGCATCTTCTAATTTTTCATTTGTCTGTATCTGTCTGTTAATTCTTGCAGACATTTCATTACCAAACTAGCTAATATCATCAGTGCTAATAGGGAGTGGGGTTTGTTCTCATTTTATAGACTATTGGCTTGCCCTGTCAGTGTTGATAGGCATGACCTTAGTGGCTCCTTGATTGGACAGTTGTGCTAAATGTTTCTCAGAGAAAATACTTAGACAAAATGCTGAATCTGTTCTCATTAAGGCTATGCCAAAAGCAAAAACATGCCTGGATATTTTTAAGAAGAGATTGGACAGCTGTTTGTTCAGAATGTTATAGGATCTCCTGCTTGAGCAGAGGGTTGGCATAGAAGACCACCAAAGTCCCTTCCACTTTTGTTATTCTATATTTTGTGTGTCTTCAGGCTGTTAGTTGGTGTACATGGATGGACTCTGCTAGTTTTATTTCTGTTTATTCTGCGTAATGGTTGTCTTTACACTGTATGTTATAGACAGTGGTGGGATTCAAATATGTGAACAATCAGTTCTCTGTGTGGATGCCTGGGCAACAAAAAATTAGCTACTGGTTCTGCCGAAGTGGTGCGAACCGACTGAATCCCACCACTGGTTATAAATAACTTCTGGTTTTTTGGAAAGGAAGGTTGCTGGACCTTTAGTTCATTTTAGCATATTTTAGAGGGCTTTAGATGGTTTATGTGCTATGGTGATGACATGTGGTTGTAGTAGTCTGTTAGTGGCGATGTCTGTTTCTGAGATGTATGTAGTATAATCCTTTTCATAGCTAGTTTGGCAATGAAATATCTACAAGAAAACAACCAAGCTCAGAGAGCACCAAGAAGTCCATTTTAAAGTATATTAAATCCACTTTAAAATATTATTTAACTGTTTATTCAATCTGTGCACTGGGGATACAGAACATATGACCTCAATGCTGTATCTGATCTCTTCAGAGCCCATTCAAAAATTTATGATGTATTGTAATTTTTATTGTGAAAGAGGGAGTACCTTATTATATATTATACATGGAGAATAATCATATCAGCTATAATTCATTAGTTTTAATTTTCACTAAATGAAATGTGAATTAGACTCATGGAGTTCACAGAATCCAATCTTCTGCACAGTGTAAGAATCTCAATTAAGGATCCCAGACAAATGACTCTTTAGTTCCATTGGAAGACATCAAATAGAGAGGAACCCATGATCAATCTGGGTAATTGATTAACTGTTGAGACATTTTGTTAACATCTGTGTTCCTATCATTTAAATTCATTATCCTGTTTCCTGCAATCTGAAGCAAGAAAAAAATAGGTTTCTACTTTTTTCTATATATAATGCATTTTTAGATATTTAAAGAATGCTATAATATCCCCCCCCCCAACTTTTTTAAAAAATTAAACATATCTAGCTCTTTCAATTGCTCATCGTAGGACTTTGTTTTTAGTTTCCTGGTTATTTTTGTTGCAGTTATTTGAACTTAATTGTAATTTCTCTGAATCCTTAAAATATGGAACTGAAAAATAAACACAGTACTCAAAGTGGGATCTGATTAAAAGAAATAGAGTGGAACAATTGTTATATGTTATATTGATGCAGCCTAATACTGCATTTGCATCTTTTTCTTTCTTTTTTTCAGACATCAGATGTCAAGCTATATTTAGTTTTGAATCAAATAGTATTTCAAGTTCTTTTTCACAAGTAAAATTACCAAGTCAGGTTTTTTTCACCTTTTTATATTAAATTTATATTTAATATTTGATTTTTGTTTCCTAAATTAGTAACTTTGCCCTTGTCACTGTTAAATTTTATTCAGTGTCTCCATTCCACTGAGATTGTTTTGAAATTCATTTTTGCCTTCCACAGTTTTGGTTGTTCAAAACTCAATTTTGTATCATCTGCAAAATTATATAAATGTTCCCTCAGCCTCTTCTTCCAAATCATTAATGAAAATATGCAAAGTAGGGAAACCAGGACTGGTCCTTGCATCCTCCTACTTGATAAATCTCTTCAGTGTAATGAGTAACCATTTATTATCATTCTTTGAGCCAATTATGCATCCACTTAATCAAGCTAAATAGTTTGCTAAATGGCAGGTCATGAGATATTTAGTCAGATGTCTTGCTGAAATTAGGGTACATGAAGTCTTCAGCCTTCCCATTGTTTATGAAGAAATGATCTGATCATAACATGAAATAAGATAAGTCTGAAAGATTTATTCTTAACAAATCTATGCTAAATTGGTCATTGCTCCATTGTTTTGCATTGTTTATAAGCTGCATAAAGACACCTCTAGGCAAGATGGATGGCATGCAAGTCTAATAAATAAACACATTGTTTTCTAGGGTTTTTACATACAAATCTCTTTATTATTCACTCTGTAATCTTTCCAGGTATTGAGGTCAGACAGACTGATAGTCAATATGCTGGATCTTTGTTCTCTCTGTTTTTTATTATTGGAACTCCCAGTTGTCTTCTCAGTTGACCATAGTGTCAGCTCCTATCACAGAGATTGAACTTTCCCAGTAGGTAACTTCTCAATCTGAAAGAGAAACACATAGATCTGGGCATGTACACAATAAAAATATTACCCAGTGCCCACCCTTTCTGCTAGTTCTGGAAAGATTTTCTCTTTCTTTTTCTCAAAGCTTGCCAGACAAGAAGCTAGAAACCAGTTTAATTTAGCCTCTCTTCTCAGTTACAGATCTAAACTGGAATTTTTAGATGAAGGCATTTTCAAGTGTCAATTGAATCTAAAAAAATTGAATCAGTATTAATCTATTATCTACAGGAATAAGTAAACATTAACTAAGAATTGTGCTAAGTTTAATTTCTTCTTTATATTCTGCTAATTAATACTTTATTAGATCTAGTATTTATATTCTTTGCCTATAATAGTGGAACTTGAAATCTTCAAATCTAACTTCCTTTTAAATTATAGGGAAACCATCCTACATTGTTTACATCAGTATCTTGGTACATAGAGTTGTTATTGTTGTTCTTAGAGAAGATTGAAGCAAAATATTGTATCTCAAAATATTAAGGAGCTCTCTCTTTTCTTACCATCTTACTGTCTTTTCTTTATATTTTTCACTAAATACAACGTGCTTAAAAGTTGGCGAATCCTTTTGAATTTTCAATATTGCTGTACAGATATGACCTAAAATGTGATCCGTTCTCCACACATCCTAAAGACTAGATAAAGGGAACTCAGTTAAACAAATGAGTCAAACACATTATACTTGTTCTTCTATTCACAAACTTTTAAGCATCACTGTAACTAATACATGGATTCTTTTTTTCCCTTTTAATTAAATAAGTTTGTTGTTGTTGGTATTGGTTGCATTCTTTGCTAACAGTTCAGTATGAATTTCTCCTTTCTTGCCCCCAGCTCTGCAGATCTAGAACACCTATCTCTACTCTTCTTTGTGACCTGCTCCTCTGTCTCTTTCTATTGGTTACAGCAATCTTAGATTCCATGTGTCTGTTTATTTTTCCTTGATTAGACGACTGAGTCTTCATGGGGATCTATTTTCGAAACATTATACTGACAACAAAGTCCTGCATGTCTACTCAAAAATAAATTGTTCATTACCATTAATTCCTTGATGGTTGCAGCCTTAAACAGTGACATTCTGTAGTTTTTACTCTAACATTTTAATCCCCTTTATATAGAATGAAATGGAGTAACAAACAAACCTTAAAAGTGCAACCTTCTTTTCAGATTGTTATCTTGTCTCCCTGTTCAGTTACTCCTTTCCTAAAGGGGCTTACACAAAGTACAGAAAGGGAGAAGAAAAAGAAATTAAATTGTTGAGTGGGAAAAAATAGAAAAATAACAAAGAACATTCTTCAAGTGAAGCATCTGAAAGCTTTAAATTAAGACAGAATGTGCGAGGAACAAATGGGGCCTGACAGGCTTATCTAAAACTGAATACAGAGTGGATTTTTAGAAGATTTTGCTATTACTTAGTACAATGGAAAAGTACGAGATCCTTATCAGCTTTGCCACATAACTACACTATTATCAAGTGGTGAGGAACTGGAAGACAGTCACATCTTAGAATGTATGTTTAATATCATATGTAAGATAAAAATCAATGCCCCAAAACAATGTAGACAAACTTGTTTAACCTATTTATTTTTATCTTGGAAGAAAAGTAGCTATGGAACTAAGTTTTCATATAACCTGCTGAACTACCTACAGCAAGAGTAGGTAAGATTTCTTCTGCTGAAGACCACTTTTCCTCAGGAGTAATTTGACTGCGGCCCACCTAGTAGGCAAGATTGAAACCAGCAGAGTAAAGAAAAGTGGGGGGGGGGGAAATCATTGCTTTATATGAAATCAATCTGAGGCTACTAGTTACTTATACTGTAAAACTTTAATCTCCATGCTCTGAATTCCAGGAAAGCTCAGGAGTTCATTACCTCATGACAATTACAGGATTATCCCAATTAAATATCTGACCTGAGGCATACAAGAAGATTTATTTAGGCCTAGCCTTTACTTTGGAGTAGATAGTGTATGCTCTGATATAGAAGATATTAGACTGAGCCCTTTGTTGTATCAAATTACTTCCTGATCCTGACTAAATTTGTTCTTGCCATTCCCTCCCCAGTTTGAGCAATCTATTAGGACAGTCCAGAGTGCAGGAGCCTATTAGAAAGGCATTAAATGGCTGCTTGGAAAGTTTCCCAATGATCCTGACAGGCAGCGTATTGAGCATCTGGCTGGAATTTGAAAGCAGCAGGTTACTTGACATAATAATTCTCATGCATTTTCCTACTGTATTAGCCAAAGTTATGGGCATTGTCTGGTTTACTGAGGACTGTCAGCAGAAGTGGCAGAAGTGACCCATGGAGCACTGGTGGAGGTAGACAAAATGTGATTCTGATTAAGCACAGTATGAGTTCATATTAAAGCTTCTACCTCTAATGACTAACTAGGAACTGCAGTTGGTCCAAACTTCAGCAACCTATGTACTGGCAAAGCAGAGTCATTATTACCATATGACATTTGTTTGGCAGTAACTGCATTGGCTGCAAATAAGTTTCTAAGTGCAATTGAATGTGTTGGTCTTAACCTGTAAATTCTATAAAACTCGGTACCTGACTATGTTCAGGATTTCCTCCTCCGTTTAGAAGGCCTGTCCAAATACCCTCTATTAAAACAAAATCCAGAGATTGAGTTTATGTATCTTTCTAAATCATTGTTTTAAATAATGGTTCATAAAGTAAGCATCAATGGCAAGATTTTCACATTGTGTTAAGCCATAAATTGTGATTTAGACATTCCAATGACCAGATGTTGAGTCAAAACTAAGCAAGCCACATTTTTCTTTAATCTAATGTGTAACCCAAGAAAATGTGTAGTACTGCACAATTTCTTAATATTATATAATATAAAGATGAGAGCATAGTTTCAAATGAATCAAATGAATTTTGAAAAAATAAAGAATGAGAGTATATGAAGGCTTTTAAAATGTACTTGAAATTTCATATCATTCTAGCTAGGTCCAATTCTAGAAAACTTTCCTTACTTTCTTTGATTTAATTATTGCATCTGTCACACAATAATTCTGGCATAGTCCTGATACAAACTCTCTAATCTATTTTCTTAGTTCTTCATTTAATTGTATTGCATCTCTGAGCATTTTTCACAACTGGAAGAATAGATGAATTAAGGGAACTGAGTACATTTCATTAAAGTTCCTTAATATGAACCATTTATGTACATACTTTAGCTTTTATTGTGGGCCAGTTCATGGCTAGGGCTATATTAAAAATCGGAGGCTTGTCTGGTAGAATCAGATCCTCAAGGAAGATACGTCATGATTGAACTTGGCTTATATGGTAAGAAAATACTTATAGTGGGATTGTATGCACCAAACCAGCAACAGGAACAATTTTACAGATTGTTACATCAGAAAATAACTCTGTTGGATTATAGGTCAGTGATATTAATGGGAGACTGGAATGGTGTTTTAGATACACAAAAGGACAAAAAAGGTTTTTCTACTTTCTTCAAACAGGTTAAATTACCTAAAGCTTTTTTTGATTTGAAAGAAGATTGGGAATTGAGAGACTATTGGCATGAACGTAATCAAGAGGAAAGAGACTTTACTTTCTTCTCAGATAGACACCAATCTTTCTCAAGGATTGACTTCTTCCTGATTACAACAGATTTATATAACAGGGTGAAGAATGTAAAAATTTTTCCTAGGTCATTGACAGATCATAGTCCAGTTTGGATGGTTGCTGAGAAAGAGGAGAGGAGATCCTGGAGGTTGAATGAGAATTTATTTAAACAAGAAAAAAATGTTCAAAAATTAAAGGAATGTTTAAAGGATTATTTTGTTTTAAACATGTATAAGGGAACATCAATGTCAATGGTATGGGATGCAAGTAAAGCCTTTATGCGTGGGATTTTGATAAAAATGAATAACTTTCATAGACAAAAGCAGACTCAGAAACGTAAAGAATTGGAAGATGAGATTAAATTAAAAGAGAAGCTTTTAATTTCAAATCCTTTAGATGAAAAGGTGAAAGGAGCTATAAAATTGTTAAAAACACAATTTAATATGTTGATGGCTGACCAAGCTGCAACTAATTTAATGTTTATGAAGCAAAATACATTTTGTAATGCTAACAAACCAGGGAGATGGCTGGCTTATCAGTTAAGAAAGAAACAGAGACAGAGAACTATAGATAAAATAAATTATAATGGTAAATTGGTTTATCAGAAAGAATTGATTAAGAAATCTTTTTAGATTATTATCAAAAGTTATATAAGAATACTAATGTACAAACTACAGATATAAATAATTATCTAAGCAAAGCTAATCTTCCTAAATTAACAGAAGATCAGAAAAAAGAGATTAATGGTTTAATTACCAATGAGGAAATTGTGACAGCTATTAAGCAATTAAAATTAGGCAAAGCGCCGGGTACGGATGGTTTGACAGCTATTTATTATAAAACCCTAGTAGAAGAGATGATTCAACCTTTATGTGAGCTTTTTAATAATATATTACAAGGTTTAGAGATTCCTCCGTCATGGCGCAATGCTTTTATATCTTTGATTCCAAAAGAGGATCAAGATCTCACGTTGCCCAAGAATTATAGGCCCATATCTCTCTTAAATGTGGATTATAAAATTTTTGCAAAAATTATAGCTAATAGGTTTATGGGGGTCTTGCAGCAGCTTATACATAAGGACCAATCGGGTTTTACAACTGGAAGATATATGAAAAATAATGTTAGACAAATCATTAATTTATTAGAATATTTAGATAAAAACAACCAAGTCTCTGCAGGGCTGATATTTTTGGATGCTGAAAAAGCCTTTGACCAATTGAACTGGCAGTTTATGTTATCTTTAATCAAGGAGATGAATTTTGGACAAAATATATTACAAGTTTTATCTAACATATATCAAAAACGGACTGCTCAACTTATTGTTAATGGGGGTTTGTCAAAGGTTTTCACAATAGAAAAAGGTACAAGACAGGGATGTCCATTATCTCTGTTATTATTTGTTTTAACATTGGAAATTTTGTTGATTAAAATTCGGGAGTCTCAAGAAATAAAAGGAATAGAGATTAATAAAAAAGAATATAAGCTAAGAGCTTTTGCAGATGACTTGGTTGTTACTTTGTCTCAACCTACTTATTTGGTAGTAAAATTACTACAATTGATTCATCAATATGGGTGTGTTTCGGGTTTTAAAATCAATAACAATAAGACTAAAATACTACCCAAAAATATGACTAATTGTGATAAACAGACCTTGGTTAACTTAACAGACTTTGAAGTTGTTGATAAGGTAAAATATTTGGGGGTCATATTATCTGCTTCTAATGTAAAATTGTATAAAAACAATTATGAAAAGTTGTGGATTGGGGTACAGAAGGATTTAAAGAATTGGGATAACTTACAGTTATCTTTTATGGGTAGAATTGCAGTTATTAAAATGAATGTCCTACCAAAATTTCTTTTTTTGTTTCAAATGTTACCTATCTTAAAGAATGAACTTAATTTAAATGAATGGCAGAAAGGTATTAACAAATTTATTTGGGCAGGGAAAAAACCAAGGGTAAAACTTAAAATTATGCAAGATTTTCGTGAGAGAGGTGGACTCAAGGTACCGAATTTGAAACTATATTATGACGCTGTGGTCCTAACATTGATTAGCAATTGGACGAATTTAACAAATGTGGAAATACTTCATTTGGAGGGTTGGGATTTACTTTTTGGATGGCATGCCTATTTAATTTTTAATAAAAAAGTGGATCGGGTTTTTAAATCTCATATTATAAGGATTTCTTTGCTTAGGGTGTGGAGGAAATATTATAAAAGTGATTTTAAAATACCATTATGGGCTATACCTTGGCATGCAATAGAGGGGATAAAGAGAGGAGTTAAGATGGATACGGTTTCTTATACACAACTACTTAGATGGGATGGTCAAAATTGGCAGTTAAAATCTTTGGAAGACTTAGTACATGCAAACATTACTTATTCATGGTTTCAATATAGACAAATAGTGGACAGATGGAAGACGGATCGTAATATGGGTTGGCTTAGAGAAGATGAAAATCTTTTTAAACAAGTAAGGGATCAAAGACCAACTCATATTAAGAGGGTTTATGGGGTTTTAGTTGAAATGGATTCAGAATCTGAATTAATCAAAGATTGTATGATTAAATGGGCACAAAATATTGGTGAACCAATCCCATTGGATACCTGGGAACTTATCTGGGTGAGGAATGTTAAATTTACACAAGCGCAGAATTTAAGAGAGAATTTTTACAAAATGTTTTATAGATGGCACCTTGATCCACAAAAAATGTCTATTATGTACCCTGATCTACAGCCTAAATGTTGGAGATGTGGTTGTTTGGACGCTACTTATTACCATATTTGGTGGTCGTGTAAAAATATAAAAGCTTTTTGGATTAAGATATGGTGGAATATTCAAAGAATCTTTAGAAGGAGGGTTAAATTTACCCCACAATTATTTTTATTAGGTATTCTTACTGATTGTGATGCTAAGGAAGTTATATTGATGTTAAATTT
Source organism: Crotalus tigris (assembly GCF_016545835.1). NCBI lineage: Eukaryota > Metazoa > Chordata > Lepidosauria > Squamata > Viperidae > Crotalus > Crotalus tigris. Next base: position 182,514 of record NW_024100491.1, read on the forward strand.
GATTACAGCCGCAAGGCTGTTAGTAGGACAATATTGGAAGAAGGAATCTTTGCCTACTTTACAAGAGTGGTTTTATAAAGTTTCTTACCTGGCGGAAATGGCAAAGATTTCGGCTTTCTTAAAGGAGCAATCTCAAGAGAAATTTTTTGTTATATGGGAAAAATGGATAAATTTTATACAATATAATTTGGATATGGAAAAATATCATTTAGCTTTTTCATAGTTTATATAGATTGTTTTCTCTTTTCTTTTTCCGTCTTTTGTTTTCTTTCTTCTTTTCTTTTTTTTATTTTTTTATCTTTCTTTTTCTTTCTCTCTCTCTTTCCTCTCTTTTTTATTTCTTTTTTAAGTACTTCTTTTTTTAATGTTCATGTTATGTATATTTTATTATTAAATATTTTATAAGTTGTAAAAGGTTTTTTAAAATTTTAAATAAGCCTATATTCAGTTCTGGGAAGTTTGGGGAGGGGGGAGGGGGGGGTTGGGAGGGATTGGATGAGGGTTGATTTGTAAAACTTTTAAAAAATTTTCAATTAAAAAAAAAAATCGGAGGCTATATGGTAAAACATATTTGGCTAGATGTTAAATCTAAACATGAAGAAATTTAAAGTTACAAGTATCTACTTCAACATTCAGCTAATTGAATTCAGATGCCAAATACTGTACTGTATTAAAGGACAAGACCAAAATCAAATTGGAGTTATGGTGATCCTGTTCTCTTGCTGGCTGTTCATGTATCCATGAGCAGAAATCCAGAATAAACTAATTGGATTATTTTTTCTGATAAGGGACTAAGAGTACATTTTATCATACATTGTTTGATAGAAAAAGAGGGGTTCCAGTTAGGCAGGTATCAATATCAGATTCATCTGGAACTAGAGATGGAATTTTAAACAGTCCAGGACAACTATGAAAACAAGAAGCTTGAAAATGACATGATGTCTGGCAGCTAAAATAATGAAAATTGACTTAGCTAGAGTGGCAGTTGAAAATGGCCTATTGGCTTCAGTTCAGAGAAGGGATGGCTAATGATCCTAAAATGGACTAGGTGGCATTTACACTCTTGAAGACTTTCTACCTACAGATAACTAGAAAGATTGGTACAGAATTTGGAATTTGAAATAATGTGCATGTATGTTATGTTTGTAACAATTCTGTACACATATACATGCTTAGAATTCACTAGAGCTGAGCTCAAGGGAAAATGCACTTGCACTTTTCAAACATCTAAAGAAAGGGAAGGAAATTGTCTTCACTGATATGCAGAGCAATTAGCCACAAATTGTACATGCAAAGCTTAAGACTGAGTAAATGAAACTGCTTTTGCTATATTTTATAAATAGGTTGAATAAACATTTGGTGAAAAAATACTATAATGATGTTTCACAGTATCTTTTAATCAAATCCTTCAAACCCTTAAACAAATCCCATGGCAGGGGGGTCTATGGTACAGTGAATTTTCTGTCATATCCCTAAAGCATTTTACTAGGTCAGCCCACATGTACAAATTTACTCTACAGTAGTGATTTTAATAGCTTACATCCTAAATCTCCTAATACAGTTTTATTATTGCTATTGTTAACTATGAATTCATGATCTTCTGATTTATGCAACTTTCCCATCTTCTGCTAATCATGTAAAAGAGAGCTAGTGGCATATCCAAGTTAACTTCTCTCTATGCCTTTTCAAAAAATAGGATGAATGCATTCACATTATTATTAGATACGCATTTCACCTTTTTTTGTATAATTCAAGATTGTATATGTAATAATCCTACCCACATTTGACCCACAACAATCTTGTGAGGTGGGTTGGATTGAGAGACAGTCGTAAAGTCACCCAGACAGCTTTCATGCCTAAAACAAGAATAGAACTTTCATGGTTTCATGGTTTCTAAACTAACACCTTATATTTCTTTCTAGCAATGACCTACTCTGTTCTTTAGCAGATCTATTATATTGGTCCATAATTATTCTCTTTTATAAATACTACAGCTCCACCTTGCATTTGTTGCTCTGCCAGTACTATTCAGTTCAGTCTGTATTCAGTTCAAGAAATTGAAGTAGACGGCCTATCACCCTCTACTTTGCATGTTTTTGTTTTAACCTGTACTGTTTTGGAATATATTATGCAATAACTTTTTTGTTTTGGTCCTCAAAAGCAAATACAATGAACCTAGCCACTTTCAAACATGCTTCATAATTAGGGAGGAGGGGGCTGTTAACAAGCAAAAAAGTAGCATTTGGTATATTTAGGAGTTCAATCTATATGTAAATTTCAGCCATATCCTCAAATGAAAAATAATTCACAACAATTTATGCACCCAGTTTATCATGCAATTCCTTTTGTCATTAATTAATGTACACACAATAGAGATGCCATATTTTATAAAACAATATCAAAGCATTTCAGAGGAGCCACAAATAGTGGACTTAGTCCTGCATGAATAAATAAGAACCCAATCAAACCTTTATACATGGTGGAGGGTAATGTTAGATTACATGTTTTTCAGTCATTCACAGGAAGGTCATATTAATAAATGCTAAGGCTCAAAAGTTGCCATTTCCAGAACCTCATCTGTCTAGCATAAGAAGAATGTTCTCCCACAACTGCCAAACATCAGTTTCTCCAAGGTGAATTGACAATTACTTCTAAAATAGAGCCAGAGAACTATGGGTCTTTAAATTCTTAGACTTTATTGCCATAAGTATTTTATACTTGCAGTGGTTCTCATATCATTCATTTGTCAACTTAAATAAACCCTAATTCTTGTCTAAACAAGTTGCTTACTAATTTTTTCAAAAATAAGAGACTGCATACTGTGTTTAAGACTTGCTTTTTCTGCCTCACCAATCCCAGGTCACAGAGTTCCCACCAACACAGGGGTGCTGCCAATGAATGTGTAGTTACTGGTGTATTTGTAAAACTATGTGCTGCATTTCACTGTGATATAATTATTAAAATGCTTTAGGTGATACATTCTGACAATGCAGCATTCATTGTAAAAGAAAGAATGGAGGAAAATGGAAATATTTATAAGAAAATCTTAATTTCATTATTGATGAAGATTAATATATTACAGTTTATTTTTCACAATCAATTCCATATTTTCATAACAAATTAAATAGTTTGTTTACAATCAGATTGTTAAACAGGCTTCTCTAAAGGCAAGGAGTAGGTAACCACATTCATAAATTCTGAATGTTCATATTTAATTCCTATTCAAATATTTTGCTATAATCCAACAGCTTGAAACAATAGTGCAGTGATATTCAGACCAGTATTTGAATGCAAAATGTATTTTCTGAAAAATCATACTTGTATGGTGTAAAAAGCATATTGTTCTGCATACATAAAAGCCGTTCTTACAAATGTGACTTATTTTCCAGGTTCAGCAAGAAACATAGCTGTCTGAGAAACTAAGGTTTTCATTGTCAGATTTCATTTGATTCTTCTGGTCTATATAGGGGAGATTAAAACACAGGAATTATATTCTAATTTTGAAGGCACATGGAGGATCTTGAATACATTCAGATTACCAGGTACAATTTAAGGTCTTGATATTAAAATTTATCGTCTACCCAAATGTAGAAACGCTTTCTAACTATCATCTGTAAATAGCTGGTATTTCAGAACACATTTCTTACCTACTGCCCTTGTATCTTTAGACCAGTTTCCAGTCTCCAGCTCACACATGTTGACTGAAAAATCTGAAAGTTGTAGCCCAACATACCTAAAAGGCACTCCAGGTTGCGGAAGCCTACTTTGGAAATGAGAGCATTCTCAAAGGTTTTATCAGTATCAATATGCAGATTCATCTGGAATCAGAATTTAACATTTTTTCCAACTTTAGTGCTGGAGGACATCTTCAGTTTGTTGCCTCTAAGTTGGTTAATTTATTTTTTTTTTAACTGAAATAGTTTTAGGTCTCCATAAAAGAGGTTGGATTTGAAAGCCATCAGACATGAAGGGGGATATTAACTAGAAGAAATTCTGACATTTTCAGAATCTTCATGAGGAAGGAAAACAATGAAAAAGAAAAAAAACAACATGAATCTTGACTGCAGAAACAGATTTATTAAAAAGTGAATTTTCTTTATGTAATCAGAAAGCTAAAATTGCAGCAAAGCAAAAAAAGATAGAGCAAAGTCTGGGTAAAGGAAGCATTGTGGGATAAACCTCCTACTGCATCAGTAAGAAAAATCAAAAATCAAAGTCGTATTTGAAATTTATTATATAGCAAGCTACCATTCAAAATATAACTAGGGAATATTTAGATCTGTTTTAAACCAGCCCTTTGTCTTACAGTTAGTAAATTCCTTAGGGTTTCACATTACTGCAGTTTGATATTTTGCCATTAGCCACATGGAAGGGCAGGCTCCAAACAAATCTTTATGCAGAAAGGATTTATCCCTGTCAGTATGGAACATTGAATGACTGACTCATATTTAATCTATTGTAATTCCTCTAGAGATACTTGAAGCAAACTGCTAATACTGTTCATTAGACTAATCCCTACGTGACTTTTATGTGAAGCTCCCCTTGACAAACAATGACCCCCAAACAATACTAGCTGTTGTTAAATTTGCATTTATAGTTTTCAGAGCTCATGCTTTGCACTCAATAAATTAATCTGGCATTGATTGGTGGGGTGTATTAAATTGATATTGTTTGTGTAACTTTACTGTAGTATACTGCATTTTATTTTAATGTTCTACTAGGTCTTTGATGGGTTATAAAAAATGCAGTAAAATTATTTATTAGAGTTGATAAAGAATGCTGACCATGAGACAATGGATAGTCAGAAAGGAGGGTCTTTTTCGTAAATCTAATGTGTGAGGCAAGCATTCCATCAAGCGTCAGGTTCAGATAAATAACAAAATAATAAATAACAATTTCAACAATGGGTGCAAACAGGACAGTTTGAAATGCTATTAGATAAACAGAATATGATTCAATAAAATCATATCCCCATGCCTGTTTAATTGAGATGGTTCAAGAGCACATGAAACCAGGACTGTGAGCAAACCTAACAATGACACCCAATAAAACTTCTCCCTCAATAAAACTTCTCCTCCATTTCATTTTGGCTGAAATTACATTTTATTAGATTATTAATAAACTAAACAAGACACCATGAAACTCAATTGCAGGTGCCAATCTGAGAATGAAGGAAATTGATACCCTTATTCACATAGTCTATCCTGTATTGTCCTTCATTTCTATCCACAATTTTGAACTTCTGTTAAGAATAATATCTTTCTTTTCCCTCATTCTTATATGGCAATTTTGGGATATTGTATTTTCTATCCAAGTATGGCTGTGACCTCTTAGTAGTTCAGGAATGTCCAAGTAGGTAGATTAAATTAAAATAAATATTATTTTAGGATCATTATTCTAACAAGAATCTATGAACATCATAGAATCATAGATCTTCTAGTCCAACATCCTGCCAAGGCAGGAGCCCTTATACCATCCCAGGCAAATGGTTGTCCAAAGTTTTCTTGAAAACCTCCAGCAATAAAGTGCCCACAACTCTGGGAACCAAATTGTTCCATTGATTAATCATTCTTTCTGTTAGGAAATTGCTCCTTATTTCCAAGCTTGAATCTCTCTCTGATGAGCCTCCTGTCAGCGCCGTGACAATTGAGAAGCTATAGCCATTTTATCTTTTGCTTTCCTTGTGCTTTTTCCTATTGTTTGGGATTCTCATGTGTAGAAGGAGGAAGGGGGGAATGCTTGAGCATTTTCTGTTAGCCATAACATTTGCAGCTGGGTGCAAATGTTAGCTAAGGTCAATGTTAGAAAAGTTGAAAAGTTGGGAGGAGAGCCCATGTTTTAGAATAATTGGTGAATGTGATTTATGACAGCCTTTCTGGGGTGGGAATTATAATTTGTTACTTTGTATCAGGGAGGAGGGAACTTTAGTCTTGGGTTCAACTATGTAAATGTCAATACTTCGTTTCCTGAATAAAATGTTCTTTGAAGAATAAATCGTTGCCTTTAAATTCTTTTATATGGTTTCATCTATCGGAACCATGACACTTCCACCCATTGCTTCTTGTCCTGCCCTCATGTATTATGGAGAATAAATAGATGCCCTCTTCCCTATGACAGATTTTCAAATATTGCAAAACTGCTATCATTTCCTCCCCAAGCCTTCTCCTCATTAGGCTAAGCATGTCTAGTTCCCTTAGCCATTCCTCATGTTTAGACTCTAGATCTCTTATCATTTAGGGCTTCAGCATTTTTTTTAATCATAGTTTGCAGAACTGGATGCAGTACTCCAAGTGTAGTCTCACCAGTGCAGTATAAAGTGGTACTATCATTTTCCATGATCTTGCTCCTATCCCTATGTTGATGCAGCCTAGAACTTTGTTGCCTTTTTTCATAGCTGCAGCACACTGCTTACTCATATATATAAGAGATGATCCACCAGGATACATAGATCCTTTCACAATTACTACTGATGAGCTAGGTACTTCCTATTCTGTACTTACGCATTTGGTTTTTCCTGCCTAAGTTTTCTCATGACTGAACTGCATCTTGCTGGATGCTCAAGACTTCCAAGATCCTTCTGAATCTTGAGTCTATCTTCCAAAGTGTTGGCAATTCCCCCAGCCTGGTATCATATGCAAAGTTGATGAGTTCCTCTTCTATCCACTCATCTAGATTCCTTCATCTAGATTATGAAGTTGTGGAGGAGCACCAGGCCCAAGACAGAAGTTTAAGGTATCCTATTGCATGCTTCCCTCCATGGAAATGTATCTCCATTGATGATTACATACTGATTGTGGCCAGTCAGCCAACTGTGAATACATCTGATGGTGGTACTGTCAATCACACATTGTTCTATCTTACCGAGAAGTAAGCTATGGTCTATTTTGTCAAATGCCTTACTGAAGTCAAGATATACTCTATCCACAGCATTTCCCTGGTCCACTAATTTAGTCACTTAATCAAAGAAGACAATAAGGTCTGTGATACCTCTTGTGTCACTGAAAGAAAGCTAAATTCATCTGCTAAAGCACATGATACTCTAAGGAATCTGGAGTAGAATCTCCTATGGAAGTGCCCTTGGTTAAAACAGTATCCTAGGACATTGTGAGAGGAATGAGAAAAACCTCTAAATAATCAGTGCTTATACGGATACACAATTTTTATTAGTTGCAGCAAATCAACTTTACTTTTAGAATCCTTTTAATTAAAAGAGAGATAGAAACATTGTTAATAAATTACATTGTCCTCAAACTGTAACTATGCCCTTCTGATGGCTATTTGGCCAAGCTGCAGTCCCAGGCTATTGGTTCCTTTTCTTTCTAGATCTGAAAACTCCCTCTTTACCATAAAAGTTCACTCCTGCTTGACTGATGAAATCTGATGGACTTGCAGCCCAGTGTCTTACCAACATAGGTCAAATAGCCTCTTTTGAACAGATGAAACAAAGCATCTAAAAGCATTGATTCCTGATAAGACAGCAGTGCTTATATCATGGCATACTATAGAACTGTCTAAAGAAATGACTTCATAGGATCAATATTCTGAAACAGATACAAGATTTGAACTAAGACATTGTGCAGCCAGAGGGGAGAACACATTGTCGAAGTTCTTATTGCTGTTTCTGCAATTTAGAGAAAGCATCTCAGATGTACTTAACTGGCTCAGGGAAATGAAAGGACCCAAACAGCTGTAAAAAGGCAGTTTTGAACTCTCCAAACTCTTCATTATTACATGACCTCCTTTTATCTTTAGTGGCCATAATTATCCTCACAGGCACTTAATTGTTGAGGCCTGAACGCAAGAGACCCTTCAGAGCTTACAGCACATACTGTTACCATTGAAACTAGAAGGCCTAATGATCAATTAATATTAATAAAACTGTTTACCTTATATATAGATGTAGGAGGCATTCAGTCACTTCATTACAACATTTTAGAGTTGCATCTAAATTGGGGTTATTATTTCTGGGCTGCAAAACTCTGGATAAGCACTAAATAATGTTAGTTTTCAATATTTCTTTGACATCTTTTAGGGGTCATTTGAATTATTAGCAGCTGTAATCTAATTTTATAATCCCAGAACTGTTTGAAATCTTTGCTTGAAATTTTGGGACCTGAACAGCAGAATCTTTTGATTTAAGCCCAAGACTTAGCTGGAAAAACAGGTTGGCTTTATCTTTGAATTTTGTCCAGAGAATGCTTCTCTGTATAGAGGGAGAAGGAAGAATATGTAACATCAATTTACCAGCCTGGAATTTTTTACTTGGAATTCTTTGTCCAGAAATTGTAATACCAACTTCTGCAGTATGCTAGAAGTGGCGGGTTCCAGGCTCTATCAAGTAATCCAAACATCCGGAGATTAAAGTTTAGAAGCTGAGCTTTCTATTATTTAATAGTTTCCACTGAAATGAAATACCTTACAAACAATACAGAAAAAAGGAAGAAAATTCTATTGTATATCATCTACTCTTATTACACCTTATGAATTATTTCCAACATTCAGTATCAGTTTTTTTTCTCTTTCATAACATGAAGTCACTCCAAAGCATTTTATGAATACAAGCAATTCTCCAGTATTATGTTTCTCTTCTGAATCTCATGTTCCTATACAGACAGACAGACAACACACATAGCATGCATGAATGCTCCTCTCAGATTGAAACGTCTGCTAGAAGGGTGAATAGGTCTGCTTACTGTCAAATTAAATACACTACATGACTTCAGAAATTGCTTCTGCCTTGTAATCTCCCATCGGCAGGAGTAATCAGCAGTGAAAGTGCAGGAAAGAAGGTAGTGCTTAAGCTACCTGCAGCTTGAAATGGTATTGCTCATATGTGCATTTGGTCGGCATCTTCAGATTCATACTTGTGAAGATATCTGCATTAGAAAATTTGGAAAGGGGAATAATCTCAAAGGTCATTGTTTTATGATCTACATATTAAATTGGAGCAATGCACAGTTTAATGCAAGCCAACCCAACAATGCAAAGCAAACACAATAACATTTCCTATTACCATTGCCTTTTTCTACTCTAAATTAAGTGAGTCATTGGAATACTTATTTTTTGTTTGTTTCTCTGTATTTCTTTAGTAATTTTACTAGTATAATAGGACCTTTTTCAATCAAAAATCTTTTTGTCTTGAACTACTGATTAATATGGAAAAAGAACTAGTAGTGCTGACATGAACTTGCTGCAGCATAGTCCTGTGAAAATTAGCTGGAAAATGCATATCAAAAGTTACTCTGATCTGATTATACAGTTTAAATCTTTGATATTCAACTGTATAATGAGATCAGAGTGACTTTTGCTATGCTTAAAAATCCCCTTTTGTCATGTTTACTTTTTGCTAATGCATCTGAAAATATGAATGAATCATAATTACTAGTTATTAAACTTCTGGAAAAATGAAATATGATCAATCCATGTAATTAGAAATCCTTCCCTAATGGTTATTAGAAAATCAAAGCAGGAGAATTAGATGCCTCATGTCATATGTAAAATCAAAGTCTGGGGATATCTAACACATTTGTGCAATGTTTTCTTGAACAAATGCAGCATTTCCAGATTTGTGGCATTCACACAGAAGATCTATGCATTTCATTTTAACAAGGTTGCTCTTAGAACAGAAAAATGGCATTAGGAAAGAAACAAGTAGCACTGCTGGTTTCAGAGCCACACCTGGATTTCATGACATATTGAAAACTGCAGTCCAAAATTGTGTTTGTTAAGGAACTTGAAGTGGGGGTTTCTTGGGTTTTATTTATTTATTTATGAGACTTATATACCGCTTTAAGTGCAAGCACTCTCTAAGCGGTGTACACCAGTAAGCAATGTATATATATATATATATTTACATTGCCCCAAAAAATCTGGGTCCTCATTTTACCTACCCCTGAAGGATGGAAGGCTGAGTCAACCTTGAGCCGGTGAGATTTGAAACGCTGACCTGCTGACCACAGTCAGCTAAAGTGGCCTGCAGTACTGGACTCTAACTGCTGCGCCACCTTGGCTTATGGTTAGGTTAAGATAATCTTTCATTCTAGAGTTAACTAGCAACTTGATAGGGTTAGATCAGGGGTCTTCAAACTTGGCCCTTTTATGACTTGTGAACTTCAACTCCCAGAATTCCTCAGACAGTGTATTTATAGTAAAGGAGAGCCACATGCTCTCCTTTACTATAAATCCCATTGCTCTCCATGATTTACTGAAGAGCTGGAAAAATGAAGTGGTCAAAAAGGCATTTAGAGCACTTCTGGAAATCAACAAAGGATGAACCTAATCAAACATAGGAGAGAGCCACTATTAAGGCATACCTTGAAGCAGTAAGGATGTCAAACCTTTATTGTGTCCACATCTTCAATCCTTGTTTTAGATATACCAAGCTCTTCTGGGAACCAGAGATCCATTTTCAAGGCCAGACAGAAGAATTTTCTATCAGACATTCTGGTAAACCAGATATGAAACATGAGCTAATTCTACTGTATTTTAAGGCTACATTAACAGAATCGTGGAAGTCTGAAAGTACGAATCTCTATCACCTTTTAACCACCAAATGAATTATGACAACTCCTATGTTTTTCCTCTGACCATTAAGCCACTAGGAGCTCTTCCCTACCCTTCTCTGATTGTTTCCTAGACAGCATCTCTTCCCCAGATCCCTCAAGGTTGTTCTCATATACAGTACCATAACATTTTGAACTTTAAACTGTACATGGCTTGGGGCTGCTTTTTCCTAGCTACATCTACCAGCCCCATCAGGAGAGGAATGCTGCAAAGACTCATCTACAAAAGAGTTCTATTGACTGGGCCTAGTAGGTGAAGCCTTTTCTGCTGCAGTATTTACTTTCTGGAAGATCATCCTTGCCAAGGTGTGGTTAGCTCCAATCCTTATAACCTTTTGGAAAGTCTTCAAAACAAAATTTTTAGCAACCTTGAGGATCCCCTGATAATAGGGAGTCCACATGCTGGCTGCATTATGTGTAATATTTTCCCTCTCATGGTCTCGTTTTAGTCATATTTATGGTTTTAATTGATTTTGCAGAATGTTTTAATTATACTGGTTTTATTGTATGCTGCCCAGAGATGGGCAGCCATAAAAATTTGACAAATTTTGAGCAATCTTCTCTGCAACTGTTCTTTAATTAATGCGCTATCAGCAATATAAAATTGCCCAGTTCAATTTAAGTCCACCTATTGCTGCTTAGTGAAACCAAGAACAAATCTTCAACAGCATAAGCATTGTTTAAAACCATCCTTCTTTGTGCCAAGGACTGTACCACCTCATCCAAACACTCCTTCCAGAAATTATTCAGGGTTGTCTTTTGCTTTACAAGACCCCATCTATGATGTCAGCTCAATATCTCCTCTTCCTCCAATAAGAACATTTTCCTATGCTTGGTTGGTAACGGAATGGAATTGTGACCAGGGAGCCATGGTTGATATGTATCTTACAAGCCATATACTATAGATAAAAAGCCACTCAAGCTTTTACTTTTCTCTTTAAGACACGAAAGGAACTCATACTGTCATTTATTTTCCTACTATCCACATAGAGTTGTAAGAAATATCAATATAAATGTGCAAAACGAAGTGCTGTAAATTACAAAATTGCTATACCTGTAACACATAACATTGACTTTCTAAAGCTTTTATTACTGTAGCAAAATTGAAGTTGAATCCACAAATGTTGATTTAAAATGTTGATTGATGGTAGGTCAGATTTAAAAACACACTGGAGTATTTTTAGGTTGGCATACTTTTGCAACAACAAATGTTTAAAAAGAGCTTTTCCCCCTTGCATCTATGACTGGCAACTTCTAGTCTGTGAAATGAAAAGTTGTTTTATACAATTAATTCACAGTATCAGCAACATATCTTCCCTGAAATTTTAATGATGCTCACTTCATTTCAGTTATATCAATCTATTCACACTTGTCTTCTAATCTGTTAATTAATGAAATTTCCCTTAATTTGCTGATTGGCTGCATATGAAATTATGTCGTCTCCATATGATCTTGGGGTGAGAGAAGGCAAAAGTGAAGAAAAAGCAAATGTTTAGACTTTAACTTACGTATCTTCACTCACCTGTTCTGATCTTTCTAGCCTTATTTCTACCCGATGTTTGTTCTTCCTCTTTTTCTATTTCTGAACACACTCCAGCTTTGTTCTGATTTGCCCCATGCAGGATACTGTTTCAAGTTTCTTTTAGTCTGTGTAACATTTTTATTTCCCAGCTATAATAGTTTTCATCATCACAGCTCTCACAAAAAGCTTCCAATATAGAGGCATAAATATCTGAACTCTCCTTTACCACTATGTAAAGTAAATTTATTTAAATTTAAATACACTATGTACTATAAATTGCTAGGGGTCTATGGATGATCAAACTAAATTCTAACAAAGTAATATTTAACTTATGAAAATACAGCATTGGATTTCCTCTAAATAATTACTCAAATATTTCTAAACCTTTAGCAAGACATCTATAGCAGGTTTGCAGTAGGATTAACCTAAATCACTTCCATTTTTATAGTTAATTCTATTTCTTCATACTGGCCCACATATTGATTCAGTCTGTCCATCTAGAATTGATTATAAGGCACTAGATTAACCTGACCTACCCCTATTCTCCTGGTTGCAAAATGTTATGCTAGACGTTTTCAATCACAATGTATCTCTGTCCTATGTTATCTGTGAATAAGAAAACTTTTGAGTCCAACAAATACTGTTTCAGAAAAACACACTGCAGCCCTATGCTTCACCATATATTCTTTGTTTTCATTGGAGATTAATTTTGCTTTGTCTCACCTCCCAGTTCCTGAGTTCACATTGTAACAATACGCTAGAATAATTAGGAGAAAGTCCCCAATATTGTTTATATATCAGCATTGCCAGTCATGAAAATTGAAGGACAACAGAGTTTGCCTCTGTGGTGACTGTGAAGTTTTTCATTTATATTTGTTAACAATCTATAGAATTAGAATTCTTTAGAATTAGACCTTTTTATTGGCCATGTTTGTTTGGAGACACACACAAGGAATTTGTTTGTTTGATAGCCTTCAGACTGATTCTGAAATTTTTTTCCAAAACAAGATATTGGTCAATTTGAAATAATAGTAAGCAAATATTAATTGGTTAACAGTTCTTTGTACTTAATTAATGGCCAAAAAGGTAAAGATCAGCTGATGGTTCTCTACAAGTTCTAATTGCAAACGTAGCCTAATTTATTGATTCTTAATATATGCACAGATTTATAAATCGTCAAGGTAATCCAGATCAGTCTGGGGTTGTATTTTAAAGTAGATTGATTGGAAAATGAAAAGTCTGGATATTTAGAAAGAGTCCCTGACTTGATAGAATTCCCAGATGTACAATATGACCATAACTTGTGTAGAAATGGAAATGCTACCAATCTCCCAAAGGGCTATATGTGTGTGTTTTTTAATTCACTTTTTTGTTTCTTAGGAGTTCAGAAAATTGAGAATGAACTTGTAGCTATCTGGAAAATATGCAGGTAGACACTGAGATGAAGAATTTCGGCATGACAGATTTACAGAAATTAAGGCAGGGTTTTCTAACATTAGCTTTAGATATTGGAGATTAAGTCTGGCACTTTTTCATGCTACACAGATATTCTGTCTCTGACCTCTCTTTTTTCTTCTTCTTTTCCTATCTTTGTATCTTTAGTCTTTTGTTTGTGCACAATTCAACTTTATTTGTAACAGTGTTTTGAATCTCATGTACATACAGCCTCTCTCTACTGTTCAACAAAGCAGTTCTTGCTTCTATCCAAGCCTGGGAAAAGAAAAAAAATATGTATGTGCTATAAGAATTCAATGAACTTTTTAAAGTATTTGCCCCTTTTTCAAAGTCTGGGGGAAAAGCCAGTGTGATGTAGTTTTAATGTGCTGCACTAGGACCAGGTTCAGGACCACCACCAGGTATGAAAGTTCATGTTTCTCCAGTTACTGTCTCTCAATCCAACTTACAGAAAGAAATGGAAGGAGGTAGTGCTGTGTATATGCACTTCAAGCTTCTGACGAACATCAAGATATGAACTGAACAAATAACAATAACAATAATAGAGTTGGAAGGGACCTTTGAGGTCTTCTAGTTCAACCCCCTGCTCAGGCAGGAAACCCTATACCATTTTAAACAAATGGTTATCCAGTCTCTTCTTAAAAACTTCCAGTGTTGGAGCATTCACAGCTTCTGGAGACAGGTTGTTCCACTGATTAATTGTTCTAACTGTCAGGAAATTTCTCCTTAGTTGTTTCTCTCTTTGATTAGTTTCCATTCATTGCTTCTTGTCCTGCCTTCAGATGCTTTGGAGAATAGCTTGACTCCCTCTTCTTTGTGGCAGCCCCTGAGATATTGGAACATTGCTATCATGGCACCCCTAGTCCTTCTCTTCATTAAACTAGACATACCCAGTTCCAGCAACCGTTCCTTATATGTTTTAGCTTTCAGTCCCCTAATCATCTTTATTGCTCTTCTCTGTACTCTTTCTAGAGTCTCAACATCTTTTTTACATCATGGTGACCAAAACTGGATGCAGTATTCCAAGTGTGGGCTTACTAAGGCATTGTAAAGTGGTATTAACACTTCATGTGATCTTGATTCTATCCTTCTGTTAATGCATCCTAGCACTGTGTTGGCTTTTTTGGCAACTGCAGCACACTGTTGGCTGGTATTTAAGTGATTGTCCACTAAGACTCTGAGATCCCTCTCACAGTTACTACTATTGAGCAAGGTACCGCCTATACCAGTGGTTCTCAACCTTTGGGTCGGGACCCCATTTGGGGTCAAACGACCATTTCACGGGGGTCGCCAAACCATGCTGTCTGCCATTTTTTTCCCTTTTCCCTAGCTGACCTACTCCCTCTTATTGGTGGCCACACCCACCTGGGGGTCACTACAACATGGGGAACTGTATTATGGGGTCACGGCATTAGAAAGGTTGAGAACCACTGGCCTATACTGTACCTGTGCATTTGGTTTTTCTTGCCTAAATGTAGAACCTTACTTTTTTCACCATTGAATTTCATTTTGTTAGATAGTGCCCAATTTCAAGTCTGTCAAGATCCTTCTGCATCTTAAGCCTATCTTCTGGAGTGTTGGCTATTCCTGCCAGCTTGGTGTCATCTACAAATTTGATGAGTT
Organism: Crotalus tigris; assembly: GCF_016545835.1. Taxonomy (NCBI): domain Eukaryota; kingdom Metazoa; phylum Chordata; class Lepidosauria; order Squamata; family Viperidae; genus Crotalus; species Crotalus tigris. Next base: position 197,676 of record NW_024100491.1, read on the forward strand.
CCCCATCTATCCCCTCATCCAAATGAAGATGTTGAAGAGCACTGGGCCCAGAAAAGAGCCCTGGGCACTCCATTACACACTTCCCTCCATGTAGATGCAGTTCCATTGAGGACTACATGCTGAATATGGCCGGTCAGCCAGCTATGAATCCATCTAGTGATGATGCTGTCTAACCCACATTTTTCTATCTTATCAAGTACTAGGTTGTGGTCTACTTTATCAAACGCCTTACTGAAGTCCAAGTAAATTATATCCACAGCATTCCTCTTGTCCACTAATTTTGTTACCTGGTCAAAGAATGCAATAAGATTTGTCTGGCATGATCTGTTTTTGATAAACCCATGTTAGCTTTTGGTTATGACTTTGTTTGCCTCTAGGTGTTTGCTGATTCATTGCTTGATTATCTTTTCCAGAATCTTCCGAGGTATTGAGGTCAGGCTGATAGGTCTGTAGTTTCCTGGATCCATTTTTCCCCCTTTTTGAAGATGAGAACTACATCAGCTCTTTTCCAGTCCTCTGGTAGTTTGCCAGTGCTCCAGTATCTTTGAAAGATATAGTTCAGTGGTTCTGAGATCACATGTGCCAATGCCTTCAGAACCTTGGGGTGTAATCCATCTGGTCCTGGTGATTTGAACTTGCCTAGGATGGACAGGTGTTTGCTTACTATTTTGTTGCCTATCTTAACTTGTGTTTCTAATCTGTTTTTACGGTATTGTTTTTGATAGGTTGGACTGTTTTCTCCTTTGTGTAAAGACAGATGCAAAAAACAAGTTTTTCTCCCTATTGTTTGTCACCTTCTTGCCACTTTTTCCCACTAATAAATAGCAAGCCATTCAAAGGCTGTCCTAGTTCTTCTGCTTACAGAAGTCATCATGTTACACAAATTGCCAGTCATCTGCCAGTACATGATCTATTTTTCCTCATAACACATTTTCCTTGTTACTGCTTACTGCCATTAGCAGCTCATAGATTCCCTTGGAGGACAAGACACTATATAGCTTATCCCTTCCAACAAAAAATTAATTCTAAAAAACAAATAGAGGAGTCTTCTCAAATACTTTCAAACAGTCTTTGTTTCCAAGTCTGCTTTAAGCACTACAGAAAACAGCAAGTTTGAGCCTTCCTGGGAGACAATGCTAAGGCTCTTCATCTTGCTTCCTCTCATTTGTTCTTCAGATTTTAGACTCGTCTCTTGTTACAACGACTCACTCATCATACTTGGATCGGTTTTTTAAACTGATGTTTTCCTTGGAAATTGCAGGCAAGCACTTTTTCATATTTGCTACTTAAGAAATAAAGATGCAGTAGATCCATACTGTAAAAAATTAATATAAGAAAATCCCAGAATAATTTTAAAAAGCCTTTTCCCAAGGTCTTCATTCTTTAGAAAGACATTTCTCAATGTACACTTATACTTTCAAACAGTTCTCCTCATGGTGAAAGCTCAGGTCACCATGAAATTTCCAATTAAGTAGCATTTTCAGGATTTTGTCATCTTGAGATTTCATTAATCTCTTGACAGTTAAATCCAGGCAAGTAATAAACTAGGCCTATGTTGCCACATCAAAAACTGGGCAGGAAAAATGGATTGATTCCATTAATATTCATCTATAAGTGCTAGTTAACATAGTTGGAGAGAACAAATCCTTTGGTCATAATTATCTGAAATTTATTAAATAGTCCAAAGATGCCTGATGATCAACTATGCATCAAATTTGGCAGATAATTAAATGGACAGAATCTCGAGCATATCAACGGCATTATTCCATTTGTTACAGCAAAACCAAAATAGATGTATATTTATTTCATTTTCAGTTCCCTGAATCTTGAAGAAAATCTTAGCAGGGCTAAGCAGATTATTGCACAGTTTTGGGTGGAAGAATCAGAATCCAGGATTCTATTCTATGGATTCCAGAATCCCAGTTGAGTTGATAAATTTGATTGGCCTAATTATTGTAAATGAGTGATCAGGGCCTTTGATAAGTAAAGCTAATATTGTTTAATGCATCTCAATGTTTCTTGAGTGGACAATTTGTTTGCACCATTGGGACAGGAAGCACTACTACTGATTGAGTAATAATAGATTGCCATGGGAATGGAAGGAATGAGAGAAAAATATAAATATACTATTGGAATTCTGGGAGCAGCACAGAGCATTTTCCTAAATCATTACAGGTGGGCTTCTGTCATATAATGCCTGTGTTATTGTTTATTAGTGGTATTTTTAAAAGTGTGAGCACAAACTTGAGAAGCAGCAAGCTTGTCATTCAAGTGAAATCTTTAAAATTATTTGTAGTTTAAGATGTTGTTCTCAGGTGCCTACACACTCTGAAGCATGTTTTCTAAATAATTTTTGTAGAATGTTCATCCCTACTGCTATTGCAACTGAAATGTACCATTGATATTGCATTCTGGTGTATGTATGAATTAATAGGGGAAGAAGCATTTCAGGTATGTAAGCCCAGTCACCATAAAAAGAATTCTTCAATGGTTTTTGGCATATGAACCAAGATAGTCAGATAAGAGGTAAAATCCAGATAGGCAGTGCTGTGAACATAGCATAAACAAAGAAGGTAAAATACCAGTATTCTGAAGGACCCAGGTGGCATTATGGATCGAGTATCATAAAATCATAGAGTTGAAAGAGATCCCAAGAAGTGATCAAGCCCAACTCCCTATACACTGCAGAATTCACTACACCCTCTCTGCAAGATGAGTGTCCATCATCTTTAGATAAGCATTTGGATAATGAAAGAAAAGGAAAATACTAAAGGTTTCCTAACCTCTTAACGCTTTTATCTTTCAAGAATCCATTCAAGCATCTTGGTGGAAGCTTGCTTTCTGATATGTCTTGTAATTATTTTAATGTTTTTTAGAACTTTTAAAACATATAAAAAATCAGACTTGTTTCTGAAGCCACAATCTTTATCAAAGAAAGAGGGAATGGAAAGATGTTTGCATCTGTGTGTATAGATGTCATCCTACTTTGGACAGAGAAATGATATTCTGGATAAGGAATTAATTATTCAATATGACAGTTGACAAATTTTTCATTTGGCTTGCCAACCAGGATATACCATACAGAATAAAGAGAAAAAAAACACTGCAGGCCAAACACAGCAATAACCACCTGAAAAATGAAGTCAACTTAACTTTAACCATGTTCATAATTATGTAACTCATTTTCAGGTGTAAATAATTTGGTGGGGCTGAAAGGCATGATTCAGGGGTGAGGGGCCTGTCCTTTTGCCCCTCCTAATCATAAGATATGAGTCTATTAACCTTTGCAAACAGATATGGAGGGGAGAATCTCCCTCTTGGGCAACGAGGCTTGCCCTTCATTTCTATCTGACATTTGTTTTATTTTTAATCTAGGCATTTGTCTAATTAAAGAGATCGATTGGCAGCTTAATTTTCATATAAACTCTTTAACATCAGTGGAACTGCGTTCTGCAAACCAAAGCAAGATTTATTAAGGCAATAAAGTATGCACTTCATAAAAATTTTAATGCCTACACTGTGGCATGGGTGGGAGCTGGAAAGGGGCTGAGGAATTCTCTTTAAAAAGAAAAAATAATAATAGAGCCCTATAGGATGTTCAAAGACTTTGCCGGCCTTTTCCCTTGATAATTCAGTAAGATTTCAGATTATATGCCAGCTTTGCACCTTTTCATGAAAAGGGTGCAGTGGTACAAATTAATTAACTCATTTGCAAAGGCCTCAATGATGACAAAGAAGAAAGCAGATTAAATTCTCTCTCTTGTGCTGTATCATCTGTTTACAGCAATATATTAAATCAAAACCCGAAGAACCAAAGCATTTTTTTGTCTGTGCTGCAGAAACAGCAAGAAAGCTTTAATTGACCCCTTAAGAAGCAGAAGCAAAAGACTTTTACTAGAAACAGTATGCCTTTTGCACAGCAACATGGTTTTCTTTTCTAAACCTGAGTAAAAAATTATATTTGACATCTTCATTATACTTGGTCCTTGTCCTTACCTAAGTCCTGAGTAAATAGTATCACAATATCCTATTGCACCCCATGAGTTGCAATCATCCATGTTTATGAAAAAAATATTTTATTGCCAAAGAAAACTTCTAAATCCAAAGGCTTTTGTGAAGTCACACTAATATATTCCGAGCCTCTTCTCTGTGATTAAATAACTTATACTGACTATGGCCTCACAACAGAAAAATGTGTTACAGTTCTCCTTTCATAATTTTAATCTTTTTAAGCAGTTGACATTCTATAATGTACTTCAGCCATTTTGTTTATGTGTCTATTTGATTGGATTAGTTACAAAATGAGGAAAGAAAAATTTCCATTAATAGTCCCAGAATCCTTAATTAAGTAGTGAACATGTTTAAGTTGTATGAGCATGACTTATCATAAACAATACAATCTGTCTGCTATCATGCCTTTGCATGATTTTCAGGAACAATAGGTAAAATGGAGAGTCTAAACCAGTGTTTTTAAAACTTGATAACTTAAAGATCTGTGGACTTCAATTCTCAGAAATCCCTACCAACAAACTGGCTTGGGAATTCTGGCATCTGTAGTCCACAACTCTTAAAGTTGCCAAGTTTGAAAAACACAGGTCTAGAGGAATGCTTTAATTAACAGATATTACAATATATATCCATTTTTTTAGATTGTTTTTAATCCCACCTTTTTATTTTTATAAATAACGCAAGACAGTGAACATTCCTACTACTTCTTCCTCCTCCTATTTTCCCCACAACAACCCTATGAAGTGAATAGGGCTGAGAGACAATGACTAGCAGCCCAAAATCACCAGTAGCTTTCACCCAGCCTCCTGGTTCCTAGTCTGGCATCTTCAGCACTAGACCAGACTCTATCTCCCCAAATATTAAAGAGGACATTTCATGAAATTAAGATCCTGTCTTCTTCAATGCACAACATCTCTCTTCAAAGGCAAAAAAACACTATCATCAAAGTTTCTCTTCTATAATGGAAGACGATTATATGATACCAAATTTGCTACAGCTTTATGCTTAGGGCAAAAATAATTCATTCTCATTAGAAAGTGATACTAATTATAACTGTTTATATTTAGTTTCAGTCCCTATACTTTTGTAGAATTTCTTCAGAAAGAATCTTTCTGAGTTTCTTATAGAAATGGGACATATTCTCTTATAGCATTATAATTTTCCATAAATGTTAGGAAGGATAGGTCATGGAGCATTACTATTTGATGGTGAAGCTTCTCTACTTTATGAGCTATGTTTTATTTTTTCTATTTTCCCCCCATGTCATTCCATTGATGTCCTTAAAATCACACAGAAACCAACAGCAGATGAATCAATTCTCCTGCCTTTCAGTTCAATCATCTTTTATCCCACAGACAGCTATACTTATCTCTTAAAAAACACATTTCTCCACACTTATCTTCATCAACATACCTGCCTTCAGTCAGTGAAAGATTGTAACAAAACTATTAAAAGCTAATGCAGAGTGGTGACAATTCTGCAGCTGAGGTCACAGAAGATGAAAGAATTAATACCAAGATAGCATCAAAGATTTGCTCAGATTTTTTTTAAAAAAAAAAAAAAAACACTTTTCAACCAAGAGCCAAAAGAAAGCAAAAGAGCTGAAACAGCAGAGCCCTGACATGAAATTGATGGTTCTCTTCATAATTTCTTGGTTGTATCACCAAATGTTTTAATTGTCAGGGATGAATGAGTTGCTTTTAGAATCCATGCTTTGTTTTATTGATTTATTTGTTAAACAAATTTATATGGCTACACAATTCACATACAGTGACTTAAAAATACACAACATAAAATTCATAAAACCCCACTTCCCTTCACCACCACTTCCTTTGTAATACTGAAGACAGATTTATCAACAAAAGCCCAAGCAAATGCTTAGAAAAGAAATTGATTGGACTTTGGTCAGCATCAGATGAGATTTTTCTATGTGTCAATGGACACATTTTCACATTTCAAATAAAGCCTCATCTGGGGCAGTCATATCAAAGTATATTTCTATGCAGTTAGTCAGCTATCTATCCAGTCTAAACAGAAATCAAGTGATATGCTTGTGTAACAAAAATCAGTGGTTGATTTAGGAAATATTAATGGTAGTTGGCTTAGGAAATAGGATGACATAATACTGGCTATTGCTTAGGGCTGATCCTAGTATTACATAAAACATGGGTGTCAAACTCACCACATCATGTGACATGTCGCGACGTATCATGATCCATGCCGGAGCTGGGTGGGCATGGCCTCCATATGATGCAACCGGCCTGTGCCCGGTAGTTTGACACCCCTGACAAAGAAGAAGGAGCCACCTTGAGAAATGGATTGGATGTGGCAAGTTAGAGACAACCATCCATCCACGTCTTCCTAATCTGCCACCCAGAGTACCTAATTCATTGCAGTAGCTTGTCACCACTTTGGCTACTGGGTGTCCTCAAAATCTCACCTAGCGGGATATTAGACACTCATTTGGTTAGGAAGCTTTTAAGATCCTTTCCTAAAGTAAAATTGTTTTATAGAATAATGAATACATTTAACTTAAAGTCAGGATAAGCACATTCAATTTCATTCTTATAGTTTTCATGGTAGTCTAATTTAAAGCAATTTAAAATGTTTTAGCATGTACAATTATAAAATGCAAATGGCAGAACATTCTTTTTTTCTATTTTTTTTCTAAAATTTAAAAAATTGTTGTTTTTTCTTTTGAACTAAGATGTCAAGTATGTAAAAGTAGATATAAAATGATAGGAAGAAGAAAAATATTAAATTACCTACTGAAGATAATTTACCTTCACTTTTGGTAATACAAAAATGGACATAAAACTGTTCAGTTAAGAGTTTAAATGTCTAGCTTCACCTCTCTATATTGGTCTTAGCATTTAAGTGGTTTATGGTTTCATACAAGTAATATATTCTAACTGTGGTGAACAACTGACATGACATATTTACCCCAGGCTGAAAAAGATAACAAGAGTCTGGACTTGTATGAAAGGCAAATCTTATGACATGATAATAAATTTCAGCCTTTGGTGTTTTAAAAAATGAAAGTACAACAGATATAAAGCAAAAGCAAAAAAGGCATGCTTTTCCTTCTTTTTTCCCTTTATCCTATTTTCAAATAACACAAAATAGAGGTGATACCACCAAATGAAATTATAGTCATGGACAATATATTTTTCAATAGTGGATGATCACAACTGTGAGAAAGCCTGAAATAGCACTGTCTTCCAACTTAGAATACTTTTCAGTGCCAAGTATATGATGGGTTGCAATGTAAAGCATCTACTAAACTTCAAATTATGCAAGGTTATTTCAATATTCAATAAATCATAGCAGAATACTCTATGTTTACTTTTAAGTTATTTTAGTTAACTTAGTCTAAGCATTGATATGAGTCCACAGAGTAATATTTCCTTTCTATGAAACTTTATTAGACATTTGATATACCTCTTTCGCTTCTGTAAATCTACATGAGCTGTTTTGAACGCTATAGTTTTAGAGCTGAAAGCCACCATCACCTCTTTGCCCAACTAAGCTGATAGCCATCAGAATAAATTTAAGATAGGTTCTCTGGGCAAAATTTTCATTTGTTTCCTTGCCCTACTTGCAAAATCTTCCATCTATTGGACACTCTCATTTTTTAAAGGGAAAATATGTATATTCACTTAGGAAAGGTAAATAGCTCAGCACCATAAAACAAAATGATAGATAAAATGCCAATGGGATGTTATTGATATTGGTGCCAGTGCTTTTTGTGTACAAAACACCTCTGCTTCTTTAAAAATACTGTTGGAATATAGTACAAATACATAATATAAAGGATGAGATTGGTGCAGATATTCCTCCTCTAATATAGTAATCCTCCAAATTATTTAACTGAATGTTTTGAAAGGAAAGTTTTAACTGTTTGAGTTCTATTCTTGCAATGCTTGCAGTAATTCTCTGATAAACAGAGAGACGAAAAGGCAAGTATAAAAAGAATTAGAAGACTAATTCCACCAAGTAGTTAGAATCTGCAAAGGTGGAGTCAAGAAAGTAAAGGCTCAGAATGAACTAAAACTTGCAATAAATGTCAAAAATAATTTTAAAAGTTTCTTTCAATGTGTAAAAAACAAGAGTCAAGGAAACTATTGGTCCACTAATGGGAGAAGATAATAAGAAGGTAAGCAGTAGCAGAATTGCCAGGTAGAAACTACAATTGCTTAATTTCTTCTTTGCATTTATCTTTATGCAAAAGAAAAAAAATAATCCAACCTGTAAAAAACAGTACTGTAAAATTTAGAATAGGAAGACAAATCAAAATAGGCAAGAAAATAGTATAAAACCTTTATGGTGCCAGATTATTCATAGCATTCCATATCCTACCACAGGCAGTTCAACCACTTTGACCAAGCCAGGAGACTCAACTGGCCTTCCCTGTTTTTTGGAAAGTTGGGTGGGGAAGGACAAAGCCCCCAAGGGGGGGCGGGGTTTCTGTGATACTAGTTCTACTTCAGTTTGTCTCTTACATTATCTGCGTGTGGGAAATTTTTAAAATACATATCTGGAAGGCTTTTGGAACCTGACATATTTGTATTATTATATTTTGTTTTTATTATGAGCTGGCTATAGTCTGTTTTGATTGTGTGACAGGAGAGAGAGAGAGAGATTTTAGTTGAGTGCCTTAAAAGCTGCTGAGAAATTCGTGAAAATTATCAAGGTCACACTCCATGTCTCGAATAAGATAATCAATAACCATGGCAGTTTTGAAATTCATTTATTTATTTATTAACTTTTTATCCTGCCTTTATTATTTTATAAGTAACTAAAGTGGCAGGATAAAGCCAGTTAAAATGGATCTAAGCAATCTGAGTTATCCAAGTATTTTATGTCACTATTAGTTCCACCATTTTGTCATAAAAAAGAGAAATGCTGTCTACCAAGAAGTAATTGTCCAAAACAATGAGGTCCAAGAAGATACTTTTAAAAAGTGATTCCATAATATTTATGGAACAAGAGTCTTACAAGAGTAAGAATACCAGGGATTCTGTAATAATATTTATTACCAAATCACTGGTATTCTTACTCTTGTACAGAGGTATTGAGCCCTCCGTGGTCCAGTCTTACTAATCTCATCATTTAAGTAAACATAGTCTACACATAAGTAGTGGGGTCTTCAAGCATCTTTTTATTTTCTCAGGATCAACAATTGAAAATTGATCAGACTGTTGTTAATCACCTAGTATTCTATTCAAAGCAAATCTGAGCTACCATTACTATTGCCATCTGCATAGATGGCAGATGTGCAGACAGTACCTATTGACAATGAATATAGAGCTGTATACAGTATAGTTGCCAGCACCAGAGATAAGGCAAGTTTTGTTTTGTTTTGTTTTGTCAGTTGTGACCTTTACAATCCACAAAGATTGTTCCTATGATTTATAATCATAGAGATGGAGAAAAATCTGAATATAGTATTTCACTGTTTGAAAAAGGACATGTTTTTTGACACTCAACAAAACACTTTTTTATCCATTTATCAAATTTATATCTCACCCATTTCACTGTCTAAGTGACTCTGAATGGCTAATTAAGTTTTCCCTACTCCCATATACAGTAGCTTAATTGCATACCCGCTCAATGCCTCTGCAGATGCACTGCTTTCTTTGCATATGCTTAAAACTCAGATATTCTATTGAGTGAAATAAATGCAGCATATGCACATATCATATGTTACACATATGTTTGTGTGTGTGTGTGTGTGTGCGTGTGTGTGTGTGTTACTTCTAACCAGCAAATCTCAATCAAGACTAGGCAGACTTAGAGGTTATCCCAGAGAAATCTTCTTAGCCTCAGTCATCACTAAATGAATTCTATTACTTGTGGTTGAATCTGAAAGCATACATATTCATGCCAAATATGAAAGAGATCTTGTTATAAAGCTTTAATGTACAATATGGCAGGGGGTGGGGATGAAGATGAATTTAGATTATTTTTGCCTCAATGGCTTTTGTTTTTTTAAGCAGATACTTGAACAGTCATAGCAACTGATCCTCTGACAGACGGCACCCTCCGTTGAAGTAAAATACTGAGGGAGAATCCAAGCTGTCTCAACAAATTAAGCTTTAACATGTTTTGTAGATGATGGAAATAGTTCAAACCACAGCTAGGAGGTAGTGTTAATGGGGAGAGGATGTGTGCTTCTTCAACATGAAGAAGTTTGCTTTAAAAAAGATTTAAAATTAAAAGATCTGAATTTTGATTGACTTCACACTCACATAGGATTTGTTAACATGACCCAGTTTTAAAGGAAATGAAAACTTGGATAACTGTATATGAAAAGTTTTTTTATTCTTATGATGGGAAGAGAGTACCAAAACTACCCTATTATCTATAACTTAGAAAATGAATCTAGTATTTTGGATGAATCTAGTATTCTGGATGAATTTGTTATAACCCAAGAATCTTGACAATCAGCAAAGAGACTATTATCCATCCTTCAAAATGACATTAATAATAGTTTAATAATGACACCAGTCAATGATTTTATTATAAATGCCTAAATGAAACCTATTTCCAACCCAGCTTCTTCATTCAGCTACCCAAAAGTAGATGCCAAATCCAAAATGTCCTTTGAAAAGGATGTGGGGGAACTAGGTTAAAAAAAATGCCCATGTAGCAAAAACATAGTAAGAAAGTGTGATTCTCAATCTTTAAAGTTCAAAATTTAAGAAAAAAATTGTACGTTTATGCATTGCTTTCCTTTCCTTTCTATATTTTCCAGCTGATGTACCACTCTCTTATGCTATTTGAGAATCGTGTGGTATCATTTTTCTATCCAGCTCAATCCTCCCCAAAATATATACAGTATATAGCAAAGTTCCACCAATAAAAAAAATGTCCTGTAATTTAGACCAACCTTACCCAAATTGCTAACCTCCATATGGTTTGGAATACCAATCCCAAGATAGGCAGAAGTTATCTGCTTTTGTGTTTGGAGATAGGTAGCTATTTCTCAGACCTATTAACAGTCATAATAGCATGATTCTAATATCTTAACATCTGATACTATCATATAAAAGGAGCAAAGACTTAATCATTTCTGCCCCAGATAGCAGGCTATGTCTTACAGTTTAATTATGAGTAGATTTCAATGAACATTAAACACCATATTTCCACAGTGAGAATACAGTAGTTTAATAATGAAACTAATGGGCACTTGCATACTTGTAATCTTCTGATGGGGATATTAGGAAATAGATTCTTCACAATGAAAATGAGTTGGATTAGATTACCTACAAGGCCCATTCAGCTTTATGATTCTATGAACCCCATCCATTATTAAGGTATTTCACTTTTGCCAGGAAATCCTGAGAACTGGACTTAACTGAGACAACAAAGGGATTTTTAACAGAAGTTTCCTACCATTTTCATTAATGTATTGGTCTAGTACTACATTCTTTTTTAAAACAAAGACAAATAACAGAGTTAGGATTTGCATATCATTTAAAATCATTGTTTACTATACTGTGGTTTACTGAGTGTACCATTAGTGGTCAAAAATACATACATTATTGCAAGCCAAAATTGAATAAATCAATTTTGCAGCACTGTATGATCCTAGTTTATTACTTCTTCTTCTTGCCACTTTTATCAAACTTTGTAATTTCTAGCAACTTGCAAATAACTTACTAGAATTACTAGTGAGGTAGTATTTTACATAATACATTTTCCTAGCAATGTTCCTGTGCAATACCATATTCAGTTCTATGGGGGGGGGGAGAGATAAAAAAGGGAAAGTACATGTTCAGTCTTAACAATTAAGAGAAGAGAGAATTTCACCAGATTGAAAAAAATGCCTTCTACAAACTAAATTACTAAATACTAAATCCTCATCTTCCTTTGCATTATCACTATTTAGAGGGAGTTGGATTTGCAAATCAGACAAAGCAAGTTGCCGTTTAGGTATTCCCATTTTATGAGTTAAGGAAGTGTTAAAACAGTTCATAGGTATAGCCTAACACTTTTCTTAAGCTCATTACCACAAATGAGATTTTTTTCCATTGGCTTGGAAATAGGTATTAATAGGAAAATAATTCTAAAACTAACCTCAACAACTGCATGTTACTAATAAAGTAATCAAAAGCAAAAGAGGCATGGGAATGCAATTCCCATGAACATGATGTTTATTTGATTGAGATTGTCCATTTGACTGAGTTTAATTTGTTTCTTCCCTGTTGTTATCTTTTTGATATAACTGTTTGGGATTTATTTACTGCAGACATTGGGTTTCATTTCTAATCATTACATCCCTCACTGCAGGAGCACAAAAAGGCTCTTATAAGGAAGGTAAAACTGCACATAGGCACTGAAGAGATAAGGAAAGGAATACTTAAAACTCTAAAAATGAAAGCAATCATTTATTTTATTTTATTTATTACTTTATTTTATTTTGTTTATTTTATTTCATTTTATTTTATTGAGGCTGAACTTGTCTCACAGCTGGTAGAAATGTCTCATTACAGCTCCCTTGCTGAGCAGACTAGCAGATTTTCAAACATATTTGATGGGCATTGTATGTAATGCTGTAGAAAAAGTACTGAATTTACAGCAAAGGAATGAAACGGACAATGATTTTTATTTTTGCTCATTCTTTAAATGAGAGGGAAAAAAGAAGGATTACCATATCTGATTCTTTTCCAGTGCTGTCTTTGATTAAAAGACTTTTGCAGGAGGCTCATTTATCAAAAAACTTATTATACAAACATCAGCAAACAATTAATTTGATAAGATCTGTCAAAAGTAAGGATAAACTGAACTCAAACCCCATTCATTTCAAATCTCATTGTTCCTGCTGAAATGTCTTCAAGATGAAATGTCTCCTAAATTTCCGAGTAAAAATTATACTGAGAATTATTTTAAAATTGCATTTTATGTGATTTTGTAGTACAGGCTAGTTTTCAGTTTTGATATAACCCACCACCAAGTTTTCTCCATATGGAGTGGACTACAACTGTTACAACTCTCAGATATATAATTATTCTTCGGATATAATTATAGGAGTTGTAGTTCTAGTACAACTGGAAATGCACCTAGTGGGGAAAAGCTGGATTCAGCAGTCACAATGAATACAAAATCCAACTATTTCATGCATCTGAATCCTGGAACATTTTGAGAGGGACCTCAATAGGAATAGTCTATAAAATGGCCTGACTCCATCTTCTGGATAATCTGCTGCTAAGAAAGAAAGGAGTCCAAGGGAAAGTATAAGCACATAGTGTACAGTACGACTCTTATCAATGAAAAAATGTCACTGTGTTTACTGACACTTATTCTGTTCAGTACTGTATTATTCTTATTCCAGCTTATTCTGGAAATGGATTGCTTAGGATTTCATCTTAACAACACTAGTTCTACATTTTGATTCTCTCTTTTAAAAATTATATTATTGTATTTTATATTCATGCATTCTTGGATTGTGGGGTTTATTTATTTATTTGTAAGGATAAAGATAGTTTAAATATATCTTTAATAACTAAGTGGTGATTACAGTAGGATTTCCTCTGTAGAGGGAACTTTAGGAGTGGCAATTGTAGCGTGAAAGTTAGCTTTCAACCTGGCTGTCCTGCCTGAACATGAAATTGAATATGCTTTCGCATCCCTAAAATGTGTGATATTATTTGCTTCTGCATACTCCCAAATACATGTTCATTGATACATATGTATATCAAAGAATGACAGAATTTATATGTATTAAGTCTCTACATGTAAACTCATGTAAGTTACTTTGTCTATTGAATCATACGAAACTATAATTTTGAACATTTCTTTAAATTCACAGCTTAGTTCACCTTTAAGCTATAGTTCTGATGATTTGTTTCTGGCTCAGTGTGAGTGTGAATGTATTCATTATATATCAATTTTAGATCCTATCTTGATGCTCTATATGAGACACACCACATGTTATAATTTCCCTTAAATCAAAGCATGAAAACAAATCCAAAAAACCCCAGTTCTTAAGGATCCATTCTGAATGGATAAGCAATTAATATTTCATTAAGCATAAAACAAAAATTAAGTGGATTGTGTCATGTCAATAAAGTGGCCCTCTTTATCCCTGGTTCCATATATATGTAGTTGACAAACAAATATACAACTTCATTGTACTGTGAAGATGTTTGTATATCCTTGGTTTTGGCCTTGTATTTTAGTGCTTTAAAGCAGATACAAAATAACAAAATAGCAAATTGGCTTTATGCATATATAATGCACCTTATTTTAAAAGATAGGGTTAGAATATCTATACAATGTATTTGCTTCTTGACTATGGCATACCTTGCTTTGTCATAGACTCTGTGTAACTTCCTTGTGACAATTCTTCATCTTCAGAGTGATTTGGTTGGCTGATGATCACGGCTGATACTAATTTTTACATTCCACAGAAACCTTGGTGGAAGTGCCTCTTGACAATAATAGTACTTGTCACCAACAACTAGCACTTTGCTTGGTGATTCCACAATACTTTGATTGGAATAATCTTATTTCTTCTAAAACTCCTACCTATAGTGATGATTATCATCATCCTATTCCTGCTCATAGGAGTTATATAAGATGGGAAGGTACAGGCTCAGAAAAAGCAAGAAAGGACAGGGCAGTACAGTCATCACCTTCTGGACTAGACTCCAAGCTGAATTTCTCAATTTCAATTGTTGGAAGAGACCTAGAGGATGTGGAAGAAAAAGGCAGGGCTGGTTGCTATGGAAGCAGTTACAGCAGCAGGGATTATGTGAATGCGTCAGGGGCACCAAGACCTGATATTTTGTTTACATTGGGATGATAACAGTCTAGATCTACCTGGATGCTGATAATGAACATTGTAGCAGAACTACTTGCACTTCATCTGTGGCAAAGTAAAGCCCTTGTGGGCACAGTGATTATAATGCAATATTGCAGGCTAGCTCTGTCCACAGTCTAGACTTTGATCCTGATAGGCTCAAGGTTGACTCAGCCTTCCATCCTTCTGAGGTTGGTAAAATGAGGGCCCAGATTGCGGCAATTGACATTGTAAACCAGGGGTCCCCAACCCCTGGTCCGTGAACCCGTACTGGGCCACGGCATGCCAGCAACCGGTCCACACAAACAAGCCAAGCCCCATCCACAAGATGCAGGCAGCACACAAAACCATGCCCCCTCTAGCCCATGGAAAAATCTCTCTCCACATAACCGGTCCCTGGTGGCCAAAAGGGTGGTGATCTCTGTTGTAAACCACCCAGATAGTACAGTAAAGCACTATGGAACAGTGCATAAATACTATTGCTATTTCTATCTCAGAAAAAAAATAACAAGTTCTCATGAACCAGATCAAACCACAGGTTGAATAATTTGGTGGTCCTTTATTTCTTTTTCTCTGATTTTAAATAGAAATAAAAATATAACCAAATCCAATTGGATCTCCTTCATAGGGTATTGTTTATCCCCTCTCAGTCTCAAATACACCCTATTCTATGCAGCTACCAACTGTACCTTCTCTCAACTGTAAGCAACATTTCTGCAATAGTTATCTTCTCCTTGTGTTTGGCCCATCCCCTTCCTTCATTTACAAGGTGATGGGTGGGAGAGTTGTAAAAATACCACTTAATCTCATCTTCAGTGTAAATGAACAATATTGAAGGATGGTTGCAAAGTTTGATGGTAGCTGTCTATCTGGCAGGAAGTGGGGAATCACAAGAGACAAGGCAAAGTAAGAGAAACATGTCCTTAAGACTATCAGATAAGGGAGAAATTATTTCCAAGACACGAAGAATGTGCGCTAAATGGAGGGGGGGGGAAACAAGTCACCCAGAACTTATGGGTCTAGGATAAATCCCCTGTAGATAAGTAGGCATGGAAAACGAGGAAAAAGAAGCAAGGAGAGATCTTCTTTTGTAAGTATATAGCAGTTGATATCTTAAAATACTCTCACAGAATACTGATAGATAGAAAACAGTGAGTCAGTCACTGGTAGAAGAGGGACACCTTGTGGTTAGAAAGAAAAAAAAATGAATTCAAGCAGATATGTTGCTCCTAGAGTGAACAATAAATATCCTTAGAGTAGAAACAGCAGCCTAATATCAACATGATTGTTATGCTAACTGTAGTTAACAGTGTGGGTATGTTTTTTATTCAAATGTATTTCTAAGAATGCTGAGTGGTGCCTGCCCTGAAGACAGAGACTTAAGAAGAGAGACAGACAACAGAACTATGAAATGTCCAAGAGGTTTCGGTTGTGAGCTGATTACATGTGAGAAATAAAAAAATACCCTATGTTTAAATAATTGCAATAGTGTTATTAAACAACTGCAATGTCAATATAATATATAACCTGAATATGTGATTTCACTGATATTATAATGAGGGACAAATATGTGAAAATTAAACATAACTTTCTGTATTCTAGCCTTGATTAATACTTTGCTATCAGATCTTTTGGCCATAAATGCAAATTATATTAGCAATTTAGGCCAGCCTATACTGGGAAAAGAAACAGAACTGGAAAATTCACAATAAAATTCACAATAAAATGGCTTGCTTTCTTTCTTTTATTCTTTCATAATAAAATTCACCAATCTTCTGTCATTTAATAGTATCAATATGGTATTA
This sequence comes from Crotalus tigris, assembly GCF_016545835.1. NCBI lineage: Eukaryota > Metazoa > Chordata > Lepidosauria > Squamata > Viperidae > Crotalus > Crotalus tigris. The sequence continues at coordinate 214,296 of NW_024100491.1, forward strand.
AATACGCAATGTTGTTATAACATAGTGATGTTGTATGTATCATGTCATTACACAAACAGCAGAACTATTTAACTCGTTTTTTTGCATCTCTCTTTACATAAAGGGAAAAAACAGACCAACCTATTAAAAATAGTGCCATAAAAACAAAATAGAAACACAAGTTAAGATAGGCAAGAAAATGGTAATTGAGCACCTGTCCAGCCTAGATGATTTCAAATCACCAGGACCAGATGGATTACACCCCAAGGTTCTCAAGGAACTGGCAGATGTGATATCGGAACCACTGAACTATATTATTCAAAGATCCTGGAACACAGGGGAACTACCAGAGGACTGGAAAAGAGCTGATGTAGTTCCCATCCTCAAAAAAGGAAAAAAAATGGATCCAGGAAATTACAGACCTATCAGCCTGACCTCAATACCTGGGAAGATCCTGGAAAAGATAATCAAACAACGAATCAACGAACACCTAGAGGCAAACAAAGTCATTACTAAAAGCCAACATGGGTTTGTCAAAAATAGATCATGCCAGACAAATCTTATTGCATTCTTTGACCAAGTGACAAAATTAGTGGATCAGAGGAATGCTGTGGACATAATTTACTTGGACTTCAGTAAGGCATTTGATAAAGTAGATCACAACCTACTACTTGATAAGATAGAAAAATGTGGGGTAGACAGAATCACCACCAGATGGAATCACCACCATAGCTGGCTGACTGACTGTACTCAGCGAGTGGTCCTCAATGGAACTGCATCTATATGGAGGGAAGTGTGTAGTGGGGTGCCTCAGGGCTCTGTTCTTGGCCTAGTGCTCTTCAACATCTTAATCAATGATTTGGATGAAGGGATAGATGGGGAACTCATCAAATTTGCAGACGACACCAAGCTGGCAGGAATAGCCAACACTCCAGAAGAAAGGCTTAAGATACAGAAGGATCTGGACAGACTTGAACACTGGGCACTAACTAACAAAATGAAATTCAATGGTGAAAAAAGCAAGGTTCTACATTTAGGCAAGAAAAACCAAATGCACAAGTACAGCATAGGTGGCACCATGCTCAATAGTAGTAACTGTGAGAGGGACCTTGGAGTCCTAGTAGACAATCACCTAAATATGAGCCAGCAGTGAGCAACCTAGAACTAAGGAGAAAATTCCTGACAGTGAGAACAATTAATCAGTGGAACAGCCTGCCTCCAGAAGCAGTAAATGCTCCAACACTGGAAGTTTTTAAGAAGAGACTGGACAACCATTTGTCCGAAATGGTGTAGGGTTTCCTGCCTGAGCAGGGGGTTGGACTAGATGACCTCCAAGGTCCCTTCCAACTTTACTACTACTACTAGGATTCTGAGATTTTTACTGTATTGTATGTATTTGCAGTGTCAACACAATTTATATGATTTGCGACATCAAACACAGCACATATGACACATGATATACGGTACAGAATCCACATCATTTGCTCATTCATTATATCAATTACCCCACTTGTTCCCTGCAGATGTCACAATAGCTAGACTTTCAAAAGAAAAGTCTGGTTTTAATGTTTCTACTTGGCATTTAGCATTTTCATTGGAACTAGTCTCTCTGCTTCTTCAAACATGAGAGGCTCAGCATCTGCGAAAACAGTCTCCCAAACAAACTTTAATTGCTTTGGACCATATTATAGCAAGCTTCCACATATGGTGACATTTATAGTTAGAGAAATGGAAGTAACTGTACACTTCTTCACTCAGAAAAAAGTTAGTTTAACCTAAGTACTGTTGAATTCATTATTTTCTCCTTTACAATCAGACTATTATCTTGATAACATGAACAAACTAGTGTTCTCTTTTTAATATATTGTAATCAACTGCAATTAATTTGTAAAATGGTGTACTTCTATCCTTTTCATTGTGTCCTAATAGATGGAGTGCAAATTTTAATAGAGCTATACAGCAGTTCAGATTTGAAAGGAAAGATATGTTTTGAATTGTCCTATTTTATGAATTGAACTGGCATAATCTAGTTCCTCATTTTCAGGCAAACCTATTTCAGTTTTCTCTTTACTGGTTTCAGGTGCATGGGGAGAGTCACTTGGGCCAATCCTGATCAGTTTCCTAGCTGCTTCTCTGTCCAGAGGCTAACAAAACATAACTGCAATCTGAGAGCAGCAAAAATTCGCAAGCATTCTCTGAAAAACCTCTGGGTCCATTAGTAACCCATCTTTATAAGCTGTTTTGACCAGTTACCAATTGACAACCCCTTTGTCACGAGAAAGCAATATGTTTATGAAAATGGAGATATCCCAAGAAACAGATCTTATTTCATCTATTCTAAGATAAAAGCCAGGATCTAGTGATCTAAGCCAGCAATGTAAGTCACATGAACGTTGAGCCGGGACTAAATCATGATTATTGTGGTGACCATGAAATCCTGGATTATATCCAGTCCCAGAGAGTGAAAGATAAAATCACTCAATATCAATAATCTGGGTGAATTCATCCCTGAGAAAAAGTTACAGCAGGGGATCATGATCAGTCATGATCATGACTGATGCATGACACAAAACCTGTCTGGACAAATTTCCATAAAGTACCCCTTCTCCACTACCCAGATCTTAATGATACCTGGCAAATCTGCCCTCCAACTTTCTTGTTCAGTGTATTTCCAATGGAAAAAGAGTTGTAGCTATAGTGATTCCTTATTGTGTGTACACCAATGCCTGGTTTGGGATCAAACTCATTGGTGAATGAATATGTTCACTGGACTGTTACAGTACTCCGTATTATTTTTATTGTTTAAAACTGCCTAGGGTAATGCTTTACTCACAATCCCTGATCCACTATGACTGTTGCTGTTGAAATTTCTGTATACAATTATCTCTATTTTTCAGGATGAAGTGCAAAAGATTTTAATGGGATATTGTTTTAAATGCACCAGTTACCACTCAATGTGGGATGCTAAGATTTAAACAGGCACTCTGACGAGACCATTACACAAAGTACTAAATCAGTAATTCATCCTTCACAATTGGGTTTCATGAAAGTGTTTCAAGCCTCAGGCACCATTAAACTTTTAATGGATATATTAGCTTTATATGCTGACACACATAACACAACTGTTTTGGCATCATTAGATGCAGAAAAATCATTAGAAGCAGATGGTATGAATCAAGTTTCTGGTGCAAATGATAAAGAACCTGTAGAATTTTATTTCTTGGATTGAAATTTATTATTACAATTCCTCTGTATAATTTGGAAAAGGAGTATTTCTCCTGGAATTAAAATGCACCATTGAACACATCAAGCATGTATTTGATTTTCTTTATTATTTCATTTCTTTTGTTATTTCATTTGGTGCTGGAACTTTGATAATATCCAAGGAATGCATGGACATGAACTGAAATATAAATTGTTACTAAGCTGATGATATCTGAGACCACTTAAATAATTCTCAGAAATGGTTCTCTAAATTCATTGAAACTGTACAGCTTCAAGGAGCATATACCTGGTGTAGAGTTTCCTGGAATAAATCTAATATGTATATTGGAAAAAAATGCATCTAAAGGTGCAAATAATTATCAGGATTTTTAGTGTCCAAAATACATGATGATTATAATTCCTAGAAAACATCCTGCTCATTAAGCTGTATTAACCAAAAATTAAAGGAACATTAAGAGATGGAGTAAAATAGCCCTAAGTTTGTGATGAAAAATAAACAGTTTGTGATCTAAACAAATATTGCATCAAAATTAATGCATATTTTGACCCCAAAGCTAATGATGTTATCCTTTAATTTTTTTAAAGTACATAAGCTGTCACTTTTTATGGAAATAACACTTCTGATTTCTCTTTCAAACCTGTGGCTTTCAAAAGACAAAGTTAGGTTTAATTTTCCTGATTGTAAAGAGTATCATATAGTATGTGTTAATTTCAGTAATGTATTAAAATGAAAAAGACATAATTTACCATTGCGAGCTGAGATGAAGAGTTATTACTTAGTATCCTTAAAGTGCTGGCAAGTTTCTTGTCCCAAATATAGTAGGAATTTACTGCTGTAATTTACAATAGCAACCTTTATTTTTCTGGTACTGAACACAAGTAGACATGTTTGAAACCCATTAAAAGGAAAATTAATATTTGAATTTAATACACGTGAACAACTGATGCTAAGGAATAATCTCTATTTTTAAAAACTTGGAAAACTTGTGAGGACAGAAAATAGGACTAGTAATCTCAGTCAAGTTTTAATAATGATACCTTTAAAATATTTGAACCATTATTAAAGGTTATAACTAAATGTTAAATTGGTATTTGTATTAATATTGATATCATTTGCCACTGACCTCTGCAATTCTGGATGTACTGGGCATATTTGTGAAGGCTTTAATAAGATCAAATTGACAGTTTGTTATTTAAAAAAATTAAAAACTTCTTTTCTAATTGTTTGCTTTATTTTTCTATTTTTTCCTTTTTTTCAGTTAGTTTTTTTAGGTTTATCCTTATGAGCTATGAATTGTAATATCTTTGTAAAACTCAACAAAACTTAAAAAGGAAAGAGCAAGAATGAAGACTGCATTTCAAAACAAATATATGAAATAATAATGAAAGATCAAGCAGAAGACAAATACTGAGAAAATTATGGTTGGGTGGAGTTGAAGATATCCTAAAGTGAGAAAAAAAAAAAGCTGAAAGTTTAAATAACAAAAGATAATATGTGAAGTGTTTGGTTAAAAAAAAGAGATAGTTTGTGAGCACAGAAAGATACAAAGAGGCATTATGAATGCTTCGTTATTAGGTAGATTTAACCATGTTTCTTTTTTATCTCTTGACTTTAATTTTTATGGCTTAAAATTCTTCCTCTTTTTCTTTTCTTTGTATAATATTGCTTACACCAAAAGAGAATTTTATTATTTGTATATACATACAAAACACTCTTCATTCAAGAGAAATTCAAAATTTGTCAGGTCTTTTATAGAGTTTTGAAAATCCCCCTTAAAAAATCAGCCAAATGGATTTTCATTTTATCTTGTTATCAATTTATGCATTGTTATCTTAGCATGGATCAGATGTAATAATGTTAATTTGGAACAAGAGAAGAAAAACAAAAGTGCATTTTCAGTCTTAGCAACCTGAAGGACACTTATTTTAATTCTTTATTAAATTTGTTTCTAAGTAGATATAGAGTCATTTAAGTTAATTAAAATATCAAAGACGAGTTCCTTTCATTTTCTTTGAAATTTTCTAATGCATTTCCTTTTTACTGCTATTGTAATTTCAGTTAAATCTGGAAATCTCCCAGAGATGTTGTGCTTATTTAAAACTCTTTTCTGCTAATCAAAATGAGTGGCTCTTTCTGGTCTCTGAGAAAGTGTAAGGTATTGCCACTGTGGAATAACCAATTCTTCTGACATGGGTGTCACCCCATATTTTACATTAAAAAGAATGACTCAGATCTATGGAAAGTAGAAACTGTACATTTACAGATACAATAAGGTGGGGATAACTTTTATCTCCAACCAAACCTTGAGTTGAAATGTCCTTTATTTTGTTCATTTCTATTTCCTTCCACAGTGATGTTTCCAATAAGAATTATTTTTATCATCAGTCCAATTATATTTTTCATACCATGTGGCTGAACTCCTCTTAGCAAGGTATATTTACTCAGATAAAACTCTTGGCTTTCATACTCCAAATCCAAATTCAGATACTGTCACTCTCTTGTCTTGAAAAGTGATGCTTAATAAATCAATGTAGTCCCCTTCAAAATTGCTACTATTCCTTTCTGCTTAAAATCATTCCTTTGCTATTTAATGATCCTCTGGGAACATTAAGACGATCACCCAGAACAAGACTGGAACAAGATAAAGCAACAGGCAGATTAGTCCCATTTCTGATTTTGATTAATTATTCTGACTCAAGCATTTGCCTGCATAGTCTTTGTCTGTAGCCTTGTTTTAAGAGAATGCTTGCTTTATTCAGGGTATATTGTCATACGGTCTGGCTCACTATGAGACTAAACATGTAGTCTTACAAGCAGGGGAAGATATGATGTAGTGATCAACAGACCATGAAAAGCAGCAAAGAGGGACTTTGCTTCAAGGATTTCTGCAAAGTATCCCTTTGAAGCTGTCCCACTGGAACAATATGTCCTCTTGGGTTGTGCTGTTCACAGCCTTGATTGATACTTCTAACAAGCAGAAGAGTTTTTTGCACATGTCCTGTACATACACAGATGGCTTTTTTTTTCAAGTGGAAATAGTGAAAGCATTTGAAGAAGCTTGTGTAGATACTCAAGACTAGGTGCAAAAAGACTATCTGGCCCATCAAGAATACATCAGGCTGTCAGTTGATGTAAAATAGCTCAACAACACATTCACATTCAACAAACTGCATTCCCTCCATGCTTACTGATTGCATTGCTTCAGTGATGCAAAATGATTTTTTTGAAGTAACTACTGCCAACTTCACAAAGTGCCTAGTGATTAGTGCATCAAGCTGTGAAGATCTATCAGCGCTTCATTAGTCATGTGCTTTTACAGCTTGACTCTTTCACAGGAGCAGTGAAGAAAATGTGGAAGAATTTTTCCCAACAATTTTCCCCAACAATTTTTTTGAGAAAAGTAGGAAAGCAGCATGAAAAATAAATGAACTTTTCCTCTAATGGTGCTTTTTTATTGTTAATGTATGTCAGATTTTTCACCATGCCTTTTTACAATAGGATATATTTCTGATACATTAAGATAAATATATATAGGGATACAAACTCTTTAATAAAAAAGTTGTGAGCTTTCAAATTTATATTGGTGTTTGTTTGCCTCATTTATTATTATTATTATTATTTATTAATTAATTAAATTTGTTTGCCACCCATCTTAAAGCAATTCGTGCTTTGCTTTGAATGCACAGGTATTGGAATCAGGGAAGATAATTTTGGCCACTGAAGCCAATGCCTTCCTCAGTTAAGGAATCCCTGACAGATGGCTGGTTAGTGAAGAGAACCTAGCAAAGATCTAATGAAGGGAAATTTATCATTTCTAATAATTAGTACCACTACTTGTTAGGAAATTTTTCCCTCAAGTTGAAATTGATTCTAGTAACCTACATAGACATACTTGAAAAATATACAGAAGGAAGTGAAGATATGTTCTCTATTATTTAACACCCTTGATGAATATTTAACACCCTTGATGGATAGAGAACATGTCTTTTTCTTCTGTACAATATTTTTCAAGTATTTCTAGAATACTGTGGTGTCCTATTCCAAGTTAAGCATTTCTTTAGATAGAATTTGGTTCCAGTCCCCCTAATCATCCTTGTTGTTCTTCTCTAAATCTGCCCTAATTTATCTGAATCATTTTCAAAACTGTGATGCCTAGAACTGGCCAAAATATTTTGAGGAGGGGTATGAAAGTGCAGAATGATGTGAAGCTTTCCATAATTTGGAAAGTATACTTCTGTTGATGAAGTCTAAAACTGCATTTGCATTTTGTTTTGTTTTTCTAGCCCTATCACACTGCTACTGTCATACTTGGTTTTAAATCAACTACTACTGAGGTAGACAGGAAATATCATAAGAAATATATTTTAACTAATATTAAGCTTGGCTAAATAAAATAACCTGTGTGCTAATACTATGAAGAAAACATTTTACAAGAAGTGTCAACTGAAAGTCACAGATGGTGTAAGATATTACCCGTGTAGAGAGGTGTGGTAAGATAGCCGTTTGTGTGAACTTCTCCTTTTCTAGTGTGTAGCCTCAAGATATAAATTTCTCCGTTTTAGTGTGTCAAAGGTAGATAAGAGTCACCCTGAGGACAAGGCGTGGGTGACCAGCGGTATAAGAATTACTCCCTGGGAGTAGCCTGAGGTTCAGAATCTGTCGTGCTAATGCTCTGAACCATTGTGCACAAATAAACCTGTTTTCTCCAACCCTTCGTGGTCTTGTCTTCTGATGTAAGTATCGTGGTTTTTCAACAACATTTATCTGGCGACCGCGGCAGATGGCAAGGAATCTTGGGGCTCTTTGGAGGGCCCACCCCAGTGCCAGGGGCCTGTAGTGGGGGGGACATCCCAGGCGCCATCGGACCTTTTATTCCGAGGGACTTCCCTGTGACACAGGGTTCCAGCATCGGCGGTCGGCCACTCCAAGAGCCACAGGTGAAGGGTAAGGAGACCAGGCATCTTTCCAGCCTGCTAGAGGACAAAGGATTTGCCTGCAGGCAAGTATTGGATGGAAAAAAAGGAATCCCTCCCTGTAAACAGGGATGGAGGACTGATCACCATCTCTTTGTAATAAGGTGGGAGGACTGTTGTGTGAGTTTGCTGTGAAAGGCTACTGCGTTTCCCAAAGATGACCATGAGTGTCTGGCACCCTGGGCCAGTAGTGAGTGAGTGGCGTTCGCAGTTCCCATCGGAGACCGTGAGTGTCCGGCTCCCTGGGTCGAGCGTGCATAAGTGTAACCCCCAGTGTGATCCCGAGTGGAAGGACCCCTTAGTTTCCTCTCATCCCCTTTCCTCATTTGTCTTGTCTGGTGCCCTGGGAGGCTCATGGGGGCTGGTGAAAGTGTACCCCTTACTCCATTGGGGTGTATGTTAAAGCATTTTAAGTCTGCCTATGGGGCCCAGGATTATGGTATTAAGTGGAGCAGGCATAAGTTGGGGGCCTTCTGTGAGATAGATTGGCCAAGCTTTAATGTAGGCTGGCCAAGCACAGGGACACTAGATCCGTCCATTGCCCTAAAAGTACATCAGCTAGTGTTCCATCCCACGTTAGGGCACCCAGACCAGGCACCCTATATTGATGTGTGGCTCGGCTTGTTGCAAAGACCTCCACCATGGATCCAGAAGTGTAACACAGAACAGCGTAGGCTTCTAGTATCACGTACGTTGCCACCTCAAAAGGTTAAGAAGTCCATCCAGGTTTTACCGAGTTGGCCAGAAGAACTGTCACATCCACCACCATATATCCTTCCGCATGGATTAAGGGGAACCCCAGGGTCATCATCCTCAGGATTCATGTGGCATGCTGTCCCCGATGCTAAAAGGCTTTGAGGATAGGAAGAGCCAGGGACAAGCCATAATCCAACCAGATGTCCAGGATCAAGGAACCCAAGCTGGACCTTCGCCTAAAGGAGCTGAAGGGAGCCCCGGGGCTGAGGAGAAGGAAGAACAAACAGGGGACAGGGAGGTGGAGGAATCAATAGCCGAAAGGACCAGGGCAAAAACAGAGCATGTTTCTTTGAACGCCCCCCTCAGACAGGTTGATCAATTGGTTGTCAGTAAGGACAACCCGGCAGACACCACCACTGCTCCTCTATTCCAACCTGTGCCTTTTACTACATCAGACCTCCTTATTTGGAAATTCCATTAAGACCCCTTCAGTGGGAAACCACATGAAGTAGCAGACTTGGTAAAGACCATTGCAGACACCCACAACCCCACCTGGATGGATCTACAGCAACTTATGGGAACTTTGTTTAATCCTGAAGAGAGGGGAAAGATTAGGATGGCAGTGATAAAAATAATAAAGCCCGATGTCCCACTGATGCGTTCCCTTGATGAACACGTTGAAATAATGTTCCCATCCACAGATCCCTCATGGGATCCATATCATGATCTTAAGGATCTGCAGGCTTATCAACAGCTAGTGGTAAAGGCAGTTCGTGCAGCAGGAAAACCAGCTGTTAATATGTCCAAACCTTTCGGGTTTTAAAATTAATAATAATAAGACTAAAATATTATCTAAAAACATGACTACTCAGGATAAGCAGATTTTGGTTAATTTGACTGATTTTGAAATTGTTGATAAGATAAAATATTTGGAGGTTAATTTATCTGTTTCTAATGTAAAATTGTATAAGAATAATTATGAAAGGCTGTGGGTCAGAGTACAGAAAGACTTGAAGAATTGGGAGAAGTTACAGTTATCTCTTATGGGAAGAATTGCAGTGATTAAAATGAATGTCTTACCAAAATTTCTCTTTCTGTTTCAAATGCTATCTATTTTAAAGAATGAGATTAATTTAAATGAATGGCAGAAAGGCATTAATAAATTTATTTGGGCAGGGAAAAAACCAAGGGTAAAGCTTAAAATTATGCAAGATTTCCGTGAGAGAGGTGGACTCAAGGTACCAAATTTGAAATTATATTATGATGCTGTGGTTTTAACATTAATTAGTGATTGGGTAAATTTAACAAATGTAGAAATACTCCATCTTGAGGGTTGGGATTTACTTTTTGGATGGCATGGCCTATTTAATTTTTAATAAAAAAGTGGGTCAGGTTTTTAAATCTCATATTATAAGGATTTCTCTACTTCGGGTTTGGAGGAAATATTATAAAAGTGATTTTAAAATACCATTATGGGCTATACCTTGGCATGCGATAGAGGGGATAAGGAGAGGAGTTAAAATGGATAGGGTTTCTTATACACAACTACTTAGATGGGATGGCCAAAATTGGCAGTTAAAATCTTTGGAAGATTTACTACATGAAAATATTACCTATTCATGGTTTCAATATAGACAAATAGTGGATAGATGGAAGATGGATCGTAATATGGGCTTGCTTAGAGAAGATGAAAATCTTTTTAAACAAGTAAAGGATCAAAGACGAACTCACATTAAGAGAATTTACGGGGTTCTAGTGGAACTGGATTCAGAATCAGAACTAATCAAAGACTGTATGATTAAATGGGCACAAAATTTTGGTGAACCAGTTCTACTGGATACCTGGGAAACTATCTGGGTGAGGAATGTCAAATTTACACAAGCCCAGAACTTAAGGGAGAATTTTTATAAAATGTTTTATAGATGGCACCTTGATCCACAAAAAATGTCTCTTATGTATCCTGACTTACAGCCTAAATGTTGGAGATGTGGTTGCCTGGACGCCACTTATTATCATATTTGGTGGTCGTGTAAAAATATAAAAGCTTTTTGGATTAAGATATGGTGGAATATCCAAAGAATTTTTAGAAAGAGGGTAAAATTTACTCCACAACTGTTTTTGTTAGGTATTGTTACTGATTGTGATGCTAAGGAGGTTATATTGATGTTGAATTTGATTTCAGCCGCAAGGCTGTTAGTAGGGCAATATTGGAAGAAGGAATCTTTGCCTACCTTGCAAGAGTGGCTTTTTAAAGTTTCCTATCTGGCGGAAATGGCAAAGATTTTGGCTTTTTTAAAGGAGCAATCGCAAGAGAAATTTTTTGCCATATGGGAAAAATGGATAAATTTCACACAATACAAATTGGATATAAAAAAATACCATTTAGCCTTTTTATAACTTGTATATAAACTTTGATATTTTATAGATTGTACTTTTTCTCTTTTTTCTTTTTTTTCTCTTTTCTTCTTTCTTTTTTCTTCTTTTTTAAGCACATTTTCTTTTTAATGTTTATGTTTTTTTGTTATATATATATCTTATTGTTAATTACTTTATAAGTTGTTTAACTTTTTTTTAGGATTTTTAAAATTTCAATTAAGCCTATATTCAGCTCTGGGAAGCTCGGGGGGGATGGAGGGGGTGGTTTGGGAGGGGTTGGGTGAGGGTTGTTTTGTTTTTTTTTGTTGTTGTCTTTTTTGTTTTTTGTAAAAACTTTTAAAAATTTTCAATAAAAAAAAAAAATATGTCCAAACCATCCTTAGTAGTGCAGGAAGCCACAGAGAGTCCGGAAGCATTTTACGCTCAGTTGCTTGAAGCCTACCAAATGTATACACCTATTGATCCAACAGAGCTTGACAATGTAGCCAAGGGTTGGCCATGGACTCCATGGACTTGCACTGTCAGGAATGCATACTTAGAGTCTATCATGCTAATGCTCTGAACCATTGTGCACAAATAAACCTGTTTTCTCCAACCCTTTGTGGTCTTTATTTATGTATTTATTTATGAGACTTATATACCGCTTTAAGTGCAAGCACTCTCTAAGTGGTGTACACCAGTAAGCAATGTATATATATATATATGATAATATGATAATGTATATATATATATATATATTTGTTTTCTGTATATATATTTACATTGCCCCCAACAATCTGGGTCCTCATTTTACCTACCTCGGAAGGATGGAAGGCTGAGTCAACCTTGAATCGGTGAGATTTGAACCGCTGACCTGCTGAACACAGTCAGCTAAAGTGGCCTGCAGTACTGCACTCTAACTGCTGCTCATTGTCTTTTGATGTAAGTATCATGGTTTTTCCACAACACTAATGCATTCTCTTTCCCCAAACTGCATTACTCTCTATATAGTGTGACAGCTGAAGTATTTTTATATGCTTCTTGAATAACTATTTTTCTTACAATATATATATATAATATAGAAAAAACAAACACCAGGATAAAAATAAAACAAACCTGTTTAATACAAACAAGTTTGTAGGTAAAAGAATTACCAAGCTTTCATCGGCCCGACTGCCAACGTCATCAGGGTTGGAATGCGCGTAATCGGCCCATTAGTTGTATTACTCTGCAATGTGCTAAGTTGATTCACATCTGGCAGCCTGTTGGTGGACCCGATGGTTATGCCCAGATCCTCCATTACTTTTCTAGCGCGCATGCCATACATACACACACACATACATACATTTCAAATACCTCATGTTGGTATCCCATAAGTCATCACACTAATAAACTTGAACTATTTAGAATTTATGTTTTTAATTAATTGATACACATGAATGTTAACACAATCCTCCACAGAAAAGTGTGCTTTAAAACATGCACAAATTGTACTAGTGACCCTTCCCCAATCTAGAACACATAAAATGCGATAACCCTCATCATTTCCAGTATAGCCAAAAGAGTTCTGAGTTCTCTCCCTGAAACTATTTCTGCAGATCCAGGATGCTCTGAGTGCATAGAGTTGCATACAGAGTAGCCCCAAAAGAACATACACTAAGTTTTGCCCAGCTCCTTTTTCATGCTTTGAAACACCTGAAGAAAAGTATAGTCTACTTTAATCAAGGGGATTTGACATTCTATTGACTCCAAGTTATCACAAAAATGTTGGACTAAACTTTTCAATATGGCGTCAACACCTATAGGTCCTTGGAGATCTTGCAGACTAAAAAGTAAAGCCCAGAAAGCATTTGTTCAAACATTCAAAAGATCCTTACATTCGCTGATACTATGTTTACTTATTACACACATTTAGAAATATATAGTCATGAGAAAATTTGGTTGTGTTATATTGCATGCTTCAGCAAGGTGGGTATATCTCTATCCAAAAAAGTTTCAGAATTTTTAATGTACTAAGAAAAAAGAAAAAATTACACCCCGTCCCCTGGTATTACTCAATTGCAGATTGCCCCATTTATTATTTATTGAAAATAAATTGCTCAGTTAGTTGAGATGGCATGAGGCTATCAAGATATATTCTGCTGAGGTTGCAGTCATGTTTTGGAATTAAAAAAACTGAATGCAACAGACAGGCATAGGGATACAGCCTGCGTGCACTGGATAGTATATGATCAGTCATGAATGCTTCAAAAATGCAAAGTATTGTTTGGCACTTCCTTTATTGGAGGATAAAAATGCAGTAACTAGTTGCCTTTCTGAAATATGAGATGCAGCAAAGCCAGATGCTAAAATCTTTCAGGAATAATTATGAGAAATTCTATTTTTCAGGAAACTTAAACCTATGCAGGCACTAATTTTAGCAGATATGTGCGCCTTTGATGCAATACCATTCCTCCTTAACATTTGAGAAAATTGCCACCAAGAGCCAACTCACATTATGGAATATTTTCTTACTTTCACTGTTTATACAAGGAAATTGATCAATCTGATCCAGAGATTAGTTTCACAGCCATGTGTTCTTTCCCACTAACCCATCTCATTGTTTAAGACACAGATTTAAGCTCTGAATTTAATTTTGTTCATTATCAAAAGGAAAAAACAGAGAGAACATCACAGGGGAATAAATCCTTTCACCCTCTATCTTGTCCATTGTTCTTCTTCTATTTATCTTGATTATTATTCTTTTAAAAAACTCATGCCTCCCCCAAATCATCATTGTAAAGCCAAAGCAGTCCTGAACATGGATTTTTAAAAAGGAATTACATCCAAAAATAGAAATACTCTTATTAGTGTATTTGAGAGATTGGCTCTGTTTCTCTAATGAGCCACTGAAGGGCCTCATGTCGTCCTTGTTGTTCAAGTTCTGCCCCAATCACTTCTCTGCATTTTCTGTGGTAGTCATTCAGCCAGTCACACTAAAAGGAAGGAAAAAGGGGAAAAAAAACTGTCTAGAAGAAAGATTAAAAAAATGGCAAGCCCGATGAAGGGATGGGACTTCACTTCTCCTTCATCACAGATCTGGTTAAAAAAACGGTTCTTCACAGTCCTTTGAAACCAGAGCGGGGGGGGTGGCATATAGATCTATGAGGCAACCTTGTTTGAGAGGACAGGCACCACTACACAGAGAATTGTGGGGCAGGATATAATGTTAAGAAATCTGACAAATGTGAGACTTTCATTTATTGCATGACACACGATTTTGTCATCTATTTGTTTAGAGATGTATGTATGTATGCATTTGTTGATTCCATTTCTATGATAGTAACAAAGGTTTTATCTGATTCCATAAATTAGATGCATAATTTACATACGATGTATAGAAGGCTGACTTATTTTATTTTGGTTTTGAGTTTTAAACTTGCCAGGGTTTACTATGAATAAATAGGGATTGTTCAGGCTCCTAATTACCTAGCCTTACTTTCAAAAATTCTGTTCTTATCCATTAAAAGCATCTGCGTAATTTGCTGTTGTTTTGTTCACTGGGTGCCCAATGCTCCCAGTAGTAGTAGTAGTAATAATAGCCTTTTAGGGAGAGGAATCAAGATACAGTATATTTCATTATTAAAGGTTTTTATACTTCTGCAGGAAGCTTATAATATTTCTCTTTAACGTATGTCCTGATTACATGCTTAGGAAATCCAGGACATTATAGTAAGATATAAGTGCAGCACATAATAATATTGTTAGCTCTAGTGAGGAATTGCATTCTTTTCTACTACATTACAGTTCATAGCTTGCTAAAGTTTCAGTACTATTGGCAAACTTTCTGCGGCTGTTATTCATACGTAAATCTACTCACATTGCATAAGCCCGTCCCCAAAGATGACTCTGCAGTTCCTCATTAACATCTCCAACTTTTTCCCAACCTTTAGTAGGTATTAACAGCATCTTCGCAGTTGTCTACCTCCTCCTTGGTAGTTCAGCAAATGTATATATTGCATGATAGCTACATTATGTTTGGTAACTTTTATAACTTGAACCACTACTGCACAATAACCTCAGTAGCTAAAAAATACCTCATATAACTTGCAAATAAATTTAATAAATAATTTTAATCTTTGTTTTAAACTTTGTATATCTTGTGTTTGTTTTGGGTGCTTGCAACATAGAAAAGCAGGGAAAATACCAATGTGTGATGTGGTTCCAGTAACATAAGGTGTGTGTCTTGTGTGTGTATGCGTGCCTATGTTTAAAACCCCCTTAAATTCATTCAGAATAGATAATGGAGGTTTTTATCTAATTTTCTTTGAATTAGTCATCTTAAGGTCGGGACTGTCTTCCTTTATATTAAATGTAATACACTGTATTCCTGAACTCTTGGTGAATTAGGAGATTTTCCTACCCAACCTCCTGAACTCCTTATACCCTGGTGTCATTTATTTTATCTTCATTTTATAACAGAAATGACTGAGTTAAGTTTGGCTGTAAATAAGAAATAAATATTGTCATTTTGGCTTGATTTCAAAGTTCAGAATAAAAGCTTCCAAATACACCATACTGCAATTTTACCCCTCTTACCTCTTTTTGAGTCAATAGATGAACAAGTATCATTTTAGTTTGGATTGGGACGAGGGTCAATGGTTCAAAAGTCAAACTCCCTTTGTTGCTGAAGTTATACTGTGAAGAAGAAAAGGCTACTTGGTCAGAAGAGGAGGTTTTTTTTCCTGAAAAAATCAGGAATATATCAAGAGGAACAGATATATGTATGGATAATTGCCAGACTGTCTTGCCTGTTCTAAAGAAATACACTTTAAAACAGACTTTAATAAAGCTCCCACTTGTTAAAAAATTTCCAACCAAGGAATCTAGTATGAAAGTATGTAGGCATAGTGAAATTAATATTTCTGTTCTGATCAAATGTAAAATGTATGGGTTTTGTCAGCAAATGGGTAAGTTGAATAGTCAAATTCTGTGAATTAGTGAGCATACTGGTCATGTTAGGGTGCTCTCACAAAATGGTTATCATGCCAGCTTCAAAATCAGTTTTGATGTTGTTTTTTATGACCTGCTTCAATCTCAGCTCAGCTTACTTTGCATGTTCTTAATGCATGGAACTATAGGTAGCCACCATTTTACCTCCTATGTAATGGGTGCCAATTTCCCATTAATTTTCTTAAATAAAAAGAATCAAACTTAACAGGTATCAAAGATGTTCAAATGCAGTTGGTGTCCAAAGCCCTCATACTGTGCATCCGAGGGAAGAACACATGAAAAGTAGAATACATTCCAAAATCATGTTGTGTTCTGAGCCATATGCTGGGAACTAAGTATACTGTTACATGAAAGCAGCAGCCCCCAACCTTTTGGACACTAGGGACCGGTTCTGTGGAGAGTTTTTTTTTCTGAAGACTGGAGGGGGCATGGTTTTGTGTGTTGCCTACATCCCGTGAATGGGGTTTCGCTTGTTTGCGCGGACCGGTTTCTGGCATGCCGTGGACCGGTGCCAGTCCACGGACCAGGGATTGGGGACCCCTGCATTAAAGGGCTTATTTATTTTGATTAAACTTCTAAATAGACCATCAGGGAGGCATTGCACATTAAAATCATGTCCTGGAGATGCTGAAGGATCAATTACCTTTGTTTTAGCCGGAACAACAATGACAACATTTTCAATTCGGATCCCAAAAGAGCCATCTTCATAATAACCTGGTTCTATAGAGACACAATTAAGGGAAAAAACATTTAGAATAAAACACTCACAAATAAGAGCAAAACTCTCACGAGTAAGAAATATTCAAGTATTTATTGGCCAACAGCTCCTCAAATTTCATATAGTTGATTAAAAAAAAGTTATGTTTCATGAATATAGGATCATGTCAGGTCTCAGTGCATACAAGATGGGTTGATAAATCATTCCAGGGATAAACATCTGTGACCTAATCTAAGAAAACATATTTGAGATGACTCTTGTCAGAAACTGAATAACTGACCTTACAGAACTATTTTATTGATTATTGAAATAAAGCACGTACAAAAAAGTCTGAATATTTGAAGACATTTTAAAAATACAAAATAGTACGATAATTGCATTATTCATGTTTATTTTTTTGAGAAAATACCACTGCATTCTTGTCCTTCCCTGTAAAATATGTGGAACCAAAAAGTATGCAAGGGTTAAACATTTTTATATACATATTCCAAAAGTTAAAAAAAGAGCAGAACACATTTGCCCAAAAGGGTCTATAGCTATTTTCATATAACAATCAACAGGGATAAGTTACCATCAGAAACAATCATTCCCGCTTCCAGAGGTTCATCTGCAAATGTTTTGTAGCTAATGCCGCATGGACCTTCATGTACATTGAGGAAAGCACCAACTCCATGACCTGTACCATGCAAGTAATCTAAGCCTTGATCCCACAATGCAGAGCGAGCAAAGGAATCCAGGAGATGACCTATATATGAAGGCAAAAGTTACCAAGATACAAATATAACAACTCCAAACTATCCTTTTTTCTAGTTATATTTTTACTCTATAATCAAGAAGATTGTAATAGGAAATGGCTTGGGGAACATTTTGTTTCTCCTCTGGGACCTGATGATCTGGCCATTATGTCTATTGATTTTTTCGTAAATTAATTCTCTAAAGTAATTAGTGATGATCTATATTAATTATCTGAACAGAATTTGTGATACTCTGAATTTAATATCAGAGATGAAAGATGGTCATACCATGTCTAGCATCACAAATTATTTCTAGTTTAAAGAATTAAATTTGGAAAACTTTCCAGAATAGCATGACCCAGAGGAGAAACTAAATACTGTGGAATAGGAATTGCACACAAAATAACAAAGACAAGAGTTTACTTTATTAAAATTTCAATGATAACATACTGAAAGTACAAACACCCAATATACACACCAGCTAAAAGCTTCTGTAACAGTCTGGTGAGATGTTATTGTTTATAAACCCTAATTCATATTTTAATGCAGTTAATCAATTCTGGACTAGGAAAAATATTGTTAATACATTGTTAATACAATGAGTGAATGCCCCATGAGACACAATAGGGGACCAAAGTCACCAAGTGAATCATTGAGAGCTGAGCCACTCAAAGCTACTCAGGATACGAATTAAACTCTATTGACATATGTACACTTCCAATCTCTTGGGCTGAATGCCCTGAATATCTCCTTTCAATTCCAACTAAATAATGAAAATGAAGATACTGAAAAATAATTTTAAAAAACCTCAACCTTTGGTTCCATTAGGAAATATGGCTGCACTGACTGCTATGTGGCCCTTCAGGACGTAGGTAAAACACTCCTGCAAAAGAAAGAAAACACAGTAAATAAAGCAAATTAAAACAAATGTCTAATTATTTGTGGCCCAGTCCATTTTATAAACATTTCTGGGCTGATATTTGTCAATATATTTGAGGTTGCAGTTATTTTTGATGGATAATAAAGATAATAAAGAGCAGTATTAGTCTCTCTAAGACTAATAGGGATAGAGGCTGTTTACTGAAAGACCCAGCTTTCATATAATCAGTCTTTACGTGGACTTTCCAAAAAATGTTCTCCTTGGCTCTGCTATATATTTGTATTAAGAATTTCTGTCATTGACCAGAATAAAATTATTAAGTTATGCCAGTACACTGCATATACTTAATTTTAGAGATATGGCAATGATGCATTGGTTTGTGAAGTGGGTGACTAAAGCCAAAGTACCTTGAAATGATTTGAGGATGCAGAGAGGATGAATGAGGTACAAATTGCAAAGAATGAATGGGTTGAAAGGAAGGGGGAAACCAAGGCAGTCATGATTAGTTGGAGTTGATGAGTTCCTCAAA
The DNA here is from genome assembly GCF_016545835.1 of Crotalus tigris. Lineage (NCBI taxonomy): Eukaryota > Metazoa > Chordata > Lepidosauria > Squamata > Viperidae > Crotalus > Crotalus tigris. The sequence goes on from NW_024100491.1 coordinate 233,378, forward strand.
AAAGCAAAATGAGAAGTTTAAGGTGCTATATGGATGCGGAGAAAGCAAGGATGAGTTGCAATAGCTAAAAAGATACAGAGATATAATAAATTGTGTGTATAAACTAGTTTTAGATGTATTTCTTTTTGTTACCTTCCTTCAGTTTTCTTTTCTGACTACGTACTCTTTTTCTTGATTTATACAATGTTGCTTAGACCAAAAGAATAGCATTGAATGTATTAACTTAAAAATAAAAAAATAGGATTCATTAACTTGCTGCATCTCTTCAAAGTAGGTATAAAAATAATTAGCTTAATATCTACTGGAAAATAGAAAAAACTGGAAACAAATTGATATATGCTGATTTTATTTTTAGAACATTATTTTTCCCCAACACCAAACTGTAGTTACATTGTTGACAAAATAGAATTTTCTCTTCATTTTCTTTCTTTTCTCTTCATCTTCAGTTATTTGTGCAAAGATTTGAGTTAACTTCAAAACAAATCATGGACTAATTGCACTGACAAGATCATTAATGTCAAATTGATCAAAATAAAAGGTAAATTGTAATGCCCTATGGATAAAAATGATGTACAGCTTATGTTCAGTGGTGCTGCAGAAGATAGGATAATAAACACACCAGCTGGGCAACACAATAGCTAGGGATCTGTGAATCTACTACTGACATAGTCAGCCAATCAACTATATACACAGACAGAGCTGGGCTAATACAGAAATGCTGGAACAGGATTCACTTGTACATATGATTTGGAAAAATGTATAGTATACTTTGAGGATGCATGATACGAGCTAGCTAGGTATAGGAGGACTCGGGAGTGCACAAGATGACATCTTAACTCTGTTGAATTACTTGTTTGCTGTTTCCCTAGTTTAATGGTTTCCAGATATCTTTCAAAGAATTACTCCTTCCTTATGGAAGCTGGCATCCATGTTGGTGAATGGCCTTGGATGCCTAAGGTTGGATATGTTACCTATAACATTTAAGGGATAATTCATATTATCAGATTTGATTTTCAAATAGTTCCCTACGTTAAATTAATGCAATCTAGCAAATTATGTAACCTATAATGTTTACTGATTAAGAGAGGCAATTAGGAAAAAATATTTTGAATACCTTCTCATACATCGATGGGGTACCAAAATGCATAGTCCTTGTCACATCTGTAGTTCCATCCCTTCAATAAAAAAGAACAAAAAGAAATTCTAAAAAAGATGTTGCCAATATTATAAGATTAAAAACCAGATTCAAATTCTAATAACTAATACACAGTGAAGGAAATATATTTTGTGGATGTTTTCAAACAGTTTTATAAAATGAATAAGATTCCACTAGAATAGCCACTGCTTGCCCTGATAAGAGGCCTTTTCATTACTGAGAGGTAGTGCTATATAATGAAATTATCTCACATAGACACTGAAAGACCACTGGCTCTCTTTCAGCATTTTAAGTTTGAATAAGATTATTCATAAAGGAACTCTATGCATCAGTCTTCCTTTGGAAACTAAAATGTAGAAATTGTCTACCACAGTGATCCTCAACCTTTCTAATGCCGTGACCCCATGTTGTGGTGACCCCCAAGTGGGTGTGGCCACCAATAAGAGTAGGACAGCTAGGGAAAAGGGAAAAAAATGGCGGACAGCATGGTTTGGTGACCCCCGTGAAATGGTCATTCGACCCCAAATGGGGTCCCGACCCACAGGTTGAGAACCACTGGTCTACCACATGGCAGAATGAATAAATAATCAATAGATACTGTCATGCTTATTTTTCTACTTTGCATTACTATTATTAACTTTATAATATTTTTATTTTTTCATATAGATGAAAAGATGTTCCTATCTTTCACGAAATACAATTTGTTTTAATTGGGCTTTGTTACCATCATGCAGCCTGGTTCAGGCAACATGCTAAACGATAACAGGCATTAGAAACAACAATGAATGGATGTTTGAAACATACTAAGCCAAAACAAAGAAATAACATTATGAATCTAGTCAATATACTTGAATTGTTTTGATTTATAACTTGGAATATGCCTAGCAGACCTTCAAGGTGGTCTAAAATGTAAACACAGAGAGTGGAATGGCAAAACAGAAAAAATAACTGCAGCAGTATTGATTTTCAACACATATTAGCAGATGATCTTCAAACTCCTGAACTACAAAGTTTCTCCAGAATTCTGAGATGTCCTACAGATCCACAAATATTTCAGCTACAAGATGATACTGAAAAACTTTTAAAATTAATTTTAAACACATTTTAAAAATGTAATGCTACAACTTTCAAAAATTTGTCTTCCTGCCCCCTTAAACCTGTATGCTCAAAAGCACTTTCTTACTAGTTTGTCAGTATACTAGAGCAAAATAAAAAGGAAAGGAAATTCTATTCTAACCAATCTATTGCATAGCCCTCTGGCCTTTTGGGCATTCGCATCTTTCCTGCTCTCTGCCTATGGAACATTTCAGCCTGGAAAGCTGTCTGCATGTTCTTGTTGTTAGCCCAAAGCTGTTCAGAATGTTTAGGAGCAAGAGACTTGGCTTCAACACAAGAAGCTTTACTGAATGATCTAAGTTCTTCCTAATTCTGCAATGCATGCAAGGATGTCTCTTTATGTAAGACTACAGCAGCATTTCATAGACCAGTTATTTGGCACTCATAAAATAAAAGCTATACAATAAATTGCCTTGTGTTGAACCAATCAACACTGGAGAAACAAATCATGTTAACATAGTATAAAGGGAAAAATTTAGGGGCGTGTGCTTCCACAGATCTCAACCTAAATATGTAGGAATTATCTCTGATCAAAGTGTTGATATGATTTGATTAAGTTTACTGATTCTACTTCATTCAATTCCAAAAATCAACTGCTCAAATTCAAAAGTTTGAAGGAATTCCACCAAATTCAATTTGGAAATTTAATCCAAATTATCAGTTCAAATTCAATAATTACGAGCGACTTAAGATTACAAAGCCAGAAGAATCTACAGTAAGCAAAATTCTGATCATCTATAGTGGTAGGGGATATAAGTAGGTGTATAACAATCACTGATACCAAACAAAGTAGAAAGCAAATATTAAAATTCTTTAGAATGTATTGGATGTTTGGCAAACAGTAAAAAACAAGTGGATGCAAAAACTTGAACATCTGGATCCAGTGGGAGAAATTTTCAAAGTTCGGCTAATACTATTGTTTTATCTACTTGCTGGATTATTCCTAGAAATAATAGAATCTTGCCTTAGTCTTTATTTAGGAGACTAGTCTTGTAAAAGCAATCCTTTTATCTCTATGATTCCTCAGAAGCCTTTACTAATCTGGTATATTTTGTATGGCCTGGACAGCAATTCTAAGACTCAGTGCGGATTCTGAGGACTGTTACCAACCTATTTGGGAAGTAAGATGTTAGGAACGGCTCTTTTGTAGGTTATACACACTTTGGCAGAAAATGTGTGACCTTAAGTTATTTCAGTCCACTTACCACTTCATCAGCATGGATGGACATTAGACTGAAGTAAAAAAAATTTCCAAGTTTGTTATATTCAGAGTTCCAGACACTTTGCCCCGCTTAGGTCATGACTTGACCTGAAAAGTCCTACCATTAACTTTGCAGCCTCAGCTAGTTCAGTTCTGCTGTGCTTACAGCTTGGAAAATATCATGGATGGCTAACTCATTATTCTCAAGTGGCTGCTTCTCTTTGTAAATCTGAAGGAACCAATAATTAGACTGTCTGACAAGAGAAAGATCCCATTGTATGTCTTATCAAAGAACATTCACACAGCTCCCATTCAAACGCCCGCTAAGAATGTTGGCTAGCAAAAATGTCAAAATTCTGAAGAAACAATTTTCCCCTAAAGAGCAGGTCAGGTCTGCAACATTCTTCAAACTTGAGTAAAACAGTTTAAATCTTTATTAAATCTTTCCAAAATACTCTAAGAGAGTAGGCTACAATTCAAGTCATCCTCAGGTCAACTCTCATTCTGCCATGAGCTCAGTAGGTAGCTTTGGGTATGTTGTTCTCTTACCACCTCAGTTTCCCATATGCCATAAGAAGAAGATTGCTTTTTTGCAGGATTACAACTATAAGATTGATGGTAAATACACTGAATGCTGAAATGCTACAAACGTTAAGCATTCTTAGTGAGCCATAGTGGCACAGTGGTTAAAATGAAGGATTGCAGGCTAATTCTGCTGACTGCCAGCAGTTCGATCCTGACCAGCTGAAGGTTGACTCAGCCTTCTATCCTTTCAAGATCAATAAAATGAGGATACAGATTGTTGGAGGCAATATGCTGACTCTAAACCACTTAGAGAGAGCCATAAAGCACTGTGAAATGGTATATAAGTCTAAGTGCTATTGCTATTCTAGCCTTAACCAATCTTTAACAAATTTATATTTATCTGTCAAACTAACATCATTAAAACCTCTGTATGTTATCCTGTAACATAATATCTAGGCAGATGTTACATCTATTTCAAACTTGATCCATCATAAGGAAAACAAAGCTAAACTAAAAACAAAATTTAATTTAAAAGGTTGCCATAAATTGCAATGGAAATTTATTTTTTCTGCAAAGTTTGATTATGTCTTTCATTAAAATATGTCAGAGGTTTCTCTACCATTTATAGCCTCTTAAGCATCCCTTAAGCTAAACTTAAGCAAATAATGTTATTCTAATGTTTTGCCCACTGCAATATTTTATTATTTTTTATTTACAGGAAACATATGTTCAGAAAAAAATGGTCTCTGATATTGCATTATTTTAGCAGTATTCTAGTATGGCAAATATCAATATTTGCATTCCAACAAAACAAAACAAAAACAAAAAGTCTGCTAAAATATTAACTGCCCAGTCATTGGAGTTCAGGTCCAGCAACCATACAAAGAAGAAGTCATAATGGAATAGAAGATGAAATAAATTAATTGCTAGTTTAAAAAAAAAACCTTTCCCCACCTTTGTCAGAATAACAATAATTGAACTCATTATTTTTTCACTAAGTTTCTTCAGAACAAATCTGAGATGATTTAAAGAGTTTATACCTACTTAATATAGATCAGAAAAGGGACTTAATGTTGTAATAGGCTTATTGGTTTAAAATAGGAGCATAAGCTGTAAGAATAATAACCCACTTACTTGTATTGAGCACCAGAATCCAAGAGATAAATCTCATTCAAGGACAAAGTTCTATTTGTTTCAGGAGAAGGCCTATACAATAATAATAGCGATAACAATAACAATAATAATATAATTTATTGTTTCAACATTGTTTCAGGAATGCTTAAATTATACAGTTAGATGATTAACTTTGCTATGCATGTACCATGCTTAGCATTAACAGAGTTGGTTGGTCTGTTACATATACTAGTCTAAGTATCTACAAAGTTCATGTATAACTAAGACCTGGATGGCTTGGAGGGACTGTTCTCTCTCATAAACCTGACATCAACCAAAAGTTCAGGGCAGAGGTGGTGGAATAGCTACTATCATCTAGTACACACCTGTTTCCTTGAGGAAGAAACTTGTCCTGTTGATGTTAAATAAAGTAGTGGTCAACACTTTCCTCAAGAAGCCATCATTGAACTCAACCATATTGGAAACTTCCATCCTGTTTCCAACTTTTTCTTTTGGGGAAAGATAGTTGAGAAAATGATTGCCCTCAGTGGTAGGATTCAAATATGTGAACAACCGGTTCTCTGTATGAATGCTGCTTCCAGAAGTCCATTCTGGGCCTGGGCAACAAAAAATTAGCTTCCAGTTCTTCCGAAGTGGTACAAACTGGCTGAATCCCACCTCTGGTTGCCCTGTAGCTTCAGAGAACCCTGGAGGAAGTAAATTATCTGAACCCCCTTTTAGTCAGGTTTCAGATCTTGCTGATTAAACAGCATTCACTGCTCTTGTGGATAACATTTGGCAGGAGCAGGATGGGTCTGGTATATCTATCCTGTTCTCTTTGATCTCTTCCTTCTGGGTGAGGTGCCTTGGAGTTCAGATGTCTCTCTTTTTCACTTTAAAACTATATAAAACTTTTGGGGTTATCTAATTTCCCCACTGAAATATGATAAGTATGCTGATGATTCCCAATTCTACATTTCTACCATAGGCAACCAAGTGAGGTTATGGATGCGTTGTCTTGGTGTCTGGAAGCTGGAAGCTGGGGGGGGGGAGGCAAATGGAGAACTGCAGGCTTTAGCTTAATCCCTAGCAAGACTGAATGGCATTGTGTTTGAGGGTCCTTAGATATGGTGATTTTCCACTTGGGATTCCTCCTTGACTTGCTCTTAAAGGAACACATGGAAACTTTGGTTAGGAGAGTTTTAGCACTTCTTTTTCTGCACTAATTGAATTAGTTAGTCAATCATGGCTTGGTCACCTCCTGAATAAATTTATAGCTCTCCCAGATAAACCAAATAAGAAATACAATCAGGTAATGTAATTCCATTTTATTCCCAGGCTACATTAACAGAATCTTACAAGTCTTTAAATTCAAATCTCTTGCCATCACTTTTAACAGTCTATTAGGGCAGACCCTTTTAAAGTTTCTTTCTTGGCCATTAAGCACTGAGAACTCCTCCTCTTTTATCTGCTCAGGTCCTAGGCAGTGTTTTTTCCCCTTGTCCCTCAAAGTCATTCCATCATATCATTACAGAAGGCTGTCCCCATGAGGCTGGCCTTGAACAACATCTGGGAGCTTCAATTGGTTCAGAATGCAAAGGTGTGGGCAGCTATCGGCTCACTTTGATGTACTCTGCGTCAACTCAAGATGATAGTTATCATTAGAATTGGAAACTTTACTATGTAATAGTGATGAACATATTATTGTTAAGGTTTACAAAATGTTATTCAAATTGAATTTGGAAAGTGAACATGTAAAACATTGTATGATTCAGTGGGCAAGGAATTTGGGGTATAATGTGATGCTTGAACAATGGAGAATATATGGACGAAAGGCTTAAAATTCACACTAAATTACAATTTAAAAGAATTTTTTTATAAGATAATGTATCATTGGTATTTAACAGATAGGTTATCTAGAATGCATGAAGATATCTCAAATGACTGTTGGAAATGTAAATGTAAAGAAGGTACTTTTTATCACTTATGGTGGACATGTGAAAAAGCAAAGAAATATTGGAGTAAGATTCATATTCTAATACAGAAAATTCTTAAAGTGAATGTAAAGATAAAACCATAAACTTATGGGCCTAATGGAAAAAGACTTGGAAAAAAATTGAAATTCTGATTTTATATATGTTGACGGCAGCAAGATTACTTTATGCACAAAAATGGAAAAATGTTTCGATTCCCACCATGGATGAATGGCTACAAAAGTTGATGGAGTTAGCAGAGATGGCTAAATTGAGTGTTCTGATCAAAGAAAAGCACACAAGTACTTTTGTCTCTACTTGGAAGCCGCTTCTGGACTTTGTGCTTTGATTTGGGGTTTTACTGATTAGATTGATTTGTTATTATAGAAATGGCTAGTTTATACTATTATGGAAAAGTAAAAAGTTGAGGTTGGATGCTAAGGTCTTATTTTACTGTAACAGAGGGAGTCGGAAGTCAATGCCTTTTTTTCTTTTTTCCCTCCTATTCTATACGTCTCTTTTTCCTTTCTCCTTTCCCTTTGATCCCTACTTCTTGCTTTTGTATTTTCGTATTTTATACTATAAGCTAATAATATATATATATGTTGAAGGAAGTCTTTTGCAGCATGGAGCCAGATTATTAGTGCATTGTTTGTTTGTTTATACAATGTATTAGCTACACGGTAACTCTCTGTGGTCATTTCTACCAATCCCTTTCAATCAGGCAGGAAAGATATTCTGCGGCATTCTTTATCTATTGGAAGAATATCATCTTGTGGAGCCCAGAAAGTGAGATTCTTCCCTCAGAGCACTTGCCCTTCAGAACATCTTATCTTCAAAGATTAGATTAGCTATGACTCTTGCAAGCCTTCCAAAAAGCTTTAAAAATTTGGATCTGTTCCCGGGCAATGGAGTTTAGGTTAGCTGGACTCTGTGGGATGTTCATTGTTTATCAGGTGTGGTTTTTTTTATCTCAGCACTTATTATACATTTTCTATATTTTTTATTTATTTCTTATTTTGTAAAGTGTTTTTACATGTTGTTAGCTACCCAGAATTGCTATAATGAAATGGGAGATGAGAGGCTGTAAACATTTAAATAAATAAATTATTGACAACTTAATTCCTTGGATTGAACTCTCATGTAGTGTATTGTATTTGCATACTTTGAAGAAATAGGTAAATAGAGAGTAAGCAGCCTAGGCATGGTAGTTCCTTTTCCTTCATCTTTAACCATCATTTAAATCTGTTTTAGTTTCTATTCCAAAGCAAGGTCTCTGACCAAGACTCAGCTGTTCACTGAAACTATTTTTAAGCCTTCTTTTAAAAGGCAGTTTTCCAAATTCTAAGTCATGCAGTCCTTGGCAACAGGGATAATAAGCCTCACATTTTGGACTTTTATGGCAATAATCACAAGGATTCCATTTTGACAGTAATAATTTTGAACACACAAATAGCTAGAAGAGAAAGCAACCAATCTTAAAGCCAATTTCTATCTCTACCTGATTATGGCACAAGTCAGATTCTTCTTTGTTATTTCTTCCACAAACAGGTATAAAGAAATCCCAAGACAGTATGAAGATTCTAATTCTCTAATCCCCACATAAACTAAATAGCCAGAAGTCTAGATTAAGGCTACCACTGATGGAGATTATCATTTCAGGTATAAGAAGCCTCAAATGACATAAGGGTTATATTTGATGAGTTGGAATGTGAGGAAAAGGTTTGCTCTTTGCAATCCAGTTATAGTAATCAATTTATCCCTTAATTTGAACTAAGCTGCTAGATACTATCATGCTAGTTGTCCTTTTGGTTATACAATCAGCAGTGAGGTGCAAGGATTTTTATTGCTCTTACTTGTAATGAATGATAGCACCATTTGGGCCTGTACTTGAAATGGTAGCAAAGCTCAAGTCAACGAAGTTCTCTTGCTGGCTGAAAAAGACATACATGTCATGAAAAAAAACAAATCTCTGAGGAAAGCCTCAGATTCTTCCTAGTCATGTTTCCTTTAGCTGCCTCTTCTGTATCCTATTTGCCTATTCTCTTTCCCCTTAGCTGGGTGGGGTTTGAACTGCTAAGAACTATTATAGGGAGAAGGTACACAACTATGAATTCTAAGAAACCAAGACCAACCAAAGTCTTCATCTTTCACTACTCTAGTTCAGTGAGGACAGTTTCTGGAGATGTGGAACCTAATAACTTAGTCATGCAAGCCAGGATTTGTTCAGCTTATTCTAGAACAGTGGTTCTCAATATGTGGTCCGCAGACTTCTAGGACAGGCCACGATGTCTTCATGAGAGTCTGCGAAGGATTGAAGAAATGTTATGATTTAAATTTGAGTTAAGTCTTGGTGGTCCGTGGCCATGGTCCAGGACCACAAAAGGTATTTAAAGGGGGTCTGTGGTTGAGAACCACTGCTCTAGATTAATAATAAGGTAGTAAATCAACCAAGATTTGGAAAGCTGAAATGGAGGGGGAATTAGGCACTAATTAATGGTCCCTTTAGGGTCTCCATCCACTAACAACAGTTAAATGTTAGCTGGACTGCTTCAGAATAGGTCTATACTCAAGTTTATTAATTTTGTCTTAAAAGTAGAGTTTACACTCCACAAAACATTGTAATTTCTAAAATTAAAAATGGCTGAAATCTTGAAAGACTGCCAAATGGCACAATATTATCTGCTCCCACATGAAATCTCATGAGATTTCGTGGCTTATTTTTAAAAGAACAATGTCATTTTTTTGGCATGTGCAAATGTTTTCATTTTTGGCATGTGAAATCATCTAACAGTCGCTGCCACCTCTACAGTTGACTGAACCTGGACTGCAGTAACCCAGGACATCCCACGTGAGTCTTTTTCTTACCTACGAAATTCCTCTGCTTTATCTGCTGCTATGATTTCCGTAACGTTGCCTTTGGGAACCTGGCAAGGATCAGACAAAGTAGTATTAAATCAATATAATAGCATAACCTCAGTCAGACTTCTTTATTTTTTGCATTTTTTCTGATATGCCATTGTTAGCTTCCCTCCATTACATATTAGTATTCAATATGTGGACTAATAATTACAAAATGCCTATGCATCAGTTATGAAGAATATACCGTATATGCCGGTGTATAAGGCGACTTCCGGAAGCGCTAAAATCGGCGCCAAGGACGGGGGTCGTCTTATACACCGGAAATACTGGTAGTTTCCGGCGTATAAGATGACGTTCTAGGAAGGCGACTCGGCGACAAAGACGGGGGTCGTCTTATACGCCGGGTCGCCTTGTACGCCGGCATATACGGTATCTCAATGACATAATTGGGAATATTCCGTATTGGACATGGAATGGAAATTGCATTGTTTGCTCTTATGGATGACTTGTGGTAGGGTTTGGAGAGAGGATTGTGACTATTTTTATCCTATTGGACATTCACTACTAATAATACTAATAGAACAGCTTTTAACACTATTGACCACACTATCCTTTAGCACCACCTATGAGAGTTGGAAGCACCATTTTACAGTCCTTCTGTTCTTTCCTGAATTGCAAATTCTGTTGGTGATGAAAGGGGGGGGGGAGAGGACAGTTCCTTATTCATTTTCTTGTGTCCCAGAGTTTGGTATTTTCTCAACTCTTAACATCTGCATAGCTGGATATAAAGACTGGAAGTGTCACCCAACATTTCAGAATGAGGTATCATCAATAGGCAAGTGATACCCAGTACCTTCACTGTGTGCCAAATGAAAGATGGCAGAACACACAATGCCTGGAAACCTTCAGGATATGAATGGGGAGAAATAGGTACAGGTTCAACCCAAACAAGACAAAATGGCTATTTATTAAGAAACTTACTGATTGCAGGATAACAGGTTGTGCTCCCCTGGAATGTAGGCCCATAACTTGATGCCCCTTCTAGACTCAGAGAACACATTGTACCTCTGTTCAGGACCCACAATAGTCATTACCCATAAAGGCCTACATGGCTCAAGGTTGGTTATGTCTTTCCTAGATCCATGATGCTGTTATGCTATTTATGTAAGCATTCACTCCAAGTAATACTCCTCTCATAAAAATAGTCCACATAACTGTACCTCCTTCTCCAGCCAATTAAACAGCTCACACAATGCAACAGCATCTTTAATCTGTTATTAAAAGAAGGAGAAATAAAACAGTTAAAAGTGTACAAGAATTTGGAAAAATCCACCCAGCGGTTACCATATATTTTCAGCAATCAATTGCAATGAAAGCAATTCTTCCCACAATATCTCATTATTTCAGCTTTTTGCACCAAAGGCTGTTGCTTTAGGAAACTAGGAGGATCACTTACATGAGCCTTCCTCATGCCTTCCGCTTCTGTCACATTCTTCACAGCTTTGGCTATACAGATGGGAGTGTAGGGGGTGAGGTAGCGGTGATCCTGAAACATGGACAAAACAAAGCAGAGTTTGGTCAGGCCTCTAATAGTCTAGGTGTGGCATGACATGGTCACTACAGTAAGCTACATTTTCTTCAACATCCTATCTGTGCTTGGATCAAAATCTGATAATTTACTCATTCCCAGACTCTGTCTGTTTTGCATTTATATCCTTGAACAAATCTCAGAGCATCAAAATGCTAAAAGAAAAGAAACAAAAGGATGGAGCTTTTAAAGTATTTTGGCGCATTTTTTCTCCCATGTGTGAGAGGTAAATGTAAACAGCAGAATAAAATAGCAATATTAAGGCTTGAAATTGAGAGACATGATCATGGAATAAATCTTTAATCAAAAATAATTTAAATTCCCAAGGTCAGAAGAACTGCATAATTAGGTTGCTGTAGGAACTTGCTAATGGCCTCACCAAATCTTTATGTATCATCTGCAAAAATCCTGGAGAATTGGCAGACAACTAAAGGAGAGAAAATGTTGTTCCTATATTCAATAAGGGGAAAAAGGAAGATCCAAGGAATTATCAATCTAGAACATACCACAAATTAATTTGCATACATCTTGAAAACGATGTGGTAATTGCCAGATGCCAGCATGGATTAAACAGTGAGGATTACCAAATCAATCTTACCTTCTTTCTTTTTTCAAAAAGTCAGATAACCTTTGTTGAACTTTTACAAATATAATTAATTTCAGGAAGGTATTAAATACAGTTCTTCATGATGTTCTGATTAGCAAACTAGTTAAATGTAAGCATTAATTGATTAATTAGTTGTAAGCATTTAAATTAAGGAGAAACAGGTTCAGGCCTTGGTCATGTAAATTTTTTTGTATTAATGACTTAGTGAAAAAAGTGGAGGGGATGCTTCTTCTATCTGCGGAATGGTAGAAGCTGGGTAAATGAGGGAATCAAAATGATCTTCATAGATTAGATGAAAGGGCTGAAGGTAAGAGAATGACATTTGAAAGACAAAATTTCTGACTAAGAAAATCAAGTGCACTGAGAATACGGAATTTGATAAGAACGTTTGTAAAGAGGGTTTTGGAAGTAGAATATGGCAACAAAATCAGACAAATATAATTTTAGGCTGCTGAGTTTCTTTATTATTAGAATTATAAAATAAATAAATATTTTGTGTCTGTCTCCATCTCTCTCTCTCTCTGTTTTAGATGCTGATAACCTCACCTGCCCGTCTTTTTCTAATCCAACACACTTCTTCAATAAATTATTTTAATTTGCTAGTCATTTCATCCATCCAAAAAGCCTTAGCAGCTTCTGAGATCTTGGTTTCAGACATAAATTAGTATGTACACACCTTGGGAATGGCCTGAGTTAGAGCATAGCTGGCTTTATCACTGAGCCAAACTTTCTCATGTGGAGAAAGAGATTCACAAATTGATTTCAGAACTGTCAGGACGGAATCGTATGGCAGAATTTGTATGTGCAATTCAGGGTCCTGAGCAGAATCCAAAAACAGATGCTCTCTCACATTTGAATCTATTAAGTGATTGCCACCAATGAACAACCTAAAAGAGAAGAGTGAGAAAAGAAGCAAAAGATGACATTTCTGGGATAATCTACCCCTTTAATACAGGAGCGACAACTGTCTTTACATTTATGGAAGGTCATTGGGAAAGTCCTAAAGAGCTTGATGTCTTTTATTCATAAATTACTACATTACCTTTAAGATAATAACTCTCATAAAAGTAAATTTAAGAAATATTAATTAGGGATGATATCCAAAACAGAATCTATTCAGGGTACAGTTTAACCTTTGTTCAAATTTTAAGTTTCATACCGTACATAACATTCTGTTCAAGTCACCCTAAAGCACACTTCTTAAAAAGCAAGCAATATAATGTTATATGGTAATTTTCTACATAAACAATGTTTGAGTAAAAAGTGGTGAAGTCTATCAGGCGCTGGATAATGTTTCTGTTAATAAAAGCTAAGACAAACATGAAGCAGAAATTAGTACAGAAAATCAATCAAGAGCTTCAAAAAATAAAATAAAATTGCTTAATGGGCTTTAAAGGCATCCTATATTACATCCATTAATACTGATTTAGAAATACATATACCTGTTAATAGAAACACTTTGTTTTTAAAGATTTTATGTACATTTTAAAAAATAAAATACCAGTCAGACACGACTTCGCAACTAACAACAAATTAGTAAAATTACTGAGAAAGCTATAGTTCTTCTTACCTGATAGTGTCTTTCCCTATGATAGCATAAGCAAAGAACACTGGATTGTATTCCACGTCAGACCCTCTAAGATTAAAAAGCCCTGTATCATAATAAAAAGGTAGTGTTACAGCCTTGATTAACATCCAACCAGCCTTCTTTTAACCAACATCCTGATCCAGATAAAATTTCTGGATCCTTTCAAAGCTTCTGCCACAAGATGGCACTATTAGGCTGCACTGAAAATGCTTTTCGCTCAACTCAAATTAAAATGAGAATCAAATGGCATCAAATTTAGTTTTGAACTGGCCTTCTTTTCTGAATCCTGATTTATAGCAGCCCACCCAAAGCCTCAACATAGCTTTAGCCTAAGAAAAGTCACTGAAGCCTTACTTTAGACAGATATACAGCTTTGCTGTTAGCTCTATGTATGGGAGTCTTGGAAGAGTACCCCATTATCTTCAAGAGCTAGGGATTTTTCATCCATCTAATGCTGAGTGCTTAGCATTACTGGGGACCACCAGCCTCCCTTTCTTCATTGTTAATTGCATTGATCAGCTAATTCCTCTGATCTCTGCATTTCAAAAGGATTGCTAATGACCAGCTAGATTTTCATACTGTACTAAGAAATTTCCTGACAGTTAGAACAATTAACCAGTGGAACAATCTGCCTCCAGAAGCGGTGAATGCTCCAACACTGGAAGTTTTTAAGAAGAGAGTAGACAGCCATTTGTCCGAAATGGTATAGGGTTTCCTGCCTGAGCAAGGGGTTGGACTAGATGACCTCCAAGGTCCCTTCCATCATCATCATCATCATTATTATTATTATTATTATTATTATTATTATTATTATTATTATTATTATTATTATATCTAGGATTATGATGTTATGGAAAGTCAGCTATGTGATTTATAAATCTTGGTTTTAGGCATACTATATTTTACGAGTTCAGCCTATCATGTTTTTTTTTTCAACAAGTATGACCATAGGCAAACTATGGTCTAAGAAAAAAATGGAGTTATACTCCGGACATATTGCAGGACATATTTTCACTGCCAATGCACAGAAATCACTCAACAGCAATAAAATAATGCTGAATGGCCCCGTACTGATACTTACAAGCCACATCATCCAAAGCTGTCACAACAAACCAGAGAGCCTTCCTCTCAGCCATTTTGCCCCGCAGAGCTGTAATCTTTTCTTTCCAACTGATTCCTGTAACAAGCTGAAATTAGAACTCAGCCAAACTGGAATTCAGAACAACAGCAAAGGTCTTCTTGATGCAAATGGACAGCATTACCTATATTTCAGAGCTATTTTAATGAGTTAGCAAACATTAAGGTCACAACAGTGTTTTTCAAAATATCATGCCGACCCCATCCCATTTCTGTCAAGACAGAATTAAAAAGGAGCCTGCTGACTAGATGCCTGCCATCTAGATGTTGGTTAAAAAAATCAGAAAATTTGGAGAGTATCACATTAGAAAACGATGTTTAATGCTGTATCTGCGAACATAATTAGGTTCCTCTTACCTGTGAAGCTAAGATCTAGTGTCATCAGAGGCTTACAAGGTCGTGGTGGCCGATCTGCCCATATGGCATCAATCAAATTATCTTTCACTGGCACAAGAACATGGCCAGCACATTTCAGAACTTTGTTCATCCTCTTCCACTGGTCTGAAAGATGCAGAGAAAAAATCTGTTATATAATGCATTACTGCTATACATATACATAATCTCTATCTAACCCTGCTGTTGTGCAAGTTGCATTGGTTGCCAGTTTTCTTCTGGGTCCAATTCAGGGTATCAGTTATCACCTATAGAGCCCTCCATGGTATGAGACCAGACTACCTGAGGAACCATCACAAACCAATGGGACTGGCCCACCCAACTCGCTCCAGCAGATGGGGCATGCTACAGAACCCGTCCTGCCAGAAAACTGTGCTCTGCTGTGCATTGGCCAAAAGGAAAATTAGCAATACTTTAAATAGATTGTTGGGGGCAGTATGCTATTGCTCTATACCACTAACTGCAGACCGAACAAAGTTGATTGGGGTCCCCCTGAAGGTGAATAGTAGATTGGGGCAAGGTGAAAAAGTTTAACCCTTTACACTAAGATGAAAGCACTTGGTCAAACTCACCAGCAGGAATAATAGAAGGATCCACTCCAACTTTAGAACCTTGAGGAAGTACACTTACAAGCCAGTCCTCTTGAGTAGGAATGTCTTTCAGTCCTAAGAAAAGGAAAATCCAAAAGACAAGTTTGGAAATATTAAAACAAGGTCAACTCAAAGCAAGAGGAACTGGATAGGATAATTGCCTTGCTTCCTACAAGGAAATCATTTGCATTCTCTTGGATGGACAAAAGCAACCTGAGAAAGCAAGACCTATTTCTGTAACATTCACATGAACTAGCAGTGTCAACATTCTGTTTAAAATATGATGATGATGATGATGATGATGAATATTAATTTTACTTACTTTATTCTGATTTCTGCCTGCAGGCCACTCAGCCTGACAAAACTGGAATTACATGTTGTCAACTAATAACAAATGCAACTCATTAACTGAAGAACTTACGTTTACATAATGTAAAATACTGTTTCAAACAAAGCAGGTATTCATGACATTAGGTTTAAGGCCTTCACTGGTCTTGTAGCATGTCAGAGAATAACTTTACAAAAAAACCAGGTAGAACTAAGTTAAAAGTCTAATTTCACTTACATGAATTTTATTACTTAAATACAATGTATTCTATCCTTAATAATTATTCCCTTTTCTCATGTTATATATTACAGTTTGATAAATAATAGTTCGATGGTGTGCCAATAGAGGTTTCTCAATATGATCCTGTTGGGCACTTCTCAGCTAAAATAATTTTCTAGGTAAGATGAAATAAAACCCTGGTTTGGGCTCACACACACCCATCTTCATGAGTGTCCAATTGGAATCCATTTGTTGGGATGCCTGAAGGAAATAGCGTCCATCTGTCCACATGGCTGCATGTTGCTCTGTTATAATGGCAGTTCCTGTCAGAAAGCAGAGAAGATAGCAGAACTGAAACTACAGATACACTGGAAGACATTGCTCTCGTTTAATAAATCCAGGAGAAGAAAATATTAATCAGATGTTAACACTAAAACATCTCAAGCCTAGATGGAGTTTTGGAGTTCTTGTTGAAAAAAAGCTTAAGAAGAAGGAAGCTATTTCTCTTAGCCTGCTAAGCCAAACCACTGATGACACCTACCATGAATGCCTGGCAGTATTAAAAAAGAAATAGTTGAAATCATTTTTTTCAAAATCAATGGAATATTGGGTATATGAAAAAAGAAATGCTTATTCTATAAAACAAAGTTATTTGTGCCAGGCAGAAGAAAAGGCTGGAAACAAAAGATAATTAAAGCTGGAAATTAAAAAATAATTAAAACTATCTGAATGGTCACTAGAGATCAAACCATTAAAATATGTCACTTCAACAAAGTAAGGAAAAAATGCCAATTGGAACATTGTGAAAGGCACTTTGCTCTATGATTGAAGGATAGAAATCTATTGGATGATTTGATTTATTATAATTAGAGGTCCACCAGAGCTATATATACCAGGCAAACAGGAAGCCATAGAAAAGGTGACTTGACAACATTAGCACTGCATGTTAATCAGTAGCACAGCTTGAAACTAAACCCAGATCTTAAGGCTACATTGCAATGTTTGAAGCCACAGGAAATGTTGCTAAACTGAACATGCTGTTCTGATGCAAGACTCACTCTCTCACAGGCAGAGAGAGAGAGAGAGAGAGAGAGAGAGAGAGAGAGAGAGAGAGAGAGAGAGAGAGAGAGAGCATATTAGTGTTCAATGCCCAGTAATTTCAGATGCAGAAAATGTTCTTTAGGGAAACTAAACTTGGCTAATTGATATTGTTTACTGCAAATCCCTGAGTATAAATATCCTATTTTCATAGGCCTTGGACAGAGAAAAAGGAAAGCTGCAAGTACTCTATGAAATAGCTAACAGGATTTTTGTTTTATTGGAGAGTCATCTAAGGGTCAGCAAAAGCTCATTACTACTCTGGTATTACATCACCAGTCCAGCTGGTGTGCATGCTGAAAGGGGAAGCAACAATTCAAACCTTTCAAAACTTTTTCTGCCCAGCATGTAAACACCAAAACCAAACAGTTCTTCAGAAATGAGCTACTTATTGTTTCTCTCTTGTATGCATACATACAAATTATTATCAATAGTGTTGCAATTTTTCCTTATCGATATACACAGGGAAAGGAGGAAAGGGGAAAAGGGGAAAAGAAAGGTCTCTAATATATCTAAGGGTTCGGTCTGATGTGCACTTACCCATGCTGGATAGACATTCTGGATAGAATTGTACAATCTCATTCACACTTATTTAAAAATAATCCCAGTTAGGGATTACTTTGAATAAATATACATAGAATTTTATTTGAGCAAAAGAAAAATGAAAGCAGGATTGTTGGGAATGCATATGAATGTGGCCTGGAAGATTTGAGTGTAATACAGTATATCCAGATATGCAATGGATACACAATCTGAAGCCCAGATGTGATAGTCCTTAGGTCATCTGGCCTATTTGGTCCAACACGCTGAAAACAAGAGTGATCTAGAAAGATTTGGAAAATGTGATGTGTTTCTTTTCTATCAGGAATCAAAAAGAAAAAAAATGGCTATGGGTATGGTTAGAAACAAAGAAAACAGATGGTCCTACAGACAATCCTACTTATAGGATGTCCATCATGAAGAGTCAGAAGTGAAAAAACTCCCCATCTTTCACCTGTCCATCATTGGCTCATGGGCCGTTACAGATTATCCATGATATGTGATCCACAAAAATGTTGAAAGGTTGCAAAATATCATCATATTCTTCAAGCAGGAAGCTCACATCTGGTATTCAAGAATGTTCTCTATTTACTTTAATCACTGAATACGGAATTAATACAACATCAAAGTCTCTGAAAGAACTTTAAATAGTCAACTTGTATGGATAGTTCTCTATGACCAGCTGACATTTTATTGTATTAAAAATAAAATAAAAACAAAAAAAATCTATCTGATTTGATGTATAACTTAACATTTTTCCCAGTGAGCATACAGATGACTAGAATTTTCACTTAATGCATGTAATGCATCTATATCATGTAATGCATGTAATGCATCTATATCACTCCACACATAACTAAATACATGTCAATGCCTCAGTGCATACCAGTGGCAGCATAAATAACATTTATGTATTTTATTCTATTCCATTGAGTATAGAACAGTTTATGCAGAGAGCATGCAAACGTTTGATTTTCTCGCTTTAGTCAAAACTGAAATTAACCCAAAAAGAAATATAAAACATTTGGGATGCATGTTCATTTTTTTTTAATGCTAAGTGATATTTTGGGGACCATATTTTACAGATGTCTGTCTGAACATCTATATGTAAAAACAGACAAAGGAAAGGATATTCAAAAGAAAAGAAAAATACAGAAGTTTAGCTTCTCTGTATAATTTAATGAAAAACACAAAGCTTCCCATTAAGGGCTCCATTCATAGGAAGAAAGATTTGGCACTGGATTCTACAGAGCTACTAATAGAGTGGACACAGTTCTAGAAACTTACCTGCAGAGCCATTAAATCCACAAATGAACTCCCTACGGCAGTCACAAGGTGCAATGTATTCACTCTGAGGAAGATAAAAATAAAAAGCAAAAATAATGATGATCAAAAGGATACAAAGTAATAGAAAAACACATAAATTAGCCTTGATTTCTTGCTGTTATTCTTTCAGTCTTGAAATATGCACAGAAAGATCTTGGCATATTTCTCATCAGATGTCTTCATATCATTAAGAATATGGTTGAACACCAAAAAGAATACAGTACAGTCTCCAACTTTTCCTTTTTCTTTCAATGTCAATTAACCATGTAGCATTACAGTTGATCCCTATATGGTAATTAATCTTAACTATGATGATCTTTAACATATTTATATCATTATTAAAAAGTTATTTCTACTAGCAATGATTAAGATATAGAATTCCCTGGGTTGCTAGTGCTGGGAAACCTTCACTTGCATTGCTTTGACAACAGATCTGGATTGGCCCAGAGTTCATGGCTGCCATGATAACCATAAACCTGATCCAACTTATTATGTTCTGCTTTACATTGAAGAACTGCTCATCTACAAGGACAATGTAACTGTATGCAGTGAGGAAGTCTTTGCAAGCTTGAACACCAATCATGTGATACTTGACATTGCATGGAAGCTTCAAATTTACAATTCTACATTAAAAGGCTATCTCACTGAAATTGTACCTTGTTAATGATTACTGATATCACAGCACATTGCAGTCTGTTTGGTGAGAATCACAGTTTTTTCCTATGGTCTGAATTACTTTAGTGTTTCTGAATTGCATTTTTCAAGCAGAAGACAATCCAGTACCTGATGAGCATCTCCTGAGGGCACAATGTAGGCGTGAATGGGTTCAGAAACATATTTGGAATTTTTCATCACTTGCCGGAGCTGCTTCAGCAGTTCTGTAGTTATTTTCGGAAACATGGTCCTACTAGAAAAACAACAAGTTAAGAGCTGATTTGATTTTGAACTGAAGATTTAAAATTCCAGAAAATTATCAAGTAGAAATTTTTCAAGTGAAATCACTTGAATCTATATTTATAGCCCTTCCCAACTTTGCACAGTACAGATCGGATGAAATAATAGCCTATGAAATTACCACTTGTTGTGGTCTTGAGACTTGCCTTTGAAAAGACTTTGTGTGTGTGAATATGCCTTTGTGTCAATCTTGATTCCAGGTGTCAGAAGTTTTGACAAGTCCCTGCAGTTTTCCTGGCAAGATTTCAAAACCACATTGGCATTGTCTCTTTCCTACTGCTGAGAGGGAGTGACTGGCCCCAAGTTACCCATCCGGCGACAAGACTAGAACTCAGGATTTCCCAGTTTCTAGAGTGGTGCCTTAACCACTAACCCAAACTGAGGATAAGAAAGAGAGTTCTTAGAAACACATTCTACATATTTGGGGCACAACGGAAAAGGCATCAACCTTCTCCAATCAGTAGAAATTTTGAGTTTTAAAATTCCACTGAATGCCCAGTCATGAAAACACTGGAGTGGTGCATCATGGACCAAGGCTGGTTGCACAATTGTTTCCTTGATAAGCCCTCATGGATCTTACATTAATCATCCTGAATTATTTGGCAGTGGATAGCTGAAAGGGGGCAGCTTGGAAGAAGCTATATGTAAGGAAACATTTGGAGTTAAAAAGCAACAGATGCTTTGAGACATGAGAGAAGGGCAAGGACACAGAACAGGAAGGAAATAATTCACAAGCTGCTGCTGTTTTCAGTCATAGGGAAAGTTCTGAGAGCCATCACCTCTTCCATGTTACTACATTTCCTTGCCAGGAATAAACAGCAAGCTCTACCAGCCAGGATTGTTCAAGGATTGTTCTCCATGGTAGGGATAAATATTTGTTTGTTCTGAAAGTTTGAATCTAGCATTGTTCGACATATTACATTACACAATCTCTTCCAAATGCAAGACAGCATAGATTAGTATTTAATGTGCTGATCAGCGACAATGTTTGCTACATTAAATACTATTGACATATTTTAAGACATTGTCTGCTGTGCATTCTCAAATGATTCCATTGCCTAAATGGTATAGATTTCACTGGACAATCAAGTGAAATGTTTGCTACATTAAATACTATTGACATATTTTAAGATTAATTGAGGTTTGTATCTGAACAATTAATTTGGCAAGTGGTTGATACTTCTTCAAAAAGTAGAAGACAGGGAAATCTGCCATAAACAACAAAGTACTCACACATTAATTGTCCTTGAATAAACTTCTGCAAAGTCACTGTTTCCCCTACCATGGTGCATTAACTAGACGGCATTTTTCCTAATTCAATCATTTTTTATCACATCAAGATAATTATAAGACAACTTTTCTGTCCTTTAGAAAACTATGATGTTGTAAAGTAGGCTTGGAAATGGTGGGAGGGTTTTACTCTAATAATGCAAAAAAAGAAACTGCCAGATCAAATTCATTCTTCTTCAGACCATTTAAAAGAGATTCTGAAAAATAAACTTCTAACAATATTTTTCATTAGCTGGTGCTCCCTAAATGTAGAAGCTTCAACTTCTGAGACCAGAATCCCTTGTCTCATCTCAACAGATTTGGTAAAGGAAGGGTAGAAAAGTCTGAGTTAACATCTTGTGTTTTCATCAAGCTTTTCCAAGTTCACTGGCAGCCACCATTACATCCTTTTTTTTCCTGTGTTCCCTTTCAGAATTCTATTTGCTATCCCTATACAAGTTACGGTGCACAACACATATTAGATCAACTGACGTAATTGTTGTTTGACAGAAATTTTACTGCTGATAAATCTGATTGCAAGTTTCCACTCCAATATGTACCATGGCCACTGATCAATTAATGAAGCAGAAACTGCCTCTGGCAGGCAAGAATAAATTTGAAACATGGCATCTACTATACTGTAACCAAGTTTTTTTCTAGCACACTGCCAATAATGACTGAAATACAATTTCAAAATTGAGGTACTAGCTTTTGCTAATATGAAGAATCTAATCCTTCCCATCTTCAAAATAATACTTTAATTTAGTAACATTGTGAAAAATATGATAGCAAATAAACTAGGCATAAGATTAACGTTTCAGCATCCTTCAAATATTTTGTATAATTCTAACTAGTTTATCCATTAATGATATATTCTTTTTTTCTCAAATTAGTCTACTTTAGAACCATATTTTAGAACCAATATTCTACTCCTAGATTCCTATTTATACAAAGTAGGCGCATAACATAAAAGAAAAGAAACCAGTGGTCTTGTCTTTCCTTTCCTTTCCTTAATATTATTTTATTTTACATCTTGGAAAATTATATCCTTAGACTTCTATCTCATGTTCCTATTCATGTTCCTTGGGCTTATAAGACATTGTCCCATTTTTTTGCCAAATGAAAAAGCACAACTTTTCTCACAGATACTTAGATCCATTTTGGGAAGGAAGGAAGGAAGGAAGGAAGGAAGGAAGGAAGGAAGGAAGGAAGGAAGGAAGGAAGGAAGGAAGGAAGGAAGGAAAGAAGGAAGGACCTACTGGTTTCCTTTCTTTTATGTCATGCGTCTACTACCTAATCTGCATCTTGAGAGGACATATTGACTTCAAATGATGTATCTCCAAGGCCTCTGCCATAACATTATTCAATTTCTAGCAAAAGGGCTATCCTTTTTACTCCCTTTCCATTTCTTTGGAGTGGGTCACTAGACCAAATACCTATATTCTGAAGCATACAGATGATCTCCCTCATTTCATACTATCCACATTGCAATCAGGTAATATATTTGATATTAAAGCAACAAGCAATAATACAAACAGTAAAGTCAAACAAAAATGAAATTAAGTATTTGTGTCTCTATAAAATAAATCTTCCCAAGCATTATCCAACATCATCTATATGGGTCATATTTTACCTGTCCCAGGTAGGTATCCCTCCGAAACCCAAATTTCCCAGCCTTGGATAGTGAAATCACTTCTGTGTTCTGTTCTTGCTCTTCATTAACTCAGCAATACCTGACAAAGCAAAGGGCAAAACTTCAAAGGTAAGCAGACTTTGGCCATAATAACCTCTTTCTTCTCATAATGGATAATTGCAGATAATGACTGTTGCAAAAATAGACTGTACCAGTTCACAATAGCAGAACAGAAGGCAGCATGACATTCGGGGGAGAGGGGGGGAATAGGCTGGACTTCAGTCAACATTATTCAGCCAGAAAGCCCAAGGCATGTCAATACTCTTAACATATTTCACAGGATTAGATTGTTCAGAACATAATAACGATATGAACTCAGTTGCTCGAGGCTATAGGTATATACATCAGCCTTAGATCAACTGTCATAATTCCGACCAACAAATCAGAAAGGTAGCATGCACGAGAGCCTAAAACTCATATAGAAAAAAATAAAAATTTGAAAGAATAAGGTGTCTTCTATAGGAATACACAGCGACCTCTTCGGAAGAAAAGAAAAGATACAGAAGAATACCTATTCATTAACTTTTGTTCCAGGAACAAGTACCAGCTGATATGCTACCAGTAGGAAGAATTTCACAAAAGGAGTATTTTTTTCCAGGGTTCCCACTTGAACCCAATGGCTACTGCAACTACATGAGGAAAGAACAAATTCTCTCCCCCCCCCCAGTACAATCCCTACTTTCTTTCTTTACTGCAGCTCAATTTATCATCCCCTCAAGGAATTTGGCATAGCCTTCTACCTAATACTTGCAGCCTCTAAGAAGTTTCTTTAATTTGAGCACTTCCTACACAATAATTCCATACTTCTTTGTGAGTGTCCTTTTTGCCTCTCCTTGGAATGGGGATAATGAGAAGAAGATAAAAAGGCCACCAAGAGGTCAAAGGGAAGAGAACTTAGCATTCCAGCCACCACCTGGTTTTTGTAGTGAAATACAAAGTTTTCACAGTGAAGCCAAAGGGGGGAAAACAACTCCAATTGCTCCTAAAGAAAAAAGTGATAGTGGCAAAA
Organism: Crotalus tigris; assembly: GCF_016545835.1. Classification (NCBI taxonomy): domain Eukaryota; kingdom Metazoa; phylum Chordata; class Lepidosauria; order Squamata; family Viperidae; genus Crotalus; species Crotalus tigris. The sequence continues at coordinate 257,663 of NW_024100491.1, forward strand.
TGCAATGACACTTTGCTTTGAAAAAGAAGGAAGAGGCAAATCTAAGAGAGGTAGAGTTCCCCCAAAGGAAAAACATTGGCCCTTCAACCTCAGACAAAATGTGGCAATAGATTTGCAGTGGTGCCTCTGAGACAGCACCTGGACAAATGTAGCTTAGCTACTGAATATTTCCTCAACACAGACAATATGACTGGAAAAGAATAGAAAAGCATCAAACCTAGATAAGTGCACCAATTTTGCTTGGATGGTGCCTTAGTCTAGCATCTGAACTATTATGTCGCATGAGTTTAGTTAACTGAATATAATTCCAACACTGCTTTCTATATCAAGCAGCATATGAAATATAACTAAATCAAGATAAAAGATCATGCCTTCAGTTAAAACATAAGACCTATCAATATTATTAATTATCCAAAACCTATTCTCTTTGATTTGCAAGTTTGTTTCCAAAAACCAACACTTGAAAGGTAAGAGGCAAGAGAATTATTAAAGTCTTCAGAAACTGTCACTGAATCTTCGCTTGTTTTCTCTTCAAAATTTTCTTTAAAATGCCATTAGAACAGTGGTTCTCAACCTTTCTAATGCCGCGACCCCATAATACAGTTCCCCATGTTGTGGTGACCCCCAACCACTTATACATCACCGGGTGCCAGGGGCATGGCCAAAGGGGGAAAAAATGGCGGACAGCCTTGTTTGGCGACCCCCGTGAAATGGTCGTTCAACCCCAAATGGGGTCCCGACCCACAGGTTGAGAACCACTGCATTAGAAAGATGAATTCTTTGTTATATATGGAGAATAATGAAATAAAGACTGTACTTTAGAAAAAAAACTGTCATTTAATCCTTTTGGTATTAAAACCAATGAAGAACCCCAAATAGGAATATTTCCTCAGAAATATTGCATTTCAAATGTTTATTCTTACACATCATTTGTTTTACATTGGAAAGTTAAGGGTTTACATTGATTAATTAGTCATTTAAAATTGCACACGTTTCTGATTTCTCTATTATGAAAAGTATGTTGAGAACTGAAGTGTAAAAGTATGGAATTAAAGTAAACCAAGTGAGGGGATCATATTTGTTTATAGTTCAGTATTGTAGAAAAAAATTAATTAATGCTAGACAGATAATTTTTTAGTTGTGTTTCAAGTACTAGATTAGAAAACCAGGAGATCATGAGTTTCACGCTTTCCTTAGGCTCCCTTAGGCTTGAAAGCTGGCTGGGTGACTTTAGGCCAGTCACTCTTTCTCAGACCAACCAATACTACAGAGTTATGGTGTGATGTTTATTATTTGTTTAAGGTCTTGTTTTGTTTTTAAGGTCTTTAAGGTTTTGTTGTTTATTAGATCATTTTAGCTTGATCTGTCTGTCCAATGTAGTGTTTATAGCTGTTTTTCAAGTGTTTTCTAGTTTGTATGCCATCCAGAGCGGGGAAGTTAATACATTTAATTATATTCATCACACAGTCAGCCAGATGTTTTAGAGTAGATTTGGTATTTTTATCTACCTATCCAGTCCTTCTCAAGGACCTGGAATTGACAAATGTTGTTTGACTATGTTAAAGGTATTGTTGCAGGATGCAAGATGATTCTAGAAAGTGTGTATAACTGATTATTGCAATACCAGGGGACAGTGGAATAGAACAGGGCTTTCCAACCTTTTCACCCATTGTAGCACTTTTACGGTATCCGAGTACCACCAGTCACCTAGCAAGGTGTCAAAAACTTGATGGATGACCAAAAAAAAAAGGAAAAAAGTGATAAAGTACAGATAGTCCTCAATTTACAACAGTTCACTTAGTGACTGTTCAAAGTTACAACGGCACTGAAAAAAGTCACTTATGACCATTTTTTACATTTATGACCATTTCAGTATTCTCAGGGTCACATGATTTACATTCGGATGCTTGGCAACTGATCATATTTATGATGGCTGTAGTGTCTCAAGGTCATGTGATCCCCTTTTGCAACCTTTAACAAGCAAAGGCAATGGAGAAACCAGATTCACTTAACCATTTTATATCAGGGGTGTCAAACTCAATTTCAATGAGGGCCGCATTAGCATTGTGGTTACCGTTGGGGGGGGGTTCCTTCTTTCTTTTTTCCCTCCCTCCATCCCTGCCTCCCTTCTTCTCATTCCCATCTCCTTCCTTCCTTCCTTCCTTCCTTCCTTCCTTCCTTCCTTCCTTCCTTCCTTCTTTCCCTCCTCATTCCCATCCCTTCCTTCCTTCCTTTCTTCCTTCCTGTGCTGATCCTGGCATTTCTGCTGAGCCATGACAGCTGATCGGCGCTTCTGCAGGGCTTTCATGGCTCAGCAGAAGCGCCAGGATCAGCACCAAGCTCCAGCTGATCAGTGATTGTGCCGGGCTCAACAAAAGCACCAGGATCAGCACCGGGCTCCAGCTGATAGGCGCTTCTTCAGGCTCAGCAGAAGCACCAGGATCAGCGCCAGGTTCCAGCTGATCCTGGCGCTTCTGCTGAGCCCAGCAAGAGCACCGATCAGCTGGAGCCCAGCGCTTATCCTGGCATTTCTGCTGAGCCCACAGCCCTGCAGAAGCACCAATCATCTGGAGCCCAGCGCTAATCCTGATGCTTCTGCTGAGCCCTGACAGCCCTGCAGAAGCACTGATCAGCTGGAGCCTGGCGCCGATCCTGGTGCTTCAGCTGAGCCCCGCAGAAGCGCTGATTAGCTGGAGCCCAGTGCTGATCCTGGCACTTCTGCTGAGTCCTGACAGCTACATCTTCAGCCAGCTCTCACGCAGGCTTGTGCGGTGTTGCCACCGCTTCAGCTCATTCCCCTCCCCCACTACCACTTCTCTGGGATGGTCGCATATCACCTGCCAGGTGCGAATGTACCACCGGTAGTATGCGTACCATCGGCTGAAAAGCCCTGGAGTAGAAGACAAAGAATTGGAGAAGAACCCAAAATATCAAGATCTGAAAAATAAATTAAAAGATGTATTTAGAAAATCTGTGCATTGACAAAATTTTCATCTATCAACTAGAAAAGGCTAGTTGCTTGGATCCACATATATACTAAACCAATATATTATGAAATAATACATTCCTTGGAAGAACTCAATTCATATGAAGGCAAATGCCAGCTAAAGAATTGGCAGCTGTGACTTTACATTGTTATGTATATAATAAATAATATTGCAGGTCCTTGGGAAGGACTCAATAGGTGGTTAAAAATGTCATATCCAGTCTAAACATCTGGCTGTGTAACCATCCATAATAATAGTAAGTTATATCCTTATAAAAATGGTAGGATATAATACAAGTAATCCTTGACTTATGACCACAATTGAGACTGGAACTTTTGTTGCTAAGCCATGCAGAGCTTAAGTGAGTCATGCCCAATTTTATTACCTTTTTTGTTGTGGTCATTAAGCAAATCACATAGTCATTAAGTGAATCCAGTTTCCCCTATTGACTTTGCTTGTGAGAAGCCTCCTAGCAAAGTTGTAAATGGTGATTATGTGACACTGGGATGCTGCGACAGTCATAAGTGTGAGAACTGATCATAAGTCAGTTTTTTCAGTGCTATTGTAACTTCAAACGGTTGTTAAATAAGTGTTTGTAACTCAAGGACTACCTGTAATATTAATAAAATTTTAACAATTGTTAAGAAAAACAAAAAAGACTGGATAGGGATGCAATACCTGGAAGCAGCAGAAGAGAAGAAAAAAAATTGAAGAAAATCACAAACTAAAAGAGCTGTAAATAAGAGTAGAATGACTTTGGCAAAAGAAAGCGAAGATACTACCAAAAGGAATAGACTCCCTGAGTGCAATCCCAAAACATCTTGAGCACCTCTTGAACATCAGCGACATTGAAAAATCACCATCAGTCAATTGCAAAATGCAGTTTTACTTGGAACAGCTTACATTCTGTGGTGATAGCTTTAAATACCATCAAACAAAAACATCTGTCTCTCCCAGGTCTTGGGAAAGATTTGATAAGTGGATAAAAATGCCAAACCCTAACATCTGACCATGTCACCTACCATAATAATAACATATGCATAAAATCTTTTATTAACAGCTAAATCTTTCTGGGCTTTTTCAAAAATAGTGAAATAGAGGAATTAATCACTGGAACGATTTACTTCCAGAGGTTGTGGGTTCTCCAACACTGGAGGTTTTTAAGAAGAGATTCCACAACCATTTGTCTGAAATGGTATAGGGTTTCCTGCTTGAATCCTGCTCAAAGGCCCCTTCTAAATCTGTTGTTCTATTATTCTCTTATTAGTCTGGTAGTATTGGTACCAAGATATTTGGTACCTTTATCTATTATTTATGTTTAACAGTTGGTTCACATTCCTTAACAAATCAGTAGTGGCTCAAGAACATCTCATATTTAGCCCCCATTCTACCAAAAATGTCTAAGGCTGCTTCAGATATCTTGCTTCATATATGACACCAATCTGCAAACCAGGAATGCCCAAACCTGAGGCCCACAAAAGTTTTGCAAAATCTTTACAAATGTTAACATCAAAGGGAATGGAAATGGCTTAGATATATGAATAATTATGTTTATCACATCTAATTGATCTGATCCAAATTAAATTTGGATTAAATCATAGGTATGTTTCTTTTACTCATCTTGGCGTCACTTTTTTGCATGGGCCAAAAATAGTGCGGGTGGGGAAGTAATGAAACATGTGTTTTAATGATGCAAAAAATACAATTTACCTCCTTGTATCAGATGTCAGGGTGCCTGGACATAATGGCAGTTTGGGCTCATGATGTGCATGTGTAAATTTTCTGGCATAATGTAAGGTTATGAGGCGAGTCTCCTAGAACCCAATTTGAATCGTAAATTTATCTTCGGCCTAGAAAGTACTGTGAGCCTTTTCCACAACTCAAGTTGTGCAAACAACAATGGCTAGGTTCATTCTTTTCAACTAAGCCAAAATCTCATCTTTGAACAGTTGGCATTCAAAGGAATCTTTTTCTGGAAGCTGAAGCTCGCCAGCAACTTGAGAAGTACTTGGTACTTACTTCACTTTCCCACAAAACGTTCAATCAACAACGTTATTTGAACAGGCAAAGGCCCCATTGAAGTTTCTGAAATTTGTTTTTGAATGAATAGACATAGAATTAGAGGACGCTATTCATGCATATGGTATTTTTGGATGTCTTGAAAGAAATTTAAACACTACCATTTATCTGAAGCCTCATTTGATTAAAACGCTTCCGATTTTCTGTGAACGCCTGAAATCTTAGCTATTCTACTCCAGTCGCTCCAAATTAGCTTCATTTATATAAGCCCTGCACTCCATCTGGTTTATCATTGTTCAAGCCTCATTCCCAGGTTGCCCAGGAACCCCGTCATGTGCTTCTTCGCCAGCTCGCGAACACATCCCATCCCCCATCCCGTTTGTGAAAAGCAGCATCGCTCCCGCCTCAACCTCTGAATTGCTCACCTGATACTTTGCAGGAAGGGGGCTCTCATGTCAGCGGTTCCGGAAACTGCCATGCACTACTGACGTCTCGGACCTCGTGAACACCGGAGGGAGGAGCGATGATTCCCAGCTTCCGAGGAAGGCTTCGCTTCCTCAGCGGGAGGCGTTACCGTTGTTCCCATTCATGTTTTTCCCCGGGAGGGCTGGCGGAACGTTGGGATCCACAGATGCTCATTCGCTCCACCTTCAGAGCTGAGCCCATTCTTTGCTCTCCCCCCCTTTAAGGAAGCTGAGGAATTACGTATTCTCATCTAAAACAAAGCGAGCGATCCCGGATGATCAGATGGAATCCGGGAGAGAGAATCAAAAGCAAGCTACACTTCAGCTGTATGTTTTGTGTGAACATACCCTTTGTAATTTTTAAAATCAAAGCTTATGGCTTTGTGTTTTATATCCGCTACAGCCTGGTCAACAAAGCAGGATTAAATGAACCATCATTGAACATATTGTGTTAACCCGCCCCCGTTTCCGCTTAATGTGTTCTGTAGGCAGAGAGTTAAATGGAGGGGCATTTCTTTTTGCTGTCTCCCATGCTGTCCATGCTGAACGTCTATCTGTTGCACTAAATTGGCAAGATGAAGTGCTCCTGGAGGACACTCAACATGGTGTCGTCAAAATGTATTGGATCAGAACTCCCATCATCCCATACAAACTTCTTTTCCCAACAGGAAAGATTTCTTCTGGGAAACATGATTGCTGTAATATTTCTGAAGCAATCAGAAATATTCCTTGATTCTGTAAGTTGAATTTATATCTATTAAGAAAAAGGATAAATATATATGAGAGGCAAAGCATTTGTATTTAATCGGTCATTCCACGTACAGCTAATTCTACTTGAAGCATAATGTAAGTACATTCTCCTAGGTCCTAACCTGGCTCTTTTTTCTACAAAGCCATCAGGTGCTCAGTTACTCAAGCCCTAGTTATCTATCATCTGGATTATTGCAATGCCTTCTATGTGGGGCTACCCTTGAAATTCATTCAGAAGCTTCAGCTGGTGCAAAGTGAGGCAGCGAGAGCAGTCTTGGGGCATTAAGGATATATTGCATCTCTGCTTTGCAAACATCACTGGCTACCAGTCTGCTTCCAAGTGCAGTTCAAGATGTTGATTATGGCTTTTAAAGCCCTTAATGGCTCCTTGATGAACTCTCTCATCCCACTAAGACAAGCCCATCCTTGTGCTGGCAGAGAGGACCTTCTATGGATCTCAACAGTCAAAGAACTCCAACTATTGGGTTCCAGAAAAAAAAGCTTCTCTATTTCAATGCTTGCCCATTTGAACATCTTAAGCTTTGGATTAAGAACTGTCCTCCTATTCTTCTGCAAGAGCTTGTTGGCTCTGCCAGTTGGCTTGAGGAACAAATGGGGGCGTTCAGTGCTGGATGTGGCTGCTGGATTAATGGCATACACTGTTCCCTCCCCCTTGCTTTCTGCTTTCCACCCATCCATCTTTTTGTTATTATATTGATGTATTCTCATATTTTTTTATTCTATTAATTTTTTGTTTACACTTCATTTTTCCTTCTTACTGTTGTAAGCCACCCTGCATTCCAAATCTGGCTTATACCTTCATTATAATTGGCATGATTGCAAAGCATCCCTAGCCAAGCATGGTTCTATATTTCTACTGTTTGGGGTATTGGGACGTGTACTGTAATGCTTGCTTAATTACAGCAGCCCATGGGGGCAATATATATTTCCACTGGAGAAGATTCTTGTTTCATCACATTTTTTCCTTTGGGATTCAGTCAATCAAGCAGAAGCTTGAAATATATGCATATACGAATAATTCAAAACTAATCTTTCTGCATTTTCCTCTCACACTGGTTCTCACCTTACCAAACAGATGCAGATCTAGATCCAAAGAACATAACTCCACACAAGACCTGTTTTGTGTTTATAGCAACCTGCTCTGCAACTATACAAACCATGTATGAAACAGAAACATCTAATGAGAGATGTAAGGCCTGCTGGTCATAAATTAAAAATCTATTGGAAATGAGCAATTGTTAAACATTTCTGAAATAGGACTTAGTATTCTGGTCTGCTTGCAAAGGAAAGATGTATGTCTCCAAATATAGGAAGTACATAATAAGAAAACAAATCTAATCTCATTTCCTCAGTATTCAGTTTATACACTGTGGTAAACTGTGCTATACTGTAATTTGGTTTGGGCTTATTGGGATGCATAAACTAGTCTTTATGACTTGTAAATAATGTTTTATGATGGGGCAATAGTCCAGACAACTGTGGCTTATTGTCAGACACGAAGAATCAGTACCACACAATAATTTCTAGTTAAGCTGATTTATTGCTCATGCCTATACACAAGAATCTAGTCAACTAATGGTCAGCACTAAATTGGCACTAGATAAGAGTTAATGGAATTCAAGGGGGGTTTGTGAGAACATAACTCCATGCCCATTGCTCTCTTGACTTCACCTTCAGGCTCTGCTGTGCTTCTACTAACTTATTCAGAGATGGAAATCTAGCAAATACGTTGCCCAAGGTATTTAGAACCCATCTCTTCATCCAATTACATCAAACATAGATATATTTGTAGAGAATGAATCAATCATTACTGATAGTTCAATTTGTAACTGAGTATTAAGAAAATTCACTAAATAAGTTATCAACTGAACTTTCTCAGATTACCCCAATAGAACTATACAGGATTTCATCTGAGAAAGAAGATCAGGTATTATACAGCTAAATTAGAATCAAGACGCTAAGAATGAATAACCAAGTTTCATGTCTCTTCAAACAATAGCATCAGGTGATTTTGAATTCTGATCATCTGGATCAATGGTGTCTCAAAGAGGAGGATTGATATGTATTCTCCCCAAATGGCCTCAATAGGAAACGTAGCCAGTGACAAAATGTCCACTTACCAAGAAGCAAATTTGTGACATTGTGTTCCTCCATCTAGCCTCTCAAAGTGCTCACCTCCATTTTTTCTCTTTTTTTTCTGGGCAGGTGGTGCATTACTAAATAATACAGTAATGCACATTTTAAAAAAAAATTTCAGAAGAACTGCTTTGGACCTTTCATTAGCAGAGCAATTCTCTGCTATTCCTTAAAGCAACCTCTTTTTTCCAGACCTCCACACCAGCCTGAAAAAAGTGCCAGCTGCATGATCACCTTAACTAGTGAGTAAACTTCTTAAGCAATTGCACTGATTTCAGGCTTGTTCAAACACCTTTTAAAAAGTCTGTTTTACTGAACAGAAGAGAGGCATGATACTTCTATGAGGCCCCAAACAATTTTTCAGACAAAATTCTACTAATTACATCATTACTGTGCTGCCTCTAATTTTAATTTTCTGAGGATTCTTCTAGAGCAGGTGTGTCAAACTGCCGGCCCGCAGGCCGGACGCATCATGTGGAAGCTGCATCCATCCCATTGCCGGCAATGGCAAAATTCTCCTGATATGTTGCGTGACGTCATATGATGTCGCGAGTTTGATATGTCTGTTCTAGAGTGTATATGCAGGGCAGAGAAGAATTCTGGGAAATAAGGGTGATGGTGAAAACTTGCCTTACTTTCCATGTCATATTTTAAATCAGTGTTTTTCAAACTCATCAACTTTAAGATGTGTGGACTTTAACTCCCTGAGTTCCACAGGCACCTCCAAAAACTGATGGAAAGCCATGAGTGGTATCACAGAATAACACCCCAAGCTATTATAACAATGGTTTTCTAGTATCTCCAAAGGACTGAGACTGCAGAACACCTCTGTGTTTGTAGCTGAACTATACAAAAGTACATCTTTGAATCTGAATAATTACCTATTATTATTTCCAGGGCTTCTTTAACCTGCCACTTTTCTACTCAGGGAAAAAATACGGTTATGTAAATAATTCAGTCCACAGAATAATTTCTCCCTAAACTCCTATAAACAGAAGCAAGCTGAGTTTTGTCTTTGATATTTATTATTGAATGTAGCAGAATGTGTCCATTTGTTAATTATTACAATAGCATTATTGGCAATGAATGCATTGCAGCATTTACAACAATTTCTGAATAGGAGTAAGTATGTGTTCATGTCAGAAGCCCGTATTAACTTGAAAAGTAGCATCCTTCCCCTGCAAATATTTATAGGTGTTTCAGAGAGACTTTCATTATTTGCTGAGGAGCTTAAAAGATTAAAGGTGTAGCATAGGCTTACAGGCCATAGTGAGGATCCAGGCAAGATAAAAATAGAATAATACAGTCCCTTAATATGAATAAGGAAATAATACTTAATTACAAGCAACTGTGAATGATGGTGGTACTTTGTGTGCTTTGAATAATAGGTCTTTCTTTTAGCAAAACATAAAAACTGGAAGGAAAAGTGATTTCCCAATCAGAGAGATGCAGATTGTTTCTTTGAAAATAAGCAAAGAGTTACAATGCTGTAGCTATTAACTAGGGAGTAAATCTCACTAAAATCTGAAATATTCACACTTAGTCATTGCCAAATTGTTCAAGGCAGCCAACAATGAAAAGAAAATGTATCAGAATACAGTAAAATGGATTACTTCTAAATCATAAAAATGACACTGCAAAAGAAGTTCTAAAAAGCAAACACTGAATAATCTCTGCCAGTAAACTAACCAAAGCTCTTTTTCAAGAGAAAAACAATAGGAGGGTAGAAATCTTATGGAATGAGTCAGAGAAAAGGAAAAACTTCTCCTCCTGCTTTCTCTTGTCTAAATCCTCTTCCAAAGCGTGTTTTTTTTTCCACTGGGAAAAGCAACCATCTGGTTTTTGTCACATGCATATGTGAATGATGTGCAGTTCCGCCTCGTATATCAACATTGCATTACGATTGTCACTTGAAATAAATGTAGCCTAACCTTCTCCTCCTCCCATAGTGTTTCACTTGGTAGCTCCTCATTATTTCCATCTTTTAGACATTTTGCTCATGATCTTTATTCCTTAAAAAAATATAAAATCTCCACATTTCAGGAAAATGTGAAACGTAGCTAAGTGAATAGGGCATTTGATTGTATCAGAGCTTCTACCTTATGAAAGAATTGTAACAAGCCAATATATTTAACAGATAACTCTGGGTACAGCTTAAAGTTATATTGTTTCCTCAGTGCATCCGCAATGTTCATTGGAATGCTTCTAGTACATCAAAGCTTTTGAAAGAAAGCTATTTGTCTCCTTTTGTCCAAAGAGCTTTAAAGTTATACAAGGAGATACAATAACATGGTTTCTGTGGTGCAGTTTGTGGGCGTTTTATATAGTTCTTCCTCCAGCATAGTTATCAATTGTTCTTTCACTGAATAGCTTTCAATGAAATAAAAGATATGTTTTAATAAACTGACTTCTGCAATAAACCATTTAATAGAATTTCATGCCAAACATAAGGATCTGGAATTGGTTTAAACGGTCATTATTTGGGTAGCACATTATATGAGGCAAACATGTTATTTCATGTTTTTTTTTTTTCTGCTTCAAAAACTGAAATATGGGTCCCCAAACTTTTTTTGACAGGTATGAGCCTTTGAAATGTTACCTACATGTTGTTGGTATTTTTGCAAAATAGCTGTTAAGGACTACTATTTATTCAGAAAATAGTAGACACAGATTTTTTTTTTCCTTCTGTTCAGTCGTGTCTGATTCTCAGACAAGTCTCTCCTGTTTTCTTGGCAAGGTTTTTCTAGGTCTTCAAATGTAGATGGAATAAATGAGTTGCAAAACCAAATTAATAAGCGTCTAAACAATAAAGAATAGAAAATTATCTAATACTAGCTCATCAGCAAACTATGACTGGCAAAGAGATAGGATTTTTAAAAAAAAACTGGTAGCATCCTCCAACAAATTTACTATCAAGAAAAATAGATAACACACAACTATCTTTGAGGCCAAACTGTAGCAAATTTCTGTTGTTTCATTGTTCAAATGGTACACAGGAACCGAGCTATTATTAATGTGAAAATCATTTTGCACAATGTGTATGAAAAAGAAACAGAACAGTTTTTTGCCCTTGAAATTAGCATGGACTAAAGGATGAAAACTAAAAGAAAGAAAAGAAAGGCTGTAAAGTGGGATTAAATAACCATGATTCAATTGATTTAATCTCTGAGGCAAGAGTGTTCAAATGCAAAGAGAAAAAGAGAGAGAGAGAATTTGTTTTACAGATGAAACAACTGATATACAATATACGCAGAGAACAGAACAGTATTCGGAGATTACCTCATACTTTCAAAACATATCTAAGTACCTAACCACTTAAAATCATCACATTGGAAACTGACTAACATTCAGTAAAATGTCAACTTCCTTTTTATGGTTGTTGGAAGTAAAGTCTTCATCCTGGTTCATCCAAGCCGGAAATAAATAAGCAACATGGCGATTGCTTTGGGAAGATGGTTACTGTTTATTTATTTTTTTTTATTAAAAGTTTTATAAATTTTACAAAAAAGGAAAAAAACAAAACAATACAAAGACAAAAAACATATACAAAGAAAAAACTAAACATTACACAAAAAACCCTCCCTTCCCCAGCCTCCCCCAAGCACCCGCCCTTCCCCCCCCAAGCTTCCCAGAGCAGAATATAGGCTTAATTAAAAAAACAATTAGAAAAATTATATTTTAAAATATATATATATATATATATATATATATATATAAGAATAAAAATTAAGAAAAAGCTATATAATATTTTTTAATATCCATTTTAAACTGTATAAATTTTATCCATTTATCCCAAACAGCAAGAAATTTCTCTTGCGTTTGTTGCTTTAAAAAAGCCGAAATCTTTGCCATTTCCGCCAAGTTAGACACTTTAAAAAACCATTCCTGCAGTGTAGGCAAAGATTCCTTCTTCCAATATTGTCCAACTAACAGCCTCGCGGCTGTAATCAAATTTAACATCAATATAACCTCCTTTGTATCACAATCAGTAACTATACCTAACAAAAATAATTGCGGAGTAAATTTTACCCTCCTTTTAAAAATTCTCTGGATATTCCACCATATCTTAATCCAAAATGCTCCTATCTCTCTGCATGACCACCAAACATGGTAATAAGCAGCATCCATACACCCACATCTCCAACATTTAGGTTGTAGGTCAGGGTACATAAAAGACATTTCTTGTGGATCAAGGTGCCATCTACAAAACATTTTATAGAAATTCTCCCTTAAATTCTGTGCTTGTGTAAATTTGACATTTCTAACCCAAATAGTTTCCCAGGTGTCCAATGGAACTGGCTCACCAAAATTCTGCGCCCATCTGATCATACAATCTTTAATTAGTTCCGTTTCTGAATCCAATTCAACTAAAACCCCATAAATTCTCTTAATGTGGGTTTGTCTTTGATCCTTCACTTGCTTAATAAAATTTTCATCTTCTCTAAGAAAACCCACCTTACAATCCACCTTCCATCTATCTGCTAGTTGCCTGTATTGGAACCAAGAGTAAATAATATTTTCTTGTGTTAACTCTTCCCGTGATTTTAACTGCCAGTTTTGTCCATCCCACCTAAGTAACTGTCTATAAGACACCATGTCCATTTTAGCCCCTCTTTTTATTCCTTCTATCGCATGCCAAGGTATAGCCCATAATGGTACTTTAAAATCACTTTTATAATATTTTCTCCAAGTCCTAAGTAAAGAAATTCTTAAAATATGAGATTTAAAAACCCAGTCAATCTTTTTATTAAATATTAAATAGGCATGCCATCCAAAAAGTAAATCCCATCCCTCTAGATAAAGTATCTCAGGATTTGTCAAATTTACCCAATCACTAATTAGTGTTAAAACCACCGCATCATAATATAATTTCAAATTCGGTACCTTGAGTCCACCCCTCTCACGAAAGTCTTGCATAATTTTAAACTTAACCCTTGGCTTTTTCCCTGCCCAGATAAATTTATTAAGGCCTTTCTGCCATTCACTTAAATTAATCTCATTCTTCAAAATCGGTAGCATCTGAAACAAAAAGAGAAACTTGGGTAGAATATTCATTTTTATCACTGCAATTCTTCCCATGAGGGATAATTGCAAATTCTCCCAATTCTTCAAATCATTCTGTACCCTAACCCACAACTTTTCATAATTATTTTTAAATAATTTTGCATTAGAAACAGATAACATCACCCCCAAATATTTTACCTTATTAACAATTTCAAAACCCGTCGAGATAGCCAAGGTCTGCTTCTCCTGACTAGTCATATTTTTAAGTAGAATTTTAGTCTTATTAACATTAATCTTGAAACCCGAGACCAAACCATAATAATGAATCAACTGTAATAGTTTTACTGCAGAATGAACAGGTTGCGACAAAGTAACAACCAAGTCATCCGCAAAGGCTCTTAATTATATTCTTTTTTGTTAACTTCTATTCCTTTAATTTCCTGCGACTCTCGAATTTTAATCAACAATATTTCCAATGTTAAAACAAACAACAGTGGTGATAATGGACACCCCTGCCTAATACCTTTCTCTATTGTAAAAACCTCTGACAAACCTCCATTAACAATAAGTTGCGCCGTTTGTTTTTGATATATTACCGTAAGGGCTTGTAATATATTTTCACCAAAATTCATCTCTTCCATTACTCTTAACATGAAATGCCAATTCAATTGATCAAATGCTTTTTCGGCATCTAAAAATATCAGCCCTGCAGAGACTTGGTTGTTCTTATCTAAATATTCTAATACATTAATGATTTGTCTAACATTATTTTTCATATACCTTCCAGTTATAAACCCAGATTGATCTTTATGCACAAGATAAGGCACAACCCTCATAAACCTGTTCACCAAAATTTTAACAAATATCTTATAATCCACATTTAAAAGAGATATGGGCCTATAATTCTTTGGTAAAGTAAGATCTTGATCCTCCTTTGGAATCAATGATATAAAAGCACTACGCCATGAAGGAGGGATCTCTGAACCCTATAAAATACCATTAAAAAGATCACCTAATGGTTGGATCATCTCCTCCATTAAAGCTTTATAATAAACAGCTGTTAACCCATCCGTACCCGGTGCTTTCCCTGATTTCAATTGTTGAATTGCTGACGCAATTTCCTCCTTAGTAATTATCCCATTAATTTCATGTTTCTGATCCTCTGACAGTCTAGGGAAATTAACCTCACTTAAATATTTATTTATATCTAATATCTGCACATTAGTAGATTTATATAACTTTTGGTAATAATCCAAAAAGGATTTCTTAATCCATTCCTTCTGAGAAACTATTTTACCCTTGTAGTTTATTTTCTCTATTATTCTCTGTCTCTGTTTCTTTCTTAATTGATAAGCCAACCACCTCCCTGGCTTATTGGCATTACAAAATGTATTTTGTTTCATAAACAACAAGTTAGTTGCAGCTTGATCTGCTAACAACATATTAAATTGTGACCTTAATAACTTTAAAGATTCTTTAATACTTTCATCAGAAGGATTTAAAATCAAGGACTTCTCTTTTGATTTAATTTCATCTTCCATTTCTTTACGTTTCTGAGTCTGCTTTCGCTTATAACAATTATTCATTTTTATCAAAACACCACGCATAAATGCTTTACCTGCATCCCATACCATTGAGATTGAAGTCCCCTTATACATATTCAAAACAAAATAATCCTTTAAACACTCCTTTAACTTTTGAACATTCTTCTCTTGTCTAAACAAATTTTCATTCACTCTCCAGGATCTTCTCTCCTCTTTTTCTTGAGTCAACTCCAGCCAAACTGGGCTATGATCCGTCAATGATCTAGGAAAAATCTTTACATTCTTTACTCTATTGTACAAGTCCGTTGTAATAAAAAAAAAGTCAATTCTTGAAAAGGATTGGTGTCTATCAGAAAAAAAAGTGAAATCTCTCTCCTCTTGGTTACATTCCCGCCAATAGTCCCTTAATTCCCAATCCTCCTTCATATCAAAAAAGGCTTTGGGTAATTTTGCTTGTTTAAAAAAAGGAGAAGAACCTTTCTTATCCCTTTGTATATCTAAGACACCATTCCAATCACCCATTAAAACCACGGATCTATAGTCCAGCAATGTTATTTTTTGATGTAACAACTTATAAAATTGTTCCTGTTGCTGATTTGGTGCATAAAGTCCCACTATAAGTACTTTCTTACCATATAAACCAAGTTCAACCATCACATATCTTCCCTGGGGATCTGATTCCACCAGACACCTACGTGGCTGTCCTGGAGCGCCTGGCCCACACCTGCCTCCGCCCCCCACCTCTGCACAGTCCAGCCGTGTAGAGTGGGGCCCGTGGCTCCCATGTTACTTTTGCATCTACTTTTTTCAATCCATTTTCTTTCTGTCATTAATTCTCCAAGAATAAGAAATGTAAATTGTAAACTCTTCATAGCACAGTTCTATATCATTGTTAAAATACACTGGGCAGTTATGGACATATTCATTCATATTCATAATTAGATTGAATTGTAACACTTTCCCCCTCACTTAAGTATGTTCTTAAGTATACTTTGATCATAGCCAGGCCATTTTTTATCAGCAGTTGTAAAGAAATAGAAACAAAATGTTTAACTTGTGTATTAATAACAATTTCTTTGCAATTCATTATCTTGTCAGTAACATGATTCCATCAATTAAACACATATATGTTGAAGGCAGCATATGCACTTGTATTAGACATCTATTATCTCCTACTGCTAGTCCTTCCAAAACGAACTCAATATATGTCATACTATATATGCAAAAGTTGTCTCCTCCTCTATTAAAGCGCACACATTATTTCCCAAGTAGACAAAAAAAATAATATTACATCTTTACTATACTCACCTGCAATAAATAAACATGGGGGAGCTATCTCACAATTTTTCACCCCTATGGCAGCCTACTATGCTGTCTTCATGATTAATTTGATAAAACAGAACTTAGTGTTCTAAGTTCATCATGAACTAAGTCTGATGAAAATAACTATTTTGGCAGGGATGAATTAATAGCATGCATTTTGGGTTATAGGAGCATCTCATTCACTTGAACCAATGTGATCATATCTTTAAAATGGTATGTACAAGCCATCAATAATGTGATTGCTAATATAGGTAGGTCCGGCTTATGAGCTATTTATATTTAAGGAGATGCTCACAACAAATTCTAGTTTATTTGGTGAATGCTTGAAAGATGCATTACTTCATCTAAGCCAAAAACATGAAAAAAACTAAAGGCAATTATGAATTAAACTTGGCTCAAATCTTTAAGATGCAACATTAGTAAGAATGTCCCAAGGGTGAAATTACAAAACATCTGCAATAAATTCTATGTTCTTATTCTGGCAGGAACATTGGACAAAACTTTGGAATTTACTATCATTTGCCTTAAATACAATAAATTAAATTTATGTTAAGAATCGAATATATAATTTTAATTATATAAATAAATAAATAAAATTATATAAATACAAAATTAACAAGATGAGAGTTCCAGCACCTTTTTATTGTTTCAGTTTTAATAATTAATTTTATTTATTCATAATGAATGTGCTTGCATCATTCGTGTAACTCTATATTTTATTTTAAATTTTAAATTTCATTTAGGGATGGAAAATCAAAAAAGAGGAAATGCCATTTCAATGATAAATTGAATAAGGAATTTCCATTTATCACAGTAAAGAAGGATAACATTGTTTTCTGCAATATTTGCAGCGGAGAATTTTGTATTGCAGTTGGGGGCAGAGCAGCTATTACGAAACACTTGACCACCAAGAAACATAAGCAATCATCAGATGCATCTGCTTCCAGTTGTAAATAAGTTTTTTTTAAACTTCAAAGTATTCTGAAGATGAAAAACAGTTAGCTGCAATGGAGGGAACATTTGCATTCCATACCATAATTCACAATCAAAGTTTTCGTAGTATAGATTGTACAACTAAATTATTGAAAAAGTTTCACGATGCTAAATTTTCATGCGCCAGGACAAAATGCAAGGCTATTATTAAATCAGTATTTAAAAATTACTGTGACAAAATACTTACAGAAGACTTGGAAACTGCAGCATTTGTAACGGTTTTATCTGATGCATCCAATCATAATGAAATTAAATTATATCCAATACTAGTAAGATATTTTAATGTTACCAAGGGCATTCAACTAAAACTTTTAAATTTAGAATCCATTGAGGGCGAAACTGCTGAAATTTTGTCAAACCATCTATACAGAGTAATAAATGAAAACAATTTGAAATCCAAAGTTGTTGCACTAACAGCTGATAATACAAACACAAATTTTGGTGGGCAAAGACGCAAAGGGGTGAATAACATGTATGTGAAATTACAAGATTTACTCCAAAAGAAAATACTAGGAATAGGTTGTAATGCACATATTTTGTCAAATGCAATCAACACGGCATCATGTGCCATGCCAATTGATGTAGAAGTAATAATAACTACAATTTATTTGTATTTTAGTTGTTTTACTGTTCCTGTGGCTACTTTAAAACAATTTTGTGAAGAAGCGAATGTTCAATACAAAAAACTTTTAGGATATTCAAAAGTTAGATGGCTTGCTCTAACACTTGCTATAGAGCATGTTCTACAATTATTTGAGCCTCTCCGTTCATATTTTTTAAGTTTAGACAAATGTCCTAAAATCCTGGAATCGTTTTTCAATAATGAAATATCTGGTATATTAATGTATTTTGTACATAATCAAGCATCTAATTTTCACAAAACGATTCAAAAGATTGAAGGTGAACACCTTTCAGCTACAGAAGTTAGTCTTATTTTGAATGACTTTATCCTTCAATATAAAACTCGATTTGAAGAAAAATTTCTTCCTTTAGTTATAAAAAGAAAATTGTCAGACTTAGAGGAATCAAATCCGAGCATAACGGAAAAGTTTATCGAAGAAGTGCAGAATTTTTACCAAACATGTTTTCAATATATTGAAGAATGGTGTGAAACAAACATCACAGGAAATAACAGTTTTCAATGGTGTTTTTTGACTTCATCGTAAGTATATTGGACAGATATTGAATCTTGTGTTGAGTTTTTATCTAAAGAAATGCCAGACATTAAAATAGGCGACAATTGTCTCTTTGAAGAAATTAGAAAACTGAATGTATATTTAAATTCTGAAAAATTAATACCATGGGAAAATGAACATGTTGAAATTGATAAAAGATGGGTGGAAATATTCAGCCATTTCAAAAATGAACATATTCCATGTGAAAATTTATTTATTCTTTTCAATTTACGTTGTGCTGCCCTGGAACTAATGCAGCAGTTGAAAGGGTTTTTTCAATTGCTAATGATTTTTGGACAAGTGAGCAATCGAGATTGAATGTTGATACTCTAGCTGCAGCACTTGCCGTAAAATTCAATATGAAGGATATTTCTTGTTCATATATTTCTAATATATTGTTAGAAGATGATACATTGACAAAAAATATTCATTCAATGGAAAAGTATTCATTTAAATAATTAATAGGCATGTAAGCATAATTATAATATAAAATGTGATTGTTACAAATGTTTTTTATTATGCATTTATCATGTTATAGTGTATTCTGTATTATTGTTGCAATAAATACAATGTTTCTTTTATTTACAATATTTTTTTCTTCAATTTATTTGTGTTCTCCTTTTCGTTGTAAAAAAGTTGGTCACCTTAAAGAAGGGCCTGAGCACATGGGCAGTAGGTTTTTATACCCACTCTATCCTTTTGTTTGGAATAGTTTCCTGTTCCTGTGGCATGAACTTTGAACTGAATCTGAGTGTGTTTTTCTAGGCCTTGGTATCTGTGGTTTAATCCTATTATCATATCCTGCTTCCCTGGTGATGGGACTAATGACTCCTAGAGTTTGGGTGGGGTATGCAGATTTTAGGTCTCTTTGTCTTGAGTTTTCTGGCTCCAACTTTCTGATGGTTACATTTGCATTTGTATAGGGCTGGCTCCTGTTTGGGATAGAGAGATTTGGGGGCAGGGTTGGCTTCTGCTTTTAAAGTCCTTTTTGAGGAAATATATTTTTCTGCCTTTTTAATATTTCCTTCTCTGGGGCTCTGATTTCCCTCATGGTGAAACATAATTTCTGATTTTTAGGCATGGAAAAATACCTACCAAGTAATTAAAACCTGTTTTAATTGATGATTATTATTTTTTTTTTTTATTAAAGGTTTTATAAATTTTACAAAAAAGAATACAAAACAAGAGACAACATATACAAAAAAATAAAACTAAACAATACATATATAAAAAAAAAAAAAAACCCCACCCCTCCCAAACCCCCCCCTCCCTTCCCCCCCCCCTGAGCTTCCCAGAGCAGAATATAGGCTTAAAAAGTAAAAATAAAAATTAAATTAAGAACTTTATATTTATATATATAAAAAGATTATCTATAATATATATAAAAATAAAACTTATGAAAAAACTATATAATATTTTTGTATACCCAATCTAAATTGTATAAATTTTATCCATTTATCCCAAACAGCAAAAAACTTCTCTTGCGTTTGTTGCTTTAAGAAAGCCGAGATCTTTGCCATTTCCGCCAGATAAGCTACTTTAAGAAACCATTCCTGCAATGTAGGCAAGGATTCCTTCTTCCAATATTGTCCTACTAACAGCCTAGCGGCTGTAATCAAATTTAACATCAATACAACCTCCTTTGTATCACAATCTGTAACAATACCTAACAAAAATAATTGCGGAGTAAATTTTACCCTCCTTCTAAAAATTCTCTGGATATTCCACCATATTTTGATCCAAAATGCTTTTATCTCTCTGCATGACCACCAAATATGATAATAGGAAGCCTCCTTATAACCACATCTCCAACATTTGGGTTGCACGTCAGGGTACATATAAGACATTTTTTGTGGATCAAGGTGCCATCTATAAAACATTTTATAAAAATTCTCCCTTAAATTCTGTGCTTGTGTAAATTTGACATTTCTCACCCAAATTTTTTCCCAGGTGTCCAATGAGACTGGCTCACCAAAATTCTGCGCCCATCTTATCATACAATCTTTAATTAGTTCCGTTTCTGAATCCAATTCAACTAAAACCGCATAAATTCTCTTAATGTGGGTTTGTCTTGAATCCTTCACTTGCTTAATAAGATTTTCATCTTCTCTAAGAAAACCCACCTTTTAATTGATGATTATATCACTTTTTTTAACTGTTAATTTATGGAATAGAAAAAGCTGGATTTAACTTTGTGGAACAGCAAAGAAAAAAAATAGAAAGGGCAGGTCACAGTGATCTGATCAAATGGGCCTACATTATAGAAGAAAGTCTTGTTAAAACTTTCATTGCTTTCCAAAGTCAGAACAAAATGAAAAAAATAAAAATAGGCCCTCCCTATGTTCTTGGGAGAAATCAATAGGTAATACCAGTTTCAAACATCTCAATACGAAACAGAAATAATGTGACAGATTAATCCCTAGTTAAATCATAAGTCCCAATTTTCAAGGCGTGTGTGTGTGTGTGTGTGTGTGTGTGTACGTACTGTTAGAAGTAAAGTCTTCATCCTGGTTCATCCAAGCCGGGAATAAATAAGCAAACATGGCGACTGCTTTGGGAAGAAGGTTACAGTTTATTGCAGAAAGATGGTTCTTCAGGAAAGTGCAGAGGAGAGAGAAGAGAGGCAAAGAGAGAAAGAGAGCGAAGGAGAAGGGCTGAGCACATGGGGCAGTAGGCTTTTATACCCCCTCTACCCTTGTTTGGAATAGTTTCCTGTTCCTGTGGCATGAACCTTGAGGCTGTTTCTGAGTGTTTGTCTAGGCCTTGATATCTGTGGTTTAATTCTGTTATCATATCCTGCTTCCCAGGTGATGGGGCTGACTCCTAGAGTTTGGGTGGGGTATGCAGATCTTCTCTTTTGTCTTCTTGATTGCTCTGGCTCCAACTTTCTGATGGTTTTACATCTGCATTTGTACAGGGCTAATCTCTTGCTTGGGGCAGAGAGATAGATTTGGGGCCAGGTTTGGTTTTAAAAAGTCCTTTTGAGGAAAAATATATTTTTCTGCCCTTTTTAATATTTCCTTCTGGGCTAACTTTCATCAATCCCCCGCTTTGTGCCTTAAGTGTGTAAATTTATGACACACTTATTGGCACAACATTAAAATTTATCTGGTCAGGGAGACTTGGTAGACAAGCTTTTAAACTGTTAAGCAAAATAATAATAATAATAAGACATTAATGGAGGCAGCAGAAAAAGATCCCTTTATGCCACTAAAGTTCTAAAAGTCAGGGCAAAATTTTGTTAGATAGAAATTTATAGTGTCCAATATTCTGTGCCAATAATTTTCAAATGTTGGATATCACCTTTAGCTTTCAGTCAGGTTTGCATACTCCCCAAAATTCTTCACAGCCATGGTTCTCCTTAGTACATGACCATTGGCTCCCCAATTTCAAGGGTTGTTTCCTGCCTTAGCTCTTAATTCAGTGCATCCAGGTTTGTAATGTCCAATATGCCAGGCTATTAAATTTTCTTTAAATTGCACATAATGAGTTATAGGAATCCCAATTTGAGCTCAACAGTGCAAAATATTCAGGGCATAAGTTTGGGATTTTTCCTGTTGCTTCCTTGGTCAGGGCATATGAATTGCAAATCACCTGAGGGGGCCTAATTCCCTCCCCCTTGTTATCTGTTGGAAGTTGGTCCCACAAAGTTTTGTGCAATAGAGCAAAAATCAGCCTGAGGAACTTTACTAAAGGTAGCTGGAGGGGATAGACTCTGAATGGTGTGAATGGTGTATGTGTGCATATGCAGGTATTTCTACAAAACAGGCAATACAAACATTCTGGAAGTTTTCCCTCCCGCCAGATAGAAGTCCAAGGTGTTCAGTACTTGTTCTGCCACTTATTCCTAAATGCCATCTCTCCATTAATACATTCAACTGGCTTGTTACAATACAAATGGGGCAAGAAAGAAAAGTTTACAATGAGTTTCCACCCTCCCCCCACAGTCTTAATTTTCTCTTCTGAGGCTTCACATGGCACCACCTTCCTTCTGCAGCTCTCACAGGCATCTGGGTAAATGGTAGGACTTGGGAAGATGTTCCCCACTCAGATTGCATGGTGGCTTTTTAGTGGATGGCTGGATTCAAAACTCAATTCCATGGCTCAAATGGATGGAGGCAGCATCTGGGTCTGTGTGTTCTGCTTCCAAAGGCTTGGGAGAGGGTTTCAGGGCTGAAAGATACAAGAACAAGGTCTCCCCCCCCCCCGCTTTCTGGGTGGACTCTACCAGGAGAGGCAGACAAAAGGTATGGAGAACAAAGGGCAGGAAAAGAATTGGAAGGGGGGTAGCTTGCAGGCAGTTTGAAAATGCTGAAAACTCCAAATAATTTTAAAAGCCTAATATTTTAATATGTGCAACTTGCCAGGGGCAGGAGAACATTTATTCTAAAATAGACCACATTATTTTAGAGATTGAGAAATGCTTATGTTTCAGAAAGCTTCAAAGTAGTTTCACCAGTAAGTGATAGGATAAGAAAAGTAACTTAAGAAAATTATTTCCCCACACAATCAGACTTGAACTTCAAAATGCTCTTGTAGATAGACACACATTTTTCAAGAAAAGGATAGATAAAACACATACAGTAAATGCAAGTGAAACTTTTCCAACAGATAAACTTAAAACAATCCCTCCTGGTAACTTAAGGCTGTTCTTGAGCGTACACAGAGAAAGAGGAAAACAAACAAACACAATTCTTTTTCTTCACTCTGTTTGTTGGCCAAACAGAGTGAGGTATTTCCTTTTTGTGGCTTATTTTAAGCAGAATTTCTAGAAGAATTTAAAATTCTTTTTCCTTTGGATTTGAAACAGTTAACAGTCACATTTACCTCTCACACACAGACTTTGACAAACATATATACACAAATACAAGAGAACAGAAGTCTTAGTTTTACACATCCTAGTCATTCCCACCATAAATTTCAGATAACTCAAGTTAGGGAAGGCACATATTTTAAACATACCACGTGGTTGCATAGAGAAGAGAGAGAGAGATAGAGAGAGAGAGAGAATCACTATTTCTTATTTTCCCTTTTAAGTACCTTTATTTAGCCAAATTGGTTTCCCAGCAAGGCCCTAAGCAAAGTCTATTTTTCTTTCATACGCTACACAGTCGAAGTCTCCTTGTGAGACTTCTTTCCTAACACAGTCGAAGTCTATTTTTCTTTTTTTTCATATAGTTTCTTTACTTACCTCTTTTCCATTCCGGCCTGGACAGGAAGCTGATTCCTGTCCCAGGCTACGAGCAAGCTTTCAACTGGGAAACCTACCTTAGCCCTTGAATTGGAATCTCCCATTCTTATTTGACGAGATTTTCCCTTGACGCTAAAGGGCACTACACAGTCAAAGCCTCCTTTTGAGACTTCTTTCTTCCACCACGATTCTTTGTGAGTCCGGTAAAAATGGGACTCAAGGAGCACTCTGGATCCCTCACAGAGTTCGTGGGACAGCTCCTCTGAGGGATCCTGCCACGTTTTCAGACCAAAAAGGGGTCTGCAGAGACACTTCTGGTTTCCTCGTTAGAAGGTACTGGCTACTCTTCGACCGGCCGGCTTCACACCACTGTTTACGGATGCCTCTAATGTCTGTGGGCACCTACACTTGCTCTCGGAGGTAAGTGGCCGCTCCCTTCCTGAGGCTTAATTTCCTAACTTTGCTTTGCTTACAGGGCCTTACCAGCTAGTTGCCCAAATCCAATTCTTTCATTCACTCATTCCATTTCATTTTCACACAGCCTCTCCCTTTTCCCTAACAAAAGGTTCTGTGCTCTGGCCAACCCCCATGCTTTCCAGGTTCTGCCAATTAAACAGATCCTTTCTGCGGCTAGGAAAGACCAGAAGCAGCAAAATCCAACTGTGATTGGGAAAAAAAGTCTTCTCACTCACCCAAACAGAAATGCACATATTTTCTTTGTTCCCCTGGGCTTTAAACTTAAAATTTAGAGGTACTCACCTTCATCTTCTTTCCAAAGCAGCCCTTGAGCTCAAACTCTCAAAACTCCCTTTACTACCCTAGCTCCACATGGGCAAGGCCTGGGAAACCCATCCACAGACACAAGGGGGTCTGCTGCCGGCAAGATGGGGCTTACCAGTCTCAGTCCATTGGAGAGGTTAGCTTGGAGTCCCATCTCGGGGTGCCAAATTGTTAGAAGTAAGGTCTTCATCCTGGTTCATCCAAGCCGGGAATAAATAAGCAAACATGGCGACTGCTTTGGGAAGAAGGTTACAGTTTATTGCAGAAAGATGGTTCTTCAGGAAAGTGCAGAGGAGAGAGAAGAGAGGCAAAGAGAGGAGAGCGAAGGAGAAGGGCTGAGCACATGGGGCAGTAGGCTTTTATACCCCCTCTAGCCTTGTTTGGAATAATTTCCTGTTCCTGTGGCATGAACCTTGAGGCTGTTTCTGAGTGTTTGTCTAGGCCTTGATATCTGTGGTTTAATTCTGTTATCATATCCTGCTTCCCAGGTGATGGGGCTGACTCCTAGAGTTTGGGTGGGGTATGCAGATCTTCTCTTTTGTCTTCTTGATTGCTCTGGCTCCAACTTTCTGATGGTTTTACATCTGCATTTGTACAGGGCTAAAGTCTTGCTTGGGGCAGAGAGATAGATTTGGGGCCAGGTTTGGTTTTAAAAAGTCCTTTTGAAGAAAAATATATTTTTCTGCCCTTTTTAATATTTCCTTCTGGGCTAACTTTCATCAGTACGTACATGTATATATATAAAAATAAACATCTTGAGAATGAGATAACTGGCAAATATAAAGGTATATAACACAAAGCATTCCAAAATATGCTAACACAATTAGGTAGGACTTGTTTCAAACAAATTTAACTTTTAAATGGGATTAGTTGAGTTAAATTATGGTAACCATTCAAGAAATTAGTTATGATCAGGTATTTGTTCATAGTTTCTTGGTTAGTTTGCTAAGCTCATAACAGGCAAGTCTCATTTCTTAATTTGTAACATGACCTTCAATTCCAAGAAACTTATTTTCAGTTGAGCTTTAGCTGCTATGACACAAGAATACCAAAGTGAGCCTAATCAGATTATATAGGTTAAGTATTGTACCAGTGACGGTTGCTTTTATTTAATTTACCTTGAAAAATATATAACTGATATTTCATAAGAAAGAAACAACAATATTTAGAGAAGAAATTGCTCTGATTCTTTATAGTGACTCAGATAACCCAGACATACCATAAATATAGGGTTTATATTCATTTGAAAACTTACATAATAATGAGGTGAGGTGTCATTTTAGACAAGGTAAGAGCAATATATATCACCAAACCTTATATTCCAATTTAGTTTTTTGTTTCCTTTAAGGATTCAGCCTTGGCAACACTTTTTTACACATTGGTAGTTTTAAAAAGAGCCGAAGATGGATCCAGAAAACTATTGCCATAAAAACCCTTATTATAGTTTCTAAATTATAAGTTAATTGCCAACAGACAAATGAAAGCAATTACAGTAATTGATCTTTAGAGATCAATTAATAGATCAACTTTTTATCCTCAAAGCACACTAATGATTTTATCTCGTTATTTGCTGCATTTTTAATAATCTTATCAAGAAATATTTAAATGAACCATCTATCCAGTTTTAGTATTTAAGAGCTCTTATTTAAAACTAATGGCACAAGGTTTTACTGTGTTCTTGCAACAAACACATGAAACCAATTATGTAAGGATTACAGTTGTTTTAATACAGGGATGTCAAACTGCCGACCCGTGGGCCGGATGCATCATACCAAAACGCGTCCACCCCATTGCCGGCAATGGAAAAAAAAGTCTCAATACATCACAACACGTCACGTGACGTTGCAAGTTTGACACCCCTGTGACTTAATAGAATTTAAAAATCTGTGGCCGCTCTAAAATTCCCCCTCAAAAAAAAAAAAAAGGAATTATATAGCTGACAGAAAAGGGGAGCTTAGGTACTGCCTGCAATTTTGGGGTGTAGGTTACCATCTTGACACAGATTAAGAAAATTATCTTCAGATAGAAAAGAATTAGATTATTAAAAAAACAAGCAAATGAGTCACCATTGATTTCTCTGTTGCAAATCATTTCCCAAGAAACTTCAGAATAGTATTATAATAGACTTTGAGGGCTCAGGAACTGCCTTGCTAACATAAATTCCTTATTACAGTACTGAAAATAAGTTTTTCATTTCCATATTAACAATTTTGGGAATAATAAAGACAAAAGTTGATATTACAAATGCTGAAATGTTTTAATTTAAAAATGAGTATAGTAATTTCCATACATACAGTTGTTTTTATAATGCAAAGTCATCATTATTCTGTTTAATTCTGTTTAAGAATTCTTAAATCTTGGATCATCTGATATAGACAAAACTAAAAGTTGCCTTCATAGAGTTTTGGTGTGGTGAATCACATTGTATTACTCAGAAGGTTAAGTTTCGATGGTGCAAGAGCTTATATATTTGTATTTGATGCAGAGTATACATAAAATGAAAGTTAAATATATTTCCCAATGCATCTTTAATCTTAACTGTTTTGGAGAAAGAGGTATTTTACATTTTTTTAAATGAAGACTTTTCTTTTTTGCTCTCTATATAACATACTGTAAGTAAATATAAATAAACTTGTTATAATTTGTATTTCTTTCCACAATGATGTATATTTTGCCTTGATCTTATTCTATCAAGGAAATATTCAATAATTTTAATCATATGGTTATTCATTGCTAAATAATACATTATCTACCTTTGCTGCTCACTTTTTAGATAAGCTAAAGAATAAGTTTAGCAAATCCTAAAATCTGACATTATTCATTGACATCAATTACAATGGCCAAGTCACAACACTGACTTGACACTGTAATGGGTTGTCTACTTAACAGACCTATCTTATATTTATTACAAAGAAAGAGGCTCTTTTAGTGCCTCTCCTAAAAACAAACCCCACACTTACTTTCAAATTATGGCCTTCATATTACCCCACCCCAAAAAGCAGGAAAACTATGACAACTTGCTGTTTTTTGAAATATTGTACTTCAATTTTTGCCTGGTGAAATAGAATGCCTCATCTTATTTAATGGTAGAAATCATTCAACAAAAGTAGCAATACAGATGTCTGTCAGAATAATTTGAAGTACATTTTCCTTGCCTTGCCTGTTGGTTTGATTAATTATGTGCTATTCAGCTCTTAGTGACCACATAGAGAATAATCTATCTAAGGTAATCTTCCAAGCACCCACCACTGCTTGC
Organism: Crotalus tigris; assembly: GCF_016545835.1. Taxonomy (NCBI): domain Eukaryota; kingdom Metazoa; phylum Chordata; class Lepidosauria; order Squamata; family Viperidae; genus Crotalus; species Crotalus tigris. Next base: position 285,306 of record NW_024100491.1, read on the forward strand.
AATTGAGTCCATCTATCTAGCTGCTGATCATTTTCTTTTTTTTTTTTTTCAGCATTATGTCTCATGTAAAGTCATTGAACATAAACATTTGTGCCTTCTCCAGCATCAGAGGTCAACACTGTTAATGTTCTTTTTATCCTGCTTCTTCAAAGTCCATTGATAACAGTCTTATCACTGATCTCTTACCTGCTATACTTCCACTAGCCCACAGAGAAATGAAACATAAGTTGGTAGTAATTAGAGTGTGAAAATAAACAGGGTCCACTTTTAACTGCACTAATAAACGTATTGGAAACAAAAGATTCACAAATACAGATACATGCTATATTAATTGTAATGTGATTCAAAATAAGCAAAGTTAATATGAATGATTAGCATGGATATAAATGAGAACTTGCTCTGTGATTAATGTTCCTTGAATAAAGCATGAAGAGTAATTTAAATGCCTAAGACTGGAATGAGATTTTAAGTAAACTTGGAATTATTTGTTGTTAAATTCTGTGCTTTTAGAAACTACAATAAGCCTAAAAGCTTCTGCAACTAATATAAAATTAAATAATTCATCAATCACATTTCATGATTTAGAATACAAATATTCTTTTTAGAGCCATTTGATCTGAGCTATATCTGCAGACTCATTTTTAAATTGTGTGTTTATATTGTATGTTCGTGTAGACCCTTATGTGCATGTACCAGTTGAAGCTGGGGAAATGAAATTGTACTTTTCCTATGTCATTTGACTGTATTTTTTTCTCTAAAAAGCAGGATGTGATATCAGAAGATAATAATGTCCGGCATTGCAGAGGATGTTACCCTTTTGTTATCCTACCCATATCAGGAAATAAACAATTCCTTATCAGTACTCTTAAATGTCACACCTTTGTCACCCCTTTAAAAAAGTATGTTCTAATCCCATCCTCTTACTATTGCAGCTCACTTCCAAACACCACCCTCCAAAATCAATACAGATGGGGAAAAAGTTCTCAAATATTTTGGAAGCTTTCTAGTGAGGGAAATGACTAATGGGGTTTATCCTGCAGCAAGATTGTACGTCTATTTTATATAACTGTACATTTTGTTATTTGGCAGCAGCTAGACAATTTAACATCCTCAGAATCTTCCTTGAGAGATAGTTTTCTAAAGCAGTATTTTATAGCTGGAAAGTTAAAGATCTTAAGATTTGCAACTAATATTAGTAATAATTTCAGTTTAGAAAATGAAAGTTAAGCTAGCCATGGGGTTTAAAAACACGTATTTCACATTGCTTATTATCCCTATTGTGTACTGTATTACACTTCAATGCAGATCTTCAGTGCTGATGTGCACAGTCTACTTTACCCAGCAATGTGATACTTAATCTAACCTAGAAGTCCTGAAGGCTAGATTTCAATAATTACATTAGTTATCTGCCTTCAGCACTCTTACATAAATCCAGCATCTATCACCATGTCTCACTTATTTCCAGCAACCGTGTATTTTCCCTATTCCTGATCTGAAAAAATTTCAAAAAACAATAGGCACTGAACGTATTACAGAAAAATAAGGGTTGTTTTTTCTTCTCCTGCTTATAACATGGTCAACTTGTTAGAGCTGAGCACTATATTGCCTTTGATTCAGGAACCACACTGCACAAACTGCAAAAGGTCTCACATTGGGCTATTGACAAATGAAAAGCCAATGTCATTTGCACAGTAAGGAGGCTTTTACTTTACAATTTAAGTGAAGGCAGAACACATCTCTCAGTCAGATATCTCTAATATTATTTAAGAGTGCATCCAATTTCCCACTTTCATTTATAGTAAGGTAATTAAGATAATCCTTTTAAATCAGAGGTCTTCAAACTTGACCCTTTTTATGACTTGTGGACTTGAACTCCCAGAATTCCTCAGCCAGGCACACTAGCTGAGGAATTCTGAGAGCTGAAGTGCACAAGTCATAAAAGGGCCAAGTTTGAAGACCCCTGTTTTAAATGATCTGAAGTGCTTTTTTCCTGGTTTCTTCTTACCTGGACTAAGTTGCCAGTTATGAGCTCAGCTGGCAGGTGACTCACTTGCTTATCTTTAGTTTGTTTATGGCTTCTATTTCTTTCTCAGCCTTCCTATAATCTCTCACATTTAAAGTTACCTGATTTCAAGTAATTAGGTAATTCCAAGGACATCACTATATGTGTTCTTTCTACCTGTCTAAAATCACTTGTATGTTGTTCACTCCCACTTTATGATCAGCATTCAGTAGCTGAGCCAATTGATTCTAGTGGGTGCAGTGAAGAATTACATTACAGGTAATTTCCCATAAGTATACTGAAACTGCAGATCGTCAGACAGTCTTATTTCTTCCTTGGTAAGAACTTTTACTGTATCCTATTATTTTATCCCAGGTCTCAAACCGCCCACTGCCTGCCTTTAGCAACCACATTTTACAAGTCTTTTAAGTGCAAGCACACACTTTGGAGTGTGTGTTCATTGTCAATTATCCCTATATTCACACATACATTAGGTAGTAAGCAAAATATCTTTGTAATAATGCAGTTGCAGAGTGGTACAAAACAGGATGTTAAAACAGCAAAATGTAATGCATCCTCTATTTTTGATATAAAACTTTTTTTAAAAAAAAATCAACTATAGAGCGTTTCCCTTTCATTTTATTCATTTCATTCAGGCTAAAGATAAGTTACACCATTTACTTTTAATAAATCTTCTCAAATTACTTGCCTACAAACACCAGCAGCAGTAATAACAATTTCAAACTGAGTCTATCTGAATGACTGGCTACACACTGTGGGAATCAGATTGTATATTGAAAGATGTTTTGGCTCTTAGTCTCAGAGGTCAAATAGAGGAAGTTGAATCGTAGGTCACATACTGTATCCCACTAAGCCATTATTTGCTTAAGCATGTCTCATCACATTTCGCTAGGTTCATACCACATGCTAAACTAAAACCAAACTAAACCAATCATATTATGGTTCAATGTAAAGTGCAAGCCTAAGCAATGTATTTAAAGCTGATTTCATTTACTACCATCATATAGCAGATGAAAAGGGCTGATATTGAACTACGAGGAGGTAAAATTCCATCCCTACTAAAGTTAAGTGCATTCTTGTTTGCTATGGAAATCTCAAAACTGAACAATTCAACTTAGATGTCAGTCATTGCCATAATGTTGCTGATTAGCTTGGCACTTCCTCTGAGAGTATAATGCCACCTTCAGAGCCACCTATGTCCTTTTTGTTCAACAGGTTCCTTTCTCAATGGGTAGCTGTTGCCTGCTAATATCCAGCCCAAGTCCAAAGAATTTCCCTATTCACTACCCCAGAACTATCCAAAATATAGCTCACATAGGTTTTTGAGTCCTTTTAGACTGGCAAGTACCAACCTATTCCTAGACTAAATACTAGTTCTTTTGCTGCCATCCATTGGAGAAACATGTCAGAAGCCAGAGAGGTGGTTGGTAAATTCCTTGATTTTTTTTTAATCTGCCTTTATCTCCTTTTTGTTCAATTTAAATAGCTTTTCTTGTGCTAGCAATGAGTCCATTTTGTTGCCCCAAAGCTTCAAGATGCATTGTGGAATCTGGAACTTTCAAAGTTTTACATTTCTGCATGCACTGGTCTGCCACTATTCAGATTGCTGGGTAGAATTCTAATTGTAAATTGTGCAAGTGATTTCATATCATCGTTGACATTACAGGCTACATTGTCATTGCTTAAAGCCTCCCAATGACTTTAACATTTTATTTTAAGTTGCTTGCATTTAAAAATAAAATGAAATTTCTGAAGGTTAAACAAAAGCAGGAACTCATGAATGGATTTTATTCATTTACAACAATATGCAGTATGCTAAAGAATCCCTGTTCTCTCATAAAATACCAGACATAGAGGATGTGTTTATGTCAATTATGTTATTATGTCATGTGGTTATTTAGTTTGGCTTAATGTATTGCATGAATTCAGGAAATAAATCATTGGCTATGTTTGCTATGTTGTATAAACTCAACCAACTGTACTTTAGTTGTATTTTACTTTGGCTGTGCTTAATAAACTATGTTGAAAAGATGAAGGCTCCTTCCAGTTAAGCTTGATTTGTAATGATTACACAGGCAGTTTCCATGGAAACACAGCAGAAGTGGTTTGATAATTGTCTTTACTTGTTTGTTTCTTTCATTGTTTCATTGATTGATTCTTTGGGTTTCCCAGTGATCTCCAATCCAAACCTGCTTAGCATTTGAAATATCAGCCAAGTTTGTCAGGTACAGCTGTCTCTTTTGAGGAAAAAATACAGATTTAATTTGAGTTTGATTTTACTACAAGGATGCCCTCATAATGTTCTCTTGGTAACAAAATAGAAGTAGTTTCCTGCTGTCTTCTTCTACTTAACTTTCCAGTCCAACCCATAACCCTATATTTCCTGGTAATCGCCCATTTCAATATTGACCTTTCTTTCTGAGAGATATTTTATCATGCATGGGAGGGGCTCGCGAAAAAGCAAAAACAATACTGGAAACAAATACGTACATGTGTCCAGAGAATTTTAAAAATTAACAGTCAGGTGAAACTAGTACTTTTCTTATGGATGCTTCACTAGAAAAGCTAATGGACAATTGGTCTTATATATTGTAACAACATTGTTGCTGTTATATGCACAAAAACAGAAGACTTTAGAAACACTAATAATGGAGGAATGACTTGTGAAGTTGTCTGTGTTTGCCAAAAAGGTTAAATTGACTTGTTTGATTAAGGAGGGAACTACAACTATTTTATAAAAGACTTGGGAAAAAAATCAGACTTTTTGCTGAAAATGGTTAAAAATGAACTTTCTGTGACTATGTTTCTGACTGCTGATTTTGGGATTTATTGATTAAAAAGATTTGTTTATGGGAAGAAGGAAGTGATTGGAAGTCGCTTCTTTAGATTTTTTTCTTCACTTTTGTTCTTCCCTTTTATCTTTTATTTCTTGTATATTTCTGTAATTTTTGATTTTTTTGTAAAATATTTTAAGAAAAAATGTAAAGCATATAATCTTGCCAAGAAGGATAAACTGCTAGCATGGAATAGGAACTCAATTTAAAAACAAGTAAAGGAAATAAGCTCCTGCTTATTTTCCTTGTATAATAGTTTTCAATAATAAAACTCAAAAGCCTTTTTATTTAACAGAATAACGGCATTGGAAGGGACTTTGGAGTTCTACTAATTCAACTGCCTGCTCAGGCAGGAAGCTCTGTACATTTCAGACAAATGATTGTCTGATCTCTTCTTTAAAACCTCCAGTTTTGGAATATCCAAGCTTCTAGAAGCAAGTTGTTCCACTCAACATTATAAAAGCAAAATAAACTTATAGGAAAGGATTGGAAATGGCATGTGATCTCTTTCATATATATTAAACACATGACTCTTTTGTTGTTGTTAGTTGCGAAGTCGTGTTCAACCCATCGCGACCCCATGGACAATGTTCCTCCAGGCCTTCCTGTCCTCTACCATCTTCTGGAGTCCATTTAAGCTCATACCTACTGCTTCAGTGACTCCATCTAGCCACATCATTCTCTGTCGTCCCCTTCTTCTATTGTCCTCAATCTTTCCCAGCATTAGGCTCTCCTCCAATGAGTCCTTCCTTGTCATTAGGTGGCCAAAGTACTTGAGTTTCAACTTCAGGATCTGGCCTTCTAAAGAGCAGTCAGGGTTGATCTCCTCTAGGACTGACTGGTTTGATCGCCTTGCAGTCCAGGGGACTCGCAGAAGTCTTCTCCAGCACCATGGTTCAAAGGCCTCAATTCTTTTGCGCTCAGCCTTTCTTATGGTCCAACTTTCACAGCCATACATTGCAACTGGGAAAACCATGGCCTTGACTATACGTACTTTTGTTGGCAGGGTCATGTCTCTGCTTTTTAGTATGCTGTCTAGATTTGCCATAGCTTTCCTGTCCAGGAGCAAGCATCTTTTAATTTCTTAGCTGCAGTCCCCATCTGTGGTGATCTTGGAGCCCAGTAAGATAAAATCTGTCACTACCTCCATTTCTTCCCCATCTATTTGCCAGGAATTGAGAGGGCCGGATGCCATGATTTTGGTTTTCTTAATGTTGAGTTTCAAGCCAACTTTTGCACTCTCCTTCTTCACCCGCATCAAGAGGCTCTTTAGTTCCTCTTCACTTTCTGCCATTAGAGTGGTATCATCTGCATATCTTAGGTTGTTGATATTTCTCCCGGCAATCTTAATTCCAACTTTTGATTCATCTAGCCCTGCCTTTCTCATGATGTGCTCTGCAAATAAGTTAAATAGGCAGGGCGACAGTATACAGCCTTGCCGGACTCCTTTTCCAATTTTGAACCAATCAGTGGTTCCGTGTCCAGTTCTCACTGTTGCTTCTTGACCCGCATATAGGTTTCTCAAGAGACAAATGAGATGGTCTGGTACTCCCATCTCTTTAAGAACTTGCCACAATTTGTTGTGATCCACACAATCAAAGGCTTTTGCATAGTCAATGAAGCAGAAGTAGATGTTTTTCTGGAACTCCCTAGCTTTCTCCATGATCCAGCGTATGTTGGCAATTTGATCTCTAGTTCCTCTGCCTCTTCGAAATCCTGCCTGTACTTCTGGTAGTTCTCGATCCACATACTGCTGGAGTCTAGCTTGTAGGATTTTAAGCATAACTTTACTAGCATGTGAAATGAGTGCAATGGTGCGATAGTTTGAACATTCTTTGGCATTGCCTTTCTTTGGAATTGGAATGTAAACTGACCTTTTCCAATCCTGTGGCCACTGTTGAGTTTTCCAAATTTGCTGGCAAATTGAGTGTAGCACTTTTACTGCATCGTCTTTTAAGATTTTGAATAGCTCAGCTGGAATACTGTCACCTCCACTAGCTTTGTTGTTGCTCAGATTTTCTAAGGCCCATTTCACTTCACATTCTAGGATGTCTGGTTCGAGGTCAATGACCATCTCATTGTGGTTATCTGGGATGTTAAGCTCATTCTTGTATAGTTCTTCTGTGTAGTTTTGCCATCTCTTCTTAATCTCTTCTGCCTCTGTTAGGTCTCTGCCATTTTGGTCCTTTATCATGCCCATCTTTGCATGAAACGTTCCCTTCATATCTCCAATTTTCTTGAAGAGATCTCTGGTCCTCCCTGTTCTGTTGTTTTCTTCTATTTCTTTGCACTGTTCATTTAAGAAGGCATTCTTATCTCTTCTAGCTACTCTCTGGAATTCTGCATTCAATTGGGTGTATCTTTCTCTTTCTCCTTTGCCTTTCGCTTCCCTTCTTTCCTCAGCTATTTGCAAAGCTTCCTCAGACAGCCATTTTGCTTTCTTGCATTTCTTTTTCTTTGGGATGGTTTTAGTTGCTACCTCTTGTACAATGTTGCGAACTTCCATCCATAGTTCTTCAGGCATTCTGTCTATCAGATCCAGTTCCTTAAATCTATTTGTCACCTCTACTGTATATTCATCAGGAATATGATTTAGTTCATACCTGAGTGGCCTAGTGCTTTTCCCTACTTTTTTCAATTTAAGCCTAAATTTTGCAACGAGAAGCTCATGATCTGAGCCACAGTCAGCTCCTGGTCTTGTTTTTACTGACTGTATAGAGCTTCTCCATCTTTGGCTGCAGAGCACATAGTCAATCTGATTTCTATGTTGACCGTCTGGTGATGTCCATGTGTAGAGCCGTCTCTTGGGTTGTTGGAAAAGAGTGTTTGTTATGACCATCGTATTCTCTTGACAAAATTCTATTAGCCTGTGCCCTGCTTCATTTTGTTCTCCAAGGCCAAACTTGCCTGTTATTCCGGTTATCTTTTGGCTTCCTACCTTAGCATTCCAATCCCCCATGATGATAAGGACATCATTTTTTGGTGTTAATTCTATAAGGTGCTGTAGGGCTTCATAGAACCGGTCAATTTCATCCTCTTCAGCACCAGTGGTTGGGGCATAGATTTGGACTACTGTGATATTGAATGGTTTGCCTTGGATTCGAATTGAGATCATTCTGTCATTTTGGGGATTGTATCCCAGTATTGCTTTTCCTATTCTTTTATTGACTATGAAGGCTACTCCATTTCTTCTGAGGGATTCTTGCCCACAGTAGTATACCTGATGGTCATCTGAGTTAAATTCACCCATTCCTGTCCATTTTAGTTCGCTGATTCCTAAGATGTCGATGTTCATTCTTGTCATCTCTTTTTTGACTACGTCTAGCTTGCCTTGATTCATGGATCTTACATTCCAGGTTCCTATGGAGAAAAAATCTTTACAGCATCGGACTTTCCTTTCACCACCAGATATATCCACAGCTGAGTGTCCTTTCGGCTTTGGCCCAGTCGCTTCATTCTTTCTGGCGCTACTAGTACTAGCCCTCTGCTCTTCCCCAGTAGCATATTGGACACCTTCCGACCTGAGGGGCTCATCTTCCAGCGTCATATCTTTTTTCCTTTTAGTACTGTCCATGGGGTTTTCATGGCAAAGATACTGGAGTGGTTTGCCATTTCCTTCATTAAACTACACATACCCAATTTAACAGAATGATTACGCCTTCTATGAAAAAGCATCCATGTAGTTTTGCTACATTCCCCTCCAGACCATTGCTATAACCTCTTAATACAGACTGAAATAGCAGAGGACCTTACCATTCGATTTCTACATCTGTATTTACCAAACTAAGGGATAGATGGAAATTGTATTTTTCTGAGTATGCACACTCACGTTTTAACATAACTACATATGGAGCTTATGCTCTGTAGTAAGTTACAACATGTGAAACTTCTTATTTTAAAATTAGACAACATCCACGTCCAAGGAACATTGTTCCTAGATTTATTCATTCATCAAACAAAACAATGCTGCAGCTGAAATGTGAACTTCTTGCTAATTTCCTTAACTTACCTGTTTCTGCCTGCCAATGGAAAAGATCTATAATATTAGCTTTAAAAAAAGTAATGCCGCTAGTCAACAAAACCTATTCTTTGTTTCAATGGTGTGCCATTGGGACAAACACTTTTTACAGTTGACAAAAGCTAATTTGATCTGAAAGCATTCACAATAGTAAGTTATATTGCATTTCCTTTAGCTGCACGGGAAAATTACAGTCCTTAGGTAACCCAGGCTATCCACTTGAGATGCTTAACTAGATGTAAATGCCAGAATTGCTTCCAAATAAACCTTTATGAGCTGAGTCTATAATGGCTGTAATCTATACAACTTTAAGAACAAGACTGATTGAACAAAAGAATTGCTTCAGAGTAGGTATGTAGAGATGGGATGATATAGTTCAGTCAATTTCCATTTTCAATAAGTATATATAGTAAAATAGTACCACCTGACTGTAAATTTGTATTATATATCTTGGAATATTTCTGGTTACAGCATTTTTTTCAACTTTACCTTTAAATGACTTTTTATTATGAAACTAGATTATTTTTTATCACTCCAGTAATTTTTTAAAATCTGGTTTCTTTTTCAGTGTTTCTTTCCAAATGATATACCAAAAGTCAGCGTCAAAGTCAGAAGGTATTTCAAAGCAAACATTAATAAAGCAGTCATCTTATTCATAAAATATAGTTGTTAGTTCTCAGCTTTCAAAATACTTATACTGATGGCATTGCTCATCCTGTCACAAGGTGGGAATGGCAGTATGGGTCAGGTCCCGGCACAAGAATTATGTATTCATTTAAGTGTAATTATATTGTCTGCTATTTCAGTTTTTGTATTTTTTTTATTTTAGCACCCTGTCAGTTAAAGGATGGATCATAAATTGAAATAATAAAATTATATGTGTTTCTTTCTGATAGAGAGAAAAGAAAAGATAGAAAGAAAGAAAGAAAGAAAGAAAGAAAGAAATAGAAAGAAAGAAATGAAGAAAAGAAGTAAAATCCTCAGCCAAAATATTTGTTTTGTTTTGCTCTGGTTCCTTAGCAACCCTTCCATAAGGTAGATCACAACCTACTACTTGATAAAATAGAAAAATGTGGGTTAAATAGTATCACCATCAGATGGATCCGTAGCTGGCTGACCGGCCGCACTGAGCGTGTAGTCCTCAATGGAACCACATCTAGATGGAGGGAAGTATGTAGTGGGGTGCCCCAGGGCTCTATTCTGGGCCCAGTACTCTTCAACATCTTCATCAACGACTTGGATGAGGGGATAGATGGAAAACTCATCAAATTTGCAGACAACACCAAGCTGGCAGGAATAGCCAACACTCCAGAAGACAGGCTTAAGATACAGGAGGATCTGGACAGACTTGAACACTGGACAATATCTAACAAAATGAAATTCAATAGTGAAAAAGTAAGATTCTACATTTAGGCAAGAAAAACCAAATGTACAGGTATAGTATAGGAAGTACCTTGCTCAATAGTAGTAACTGTGAGAGGGACCTTGGAGTCCTAATGGACAATCACTTAAATATGAGCCAACAGTGTGCTGCAGCTGCCAAAAAGGCCAACTCAGTGCTGGGCTTCATTAACAGAGGGATAGAATCAAGATCACGTGAAGTATTAATACCACTTGGTATTAATTGGTAAGGCCATACTTGGAATCCTGCATCCAGTTTTGGTCATCATGATGTAAAAAAGATGTTGAGACTCTAGAAAGAGTACAGAGAAGAGCAACAAAGATGATTAGGGGACTGGAGGCTAAAGCATATAAGGAATGGCTGTTGGAATTGGGTATGTCTAGTTTAATGAAGAGAAGGACAAGGGGGGACATGACAGCAGTGTTCCAATATCTCAGGCGCTGCCACAAAGAAGAGGGAGTCAAGCTATTTTCCAAAGTGCCTGAAGGCAAGACAAGAAACAATGGATGGAAACTAATCAAAGAGAGAACAGCCTAGAACTAAGGAGAAATTGTACTGCGATGCAAAAATGTAAATGTAATTAATGGGGGATATGGGAAAGACAGGCTATGGGCCTTACAGATGTTTCTTATTTTCCCACATGCATAATACATGATAACTGAATCTTCTTTCAAGTCTTTCTTTTTCATTCATTTTTTTTAATTACTCGCTATTTCCATTCCTTTATTTAAATGTTTCTTCTCCAAAAAGAGTTTAGAATAATAGTATCTTGTCCCATTTCAGATAAACTGTAGAAATAGACCTTACTATTGAAAAGCACCAACATATATTGTTTTTTAAAGCAAAAGTTCATTTTCTCCATCAAAACTGCTGCAATGTCATACAAAGGTTTAAGGTCTAAAAACATATTAAGACAGTAAAATTACATTTTTGTACAAGTCCCACAACAGACTGCACCAAACAACCTTTGGAAAAACAGCATGAATTGTTCAGACCAATGAACTTTGATCACCTGAGTTATACATGCCCCTCCCTAGCTCTGTCCTTCACTAATCTGTTCTCTTCTGCAAGCTCTTTTAAGTATAAAATTGTATAAATAAAATCTGGCTATTGCTGGCTACTTCACTGAGTTTATAGTTACGCTTTAAGTAAACACACAATTTATCAACATTGTTTACAATGAAAAAAATTGTCCTACCTACATGTGGGAAGTATCTAGGAATTGCTGTAAAGTTGTGAAGGAAAGTAGAAAACCTACTACAGATGTAGAAACAAGGCATGCAGCTTAGAATCTCAATATAATTCTAGCTTAAAATTTAAAAATGAACATTGGGCAATGAATGGGGTTATCTGACATTTAATCTTTCTAGAAAATAAAAGCAAGCACTGAAAGTACAGTATTTTTATTTTTGCTAGATGGACTTCCTCTTTGTGTGTATATGTATATGTACATTATTGTTTTCTCAAATCACTGGGAAAGAGGAAGGAGCACTGAAAAACGTAAAGGGGCTGAAATGAAAATAAATTTGAACCGAAATACAATCAAACATTACCACAGAAGAATATTTCTTGATTTCCTGATAAATTATTACTGTAGTCTTATCACTATGAGGTTAGGAGGTAGTTCAAAGTTCAAAAATCAGCTTGAATACTCACTGATTTGTTTTCAAAAGAGAGATTAAGGTCCTGAGTCCATACACCTCAGCCAGTAAAGGAGTATTAGTATGTTTGTACAAATAGAGAGGGTTTGAGCTATGATCTACGAAAGCTCTTATCCTGTCCTATCTGCACCCAATGTACCAAGTTCAGTTGTCTCTTGTTGCTAATGCTTCTGGTATATCAGAAAAATGTAAGAAATTAGCCTATGCAAAGTCAACCAATTTGCTCTTCTCACTCTTATTGTTGTATAGACAAGTTTGTTAACCTGATCTCTATATGTTTAGGCTTTCAATTTCCTTCTGCCTCCAATTAGCATGAATCATTGCTGGCATGTGTTGTGGGATCTATATTCCAAAACACCAAGAAGGCACTAAGTCAGGGGTCTTCAAACTTGGCCCTTTTATGACTTGTAGACTTCAACTCCCAGAATTCCTCAGCCAGCATGCTTGGCTCAGGAATTCTGGGAGTTGAAGTCCACAAGTCATAAAAGGGCCAAGTTTGAAAACCCCTGCACTAGGTTATATCTCCTTTATACTGCTTGGAAGAAGCAGCATTCTAAGATTTTAGATTTAAGTCTCTTCCAGATAGTACTAGAGATGCTAGGAATTTAAAAAAGGATTTTCCACCCAAAAAGCAGATTCTTTACCATTGGGTTACCAATCATGCCAATGGTTTACCAATGGTTATACTTGCTTATGAAATGCAGGAATAAATGGGGTTATTCATATTATCAGGAGAAAAGCATTCCACAGAGTTGGAGAAATCTCAGAGATGATTTCATGTATCCATGTGCCACTTGCACAAATAGACCTTTTTAAATATTTAGGTATTTATTTTGAATCTTATACTCATCAGTATTCCTTCACATGGTGACTGCTGCGAGGATTGTACGTGCCAAATACTGGAAAGGAAAAGAGATAGTGACTGTTGAAGAATGGATTTTAAAATTGACTGAATTAGTAGAGATGACAAAATTAACTGCTTTGATCAGAAATAATACACTAGAAAATTTTATAAGAGACTGGAAGCCATTTCTGGACTGTCTGAATACTAAATACGATAGCAGATGGTTAACAGAGGGATTTGAAGATTAGTGTAATTTTTAGCTTTATTTATTGACTCTTCTTTTTCATCTATCTATCTATCTATCTATCTATCTATCTATCTATCTATCTATCTATCTATCTATCCATCCATACATACATACATAAAATGGGAAGATAGTTTATTTTCTTTTTTTAAGCATCCAGCCAGGGTGGATTCTAATTTAATGTTAAATTTATTTGATATTTGGGTCACTTTTTCTCCTGTTTTGTGGTTATGCTGGACCTATTTTCTGTTTGTTCATTTGTTTTTCTGTTTTGCATTTTATCTTTAAAAAATGAATTTTCTACTCATTGGGTCAATCAAGCATTAAGGTTCCTTATTATAGCCTCAAAAGCATCCTTCGACATTATTACACATGCAAATGAACATGGCAGCCATTAAACTATTCAAGGCTAACCTTTTGGATTTGATGCTATGTAGGTGTGCAGATACCTATCTACAGGGATGCTTCCAGCTTAGATGTAGTTCATGCTAAGCTCCTTATTCCACTCTGAATTCTTTTATTCTCTTAGAATTAGGCCAGCTCTCCTTTGCAGCCTGAGTTACTGTACACAATCTTAAATATTGGCTGAAGCAAATTCTTTGGGGAATGTCCTTGGTTCACCTTACTTTATTAGATGGGTTTGAATCTTCCTTAAGATGTCAAATCAATCTTGATTTGGCTTACCGAGGCTTTTCCTTTCCATCATAAGCTGCTCTCGCTCCTGATAAAACTATAGCAGAAATCAAGCTGCACTGTAAATCAGTAATTACTGTACTTCTCCTTAGTCCACTCCCAAATAACTTTTAAAATATTTTGCATATTTCACAGGAAAGATGTTTCACTTTGGCCCAAATTGGCCAATTACCTGTGAGGGCAATAACTAACAGATATATTGGCATTCCTAATGAGTAGCATACTTATATATACTGATATAGAGTTGGTGTCTGTTCTTTGTTTATTCATAGACTATATGCTCTATATCAGTGTTTCTCAACCTTCACAATTGTAAAATGGATGGACTTCAAGTCCTAGAATTCTCCAGCCAGGCTGGCTGGCTAGGGAATTCTGAGTGTTGAAGTCCACTATCTTAAAATTGCCAAGGTTGAGAACCACTGCTATATATTAAATGGAGGAAAGAATTTATAACAGCAATTTTAAGTTTATTTGTTCTGACCAGAAAGTCATTGCTTTCCATTTACGAGATCAAACCTTACTCATTACCTAATTTCTAACAATAACAATGGCTCAAAGAAATCACCTCCTTCACGTTTCTTCAAGTTTCCTGTACAATGTTTATTATTATATTATATCTTACATTTGATATGCTGTTTGCAAACCTCCTTTTGTATTGTTATGTTCTTTAAAACAAGCTGGACATTTATTATAAAACAATAACAATAAACAGCAGCCTTTGAACATTAGCCCTTAGATAAGATTCAAGAAGTCACTGAGGGCCTTTGTCAGGAAATGAGGATGTCAGATACAAGAAGCAGTTCAGTTCCAGACATAGTCAATATGGAAGCACACTAGTGCACATCCAGTCACTATGGAAGCACACTAGGTCTCCCTGCTTTTATGCCATTTTATCATATAATGATATGGTCTTCTTGCAGATAAGGCCAAGATAGGGGAAACTGGTATAGGAGAAGGGACCTACACCAAAATGTTAGTCCATCTTCTATTGTAATTAACTTTCAATAAATACAATAAAATGTTACCTATTCCTACCTGGACTAAAAAGTTATCTACTCCTTTCTTTAATAGAGATTTATTCAATTTTATTTGATAATATATAACCTGCCTTTCTATCTAAAAGCCATTATATAATAACATATGCAAAATATTGTATATTATTAAATATATTAGATACAGCAGCATTTCATAGTATCTTTTTGCAAAGCAGTAAGATTCTAAAACCATCCTTGGCTTTCTAGCATCTACTCTTATGTTGTACAATGATATAGCATATCTTTGAAATAAACTGTTCAATGAAATATAGGCTAAGTTCACATTGGATTTCACAATGAATAAGCAACAGACTGCATATGCAGTATGCTTAATGTTTCCAGTTCACCTGAGCACATAAAACAAAATATAAATGGAAACTTTTCATTATCAAACTCACAAAGTTAAAGGTTTCCTCTATCCATTTTGTGTCCGATTCTAGGAGAGGTGCTCATCTCCGTTTCTTAGCCAAGGGAGCCAGTGTTGTCTGTAGACATTTCCAGGGTCATGTGGCCAACTTGACTAGACGCCGAGATGCATGGAATGCTGTTATCTTCCCGCCTATTTAACTACTGGCGTTTGCATGCTTTGAAACTGCTAGGTGGGCAGTTGCTGGGGCAAGGACGGACGCACACCGTCACATGGCACTTGGGTCCTGAACCCAGGTTGTCAGCTTTCTAGTTGGTTGTGAAATCCTTGTTTATTTGAATGCAACAAACTGGAACAATTATCCAATTTTTTCCTATCTTAAGTTAGTTTTATCTATTCATATGGACATACCTTTTCACAGCAGATCAATGGTGCCGGTGTATCATTTTGAATAAACATACTATACTGGATATGTAGTAAAAAGATTATAGACAGTGCTGTTTAATCCAAAGGAAATATCGATATTCCAGAAATTCTCACAACTTCTTAATCCAGATTCAAGATTTTAATATCAGCTTTATTTTCTTTGCTAATGAGCTTTCCACCTCACTTAAATAGATACTATGATTCAAATTAAGTTATATTTTGCTTAGGATATATTAGCATGTACTAGGAGACAGAATTTTGCATAAGAAACAGCACATCTGTAATGCTGCTAATAATAGCCTGTACAGTGATTTCAAGACCAATTATCTCTATTAACTTGTTAATTCTGACATGTGAAGAGCTGATTAGCACTGATGGCTAAACAGCTGTTCAGT
Organism: Crotalus tigris; assembly: GCF_016545835.1. Lineage (NCBI taxonomy): Eukaryota > Metazoa > Chordata > Lepidosauria > Squamata > Viperidae > Crotalus > Crotalus tigris. The sequence goes on from NW_024100491.1 coordinate 301,247, forward strand.
ACTCTTGGTGCTAAATATGTATTCATCAGAAATATCAAATATAGAACAGCTTGAACATTCTCAGGATAATTCTTTCTGTAGCTACATATTTTAAGTTTCACATAGGTGTATTTAGCTTTTTGGTTTGTTTTTAGCACTTCACACAACAAAATTACTGCCTCTATGCCAGCTTTCTTACATTTTTCACCATTTACTCTTTTTCTTTCAATTTTTTGAAACAACACAGCCATATTGCCATTGAGCAGAGTTGTTTCAGTGCACTACAGTAAATTTTTCCAACCAGCATTAGGGGAATTGTAAAACAAACATATCTAAAAAAAACGGCTGAGAAACCAGTGCCACATTGTTAGTTATTATGTTTTTTTTCCATTTTTACTCATGGATTGTTTGCAAAAGCCATATGGCTTTGAACTTTATTAACTCATGCCAGGAAAATATTAGATCAGAACCAGCCAATAGACTTACACTTATGGGAAAAATCGTACAGGAAGAACTAATCAAACTCTATGGGTCATCTCTGCGTGTGTGATATATATGCATGAGAGATAGTGATGATAGCATTTTTTTATATGCTAGGTAGTTATCACAGATGCAGCTATTACCCTCCCTGCCATAGCTTAAAACCAATGTTCATAACTACTAGTTCATATATTCAGATTTCTAAAGGATTAGATTTCATTCTAATTAAAAAATAAGCCTTTTTATTCAGGCCAGTCAACATTACATTCCAAGGACCATCATCTTTTGTTTTATTGTATATATTTTCTATTTCATATTCAGAAGCCTGTTTAGAAAACCTATGGCTTTATACATAATTAAGTTTCAAAGGTCACAATGTTCCTTGTATTGATTTTAAGTAGATGCATATTAAGATCATGACATTTAAGAATATTACAAAATGCTTAAAATAGATATATACTGTAAAATCTACATGAACTATACCATTACATGCATGTTTCCTGCCTGGGAATAACAAAAATTTTGTTCAGCAAGAAGGAAAAGCTGTAGCTTCTTTCCTGTTCCTGTTTGCACACGCAAACAACACTTGAAATATGCTGCATCCTGTCTTATTGCCGAGTTACATTTTGAAACAAACTTCCTCATTGTTCAGTATTTTGGCTTTTAAACTATGTTCCCTTGAATAAATGTTTAACTGTAATGGGACCATCAGGAGGAGGAGAGGAAAAAAGTACAATAATTGACCACAGTGGAAAGCCATATAAACAAGTTTATTTTGTACAATCTATTGTAAATAAATCCACAGGAAGACTAAAAAAAGAGATCAAAAATATAAGCCACAACCTTATGATTCAGCCTTTTTTGCAGAAGATTGAAACTATATATATATATATATATATATTTGTTTTCTGAGGTTTTCGCGGGTGTTTGTATGTAGGTCTTTGGTTGTTCGGATTTTCTCCCACGTAAAATTGGAAGTGTCTTGGCGACGTTTCAACGAAGTCCCATTCGTCATCTTCAGGCTGGTGTTTTCAGCTTCGTGCTTCGAGCAGCAATATATATATATACACACACACACACACACACAACATACATGTGTATGTGTATATGTATGTGTGTGTGTGTGTGTGTGTGTGTGTGTGTGTGTGTGTGTGTGTATATATATATATATATATATATATATATATATATATATATATATATATCCATCCTTATTTTTCTCTAGGACACAGGTGTCAAACTCACCACATGACGTGTCAGGATGTATCACGACTCTTTTTGCATTGCCAACAATGGGGTGGGCTTCAGTATGATGAAACCAGCCAGCAGTTTGACATCCCTGCCTAGGAGAAAGAAAGATGCACATTTCTTAAGTCTTGGACTATGGTGGGTGGGCAAACTCCATTCAGGATTTTATATTACTTGAATGTTTTCTTTCAGACATACATTGTGTTTTCTTCATTATTTTGCTCTCTATTTTTTAAAAAAATTATGTGCTAACGAGTCCTCTGGAGTTGAGCAGCATTCTAAATTTAAATCAATAAAATTTTATCCATAAAAATTATGCAATAGAGACATAGTTAAGAAGTTTGGGCTATTCACTGTGCTAAAGTAAACAGGACTTCTGCATGTGTTCTATGTACTTCTAATGCAGGTAGAAATGTACATCTTATTCTGAACTGTAATCATAATCTAGTGGTGTTATTTGGAATGAATACCAGTTCTTAAATATCCAAAAAATCCCACTATCCTTACATAAGAAAAGATTATCAGAAAATTTGGGAAATCTAAAGTTTGCAGAAAAATAGGGCAAGAAAAACCCTACTACAAACAGCCCAAGAAAGCGGTCACTAGCCCATTTACACAGAATTCTGGTAGTCAATCAGAAACTTTGGTGATGGAGAGAGAATACAATACAAAGAATGGGATGGAATGGAATAATCTACAAGGAAGCATCACAGAGAGCAACCCAGCATGCTGGCTAGAGTTGAAGTCCATACAGCTTAAGCTTGCTGGGGCTGAGAAACAGTGCAGTATGCTAAAAGCATGCAATTTGTTTTCAAAATGTGTTTCCTGGTATTCCTCAATTCCTTTTGTAGTTCCTAAATAAATAAATAAATATTATTTTTTAAAACTATTCATCACAAATTCTTTGGGTCACTTATAGAATGCATTTTATTTATTTTCTAGGAAAATAAACAAAAAATAAAAAAAAATTACAGCAGGTACAAACTAACATAGAGATTTTACTATCCATTAGTCATGGATCTAAAGCAGTGGTTCTCAACCTTTTTAATGCTGCGACCCCCCCCAACCGGTCGTAAGTCGAGGACTAAACTGGTCGTAAGTTGAGGACTACCCAACCGGTCCTAAGTCGAGGACTTTTCCTGCCTGGGAACGCCGTGCATGCATGGTGCCGCCCCCTGCGCCGGCCGAGGCATAGCTGGCAAGCGGCAGAGATGGAGCAAGCCGACCACTGGCTGGGCCACCAGCTGGCCCAACCCAAGGGAGGTAAGGCACCCGCCAGAAAAGGGGAAAAAATGGCGGACAGCCTTGCTTGGTGACCCCCGTGAAATGGTCGATCGACCCCAAATGGGGTCACAACCCATAGGTTGAGAACCGCTGATCTAAAGATTTAGGTTCATTCATAAAGTTAAGCTAATGCTATATCTCAGGATTGAATCTTTTTCATATTTAATATTTTAGATCAGACATGTCAAACTCGTGATGTCATCTGATGTCGCACAACGTATTGGGACAGTTTTGCCATTGCTGGCAATGGGGTGGGCATGGCTTCTGCATGACGCATCCAGCCCGTGGGCCGGAAGTTTGACACCCCTGCTTTAGATACATTGAGGAACTTTTGTATAAAGTATTTTGAGTAACTCCTGACTTGTCTTAATTACAGAAGAGATAAAGAGGAGAAAGTGACAGATGTTAAGTTAGTAAAAGTATGTTTACATTGGAGAAAGGGGTTTAAAAGTAAGCATTTTGACTGGAAAACCTAGATATTTTGTCTAATATACACAATTCATTAAGGCAACTAGAAATAATAACTTTCAAATCCAAATTAAGGAAAGAAACTACTGTTTTTCTTTCTGTATTAGCAGATTTCAATTGCTAATCCATTAACAATCCAATGAAAAACCAACACTGATGTACATTCAAGATGTAAAGGTTTTTAAATGCCTTGAATGCATATGCTGAATGAAAAGTATGCTATCAAAAATATAAAATACCACATTCCATTATTAGATTCCAAAATATATATTCTTTTAGCTCTGGTTCTTCCCATTTCTCTGGAGAGAACTTTCTCTTCCCATAAGCTGAACTTATGACCACACAATGTAGTTATCTCCTTTCAAATTCTTTAGGCATTTCACTATTTAAGACTGATCTCATTTAGAAAAGATTAATGAACCAAGAACTGACATTCTGCAGCTTGAGATCATCTCAAAGCTAACAATAAAAGATACAGCATAGAAAGCAAAGGAGGTGAGATTATATTGTATATTGTGAACAGTTGTCACAGTAACCTGATATGTTTTAGTGAGTAAAACTTGCTGGATGCACATTGTTAGAGACCTGGACAAGTTCAAAGCTGGTGCCTTGCTGTAAAATCTTGTTGCCAAGGCAATGCACAGAAAGCTAGACCTGAAATGAATACCACAGATGGCGCATGACAGTACAGTCACATACTGGTTGAAAGAAATGTGTGCTCAGAGAAGTAGTGAACTAAAGGTAGCACTGATAGACTTTGGAGTGAAAATAAGGTGAAGTATTATAAGACAAAACAGAGTCTGTAACCTAGTATCAAATGATTGGCTTCATATTTTGCTAATATTATAATTTTGTGTTTTTAATGTCAAATGATGCATTGGGGAGGGGGAGGAGAATTAGCAGAAACAAATCCATTCATTTAAAAGAATGTTTTATACAGAATTCTACATTTATCTGAAATGTAGTAATTTTTTTATATTTGAGGGATGATCTGAGTACTGGAAAGAAAACTCACTGATTTTGAGGAGGGGGGAGGATGGGAGAACAACTTCATCCTGATAATTGTTAAGTACAAAAACAATATTGTAGGTTTAAGATGCAGGAAAATTGGTGGAAAATGCCAGCTAAGTTTTACTTAGTAAGTGGCAAATCTGAACAATAAGGATGGAATTGTTCAATCTGGCTAATAAATTAGTCGATTTAAGGTACTAGATCAGGGGTAGGCAACCTTGGCTCTTTTATGACTCGTGGACTTCAACTCCCAGAATTCCGAGCCAGCCATGCTGAGGGGAAAGGAAGAGTTTCCAAGCTCAGCCATGCTGGCTCAGGAATTCTGGGAGTTGAAGTCCGTGAGTCATAAAAGAGCCAAGGTTGCCTACCACAGTACTAGATAGTTCATACAAGTAATCAAGTTTCTGTTCCAGAGTTATATTTCTAGTTCTTACAATTTGAAATTAAATTTTATAATTGCAATTGCTGCTACTAAAAGTTTCACCTATTCTTTATCTCACATTTATTGTAACATAACTATTTGTTTCAGAAAGTGGAGTCCCAACAAGCAATCCTAAAAGTGCATTTTCCCAACAGCTAAACGCCTCCCATCTTCTGTACTAGCTACAACAGTGAATACATTATCTAAAAGCTTCTGATATACCCATATCATTTTTTCCTCCTATACATACATGGCAAAATTAATTCCAAATTCATTATTCTGTTTAGTTAGATTGACTTTTTATGGGAAGCTTGAACAATTTATCCTCCCCTACCTTTTTTTTTTTTTTGTAAACATGGAAAATCCGAGAACTGGTTCTTCAACACTCTCTCTAAAACAATAGTTCTTAAACTGGAAATAATTTGGGTATATCCTTGGGGTAATGGAGCACATTGTAATTCCTTGTTTGTGAATTGAGATACAGTTTGGGACTACCACTGCTAAAATGCTAACGTAGAACAACAGAGTCTGCATTTTTGTAGGGTAATGACATTATTTGAGCCTCGTAAAGAGGGAATCAAATCTTAAAATCAAACATTTTAAGAACCATTGTTCTAGGAACTTACAAAATTAGAATTTGATTAGCCATCCTAGTATTTCACTACAGCTTATGCTTCGTTTTCATACTATAATTGCATTTTTCACTCATTAAATCTCCAGATGAAATATTGTATAAAACACACCCTACACTGTGGGTGTTGTCTTCCTTCACTACCAGAGATAACACCGGACTGTTTTCATTGCTGAACTCATATGAACTCCTTACTAAGCATCTGTGATAGGTTATAAACAAATTCAAAGAGATCTATTTTGTTCTTATTACATTTATGTAATTCAAATCCATGATTAGAATTGCCTTTTCTTTTCATATCCTCTCAGATTGATACAACTCCCCCCCTCCTCGGTAGCTGTTATTCAACATATATATATATATATATATATATATATATATATATATATATATATATATATTTAAAGAACAGGATGTTCTTTCCTATCCTAAGGGGGCTAGCAGGAAATGAGAACTAGTTTTTCTGGCAAAATATAAAATGTAATACTATTTGGAGAATAATTGTACTACATAAAGAATGGTATATGCTTTATTATTTTCAGCATCCCAGAGCTTTATTTTCAATCGTTTTTGCTGCCTGCATTTCTCCTGTGGAAAATGGATAGTACAATCTCAACAGGATTGTATTATTGTACTTGCAAATAAATTGCAAACTAAACCCTGATAAAGCTGAAAAAGACTCAACATTACACCAGTTGAGTCCTGCTTTTTCAATTGCATATTGACATCTTTACATTTCAAATATGTAGCAGATGCTTTTCCAGCTCACAAGAAAATGATTAGAATACAAAGAAGGGAAGATCTTTAATCATTGCAGTGTAGCTTAGTAATGGGCACATTTTGGTGGCTAAGACTACACTTAACCTTTATGGAGGATTTATGATGATGAAAAAATAGGAAAGCGGGTGGAATATTTCCATTTTTGTCAAAAGTTGGAGATGTAAATGTATTAAGCTATTTCTGTCAGAAAATTACTATGGGGACTTTCCAGATTACTTTGCACTCAATACACTCCCAGTCAATCTGTATGTGCAGACCAGTGCAAACATGCATGCCACTTAGTTCAAATAGCAAAAATATAACTTGATATTTATTTATTAAACATCAGCAAACATCAAAACGGTTAACTGGCAAAATGAAACAAAAGGCAGGCAAAAGTAGAGAGAGAGACATAAATGTCAGAGGAGAGATAAAAGGGTATAGGATTTAACAATAACAATCTACATTATCTATATATCATTATATAACAAAATCAGAGAACTTTCCAGAGCTACCAGAAACAATACTGCAAATAATTAGCATGGAGGTACCAAAGAGAGTGGTCTCTGGTCATCCCAACCTTAACCCTTTTATGTACATAAAAATAGGAGAGCAAAGATGGAAAGTCATCTCCTCTATTCTGCACTATAAAGGAAACCATTTGTTCTATAGGGATGATGCATACAACAGTTTTAAAGCTTATAAGATGATTTCATGCTCAAAGTATTAATGATCTATATTACTGACTTTTAGAAAACTTTGGTCAGAAGGTACCCTGAAATTCTTCCATGCACTTATATTAGAACGTGGGTGTCAAACTGACGGCCCGCAGGTTGGATGCATCATAGCGAAACCACACCCATCCCATTGCTGGCAGTGGTAAAAAAGTCATGATATGTCACAACACATGAGTTTGACAGCCCTGTATTAGAATGATTCTGGTGCACAGGAAGTTCTGAGCTACTGATGATCCATTCTGCTACTGTTTTCTTCCAGCCTCAACTCCTTAACCTCAGAGTTACTTAGGATCCTAATCTTCTAACCTTGAATTTATGGGATATATTGCTAGCCTTTGCCACAGTTGATTTCCTTTTCTATAAAAAGAGAGAGATGGAATTAAGAATACAGGTGAAAGAAGCAAATCAGAATGCAGGGAAATAGAGATGGGGAACAGAACTATACCAGTATTGCATCTTATCAGTTACATCGTTACTCTAGGGCAGTGTTTCTCAACCTTGACAATTTTAAGGCATGTGGACTTCAATTCCCAGAATTCCACAGCCAGCAATGCTGGCTGTGGAATTCTGGGAGTTGAAGTCCACATGCCTTAAAATTGTCAAGGTTGAGAAACACTGCTCTAGGAACCAATCAATAAACTGTCAGTCTTTCTGACACTGAAGGCTTTTCTTTTAGTAAAATCTCTCACTGTCTCAAAGATATTTTACTTAGCTGTCTGGCCATGATGGAATCTTAAGCTTTTTGTTCACAGAAGACCATAATCTTGTAACTTATTCTCAATATATTCTTATATATTGTCTCCACAATTATTGTGATAGGTATTTAGAAAATTGTAACGGCAAAACACTGTGTTTCAAAACTGTGGTACAAACAGATTAACTTATGGGACAATGGTAAAGGAACACACATGCTATTTGTATAAGTAGGAGAAATCAAGCCAGGTGTTTTTCATCTGGCATTGTGAAACTGACTAAGGCATTACCAAAAAATGACTAATATTTACAGATAAGATATGGTCATGAAATTGCTTAATAGAATAGACAAAACATTCAGAATAAATCTGTCCCCAATCTCTACTTTACCCAAGAGCTGGTAGGCAGATAAGATTTATTTCTTAAAATGTGAAGGAGCTGATGTTTTATAGCAGGTTCACAGAAAGAAATTGCACTCAACAAGTAAAGCCTGCTGCTCCAGTACTTTGAGTACTTTTTTTTTTTCCTTTCCATGAAAAGGAACCAGCATTTAGGAAAGGCTTGTGAAGATTTTCCCAAGCAGTAGGATACTTTACTTTTCACACATAGCATGTTCCTATTGAGTTACCTCCTGCTCCTTTCAAAAGTTTTTATCTGTATGTTCCATTATACAAAAAGAAGTTTCACTTAGCCATGATGAAATCTTAAGCAGCAGTCTTCTTCTCTCCTAACGCTAAACCTTGGGATTTATTTCTGAATAATCATTTATAACTCTGTTTTATTAAACAGCAATAGAGCTCAAAGATTAGGTTCATATCTCTAATCAAACCCTAATATAGTTTGGTTGGGACTTCACCAAACAAATGAACTAATCATTGAGTGATAGACACAAGGCCTTCTAAAGTAATTCCTCCTCAGGTATTACTGTACTCTCCTATGGAGTACACTTCAGAGGACCTACATATACAAGACATGTTAAATACAGGAAAGGAATATAGCAAGTACAACTTGAAAGAAATACTAAGGAACTATCTTCCATTCACAAGCCTGCTAAAAAACTAACAGTTATCATTACTTTTCCCAAATCAAGAAGAGAGACAAAGAAAAACTATTCTCAGACAATATGCAAGGCATTTTCTTTTTCAGAATAAGCTTAATAATCAGCTGTTTGTAGCTCAAATGTTCAACCGGTAGAACCCATTTCTTTGGATGTGGAGAGCAGATTCTCTCTCTATAACTCTCTCTTATAACTCTCTGAATCACTGCCTATCTAAAATTATGGTAAGGGAAGAATAAGTAGAACAATGTAGGAATTAACACACATGAGAATTGTGTATTATATTTAGATGTAAGTTAGAAACTATTTCTCTACCTCAGCTGTATACACACATATCTCACTTAAGGGAACTCTATTAAGGAAATCTATTGATCAAGGGACTTGCTCCAAATACCTGGTGCCCAAAAGACATATAGAAACTTATAGTAAGACACTTAAACTTACACTAACACATAGGCCTATCCTTATTCTTCAGTTCCTTCAAAGCTATTTGAAGCAGACTTACCAATCATCTTCAGTCCTTCTGACCTTGGATTACTATGCAGAGAATACAATGAGCCAGGCAGTGCCCTCTCCAGTTTAATTAATAGTAACTTGCATAACATAAATCAGTCAATACCCTGCTCAGGCTATTCCTACTCATCAAGCCTGAAAAATTATTTTACCTCCACTCCATACAGAAAGAAAACAAAATAATTTCTAGCATACATGCATACAATATGTTCATAAATAGTGTTTTGTCTGAATAGTTGCAATAGAATGAGATTATTTGATTACTAAACCATCATTCATCATATATTAAAAAGCCTATTGAAAACTGTGAAGGTTGTTGTCCTATTAATTTTCAACCAAATATCTTTTTCAATCGCTCTAATCATGTTTATAAGCTGCAACAGTGGTTAGGCTGATGGAGAGAGGCAGTAAGTTTTTACTTACTAGTATTGTCCCTCTCCATTACTTTAGCTACTGCTTAAAATGGTTGCAGCAATTGGAATGCATCGTGAAGTCACTCCCATATACCTGTCACTTTCACTCTACTGGAATAATCCAACTAACTCACTCCTTAGTCCATGCAAAAGAAAAAAAGGAGAAATAACTAATCTAAGTTAGAATTTTATATATGTGTTCTTCCTCAGTGAAAAAGAAAAAATACAGAATTCTTCTCAGTTTCACAATTCATTAATTCAATCCAACATTTCTTTTTAAAAACTTTCCAATGGCTAACTTTTTTTAAAAAAGGCTAAGTAAAGTCTGATCTGGTTAGCACTTAAGATGCAAGAGCACAGAAATTACCTGGGAATGAAGTCTAAACTAGGGAGTTTAGCCTAGTTTAGGCAAATAGTGTTTTGTTGCCATTGAAACTAGAAGTTCATAAATATGCTGCATATTGTATTTTACATAGAATGCTTATCTGAAAAAAGGCATTCAATATTTTAAATTGAAGGTGACAAGTATAACAAATTAATATCCAATCAGAAACTACTGAATTTCAGTGAGCTATAGAATATTCATCAACAATTTTTTTAACTGAAGGAAGATTAGTTCCTAATTACAAATTACAAAAGTTTTAATCACTTGTTTATATACATTGCCCAGTTAAAAGTTTGAAATATTTAAATCAATATAATAGGAAAATTATTCTAATATATTTAAATGAATTTTTACAATAAACAATATTTTAGATTCAATTTAGATTGAAAGGATATCTAGTAACTGAATAATCTAACTTGGATCTTAACACGATTTAAGGAAGTTCACAGGAAGAAAGATTTCCTTTCCTTCTTGCAAATACCTTCAGATACTCAAAGGTACCTCTAAAGCCATTCCACTAGAATAGCGGTTCTCAACCTGTGGGTCGCGACCCCTTTGAGGGTCGAATGACCCTTTCACAGGGGTCGCCTAAGACCATGGAAAACACATATTTCCGATGGCCTTAGGAACCGATTGGCGCGGCTTGAGCCCGATTTTTGAAAAGCACTCAAATCGAAGGTGGCGACCTCACGAAAGCAAAGGCGGCGGGGGGCGGGAGAGGAAGAGTCAGCAAGCCCCAACCAGTAAGCCATGCCAGCCAGCCAGCCGGGCTGAAAGAGGCAAGGCCTCCCAAACCCTGACTTTTTTCCCCTCCCCTCCTTTCCTTTGCAACTTGCAAAGGAAAGGGACCCCCAGACTGAAGCCCAGGAAGGCTGGAGAGCTTTGCACGGGGTCCCGATTCCCCTTTGCTCCACCACCAGCACTGCCGCCAGACCAGCCAGCTGCTGGGGAGAATTTCCTTTTCCCCCTTCCCTCTCCCTCTTTGTTTAGTGCAAAAAAAAAAAAGTGCTAGTCTTTTTTTTTTCTTTCCCTCTTCTCGGCTTTTCAAAAATAGCAGCCGGGGGATCTTCAAGCCAATAGTTGTTGCTGGGGCATTAAAAAAAAAAAAAGTCCTTCCCAGACGGAATCTTTCTACACTTCTTCGGCTTTTCTGAGTCAGGGGAGGGGAGACCTGATTGGGGGGGGTTCCTAGGAGGAAGGGAAAGACCCACCGGAGAAGTTCGGCTGCTTTTCTGCTCAAGCAGCCGGCAAGGCAAAAGCCCCGGAGGGTCGGGTGTCCGGGCTTTTCAATCCCTTATTAAATAGGCAAAGGCTTAATAGTTTGCTCAAACTTTTTAACCTCCCGGATTTATTACCTTCAAATATCAACGAATAAATGGCATATTAAAAAAAGAGAAAGAAGTAAATCATAGGAAGAGCCCGTTTAGGAACGCGAGAGAAATAATATTCAAGAGGAGAAGATCGGATGAATTTGATGCCCCCTAACAGGAGGTGGGGGAGAAAAGTTGGAGAGCGACTTGTTTTATTTGCTCAAAATGCTTTTCAAAGGCTCCAAAGAAAGAAGGGGAAAAAAAAGAGATTTAGAAGCCTAGGACAGCTTTGCAGAAAGAAAATCTGATCAACTATACGCCATTGCCCTTAGTTACACATCTACAGAAAGCAGACAAAAGGGGCAGATCTGGTGGTTTTGATTGACAGCTCCTCGCATTGTTGGGCAGCTTTAATAGAATTTATCCCCAGGCCCCTCAATATGCAAAAGAGGGGAGGGGGGTTATCAAAAGAAGGCAGCATATGCAGACTTCTGCCAGATTCAGACTGTGCGATCCCCCTTGTTTTTTCCAGTCCAGGTTCTCCCCGCCTTACTTTTTCTGCAGAGAAAAACCAAGCCTACTTTTTTTTAGAAAATAGTTTCTTTCCATCAGGAAGAGAATGTAAAATGAGAAAAAGAGCAGGGGCCATACTAATCTTCGCTGAATTGTTCCAATTTTAGTATATGTGCTGCCGAAGCGATCTCGTGAGTTTCAGGAAAAAACCCTTTGGAGAGATCTGAGGGTTTAAGATTGGGAGGCTTTTGTTGAAATTTCCTCTTCACCCCCCCCCCCAGCCAAATCTATCCCACCTGGAGACCTATACCTAAGGCAGAATCTCTTTATCCTTGAGGATTCCCTGGTAAAAACTGTCTTTCACATTAACCCAGTTGGTCTCCGTCCAGGACTGACCTGCTGACTCTATTCGTGTTATTTACTAAAGTTATTGACCATCATTTTAGGCTTCGTTTTTTTTTTTCTTTTGCAGGGAGGGGATTAGATGCCATGCAAAGCCAGCCCACTCCCCTGCTTTAGTTTACTGCTGGATGCATTAAACCAGCAGTTCTCAACCTGTGGGTTGGCTTCAAACAACAATTAGAGGAACAAGGAATAAAGAGGGTTGGCTTCAAACAACAATTAGAGGAACAAGGAATAAAGATGGATTGGTACACGAGAATGCAAATACAATCTAGATATGAAAAAGATGTTAAAATAGATGTTGTTAATTTGGGGACAACAGAGTTAGATGAAATACTCACAGGAACGGAAGAAAAATGGATTAAAAAATGTACAGTTATCTACTACATATGGAGTTAGAGAAGGAACAAGTGAAAGAGACAATGATAAAATTGACAAGGAATTTTGGATACACAATTGAATTAGATAGATGGCAGCAATTATGGGAAAGAAACTGTAAATTGACAATGGCAACTGCGTATAAAGAAAATATGTACAAAATGTTTTACAGATGGCACATGTCTCCTGAAAGATTAGCTAAAATGTTTAAGGACAGGTCTATGAAATGTTGGAAATGTCATCAGATACCAGGTTCCTTCTACCATATGTGGTGGACGTGTGTAGAAGCTAAAACTTATTGGAATATAATTAGAACATGGATAGAAAAGAATATATACGTTGTATAGAACTAAGACCAGAAATATTGCTGTTGGGTATTCTACCAGAGAAATACAATAAAGAAAAAAAAAATTTAATTATTCATGTAATTACGGCAGCCAGGATTGTGTTTGAACAAAATTGGAAAGCACTGAAAGCCCCCCCAGAGGGAGAGGTGATTGGAAAAATACTGGAATGTGCAGAAATGAATAGACTAACAATGACAATTAAAGATAAGACAGAGTCAGACTACTATGAAATTTGGGGAACTTTTTATGATTGGCTGAAAAGAGAATACAGTTAAAAGATAGTTAACATCAATTTAGATGGAAGAAGAAGGAGCAGATAAGGAGGGAGACCCAGGCGACACAGTATTGAATAACTGGAGGTTGTATAAATGTTTATAGAAGTATATACCGAGAAGGTTAGATAAATAGAAGTATTAATCTTATTGTATATAATACAGATAGGGAAATTTGGAGAGAGGAGGTGCTCGGACATTACCCCTGAATTGTATCTGAAGAGGGATGAGAGGGAAGAAAGGAGAGGAGAGAGAAAAGAGTAAAGGAGGGGAGAAGGAAGTAGGAAGGTTGGAGGAAGAGGAAAGGGGAGGAGAGTGGTGAAGGAGAGGAGAGGAAGAAGAGGGAAGTAGGGAAGAGAAGAAAGGGAGAAAGAAGGTAAAGAAGAAGTGTGGATACGGTGAAAGGGGAAATGGGCGAGCAACACCAAAGTTATGTGTATGTATTTATTTCATTTTGTTAAAAGTATCTGTATGTGAGTGTGGAGGGAATGTATGTTAATATCTGATAAATATTACAGTATATATATGGGGGAGAGTTTGGAAAAATAAAAAATTATTAAAATATAACCTGTGGGTTGGCTTTTTACTCATACTGTCGCAAAATATAGCAATGTAGTTTACTGTTGTTATATTAAGACTGTTACCCATACTACACCATGCTTCAAGACAAAATTTCATTTATTTGTAATTAGAAATAAATATTTCACAATATATAATTACATATTGTTTTTGTGATTAATCACTATGCTTTAATTATGTTCAATTTGTAACAATGAAAATACATCCTACATATCAGATATTTACATTACGATTCATAACAGTAGCAAAATTAGTTATGAAGTAGCAACGAAAATAATTTTATGGTTGGGGGTCACAACATGAGGAACTGTATTAAAGGGTCGCGGCATTAGGAAGGTTGAGAACCACTGCACTAGAAGGCCTTCCTTAGGAACATAATATAGGGTATGGAGAGACTAGATAAAACATTTTCTAGAATCAACTTGAATTAACTTCAGATGGTTGGGTTCATATGTTGCACTAGTCTATGGTTTGTTTAAATACAGCATAGTTGATAGAATTAATCAGAATTAGCTGAGTTTTCTACAATATGTAACATCACAAGCTACACTTTACAAATTATAATAGTTGAGACTGGGTGGCTTTGGGTGAATGTAGCTCTGGATTCTGGGATTTTTAACATGTTTAGTTAATGGGATGGGATTGCACTATCCCAAATTGACCTGATGCACAATCTGGATGTTCTCTTACACTCGTGACTCTTGCTCAATAAGCAGGTGGCAGTCGTTGACTAGGAGTGCCTTTGTACAACCTGTGTACCAGTTGCACCCTTTCCTGGATCAGCACTCTTTCCACTCAGGAACTGAGTGTAATCTCACTAGTGCAACATAATTTTGAAGAGTATCCAGAAGTTTCAGCTGGTGCAGAATGTAGCTGCATGGGCAGTTCTTGGTGCATCTAGACTGGCCCATGTTACATTGCTGTTCCAAACCCTGCACTGATTTCCAGTTTACTTCCAGGTCCAATTCAAGCTGTTGGTTATCATCTTTAAAGCCCTATAGGTCCAAAGTATCTGAGAAACCAACTCATCCTGATGGGATTGGCCCCTTCCACCCATGCCAACAGAAGAGGCTTGGTGCATGTCTATCAAGGAATTCAATCAAGGGCTGTTGAAGCCCAAAAGAGCCTTTTTGGCCATGGCACCCATCCTCTGGAACATCCTCTCTCAGCCAGATCCACATCCAACCTTCTGGCCTTCCAACAGGGCTTGAAGATCTGGCTCTCTAGCAGGCCTGAGGCTCTAATAAAGGACTGGCATCTTGGATATGATTAATGGATTAGATAAACTCAAGTCCCTCCTCATGTGCATTTTGCTCATTTCCTTCCATCTTGATTAATTAAATTTTAACTGAATTTTAAATGTGTAGTTTTATTTATTGTTTTAAAGTTTTATGTCATAAATATATGACTGAACGCTGCCTAGAATCACTTCAGCGAGATGAATGGATTAATGGTGTAGTAATAAACAAACAAATAAATAAAGCTCCCAAACATGCTATTTTATCACACCTGGGAAAATTTAATCATTTATTATTTGAAAGCATAGTTTCAATAATATAAAGCTAATTTATATAAATATGGTATTATAAAAGAAAGTTTAGCTGCATCATACAAACTCCTCAAACTTAGCAATCACTGTCTGTATTACTTAAGTCTATTCAAGTGGGAATCGAATATAAATATTTTAAATAGCATAACTTTAAGGAACATACCTTTTATTTTAGCATTATGATTAATTTGCAGCTGTCTGCTGAATAGAAAATTATTTTTTCTACACATTCTTACAGGGAATGGATAGCATTGGTGGTTCTTGTGAATGAACTTGGATAGAGATAGTATGTCCCTCATCTTTTAGATCTTTCAGTGGCCTTTGAAATGATCTGACCGGTATCTTTTTGAACAGGCATTGCCAATTAAGGACACTGTTTTGTGGTTAATTCCCAGTAGTGTAGGCACAGATGGACAGATTAGTCAGGCAGTGATTCCATTAAGCTATGCCAGAGTTTGGTACACTTCTGCTGCTCTTTAACCTATACATGAAAGTGCTGGGAGAGATCATCTGTTGGTTGCTGATGATACCTAGTTGCACGCTGCCAGCTTCAATTAGATGGGAAATGCTATCGATATCTAATATCAGTGTCTGGAGGCTGTCAGGATCTGGATATGAAACAAACTGAGGTTGAATCCCTGCAAGACAATTTCTGTTTGTTCACATGGGTTATTTTAAGTGCTCTGGTTTCATCTTTGATGGGGCAGCATCCTGGACATCCTGGACTCATAGCTATTTCTGGACAGATGGAGAGTCTTTACCAAACTCTAGTTGGTCACCAGTTACCACCCTAATAGAATGAGATCTTCTTTCAACAGTAACTCATGCGCTAATCATATTTATTTGGACCACTTATAATAGGGGTTTCTAAACTTTTTAAATTCCCTTTAGGGTAATCCTAATGTACACAACTCTCCTAAAACTCCAAACATCAAAACAAACATATCACTTAGAACTATATTTTGGGAAGATGGATTTATTGTAACAATGCACAATTAAAAGGTTCTTACACATCCTCTGGACTCTGCCTGTGTCTCTCCAAGAGAAGTACATTTTTACAGTTTGGGAAATTCTGTCTTTGAAGTTTCAGATAATCAAGAACACAGAAACCTGGACATTATCTGGAGTTTGTCAACATGGGCATATTGCACCTATGCTCTGGCCTATGCATTGGCTACCTTTTAGGCTCAGGGTTCAATTTAAAATCCTGCTTGTAACCTTTAGGGCCCCATGTAGTTTTGACACCAAGGTACTTGAAGGTCCTCAACTAAGTAAAACTGATTCGTCTGACCATATCCCAGGAGAAACTTGTTGATGAATCCCTGTTTCTACAAGATTAGGAGTTCAGTGATATATGCAGTTGATAATTAATAAGTAACGGAAATCTTGCAATGAGTGGGATGAAATAACTTTTGCTTCTTTATTATTCCCCTCCTTTCTTTCTACATACAGTAACTGATCTAGATCCCATAAGTCTTGCACTATGTCCTATTCACGAATTATGTATTTGTACTCTTGCTATATAAAAATATGTGAAAACTACATATACATATTGTATACGTATACATATCTTGAGTTACTTGTAAAATAGTAATAGTGAAATACAAATAAATATGCATTTGATATTACAGTATTCCCTATGCCTGTACTGCCATGTTTATTTAGATCACTGGTTCTCAACCTTTTTAATGCCGCGAGCCCCCAATCGGTCGTAAGTCGAGGACTACCCAACCAGTCGTAAGTTGAGGACTACCCAACCGGTCGTAAGTCAAGGACTTTCCCTGCCCAGGAGCGCCGCGCACGCGTGGTGCTGCCCCCTGCGCCAGCCAAGGCATAGCTGGCAAGTGGCAGAGACGGCGCAGGCTGACCACCGGCTGGGCCACCAGCTGGCCCAGCTCAAGGGAGGTAAGGCACCCGCCGGGCCCCCTGCATGCCAGCAACCCTCCCTGCGCCCGTCGGCCTCCCACCTCCCCCCCTGGCCCTCTTTTACTTACATTTTTAGTAGTTGCTCAGCAGGGAGGGGTGGAAACTTCAAGACAGCTCGCCTTCGCTGCAGACAACTTGCAGCACCGTTTGCAGAATGGGACTTTTGGTGGGCTCAGCAGGGCAGAGACAGCCTGGACAATTCCTATTGGCTTTTGAAAGCCAAAAGAATTAGACTCCATTCAAGAGAGTCTATTCTATTGGCTTTCAAAAGCCAATAGAATAAAAGGGAGTAGCACAGCTAAGGAAAAGGGGAAAAAATGGCGGACTGTGTTGTTTGGCGACCCCTGTGAAATGGTCATTCGATCCCAAATGGGATCGCGACCCACAGGTTGAGAACCACTGGTTTAGATTATTGTACATTTAATTAGGAGTAACAATATCTCATGCAGACTTGAACAGTTTTTGAGGTACAGTTCTGACAGAGTTCTACACTATTAGAAAATAACTTTCCCTGAATGAAGTGGCACTTCAAGTCTGAGTAATCATACATCAAATACAATATCCTTGATCTAGTTCACTTTTCTTTTTTTTAATTTTAATATTATACCATTCTGCCCATACAATACTTCTCATAAGCCTTTCTGGACTCTAGGTGGAAGGAAACAGTGGGAATGACTCAATCAGTTTTAGCAAAAATGCCTTTTACTTCTTCCAGCACATAGGGGCAATATAGAGCCTCTCTAGGAAGCAACATACTTTCCTGTCCTTTGGCTTTAGAACTGCTGCAGTCTCTCTCTCTCTCTCCACTCTCTGCAGCATTGTGAGATTTAACACTCCTACAAAAAAGAAAAGGCACCGAACAGGAAATCTGGGAAAGCTGGTAAGGAATTTCTATCAGTTTCTAAAATGAGAATGGAAAAAAAAGCAGGATTACTTCAACAAGAATCATTATCTGCTGCATGTTTTTATGTAAAGGTTGCAGACTTGGATAATTACCTGATAGTCTGATGGTAAGAGACACCTCCCCTTTATCTGCCCTCAAGAGTGCTTTTGTGTAGTTAATTAATGCAAACTTTCATGCAAGAAGGAAGTAATTATAACTGTATTCCCTTTTAATGATGGAGAAATATGCAACCTCTTCCTTTCCAGGGAGATTCAATCACCGCTGCCATAATGTAGTTGGCAAAATCCCCACATTCTAAAACAGTAACACTAGTTCTGAATGTAAAAGCCTATAAAGACAATAAATTAATGTGACAGAGTTGAGGGAATGACACTGCAATTGTGGAGATATTTTTCTAAAAATCACCTTAGTCATCGGGAAAAAAATAAATTATAAAAAAAATACATATTGGAGAAGGAAAATATATGTATAAATACACTGTACTTGAAGATGATGTGGGTGTGCCTGATTGGGAGAAAGGCAGTTTGAAAGAAATGGAAAGCATCTTAAGTGTGTACATGCTGAAAAACTTGGGAAATAGAAGCTGTGTGTCTCAAAATATAGAGAAAAAAAAGCTCTTATGATATACTGAGAAATGTGGAACTTTAAACACAAATTTATAATTATGTCACAAAACTATACATATTTACTTGGAAGTAATTCCCATTCAGATAAGCATAACTTACTATTAGATACTGTATATACTGGTCATCAAAGTTGCATTGAAATAAGTGGAAATTTCTGCTGAATAACATGAGTATAATTAGGTTCTACAGCATAGGTGTAGTTTTTTAAGGCTACAGTCCTTTGCACTGAATGCATGGGAGTAACCCTTACTTTTGAGTAAACACCTTTGGCGTGGCTTGAATAGATGAAGCAGGTGATTGCAGATATGAGGATTGGCTAATCTGAAGGAAGCTTGATTTTTGAAAGCAGGGACTGTTATATTTAAGCAGTGAAAAGTTAATATGAACTCAAACTGATTTTTCAAGCCACATACTTAAGTTGCCCTTTTGAAACCTATTTGTTGAAATTACTTAACGGATATTGAGAAGACTAAGATTATGCATAGTACTTGATTAGAAAAAAGTGATTTTAATACACATTTGGATAGTTGACTATCAAAGGAAAGCAACATTAGTTATTGAACTAAACAGCACTGAGACATGACTGCGGAAAGAAAAAGGGAATCGAACAGAGGCGGAGAGCTGCGTGGTGAATATTAAGAGTTCTTAAGATACTTACCGGGACTAAACGGAAAAATCCATTTTATGGATTCCTTTGCTTTGGAATGGGATTTTTTGCAGGCACGGTGCTCGCCTGCTGGACTGGGGCAGGATGTAATGCACGCTGGCAAATTTCGGAGTGCACGCTAGGCAGTGCAATGCAAAAAAAAAGAAAAAAGAACCAAACTGCATGTGTGAACCCGCCATTACTCTAGCCATTTTGTTATAGTCGAAATCAGATCAGCGGAGCGAGAACATGGACCGCCAGGGCCACGTGTGGTTGAACGATCGAAAGCATACGGCCGTTTTTTTTAACGCGCGTTCTGCCTCTGGAGGGTTAACATTCGGCGTAGAGATGCCCGATCTGCGACAGCCACCCCGCGTTAAAGATGTGCGAACATATTTTCCCTGCCCCTGGTCGATGTAGCTGAAGACCAGAGAGTATTTGGCGAAAGAGGGCGTGGAACTGGGCTCCACATAACTGGCGAAATGAGCGAATAAGGGACGCGGCGGGGAAAAGCAAGGCGTTCTGCTGGCCGGCGCGCCCAAAGAGGACCACCCTCCGGTTCACTGGTCGGAGAGTCTCCGCCTTCAGGCGTCGTCCGTAGCTGCGGGGAGATAAAGAAGCCTCCGCTCTGGGCCGCTTCCCTCCTCCGGCTGCGGAGCGGGAGAATGTCTTGAAGCCCCAAACCTTTCATCTCCCTGGCGGGCTGCACCTTCCCCAGGTCGTCCCGCCCCACCCCTTGGAGAAAGAAGGCCGAGTCTGCAACGAGGACTCCAGGTCGGGAACCGGTGTGGGCGGAAGGAGCGCTGCCACTCAGTCCGGCCTGCGAGCCCCTTCCTGCCAGCCACTGAACGGCCCACTCCGCCCCCTCGTGGCTTTGGCCAGGCCCGGCCCTCCTCCGTAGGAGGTGCTGCTCCCCGGCGAACCAGCCAGAGCGGCAGAGGCAGCAAGAGGGAAACACGAAGCAGCCTCTGCACCCCTTTCAGCCGAGGGAAGAAGAGATAGGTGAGGCCTTCGGAGCAGGGCAGGGGGTGGGACTGGCTTGGTTTGGGTTCTGCCGCCGTGGTTCTCGCCAGCAACCCGAAGGAGGATTGAACGTGGCGGTACTGTTCTGCTCTTGCTGGCTGTTTATTTTTGCACTGCGTTTTGTTTGGTTTTTGGAGGGAAGGGTATCTTAAGGGTGGGACAGGTTCTCGGAAGCCATCGAAATGGCTTTGGCAAAAAGAAAAAGAAAAAAGATGAGGCTAGCAAATAATGCAAGGCAGAGAGAGTCAGGAATGTGGGTATACTAAAACGAATGCAGGAGTTTCCATGGCAAAGAGTGGGAGCTTCTGGGAGGCTTATTTGCAAATAAAAAGAGCCGAATATACACCGGACTAGTTAAATGAGTATTCCTTCCTGAATATGGTCGTTTTTTTTTTAAAGGATGGGAGAGGACGGGGCAGTTAATCAATCATCGGCAGAGGAAGAGCCATTTGCTTAACTCACTTTAAAGTCACCTTTGCTTAGGTTTTGCTACGAAGTTTGTCACATACTAAGATGGTGTAACTAAGTAGAGACTCTTCTGATCCATGGCTATTCTTAATACAGTTTTGCAGACCTTCGGAGAGTTCAATTTTAGGTCCTTTCTCTTCAGTAATTATATGAAAGAACACGCAGGCTTTTAAGATTGGGGTTGCTATTTAGATTTGGGGATATTGCTACTGCTGCCTTGAAAATTGTAATTTAGGCTTTATGTGCTAATTACACTTGGAGTCACCTTCATAAAGTCTTATTTTGTAACTGGACTACAATGTTTCATTTAGTGTGGCTGCCAATGTAGCCAATACAAATTAGTGTTCTGTCTTATAAATAAATGGCACTGGATTATTCACTGTGGTCCATATGCACCAAAATCTCAGTATCTTCTATGTTTACCTTGTGAGGTGGATTTTTGTGTTGATATTCTTTTGCCTGCTGCAGGAAACTCTGGAATACAGTGGCAATTGATGCTTTACTTATTTGTACAGAATGCACTGTTCATGCTTTTAGTTTTGTAGGATCTGTCCTGCACTTTTGTTTCTGGATTATACTGTTAAATAATGGAAGATAGGATGCTAGGTAATGTTCATGTTTCATGTCTATGGAATGTATAATTGGCCAACATACCTCTGCACATATATGCCTGAGGTGCTGAAGTCGTTTTTTAGGAAAGCAGAGATAAATCCACTAATTGCTAAGTGGAAGCTAGCCCATTTTTGTACCAATTATTTGTAGCCTTGTCCTACCCTCTTTCTTTGAAAGTAGGCCCAGTTATATCTAATGGAGTATTCACATAAACATAGCATTCTATACAACAGATCTATCAATGTAACTTGATAGATTTTACAGTTCTTCTGATTACAAATGTTATTGCACATCTACATTTTTTGTAAGTAATATAAGTTAAATGTTCTGTATTGGAACACAATAGTGTGAAAATGCTTTATAAATTCTCAATTTACTTTTTCTAGATTTCAGTGTTTGAATAATACACATTTCCTTTTTAACATGTACTGTCCATTTGCTAGCATGTTACATTGGGTGAAATTTTATAAGAGGCTGTCTTTTGTGACTTTTCAGAAATATTCAGCTTTTTATATATGCCTAAGCTTGTAAGGTATTTAAAGAAATGTTTGTTTTTTGCAAGAAAGAGTGTCTGGCTTTCATTTATTTTCTTCTTGTCTCCTAAAAAGATATTTCTCAGTATTGGGGAAATAAAAAATAAGATTGATAAGATAACTATTATTGTAATTTTTTTACTGTGAGCACACTGGTACACATTAAAATGAAATTCTGTTGCCTGTTCTCAAGAAAGTTCTGGAATACAGTGTAATATTGCATACAGAGTTGAAAATAAATATAGGGGATTACTTTACATGATAAAAGAGCATTTTACTTTGCAAAACTAACACCAGATAAAGCTCATTTCTATTATGTTTTGTTGAAGATTGTAATTAAAAGTCATTGTTTCAAAGAACCAAAACTCCTTAGTTTCTTTTCAGTATTTAATAAAGTGTTATCCAAGTTAAAGCTACAGACTTATGCAGTACTTTTCATATATTTCATCTTGCAAAGTATTTGAAATAATACTTTCTGCAATCTTAGGCAAAAACAAAAGCTTAATCATTATTAAATTGATAATAATAGTAAGAAAGTATCAATGTCCATATCATATTTCAATGTTATAAAAATATTGTCAAGTAATGTAGCTTTACCACTTAACATGAAAATATAAAACAGAATGTACTTGGCTAATGGTTGTTTTAGGCCTCTAAGATCATTCATTATTAAGGCCTGCAATATAGTGATGTGCTGTACATACAGTATACATCTTAACTGTGATTTATTCTGTTTGCAAATGCTGTCTTTTGGACCATGATATCATGATATACATTATTGCTATTGTCTTTTAACAAGCGGGATATACTTAAACAGTAATTCAGAAATTATAATTGTCCTAGGACTAGGTCAAATATGTCTGTAGGTTGAAAGATTCTCTCTCTCTCTCCCTCTCCCTCTCCCTCTCTCTCTCTCTCTCTCAGAGAGAGAGAGGTGCTATGGAAAACAAAGTTTTTTCCAGAAAAAGTGTTGTGTGAACATTTTTGGTTTTCTCTATTGTAGAGAAATGAATTAAGTTTAAAACACATAGTTTTAAAAAACCCAAATTTTTCAGAAGCTAAAGTCTTCAGAAGTCTATAAATCACATTCCTTTATTTTCTTTATTATCTACATTTTGATAACTTATGCTTCTAATTAAGAAAATAAACACTGCCTAGCTGAAAACATTTTATCTAAAGAGAAATCAAGTATGTTGGATTTAAATATGAGATGTTTAGCTTACATTTAATTCCATTGCTTGCCCTATTTGGTGTACAAGAGAAATAGATAGTTTTTGTTAGCTTGTTGGTTTTAAAATCAGGATGGATGATTATTAATAATAAATGTTTTTTAAAAAACAGATGTCAGTACATTTTCAGAAAAGTAACAGATAAAAACTTTAATGTGATATCTAAAATCATGGAGTTATATTGCTATTGTTTTTTTGTAAAAATTGACTTGCTTCCTTAAGAACAAACGGTACTGTAATATTTCTCTAGAAATAGATTAGAAATGGGGATTATAGAGAATTGTTGAGAAAACTTTTTTGGATTCCTTCATAACAGTGTCTTCCCTATGTTTTAGTGGTTGGAAATATTAATATATCTCTATCACATTAGAATAGTTTTGGGAACCCTTGGAATGAATGGCATAGTGTCCCAAAAGTAATACTATATGTGCATTGGATTACAACACATTTATCATAGTATGAAGGACTTGTTTCTAAAGAAAACATTCATATCTATCATGCATTTGGGTTTTCCATCATGACATGGAATCTTGCCAGTGATAGCACGTCTTCACATAAGTATTTTTTATAGCTTAAACTGCTGTTTTAAACTGCTTTTAAAAAGAATCAGTGATTGTCATAGTTTTTGCTGCCAGTTTTTGTACTGTGGTGAATCCGAATTCTTTTATTTAGGTTGCAGATGCAATCCTGCAGATGTTCAAACCCATGACATTGGCTGCCGGCCAGAATATGACATTCATCTTTTCTCTGCAGGTGTCTACTATTGTTTGATGGAAACTGGGAGGGAATGAATCGTTCTGTGATTGTTCTGTTCCTGACAGGTTTCTCACTAGTATTTATTACTTCACTAGTATAAGAAAAAATAACAGTTAATCAGCTGAGCAGGCATAAGAGGCAGGATGTGTAATGTATACTGTCTCTTTGAACTTATGAAGATAGCTAAAGCTATATTTCATGGATTATGTATTTTTCATGATGTTGAGAATCTTACCTGTAATGTAATGCCTGAAATATATTTCAGCTTTAGGTATTGGTTAATCTTTATAAAATTCTAAATATTCAGATATAAAATGTAAAACTTGAAACATCTTTAGACTTAAAGATGTATTATGTGTTAGCATGGTACAGAATTCAAATGTCAAGGTCTTGATCTTTTTAGAAATCTTCATAAATAATACTGTGCTAGTTTAACCTGTTATTGTTTGCAAGTGGATAGTTTCTTTAGATTCTGCTATGCTTCATGCCGCACATGACTTCTCACATTTTTTATAAAAATGAGTAACGGGGAAGTAATATATTGGCATACAACTTCTCATTGTATCTTCCCCCGCCAGTATTCTTACTTTAATATTTGCTCCCAGGCCAAACCATATTCCATATTCTCATATCTTTTCCTAAACATATCCCATCATACCAATCAACAGTTAATACTATATAACCAGCAAAAAAATCAGTGGTTCCTCCGGTAGAGTACAAGTTTTTTTCAGAGTTCATTCATGAAGAGAAATGGGACAAAATAATTACTTTATAGCAAGGTAACATGAAGTTTATCAGGGCATAGATTACTTCATGCAGGCTATATTTATCCAAGAAAAATGGAAGATGATGAGCAGCACTTCAAACTCAGCAGATCATGAGAAGGATGTACACTTTTTTAATCTGAAGGAAGAAAAGTGCCTTGGCTTGTGCGTGGGTGAGTGAATTGCTAATCAGTGGCTGTTAGAGAAACTGCATTTTTCCTGTGCTCTCCCAGTAGCTACATGGTCCCTGGAAAATATGTTCATCAGTTAAAGAAGTGTTGACAGCATTGCTAAGCTGTACACTTGCTTTGATGCAGTTGTGGCCCTATGCAGAACAGGTTATGTATCTGCTTCTCAGACTTGGGAACTGGGCAGTCACAATGTCTCAATCTCACTAGACAGTATGCAGTTGATTTTGCTGTGGATAGCCAGTCTTTATCAAGTCCTTAAACTACATATAGCATAGTGATGAATGATCTCAAGATAAGGAGTAAGGGAAAAACTTTTACTACTAATTTCTTCCACTAATAATTCACTCATAACTATCTTAAATAATTTACTTTATTATTACAGAGGAGGAGAAGGATACATGAAAAGTACTATTTTTATATAATATGTATGTTTAAGATTTAAGTTATTTATGCCATTTAAGACATAAAATAGATTGAAATGATGACATTTTTCCAGAACTCTCCATTTCTGTTTGATTGGAGACAGAAAGTATAAGTCTGTGAGAACAATGCCTATCTGTGAAGGGAAGTAAAATAAAGTAAAATAAAATTCTGACTTTCTCCTTCTACTTATGTGTATTTGCAGACAGAACAAATGAATGGGAGATCTATCATCTATTCATATATTCTTTAGATGCCAGAACAAGAAAACAGGGCTGAACTTAGACATTGTACTTAACATAGTTTAAGGTTGTTGAGTAAGACATAATGGTTTATTTCAGACAATGCTAAGCTATAAATCATGGTTAATGAACCACATTGTCTGAGTTTATATTTCCTACTAAACCAAAAAGAAATAAATCAATACGGTGACTTATTAATCCATTCTAGACATTTAGGGAAAGTTATGGTCATAAAAGATGATAGCAGTCATTCATATTTTCAGCAATGTAATATGCTAAAAAGCTGCCAAAGATACTTGCAGATTAAGACTATGGTATTCAAATTATATGCCAGCTATAAGCACACAGTAGCACCCTACTACTTTGAGATTTTAAATATCACTTGTTCATGTGTGAAGAAAAAATATATAAAAATCTTTTAATTGTTGTAAGCTGCCTTGAATAAAAATCAGTTTTTTAGATTATTAACATGCTTACCCCAGCATTAGAATAAATAATGATTGACTTCTATAAATTAAAATGGTAAATAGCTCTTTAAGCCCATATTATTCACCATTTGGGGACTTAAAGCTTTTTTGGCAATGATACAGAACTTGTTTGCATTGCCTTTTTTTAAGACAAATTAGCAAATTAAAGTGAAGTTTGCTATCATGTAGAATTCCAACATTAAACATACAAAAACAGATAATCTCATTTTCCACCTTTGTAATATAAATTATATGCTGCTTCCTGTGACTAGTATAAAGAAGTGTATTAGTACTGCATATACTACTTGACCTGAGATTTTATTAGAGAAAATAAATCTCTCTTACTAGGCGACCTTTGGATATATTTTGGCTGCAGGTTTCACAAGAACCTGTTGTACAAAATATCGGTTAACAATAAAATAGTGGTAATTGTAAGGATATATATTATATATTATATAATATATATTAAAGTTGTATATGGAAATAATGCCTCCTTTCTCCAGCATGAGGATGGAGAATCCATGAATAGGTTTAGACTGTCTTCCTGCCCAATTAGACTACAGGTGAAACTCAAAAATTAGAATATCGTACAAAAGTTCATTTATTTCAGTAATGCAACTTAAAAGGTGAAACTAATATATGAAATAGACTCATTACATGCAAAGCAGGATAGTTCAAGCTGTAATGTGTCATAATTGAGATGATAATGGCTTACAGCTCATGAAAACACCAAATCCTCAATCTCAGAAAATTAGAATATTGTGTAAAGGTTCGATATTCTAGGCCAGTGGTTCTCAACCTTTTTAATGCCGTGACCCCTGACCGGTCATAAGTCGAGGACTACTCAACCGGTGGTAAGTCGAGGACTACTCAACTGGTGCAGCACCATTTGCAGAATGGGACTTTTGGCGGGCTCAGCAGGGCAGAGACAGCCTGGACAATTCCTATTTGCTTTTGAAAGCCAATAGAATTAGACTCTATTCAAGAGAGTCTATTCTATTGGCTTTCAAAAGCCAATAGAATAAAAGGGAGTAGCACAGCTAAGGAAAAGGGGAAAAAATGGCGGGCTGTGTTGTTTGGTGACCCCCATGAAATGGTCATTCAATCCCAAATGGGGTCCCAACCCACAGGTTGAGAACCACTGTTCTAGGCTCAAAGTGTCCCACTCTCATCAGCTAATTAAGCCATAACATCTGCAAAGGGTTCCTGTGCTTGATTGGCCAGCACACTCGCCTGACCTGAACCCCATAGAGAATCTATGGGGCATTGCCAAGAGAAAGATGAGAGACATGAGACCGAACAATGCAGAAAAGCTGAAGGCCGCTATTGAAGCATCCTGGTCTTCCATAACACCTCAGCAATGCCACAGGCTGATAGCTTCCATGTCACGCCGCATTGAGGCAGTAATTGCTGCAAAAGGGGCCCAAACCACGTAGTGAGTACATATGCATGCTTATACTTTTCAGAGGTCCGATATTGTTCTATGTACAATCCTTGTTTTATTGATTGCATGTAATCTAATTTTCTGAGATTGTGGATTTGGGGTTTTCATGAGCTGTAAGCCATAATCATCACAATTATGACAAATCACAGCTTGAACTACCTTGCTTTGCATGTAATGAGTCTATCTCATATTAGTTTCACCTTTTAAGTTGCATTACTGAAATAAATGAACTTTTGCATGACATTCTAATTTTTCGAGTTTCACCTGTAAGTCTGACAAAGTAGCCATGCTTCCTGCTGGGCCCTGGTATCCCAGACACGACTTAGTCTTCAGCCCAGCAGGACACAATTGTGGTTGGCTCCCTTATCAGACTTCTGGACAGGTTGTAACTTTCCCTTTTCCCCTTCGTGGATTCTCTCCCTTAATTTCAACATTGGGATCAGCGCTGCCCCAAATGCCCAGGGGACTTTATTCCCTCAAATTAGATTAGGACTTTAGTTAAACTGAATTTAAATTTAATTTACTCTAATTTAATTTTAATTTCATTCACTTTAAAGCCCTGGGCTCAGCGTTCCTGGCAGGGAACGGAGGACCCTCACCAGCCAGCTAAGGGCCAGCCAGCTGGAAGCCAGCCTCAAATCAGCCAGCTGAACGCCGGCCTCAGGCTGCTGCTGCAGTCCCGTTTTTGGCACGCCGATCGCAGCCACCATTTTTGGACTGCGCAGTCAGCCTCCTTCACGCCCATCGCCCACAGGAGACCAGCTAGATGAAGGGGAGACATCGCTGGGACAGAAGAGGGTCGCCATCGGAGCCTCGGTCCCAAGGCCCCCTGTGCGCTACCGCTCTTGGCGTGCGGCCGCCATTTTGGACCGCACGGCCAGCGCGGCCTTGCATTTTAAAACTTGCTGCTTCAGCTGGGAGCCAGCTAGCTGATTGGCAAGAATCCAGCAGCGGGGATATTATAATACATATGAAGGATGACATTGTAAGTACATAAGTGCACAATAAAAATAAATCCAAATGTAATTTTCTTATTGAAGGAATGTGTCTAATCTAATCTAAAATGAAAAGAATTGTGGAAGATGGTGGTAGATACAAACTAAAATGAAACCAGAGGTCTAGTCAAATTTCCACATCAGTTCTAGGGAAAGTGTGAGTTCCTTGATAGCTGGCTGACAATTTTATGGTTAACCTTGATTTTGAGGGAATATTTAAAAATCATGACACTTGTTAGTATATATAAACTTCTAAGACCTACATATTCACAGAAAGATACATGCCTATGAATGATTAAGTGTTGGGTTAACTTGATAAATTAAAACAGATTTTAATATATAAAAAAATTTCAAACTGAGTTTGAGTGTTTTCATGTTTCAGTTGATGAAGAAAAATATAGGCTTAAGAAACAGGTAGTCTTCTTTTTCTGGGATATTTATCATAAGCTAAAATCAGAAATGGGAAAAAGGTGGTGTTTAATGTAAGTCAAACTCTATTCTCTTCAGCCACCTCATAAAACTCACTGCCTGCCCAAGAGAGAGGGAAAAGAAGGAAAACTTTAATTTTGTTCTTAACATTAAGAACAGAGAGGTAACAAGCCCATGATAACAATATGTTAGAATTACACAATTGGAAAGAGTCATTTAGCCAATTTGACTGCAATAATATGGATAAGTTAATTATTCCAATCTTAATTAGGTTTAGGGGATAGTTCTTTGCCTTGAAGGCAATAGAAATTTCAATTGCAAAAAAATAAAACTTTCAGGAAGAAAAAATTCTTTCTTCCTGTGTAATTTTGTGCATGTTGTCACAATCTAAGAAATTTTGCATGTTTCTGCTTGGGAGCAATAACAAAAAAGATTTATTTATTTATGGGACTACTACTAATGAACACTACTACTGTCCATTATTGTTTTGACTGACTAGAACCTTTATGCAGTCTGCTGAGTTTGGAAAATGCATTCAAGAAACTGGCCACCACCAATGCAAGAGGGAATGAAAGGATGATACTGGGAACAGTGGGGATATGAGGCAGTAGGATATGCCTTGCTTGGATATTGATAGTGACACCTGAGAAAAAAGAAAGAAGAAAAGGTAGAAGAAGTCGGATAGTTCAAAAGTATGTCATGCTGGGACATGAGCAGGTGAAAGGAGAGAAAGTTTATAAAGGCATTTCAGTCAAAAAGAGAAAGATTGACAGTTATGAAATTATCAAATTCAAGGTGTAAAACGTTTCATGAATTGCTTCCAAATTTTACTATCATCAGTTAACCTATAACTTATTGGTAAGTTGTAAAATACATTTCATAATCTGAATGTTTTATTCTTCAATTTAAATTGGCTTGCTAATGGCATATAATTGTCATAACTGTTAATAATTGACTTACATTTTGAGTTTTCAGGGAAACCATTGCTAACCACAATACCTTTACATATCATAATGTTTATTTTTAACATTAACTTCCTTGTGTTTAAAATACTGTGTATTTTTTTAGATAGCCTCAACAGATGGCAGCACCTTATTGATTGGTGATCTTGGAAGATAACCACTGTCAGATTTGGTTTGTAATTGTATGGGATCACCCAACAATTACAGAATAGTGGGTTAGACTGAGAATTGTAAAAAAACATACTGGAAGCAAGCAGTAACAAATCACTTGTATAGCACAGTCAGGAAAACTGAACAATGTGGTCGCTAGGAATTTACTAGGAACTAATACCTTCTTTAACTTGGTAATCTTTTTATTACAGTAATTACTGAATCTATCCCTGCTGCCTCTGTAGAAAAATTATATTTCATTGTTTTATATACTTCATTCAAGTGTAGTGCAAATCAGAGTCAAACAGGTGAGATTGTTTAAAGCTCTTCATATTTCAGTGTGGGATCTTGCAGATTCCAAAATACATCTCTCTCTTTCTCCATAATCTCTAGTAGCCACGACATATGTAGATCTATGCAAAATAAGAATTTAAATTACCATTGCTCTGATTTCTTGGCATGTGTTCAACCAGGGGACTGCAGTTAGCATCTTGAATACATTATTATAACAATATATTGAAATTAAAATGCATTATTACAGCCAAACAATCTCCTTAACAATATTGAGGTATAATATCAAAAATAATAATTTATAATTCAGCTGTGCAGGTAGGTCCTTTGTTAACAGCCACAAATAGTTGCTGAAACTCTTAACCAGAAGCATTTAACTATTGCAGCATTGTGCTACAAAACGCTAGGTGTGTAAATGTTATATTGGTAATTCTTTTCATTTAGAATTCCTTGAAGAGTTTGAATAGCATGGGTTGCACTACCAAGGAGAATAAATGATTTAAAAAAACCACTACGAAAAACTCACTACATAAAGATAATTATCTTTAAACAGAAAACTTAGTAATTGTCTTTAAACAGAAAACTTAGTTCATTGCATTTCAGAAAAACGAAAATGTGATAGTCAAACCTGCAGATAGGTATATTGGAATGAATGGTCTTTGACATATTTAATTTGTAACTTTATGGTAACATGACACTGCATTGCTTGTTATAAAAGTAAAATAATGTCAGGCTTAACTTGTGACTAAATACATCTATGCTTTTTTTTTTTTTTGCAATAGCATAGGAACACTTTGCTTTTAACTATAAAGTGCATTTTTTTACTTGTCTATTCCTCTCTTGAGATTTTGGAAAGGAACCATTACAGAAGGTAGTTGTCTATCATGTCTTTTGGCATCATGGGGCTTAATAAGGTACGTCATGCAGTGCTCCAGACATAAGAGAATACAACTTGAGTGATTTTTTGGTAGATCCTTTGATATGCTCTAAAAACCTTTTCAAAGATCCAGATTTTTCCAGTCACCATGACCAACAACTAAAAGGACATTAATTTATAACAATTATGTTCCCTAATAATAGAAAATTGGTATGGTCAGAATTGAGATAGATTCTTTGTTTTCTGGAATTAATACAAATGCAATTGTTTGTTTATGATAGAAAGTTAAGATAATTTTTGATACAGGGCATCTTGAAAATGAAGTTCTGAATATGGAACAGACAATTATTTGGAAGTGTCAAAGGTAAATTTTGGAACATAGAAACAGAAGAAAAGGAGACAGGTGAAAAAATTAAAGTGAAAGTAAAATTATTACAGAAAGAGAAAGGATGGATCCTGTATGAAAAAAGTATTGGGAGATAAATGATTTTATGAAACAAATGTGTAAATAATAAAAAGGATCTTTGGAACAAAATGAGAAGTCTTATGTTACAACTGCCACAGAAGTACATGATGTTACAATGTGATAGAGATGGAATAATGCTTGATGGAATAATGAAGTGAAAAGGCTGTAGGTAACAGGAAAATATGTATGAGAATGAATGAACACCTTTATTGTGGCCATTGGTTAGAAGTACATGTATTTCTTAGATACAACTTAACAGAACTTAGCTAAAGATACATAACAATTTCTAAGTAAATTGAGAGATTCAAAATGAAGCAAATACAAATACAGTGTAAATACAAAGAATATTGAAAAATATATGTGTGCTTTAAACTGAATCCCTAAAATTATTTTGTGACTAAAATATTAAAATAGCTAAATTACTGAGTGAATACTTCACTTTACTACTATATTGAATTACTTAACATTAAAATATTAGTTTGATAAGGTACTGATACAAATATGGTAGCATAATTCAGCTTTTTTCCCCTTTTTAGTTTTTATTGTTATTGAGAACAATGTATTTCAGATCAAAAACAATTCCTCACAATATTAATAGATAAAAAACTGGTAAAATATAAAAGGCACCAGGTAGAAATTGTATTATTCTCTGTATGTTAGCAAATTAGCTTTTATAATTGATGATAAAATCTTCTGTTTTTTCCCCAAAATACATTGGAACTGAAAGAAATGGAATTTGTTAGAAGCATTATTCTTATAATGCATGAACTGACATTTGATTACCCACCTCCCGTCAGTCTTACATATTCGTAAACAAGCTGTGGCTGCTTGAAGAATCTTTAAATTAATAAAATTTGGTTTTGTATTCAATAAACAAGTATGAAAGCAATTGCTCATAAGTTCTTGGCATAATGAACAAGTACTATGATGAACAACACATGTGCCTTTACTTGCAGCCAGGAATCCATTTTAAACATCAGGTTTACTTTCAGCCTGTAATTTGTTTGTGACTAAATTAGGATTAATGCAGTCCAAATCACCTGATATAAATTATGATATTACTAAAGTGGTTTTCTGATAAGAAATAGTATTTTCATTGAGAGTGAGCGGAGAATTGTTTGGTAATTGCTACATTTCAGAGGCCAATAGCATAGAGCAGTGGTTCTCAACCTGTAGTCCGCAGACCCCTGGGGGGGGCGATGTCTCGGGGTCTGTGAAGGCTTGAAGAAATGTTATGATTTAAATCAAGTTACATCTTGGGGGTCCATGGCCATAGTCCATTGCCACAAAAGATATCTAAAGGGAGCCCATGGTGAAGTAAAGTTTGAGAACCATTGTTTCCTCCATTGAAATCAGTAGGTTTTGTATGTTAATTTATGGCCATAAAGTCCCTCCTTCATACATGTATGGGCAACTCATTAAATGTTTAGAATTTGATATAGTTGAAATTTTATATTAACATTGATAGTAACACAGGTATAATTTCAAATTAACCTGGCAAAATGTGAAATGCATAAATAAAAACATGAAAATTGTATAGCAGCTGTAAGAAAATAAATAGGGTGATGTGATAAATATGTTTTATGCTTTCAGTGTTATTTAAAATTTAGCATGTGATTTTGTCTAATACAAAAGAATTGAAAGGACTCCCTCCTCTTGTAAATCTATATAAAAAAGCTTCATCAAAATACAGTAAGTGAAAGTTTTTAAAAAAAAGATTAGAGGGAGAGACAAAGGAGGGCAAAATCATGGCATGATTACAGTGTTGCTTGACTTTGGTTATTTTAGTCTGTGTAATTTCTGTCCATCCATCCCCAACTCCTTTCTCAAGACTAAATAGCAGACTTTTTTAAAAAAATCCTCATATAAAAAAAAGAGAGAAAGAAGACTGCTTCTATGTATAAATAAATAAAAGAACAACTTCATTCAAGTTCCTAAGAGACCTTTTATCTTTTCAAGGACAATTAGATTTCGGTGAAGTGGAGCTATTGTTCTATAACAATATGAACCTTTTAGAGACCAAGTGCCCAAACTGCAACCCAAAACCCACTTATGCATCGTTGGGTGCTGTGTGGGTGTGGCCCATTGGGTGGTCGTGACTGAGGTGGTAACAGCAGACTGGCTGGGACTAAAAAGTTCAATCAATCAATTCCAAATTTGCAAGACCTTTTTTTCCCCGTGAGAAGTTGAAATTGACTGATTGAACCTCTTTTTTTTGCACACGGTGGCGGAGGCCTAAAGCGAAAAGGTTTTATAAAACCCAGCTGAAGGCCTAGGACTGGGGTGACGCTGTGCATGCCCACAGAGAGGGCTCTGAGTGCTGCCTCTGGCACCCGTGCCATAGGTTCGCCACCACTGTTCTATAATATCCTATCTTGTACATCAGTAGTTTGTGATCTAGAGGTTGAAGGATTTTCCATTAAAGAGTTGTTTATTGAGATATCTTGTACTATTCAAATTCTGGAGAAATTTCCTCCTATCTAAGAGAAAATTCTATAGAAAAATATATGATCATCAATATCTGTCTTACACATAAAACCAAATACAGATAGTCTTCGACTTATAACTGAGTTACAATTTGTTTAGTGATTATTTGAAAGTGCAACAGCACTGAAAAAAGGGACTTATGGCCATTTTTTAAACAACTGTTGCAGCATCTTGATGGAGGACAGTTGCAGTGTTCCAGGGTCATATGATCACCTTTGACAAGCATAGTCAATGGAGAAGCCAGATTTACTTAACAGCTGTGTTACTAACTTAACTGCAGCAGTTCACTTAATAACTGTGGTATGGAAGGTTGTAAAGTGGAGCAAAACTCACTTAACAATTGTCTTGCTTAGCAATGGACTATCTGTACTAAAAGAATCCTCATCAATAGTTCATCATCAAACTGAAGTGAGTAAAGCAAGGCTTTCTAACAATTAGAGCAATTTAAGAGTGAAACTATTTCCTCAGGTACTGTATCCCTTTCTTTGCGTATATTCTAGTTAGTTACTAAACAGCCACAAGGCTTGTTTAAATTTTGATCCTTAACCCTAATCCTGCACTGAGTAGGATGTTGGACTCGTTGGAATTATATGATACTACATCTGGTTCAGCTTTCGCTTGCCAATTTTTATTTTAGGTAGCAACAGTGATATATAATTAAATGAAAATAATAATAATGAATCGGCAATCAATGGCTATAACAAAATTTCACAAACTGATTATAAACAGTATTATAACTGAATTGTCAGAATTATTCATTGGAAACTTTGCCAGAGGTTTAGTTCCAAATAGACAGACATCTTGTTCATAGCATGTCTGATATAAAAAGAAGAAAGTTCATTGACGTTGCTATTCCATGTGATGCTAGGATTGAAGAACAGCAGTTGGAAAAAATGCTGAAGTATCAAGACTTACAGATGAAAGTCGAACACTTATGGAAAAAGAAATCTGTTCCTACACTAATCATGATTGGAGCCCTTGGAGCAATAACCAAATGGCTATAAATCAAAGTTAATTATATATTTACTTATATAGTTGATCTGAAATTGTGTGTATGTGTGCGTGTGTGTGTGTGTGTGTGTGTGTGTGTGTGTGTGTATATATATATATATATGTAGGTCTTTGGTTGTTCGGGTTTTCTCCCGCGTAAAATTGGAAGTGTCTTGGCGACGTTTCGACGAAGTCCCATTCGTCATCTTCAGGCTGGTGTTTTCAGCTTCTTGCTTTGAGCAGCAATGTGTGGTCTTAGCTGTTTCTTCCTTTTAACTGCCAGTGGGGGTATGAACTGATTGGGTGGGAGCTTGGCTGTGTTCTGATTGGGTGGAGGTGTGTTCTGAATGGTTAGGGGCTTGGCTGTGCTCTGATTGGCTGGGGGAGTGTTCTGTTTGGTTGTGCTCAGGTTAGTCTGAGTTGCAGAGGGGTTTAAGATTTTGGGCTGCCTTGCTATTTTTTGGCTTCGCGTTCGTGGTCGTGCTTCCTCTTCATGGAGGGTGTCAGTTTGCTTCATGTATGGATTGGAGGGGTTTAAAGTGGCTAATGATGCAGCTGTGGTCTGGCTTCTGGTTTGTGGTCGTGCCTCGTCATCGGTGTGGCTTTGGGTTTGTTTTTTGCGTGGATGTGTGGTGGTGACACCTGTGTGGTTTTTGTGAGTGTGGGTCTGGTATCATTTTTTGTGTTAGGGAGTCGTTTGTCAATAAGGGTGGGTTTCCAAATGGCTGGTAGGCGGGACCACTTTAAACCCCTCCAATCCATACATGAAGCAAACTGACACCCTCCATGAAGAGGAAGCACGACCACGAATGCGAAGCCAAAAAATAGCAAGGCAGCCCAAAATCTCAAACCCCTCTGCAACTCAGACTAACCTGAGCACAACCAAACAGAACACTCCCCCAGCCAATCAGAGCACAGCCAAGCCCCTAACCATTCAGAACACACCTCCACCCAATCAGAACACAGCCAAGCTCCCACCCAATCAGTTCATACCCCCACTGGCAGTTAAAAGGAAGAAACAGCTAAGACCACACATTGCTGCTCAAAGCACGAAGCTGAAAACACCAGCCTGAAGATGACGAATGGGACTTCGTCGAAACGTCGCCAAGACACTTCCAATTTTACGCGGGAGAAAACCCGAACAACCAAAGACCTACATACAAATACCCACGAAAACCTCAGAAAACAAATACACACACACACACACACACACACACCCACACACACACACACATATATATATATATATATATATATATATATATATATATATATATATATATATATATATATATATATATAAAATCTCCTTAATATTAAAAATGCGAATCCTGGGCATATCAATAAAAATATAAGAAAAACGAACACCAGGATAAAAATAAACAGGACTGTTAATATAAACAAGCCTGTGAGTAAAAAAGTTACTTACTGAGCTTTCATCAGCCAAACTACTGACGTCATCAGAGTTAGAATGCTAGGTGATTAGGGAGCTTGCCTATATACAGCTGCCTGTCTCTGCGCCCGGATCCTCGAGTGCGTCATTGGCCCATTAGCTATGTTACTCTGCAATGTGTTAAATTGATTCTCATCCGGCAGCCTATTGGTGGATCTTATGATTGTAGCTCCCTCTCCCTGATCCTCCAAAGAACAACTATTCAGATGTTCCTGCTTCATACTCTCCCCTCCCTTTTTGTCTCTCCTTCCAAGCTGTTTGTCATCTCCTCCCATAGCAGCTCTTGCCACCTCACCTGCAGCCCTGTCACTCCAGTCCTGCCAGTTGCTATCTCGTTGTGGTGTCACCTAGCCCCCCTCCTCTTTTGCCACTTCGCTGTCCTCCATAGGGATCACAGCTTCCCATTTGTAGAACCATGGTCTTGCTTTTGCACCATATGAGATGGCCATCTACTCAGTGGATTACCACGTTGTTTCTCCCATCTTCTGAGAGTCAGGTATGCTGGTAGGAGGTCTATGTGCGGTTGATGGAATTTTCATCCGAAAGCCAGGCTTCTTTGAGAAGGCGGCCACTCTTAGTGGTCTCACGAGTTATGGTCTGTGCATTTTCCAGATCGAATGTATGGTATGATATAGATGTTTTCTCCAATTTTGGCTCTCCCTGTGCTGCAATGGGAATTTTGTGTGCTACAGGATGATTACTCTTGTAGAATGCTACACTACAGGAGTAATCATCCTGCAGCACACAAAATTAGTTGTGTTAGGACTTTATTTAAATGAATTAACTCCCATTGCAGCAGGGGGAGAGCCAAAATTGAAGAGAGAAAACATCTATATCGTACATTTAGGCTTAATGGTTACCCTACAAAATTTGTGAGATGCTACAGCAGACCATGTCAACCTCGCAGGGCCCAACTCTCCGGAGCAAAGATGACACCAGCCACACGGATAGCTTTACCTTACATCTGTGGTGTTTGTGGCTCAGCTGCTGGCCCCCCACAATGTGAGCATTGCCCATAGACCAGAGCAGACCCTAAGAACCCAGTTTATGCGTCCCAAAGAGCCGCTCCCCAACAGTGAACAGTCTTTCATAGTCTATAGAAATAATTGCAGAAACTGCCCCTACAATTACGTTGGGGAAACAGCTAAAAGGTTCAGGACTAGGGTCCACGAACACAAACTGGCAATCAAAAGGCAGGAGCAGCGCTCGCAAGTGTGGGCTCACATGGTCAATTTGAACCATACATTCGATCTGGAAAATGCACAGACCATAACTCGTGAGATCACTAAGAGTGGCCGCCTTCTCAAAGAAGCCTGGCTTTCGGATGAAAATTCCATCAACTGGCACATAGACCTCCTACCAGCATACCAGACTCTCAGAAGATGGGAGAAACAACGTGGTAATCCACGGAGTAGATGGCCATCCCATACGGTGCAAAAGCAAGACCATGGCTCTACAAATGGGAAGCTGCAATCCCTAGGGAAGACAGCGAACTGGCAAAAGAGGAGGGGGGCTAGGTGACACCACAACAAGATAGCAACTGGCAGGACTGGAGTGACAGGGCTGCAGGTGAGGCGGCACGAGCGCTATGGGAGGAGATGACAAACAGCTTGGAAGGAGAGATAAAAAAGGAGGGGAGAGTATGAAGCAGGAACATTTGAATAGTTGTTCTTTGGAGGATCAGGGAGAGGGAGCTACAATCATAAGATCCACCAATAGGCTGCCGGATGAAAATCAATTTAACACATTGCAGAGTAACATAGCTAATGGGCCGATGACGCACTCGAGGATCCGGGTGCAGAGACAGGCAGCTGTATATAGGCAAGCTCCCTAATCACCTAGCATTCTAACTCTGATGACGTCAGTAGTTTGGCTGATGAAAGCTCAGTAAGTAACTTTTTTACTCACAGGCTTGTTTATATTAACAGTCCTGTTTATTTTTATCCTGGTGTTCGTTTTTCTTATATTATATATAGAGAGAGGGAGAGAGAGAGGGACAGAGAGAGAGAGAGAGAGAGAGATTACAGAGACAGAGACAGAAAGACAGGGACAGACTAAATCGATTAATTTCAAATTAACTTTGATTTATTGTCACCAGCAAGTAGATACTCCTACTATTTTGTATTGTTAATAAAATGTTTGGTTTTAAATGATACAGTTATCCCCTGTGATACTTTCTTGAATTTTATGAAGGAAGTGCTTCTAAAAGTTATTACTAATGGACTTGAAATGTAGATTAATCAAGTGTCTATCGATTGAGGATCTGATGCTGGTTTCCCCAGTTTGTGCCCTAAAAATACATGTAAATATATACAGCTGCATCCAGCAAACCATTTGTTTCTAATCTGATATTGATGGGAATTATAATCACAGCTAGGGAATCTGGAAGTTGAGAAATAAAATACACTACTTCCTTCTAGGAATTAAAAAAGTTAAGTAAACAGATATGCTGTATATATTTTCCCCTCCATTGCAAATTTTGCAAAGCTTCCTTGAATTATATGCAGTTGCAAAATAGGATGGTTTTCATGCTAGTAGTGTTTTAAAAAGAACTTTAGTTCTTAGTTCCATTGTGTTTTTACTTAAAACTGGAGACTTTTGAAAGTCTGGATATTTTACTAAGATATCAAGCCTTTGCTATGGTTACTCGATTGAAACCAGCCATGGGAATATTCAGTAAGCCAATTTCTAGGGCGGATATTGCATTTGCTCTGGAAAATAATAATAAAAAAAAACTTCATTGATGGGAGTGTGAAGTTGGCATATCTTTGTGAAATACCAAACTGTCTTGACAGAATATTTATGAGCAGTCATGGCAATTGATTGATTTTGGCAATTGATAGGTTCAAGCAAAATAATGGACATTTGTTCATATTTCTGCTTCATTATCCATACAAATTAATGCCAGCAAAATTATATGCATTTTAACTGTGAAAACTGTAAATTGTATTAAAATTCTTAGATATGAAGGTTTCTTGTAATTATTTGTAACTGGGATATTATCTGTGGTAGTATACAATTTAATATTGTTTATTTAGTTTTCATTCTTAAGAATAATAATATTGAAATTCTGAAGCCAGTTAAAATGGTTTCAGAAATTAGCAAGTGTTTTTAATTATTTTTTTAACAGTTGCTTTAATTTATTTTCTAACTAAAGACTGAATCCTTGTTTTATACACAACTAAGTGCCCCCCCCCATCTTTATTAGGCTGGGAATAGAGAGAATAACAAAGAATGATTGTAGTTGTTTTGCACTTATATGATAAGTTAGTAACTGAAGAAAATTTTTGCTTGTGCTAGGCTTAGGTTTTCTGTCACACCGTGGTTCATAGAATTTCAGAAGGTTAACATTATGTGGAAAAGGAATGGTTTTTCTCAGTATGGCAGAAGAAAACATTCTGGGCCTGGTATTAAGCTTTATATCACTGGAGCTCAATCCCTTGTTGTACATGTACGTGTGTGTGTTTTGATTTCATATTTTTCTTGTTTGTAGATTTTTAGATTAGAGTTTGTGAACTTTGTAGATAAAGTTTGTAAGCTTTCCTTTATTGCCTTTCCTCTATTACTTTTCTTTCTTTTATTACCATTTTTTTTACCTTTCTTTGTTCCCTTTCTTACCTTTCTTTACAGATTGAATGCTTACTAACTTTCTAACTTTCATTCAGCTGAAATTTCCTTCCTAGACTCACAAAATCATTGTACCTATTTAAGGAACTTGTCTTGAACATTCGGCAAAATTAGAGAGGTATTTACTAACTGGATTAGTAAATAACTGAAGTAAACAGTGGCACATTTGGCAATATAGGATTGTTTAAACAATTTATTTATATGGGCAGTGTGGTAAGATGTCATTTTAAATGTGATGCCCAAAGTCGAGGGACAAGAGAGCTTTTGCATTTTCTTCCAGCTCTGCTTTGGAGTATAGATAAGTGGGTCCAGGGAACAAAATGTTGTGGGGAAAGAGAAGAGTGGCAAGTAGGAGCTGCACTTGACAATCAACAGTGACAGTTGGGCAGGGAGTCTGGCTAGAAACAGTCATACAAAGAAGCTTTGTATAACCCGTAATTAAAAAAAAAGAAAAGAGACTGGTGTTTAGACTAGGAGATAGAAGGAAGATACCTATTTGAACTTTCTTACGTAGACTTAAGATGAAGTCGAGCTTTTTGTGTCCATTTTTAAAAATTATAAATAAAATTATTAAAACAACTGTATACTACACAATACTACTATTATATAAGAAATATTATGATCTTTAGGGCTACATAAGCCTGGGGTGCATAGATAATCTATTTGTTTGCAAAGTCTTTGCCTGAATGATTCAATCAAAATCTACTTAAGCTTGGTGAAACTATGCTAACCTGTGAGAAGTGATTACAGAATCTCTATTACTTGCACTAATTATGGTGGCAATTATGTCAGTTTTGACATTTTTGTCAAACACCTAACCAGATATTTCACAAACATAATTTCTAATATTCCACTATCATAACATTTCATATTTTGTTATTGTTTCAGTGCAGTTTTCTTACTGAATTGGACTAATTTGAGAATGGATGTTTTGTTGCTGAATTGCTATGTTTTACACACTCCAATGTTTAAATAAACTTCTGAACATGTAGATACAGCCTTAATGTCTAATTCATATGGAAGCATTGTTTCTGTTCTTAGATGCTCTTGTTTTTGTAGCATTAAAAACCTATCAATGTTTATTAATTTTTATCCATCCTTTATTATTTTTATAAATAATTCAAGGTGGCAAATATACCTAATACTCCTTCCTTCTCCTATTTTCAACACAGCCACAACTTTGGGAGATGGGTTTGGCTGAGAGACAGTGACTGGCCCAGAGTCACCAAACCTTTAATGCCTAAGGTGGGACTAGAACTCCAGGTTCCTAGTTTCTAAGCCAACACCTTAACCACTAGACCAAACTTTTTTTTTCTAGTTTAAAATTTTAAATTAATGTTTATATTTAAAAAAAAACAACCCTAAATTTCCAATTTCAGAATTTTGAAAAAATGTTATTTTTTGTATTTTCTACAGAAAATAAGTAAAAGATGGTCACTGGAATACTTTTTAAAATAACTGTTCTCTTAAACTGCTGGGGAACAAGTGGCAGATTGAAGACGTGGAGCTAACAATTGTGGCTAAGAACAAAAGGCGTGGAGCTAACAATTGTGGTTAAGAACAAGGAGCCAAGAAGTAGATTGGCTCTTTTTAATACAGTAAGTCCTTGACTTATGATCACAATTGAGCTCAAAATTTCTGTTGCTAAGTAAAACAGTTGTTCACTGAATTTTGCCCCATTTTACAACCTTTCTTTCCACAATTGTTAGTAAATCACTGCAGTTGTAAAATTAATAACACAGTTGTTAAATGAATCTGTCTTCTCCATTGATTTTGGTTGTCAGAAAGTTGCTAGAGGTGATCACATGACCCCAAGACATTGATACTGTCATAAGTATGAACCAGTTACCAAGCATCTGAATTTTGATCATATGACCATGGGGAAACTGCATTGTAACTTTTAATAGTCACTAAACAAATGATTGTAAGTCAAGGACTACCAATACCTAGAATTTTATGCATTATTAGCTTTTTAATAAAGGGGGCGCTAGCATTTTAGCATAGCATCCATATTTTCTTTTGAAGTTCAGGAAATCATGTATTCTCCAGCATGACAAGTGGAGAATCCACCAATGGGTTCTGCTTATCTTCTGCCCATAGACTAAGTCAGCCAAATTTTCGCTCTGCCTCTCCTCCTGAGACGCCCCTTTCCCAGTCTTGACCTAGTCTCAAGCCTGGACAGACAGGTTTTTCTTGGCTCCAGACTTTAAATCAGGTCATATTCTTCCATTAATTTCACCCAAAGGGGGGGGGAGTGAAGTACAATTGGAGATTCACCCCTCACTGCCTTTTTCATTGTGGCAAATTCATTGTGGCAAATTACACCACAGCCACGAGGCTTGCCTTTAGGACAGCCGATTCCAGAGGGCGAACAAAGAGCCAGACCATTTTGGCTCTGCGTTGGGCTCCAGGACCAAGGGAGGATTCCCCACCACCACCATCCCCCTCCCCCCTACACACCTCCAAACTACAGGGATCACCTTAGTTCCCCTCCTTCTAGAACAGCAAGATTTTAAAATCTAAGCAGCCACAAGGACCAGGATTCCGCGGGGATTCCCCGAAGCCCAGCTGATCCGCAGAAGCCCAGCTGGCCCGCAGACAACGAACCGGTCCCCAAAGCCTACCGAAGCTCAGATCTCCTGCAGCTCTACCTTTTAGTCCAGCTGATCCGCGGTGAGCGCCAGGGCTCCCGCGGCTTCCATTTATTTCTCTCTCTCAAGCTCAGCCGGTCGGCAGGGAGCTTTAAATTACCGCACACCTTTTGTTTTCCTGGAGCTCAGCCAGCAGGCGTAGCACAAAAAGTCTTCTAGTTTGTTTTTTTTCCTGAGCTCAGCCAGCAGGCAGAGAGCAAGGAAGCTTCTAACAAGCTCAGGGGACTCAGCCGAGCTGAGGAAATCTATTCAAGGACAGAATCTTCCTCTGCTATCTCTAGCCTCCATCCAATAATATTAAACATTAAATATTGAATAAAATAAATAAATTATCTCTCTCTCAGACTTGCACTGGAATATATCCCATTGACAAATGGCAGTCACAAACGCTATCCAGTCAGAGCAGGAAGCCTCCATTAGCCCCCCTGATCGTAACAGGCAAAAATCATCCAAGCAGGAAGCGGCTGGCAGGATCAAAGCCAGGGCAATATCTGGTAAAAGACCTTCTAAAACAGCAGATAAGGAGGCTCTGGAAAAACAGTTTTTCTAGAGCTGAGAAGAGGCAAAGCTCAGTGGAGGAGGGACTAGAACCACCTAGTTACAAGGAGGAGGAAATATTTGGCCCGAGAAGGCCTAGTCAGGAACCTCTGGAAGCAGAGGCTGACACGGAGCACGGGAGAGGATCTGCCCTATCTGCCTGGAGGTCCGGGGACAGAAACAGGCACCCATATTTCAGACAATCATGGATCAGTGTCATCAGAACACTTACAATCCTGATATCTCAGGCCGTCGCTCAGGCCATGGCCTCTTTTCAAGACACCATTGTGCTCCAGAACAGGGTCTGTGGCTTTAAAGGATGGCTCCCGCCTTTCCCAAGAGGAAGTCTCTGTGTATCAGGACTCAATTTCCCCCTCCTGGTTCTCCAGAAGCAGGAGGTCCCCTGCGGAAGACCATGAGCTGACGGATCAGGGGCTGTCAGAGGAAGAGGATATAGCCCCAGATCCTCCACTATTCGTGGGCCTCTTTAATCTGTCTCTATACAAACCCCTGCTTCCCAAGGCCAGCAGCACCGCGAAGATCGAGAGACCTTCACTTCCTGAGAAGGGACCCTCAACTAGTCAGGTAACAAACAACAAGGTGTTTTCACAGCCCATTTACACACAACAATTTATCCCCTGCCCCCTTTTTTCTTTGATTCAGTTCAGAATAACATGGGGGCACCGGGGTCTTTCCTCCCAATGGGGGGGGGACAGACAAGAAAATGTTCAATATAGATCCGGCACTGTCAGAGGTAATAGAGGTTCCGACAATAGATGAACGCATAGCTGCTCTTTTTTCTCCACGATACCCGGGAAGCGGCGGAGGCCCTGAAATAAGATAATATGTTCCTTACCTTCCACAGGGCACACCAGGCCTTGGCGTTGGCAATCAAGGCAGCCATCTCTACATCCTTTTTTGCTAGGACTTCACTACTCTCGCTACGCCAACTCCAGGCAAGTATCTCACCAGAGGAGGAGAGAACCCACCAGAACTTAAGAAGGTTAGTGGCAGCAGCGGAGTTCATGTC
The DNA here is from genome assembly GCF_016545835.1 of Crotalus tigris. NCBI lineage: Eukaryota > Metazoa > Chordata > Lepidosauria > Squamata > Viperidae > Crotalus > Crotalus tigris. The sequence goes on from NW_024100491.1 coordinate 345,872, forward strand.
AGATTCATCCTTGCATGCATCAAACTATTCTGCTAGGGCAGTGGTTCTCAACCTGTGGGTCGGGACCCCATTTGGGGTCGAACGACCATTTCACGGGGGTCGCCAAACAACGCAGTCCACCATTTTTTACCCTTTTCCTTAGCTGTGCTACTCCCTTTTATTCTATTGGCTTTTGAAAGCCAGTAAAATAGACTGTCTTGAATAGAGTCTAATCCTATTGGCTTTCAAAAGCCAATAAGAATTGTCCAGGCTGTCTCTGCCCTGCTGAGCCCGCCAAAAGTCCCATTCTGCAAACGTTGCTGCACCAGTTGAGTAGTCCTCGACTTACGACCAGTTGGGTCACGGCATTAAAAAGGTTGAGAACCACTGTGCTAGGGCAATAGCGTACAACATCGGAGCATGCAGATTGCTGTGGCTCAAACAGTGGAGAGCCGACATGAAGGCAAAGTGGCGGCTGGCGGCAGCACCCTACAAGGGTGGCCAACTTTTTGGTGAGACCCTCGAGCCTTATCTGATAGAGAAGAAGGATAAACGCAAGATTCTGGCACACCTGACAAGAAGAACAGAGAGGAGAGACTCCTACCCCCGCAGACCATCCTTTCGATCTGACACAGGCACAGAACAAGCCTAGGTTAGACCGACAGGGTAGAGAACTGGCAACAGGGACAGATTCAGACAACAGTTCCAATCAAAGCGGCCCTTTCAGGGAGTGGGAGGTCACCCCTACCGAAGATCCAAGTGACATTGGGGAGGACTCTCTCATTGGTGGCAGGCTAGCTCTCTTCGCTTACAAATGGCAAGCCACCACCACGGACCTTTGGGTTCTAAATACCGTCAGATTCGGTCTCTCACTAGAATTCATTTCATTACCCCCGAACCGCTTCATTCCCTGTCCATCTCCAAAGGATCCAACCAAAAAGAACCTTATAAAGGAGGCCATCCAACATCTACTGGACATCCAGGCCATAGAACGGTAGAGAAGGACCAGCAGGGACAGGGATTCTATTCCATCTTGTTCATAGTCCAAAGAATTCGGGGGGGGGGGGTGGAGAACAATCCTAGACTTAAAAAGCCTCAACAGCCATTTGGCTTACAGAAAGTTCAAAATGCAAACCCTACAGTCAATATTAGCATGCATCAGAAAGGGAGACCTCCTGACGTCCATAGATCTGACGGAGGCCTACCTTCTCATTCCCATATTTCCGGAACACCGGAGGTTTCTCAGATTCTGCCACACAGGGCAGCATTTTCAATACAGAGCCCTGCCTTTTGGACTTTATTCAGCTCCCAGAGTATTCACAAAGGTACTGGCAACACTCGCGGCACATCTGCGAACAATTCCTGTGCACATTCAATGTTATCTGGATGACATTCTCGTCCAGTCTTCGTCAGTTCAGACAGCACAGTCAGACCTAGCACTGAGCCTAACAACCCTTCAGGAACATGGTTTCTCAGTAAATTTTCAAAAGAGTCAAGACAGTCCCATCGACCCGTCTTTTACATCTGAGAGCTGTGATAGATAGACACACTACAGTACAGGGTCTACCTCTCTCAAGATCGCCAAGACAGCATTCGAACCATGGTCAAATTGGTTCAAAAAAAGTGAACCACAACACTGGCCACACTCTCCCAATTACTAGGAAAGATGATTTCATGCCTTGCAATCGTGTCCTGGGCACGACTACACTCCAGAGAGCTGCAGTGGTTCCTATTCCCATTCCAAAAGAGGAGAATGTGCTCATCCAACCGAAGAGTAAGGATGTCACCAGGGGTCCTGAAGTCCCTCCAGTGGTGGGCTTCTCCAGCGCTCAGAAAGGGACACATGTTCAAGGAGACCGACTGGGTCACCCTGACCACGGACGCCAGCCTATTCGGTTGGGGAGCACATCTACAATCACAACTGGCACAGGGCCAATGGTCCAAAGAAGATCTAAGACACAATATAAACTGGTTGGAGCTCAGAGCCATACATCTGGCCCTCTGTCATTTTCACAACATAGTAGCGGATCAGCATGTCCTGGTTCTCACGGACAACATGGTGGCCAAAGCCCACGTCAATCAGTGGGGTCACGCGATCCAAGGCTCTCATGACCGAAGCACAGGCACGGGAAACCTGGGCAGAAAGCAACCTAGCCTCCCTCAAGGCCGAGCACATATCAGGAGAAGCAAATCATCAGGTGGACTTCCTAAGCAGGGTGACGTTAGACCACTCAGAGTGGAGTCTGCACCCTGCTCCCTTCAGGGAAGCATCAGAGAGATTCAGCTATCCAGTGCTGGACCTATTTGCCAGCCCCAAGAATGCTCAGCTCCCGAGGTTCTTCTCCCGCTTTCTGTCACCAGGGCCAGAGAGAGCAGATGCACTTCGAGGTCATTGGCTGGAAGGGCTGCTATACGCGTTCCCACCACTTCTTCTGATACAAGCAACCATCAGAAAGATATTGCAGGAACAAGCAGAGGTAATTTTCATTGCACCACATTGGCCAAGACGACCGTCGTTTGTAGACCTCGTACGTCTCTCTACATCCCCACCATGGAGGATTCCACACAATCAAATCTCCCTCAACCAGGGGGTTCTACTTCATCCAGAGCCACAATGGTTCCAGTTAGCCACCTGGCACTTGAACGGAGCATCCTAAGAGGAGGAGACCTTTTCACAAAGAGTCATCAGGACAATCCAGGCCTCTAGAAGGCCTACAACTAACAATCTATGACTCCACATGGAGAAATTATTGCAGCTGGTGCACAAAGCAGCAACTAGACCCCTTTAGTATTTCGATTCCGAGGATCTTAGACTACCTAGCAGAGGGCCTTGGTAGGGGACTAGCGCCCAACACAATTCGCAGACAGGTGGCTGCTTTATCTACCATTTTTACCTATGGCAACTCTAAACCATTGGCCAGGCATCCAGTGGTATGATCCTTCATTAAGGCACAACAAATGACAGTCCACCCGTGGTCAACAGATATCCCTCCTGGGATCTGTCTAAGGTCCTACAGGCAGTTACCTTACCCCCATTTGAACTGGTTCGGACTTGCACCTTACAATATTTGACCCTTAAGGTCGCCTTTCTGGTCGCTGTTACCTCAGCTAGACGCATTTCAGAGTTGGCAGCACTATCAGAGAGGATCTGTGTATCTTCCACTCAGACAGGGTGGTCCTACGTTTGGACCCTTCATCCCCAAGGTCAATTCCCTGTTTCATAGAACACAGGAGATAGTGCTACAAGACTTTTGCCCCGAGCCCTCCCATGAATTGGAGGGCAAGTGGCACACCTTAGACATTTGCAGGGCTTTAAGACAATACATTAAACGATGGCACCCTTCCGCAAGTCGGAAGCCCTGTTCGTCTTTTTTCACTCTCACACAAGAGCTCAAAAGGTCACAGCTTCCACAATCGGAAGATGGATTAGGAGGTGCATAGCAGAGGCGTACAAGGGACAGTCGTTAGCAGACTCCAGGCAAATCACTGCAGGCTCCACTCGCAACGCTGCCACCTCAGCAGCCTGGGTGACTCAGGCACCGTTTGAGGAAATATGCAGGGCGGCGACTTGGGCATCACTTCCCCCTTTATAAGACACTACAATTTAGAAAGGTTCGCACCTGCGGAGGCCTCCTTCGGCAGAAGGGTCCTCCAGAGTGTAGTGGGACACAGACCCAGACTGACCCCTTCCCACAGGGACGGGGAGGCTTTGGTATGTCCCATTGGTGGATTCTCCACTCGACATGCCGGAGAAGGGGTGTTGTCTTACCTGAACGCCTTTTCTCAGCATGACAATGGAGAATCCACTCCCACCCTTAGGGCTAGTCAGGTCCTGTGCTGGGAAAAGATTGAGCCAACACACGGAAACATAGCCAACAGCTTTCGCCTCAGTCGAGACTGGGAAAGGGAGGCCCCAGGAAGAGAGGCGGAGCAAAATTGGCTGACTTAGTCTATGGGCAGAAGACAAGCAAAACCCATTGGTGGGTTATCCATCGTCATGCTGAGAAAAGACGTTCAGGTAAGACAATGCCCCATTTCATTTATTCAGATAATAAAGAATTCTTCTCAGCGATTATTTGTAATTTACTATTTTATTCTTTTTCTTAGAGTTTTAACAGGTTTTTTATGAATATATGATTGTTTAAGCAATTCTTCAACTATACTGCTTATGTTTAGAATGGTTTATTAATTCTAGAATAAAAAATAATAGTAATCAATTTATTCAAAAGCCAAACATTTTTTAGTTCTGATATTTGACAGAACATACTTTAAGATACACTGGGGAGGGGGAATTTGTCATGTTATAAAGTTTACTTCAAAACTCAAAGGCTAAAACTATCTCATGCTACTTCAATCTTAATTCATATAAATCTTAAAAGAAAAATTGAAATGATGCTTTGTATGTTTCATAATCATGCAGTATCAAATTGCTTTCTTACAGCTTACTTTAATGCATCCAAAGTTTTAATTGTGTTTTAGAAACTCATATGGAAAGGTTGGAAGATTTGGGACCCTCAAAGATTTCCCCCTCCCCCTTTCCAAAAACCCCTGTATTGACTATTTTGTTGTGAGAGTTTTATGTTGATACAGTTTTCAGTTTTAAACTAGCAATTTTTGTAATCAGTATATATCAAGGCATGTTATCTTCTCCTTCTGGCTTCTACTTTGGGAAAAGTCAAAGATTCACTCTGTGGCATTTGATTTGATAATTTTAGGTGTCAGCTAGAGGCAACAGTAATATTCTCTTCCTTTGAAGACTAAGCCAGATTTTTATAGTTAAGGATGGATAAAGCTATCTTTATTTGATTTTCAGTCCAGAAACCCATCCAATTTCAGTTCTTATTTTAGAAATCCTTTTCAAGAGAGTATAATTCAATAAGTTGGCCAGAAACCAAATTCTTTCCTATTTGTTGTTTCCTCCAATTATTTTCTTCATGGTATTTTTCTTAAAATATTAAAATGTTCATTTAAATGTTTTTAGGAATATATCCTTAAAATTTAAAAAGCATAAAAATAAAAGCAGTTTCTTCTTGTGTCATTTTCAATTTTCAATTGCATTTCCCCTAATGTCCCTTTGGTAAAAACGAAGAGAGTGCTGATATGCATTTGCATAAATTTGTACTTGTCTTTTCAGTATGACCTATTAGAATTCTAGATCAGCAACAAATGGGGTACTCTTCATCAAGCTACAATTTGATTCTGCTCACTTAGAATGTAGTTTTTGAAGAAAAAACTTTGAAAAATATAGTGATCGAAATAGAAATAAATAATAATTGCAGATATCCAAAACATAATATAAAACTATTTTTATAGCAGCAATTAAGATTGGGATTGAGGATTGGGAAAAAGAAAAAAAAGGGGAGAATGCTTTTTCATATTTTTCAGTAAATTATTATTGAGGCAATAATTTGTTCTTTTCCATCTGATCTATGAAATAGACATAATTCATCATAAGCCATTTGCCAATTAAGTGCTTTTGTTTGGGAGTCATAACTCTTTTAAAGATACTTGCAACTTGATCCAGCTGGAAAATCTGTACTAAGAACAGGTATGGCTGGCCCTGGGAGAAGATTTATTTTTATAATTAGTATTACTAATTATTTAATGCATAACATATGAGTTTATAGTTGAAAAATTAATTTAAATATTTGCTGCAGGCTGAGACCTTTTGCAATACACAGAGATATTTTAATTGTTACTGCTACCTTTGACTGTTTTTGGAATATCTTGTAACGTTGTGTTTGGTTTTTGAACTTGTGCAAGGACATGAAAGTTTCCAATGTCAAGGAAAAATTCTTAAATCGGGGTACATATAAATGGTGACCAACATTTTTTCACCCCTTGGGTTAAAAATCCGGCTTATATAGGTCAAGCCTTGCATATTATGCAAAAACTGTCTATATTGACTTTTCAGCAAATTGAAAAAAAAAAAGCACTTTGGATCAGTCTGTGCAAGTCAAAGTAGTATTAGCATATTGCATGAATTTGAACAAATATAAATATGAAATATTGTCATGCTGATATTTATGATCCAGCACTGAGTAATTTAATTTGTTGTGCCATGTGTCATACAACTATACTGAGAATCACGTTTTAATGTTATGAAAGCATAACTTGATTCAAAATTGGTTCCTTTGGTGAATCAGGGCCCGTTGAAAATATGATTAAAATATCTGTCATTATATATTCTGTTCAACACAAGGCCCCAAAATCAATTTATTGTTGTAATTTGACAAATTATTATTAAGAAATATATCTGTAGATTTTCTGGAAAATGTATCACTGTCTTGTCTTTAGCTGCACAGTTTGTATAAAATATATTATTGTCTCTTCTAGACATGTATAAGCAGGGTTTTTTTTAAATGTTGCCAAATATAAGAAGTGTTTTCTTAGAATGATGTATGCAGCATCTCTGACTTATATTGATTCTGCTCTTCTGGGGGATTTGTGAAGCAGAGTTCACAACTGTGATGCAGCATTGTGAATTGTGGGGTCCCTGGTACTCTTGGTGGTTTTTTTACAGACATTGTATTACCAAAATAGGCAATAACATTTTCAGTGTGGATTCTAATGCAAAAATTTTGCACCTCTGATATTTTTGCCATTGGATCAGATGTGATATTAATGTTGATTTTGTGAATATAAAAGCATAAAAGAAATAGTTTATCTGGGTATGGATGTTATAGGGAATGCCTTATATAGCTGATCTATCAATTATGTCAAATAGCATAGCCTGTTTAGAATATTAGGAAGTGCCACGTTTGAGATAACACTTACTACTGAAAACATTTTTGACTTCTTGGTCAAAATCTTCAGAGTGATTTTGAGAAACAAAATGAAATAAAGCAAAGTAAGGTATTATTTAAGGAATTAGCAAACAATATCAAGGAAACCTGTCAGGGCTATGTGGAAGGAAAGTGTCCAGATAATACAAGTTTCCACAAATTTTTGTAAGTTGTTATAACTGAATGTATTAAATTAAAATAATAGAAACCAATGTACATAGGCAGTATTGCTGTGACTAGGTTTGAGCATTTGCATATTCTTTTTTAAGCAGTCTAAAACTGAATTAGAGACTCTTTGCCTTGCCTTGAATTGAGGAAGAGGTATCATCTTTATCCTGACCATTATCAGTTGAGCCTTTCTTATCCTGTAACAAACACTCCTACTTATCAGAGAAAGCAGATGAAACATAGCATAGCAACACTGAAAGCAACAGTTACTGCTCTGCTGTTTAGCAGAACATTTTATGTGGTGGCTGCTTTACTCTTCCATTGGGAAGGGGATGAAGTCCCTTTCACTGTTTTGGAAAATAAATGTAAATCACTTCAGCTGTCATAGCTGAGAGGAAATAAATTTAAGTATACCTTTTCATTGATTACAATACTGTTCTAGTGATATATGTAATAGTGATAACACTTATAAGATTCTTAAACTTTGAGGCTGCTCAAAACTATTGCCTCTTGCAGAAATTAAGTGTATTCACTAAGTTGTTCCTTTAAAAAAAACTTAAATGTGCATAGTGCTAACATGAGTTAATCCGAGCTAAATAGACCAGATTCAAGTTTATTTTCCAGCATGATGACTGAAGAATCCACCAATGGGTTATTTCAGTCCTCCTGTCCAATCAGACCAATTTGTCACGCCTCCTCATTATCTGGGTCTTCCAGTTTCATTTTGGTCTTTTGCCCATGAGGACATGATATCTTGATTCTCGGTACTTTGGAGCAGGTCAGATTAGATTTACAGACTCATTGGTGGATTCTCAACATATGGGGAACCAGTAGAAATTATTTTCCCTTCTGGGGATTCTGATTCCAATTTCCTTACCTTCTGGGTTTGAGTAGGACTCCTCTCCAGGACTTGGGGGGGGGGTGGCTCTTTCCCTTCCCTATTTTAGCATTTTGCTAAGTTATCACAGAGATTCCTGATAGAGCTAGGAAGAGTTTCCCTTCGGGGCACTTTAAGGGGAGTCCTTGCTTATCTCCCTGACTAGCTCGCATTTTTGGATTTGTCGGCTGGTGGCCACCATTTTGAAGCCTCGTGGCTTCTTTTATGACTGGGCTCGGTCAGGGATCTTAATAGCGGCTGCCATTTTGGATCAGCGGAACACCCTTTTTGATGACAAAATTAATTCAATACAGTGATTTTGCGGTTTCGTTAGAGCAGCGACCGGGGGGTGGGATGTGTGAAATCCTTTCCTAGTGTTTCCTTGTTGTTTGGCTTGTTCGTGGCTGCCGCTGAAGCAGAGGCTGCCTCGTGGTGCCATGACAAGCGTTTCTTTGCACCTGATAACTGTTAGGCACGTTTTCAAACTCCATTCCCTGAATTTGCTGTAAAGCCTCGAATTCAACCATTGGTTTTGGAAAACATCTTGGACTTTATTAGGAGGCTCCATTAATCTCCTCTATCTTCCGCCTCCAACCCCCCCCTCCTTCCCTCACCACTTAGAGCGTCCGCCATTTTGGAGACATTTTTCCTGAGGGAAACACCCATTTTTCACCCAGGCCAGGTCGCCATTTGGTGGCAGTCACTTAGTGGAATTCAACAGAGTTTACTAAATTTCGCACATTGTTATCATTGATACTAACTTGCCTTGAGACTTGGTGTTTCAGAATTTATTTTTTAGTATTGAGGACACAGAAAAGTGAAATCAACAGCAGCAACGGTACTTCAGGCCTGGTCGCCCATTGTCTGTCTGCCCCTCTGCATCTAGTAGCTATTCCAAGTTCCTGATCATCGCCACTATTGTGGGACACGTGTGATTTCACCTCAACCATTGTGGAGTGACAAGCGTTTCTGCACCAGGCGTGTGCTCAGGTTAGCCAGTGGGCCGACTCACACCAATCCACATGAAGTCAGTTCCCTCTTCACTGGCACCTCTGACGTCCCTTACAGACCGAGTCAGTCCCAAAATTATCTTTGTGTTGCATCTCGATGGAAATGGCAGAAACCACTGAGCCAACTCCTCTGGAAGCAGACATTCCCGCCCAAGCTGAGCCGGCACCTGAGGCACCTTCAGGTAAGGCCAAATCCAAATCTAAACATGGCAGGAGGATTGGCAGGGCAAGCGACAGGCTAGCTGACCGTACACACAGAGCTCTGGAGAAGCAATTGTCCCGAGCCCAACACTCGGCTGCTGAGAGGGGTATTACATTGTCGACCTCAACACCACCTGAAATGGGAGCGCCTCAACCGTCCACATCGAGAGCTTGGCCGTTGGAGAACATTCATCAACAGGTCTCAACTCAGACCCTTGGTCAGGTAGGACAATCCCTGTTTGGGTAGGACCTTGATTCGCCAGATACGTCGACAGCACCAGCTGCTGCTATTGCACCACCTGCTGCGGGGTTACGGCCTCCGCTAGAGCAGTCTCTCTCCAACCAGCTCAAAGCATGGATAACGCAGGCCGTGTCCCAAGCCATGGCGTCAACGGGTCACTAGAAGGCGTCTCCCATTCCGGGACCTTCTTCTTCTTCTACACCAACAACCGCCACACGTCCTTCCCTGGATCAGTCAGGTATGGTCTCCCCATCCCATTCTCCTGTTTCTGACTCTGATGTTTCGGATTATGAGGAAGGTAAGGACCGTTGATCAAGATTGTGAGGAACCCACTTACAAATCTCAATCGATGTCAAAGCTGTTCAGTTCTTCACTTTTTCCTGAATTACTGCACAGAGCCTGCGAGACCAGTAAGCTTTCCTCACACCCGGTCTCAACCCCTCAACCTTCCTCTGATCAGGTATCTAATCCCCTGTTTGCTGAGCCAGTAGACAAACACCTCCAAATTCCCTGTCCCCCGTTATTCCTTACAAATATTCAGGGACAGTGGGAGTCACCAGCTGCTCAACCTACTCAGGGCGCGGATGAGCGCAAAATAGTAGACATGCCAAAGACCTTAGTGGACTTATTAGAAGTTCCAAAGGTAGATGAATCTCTGGCCTCGTTATTTTCAACCGCCAGCCTCCCGGCAGATGTATCAGACGCCCTTAAGGCAGAGGATAAAAAATCCAAAATGGCCTTGCGCAAGGCCCATTTGGCATCTGCCTTGGTGGCTAAGGCAGCTACGGCCACTTCCTTCTTTGCAAGAATTTCTATTACCTGGCTTAGTTGCAGGATAGAATTCCGTTGGAAGAAACCAGGATCCATCAGGATCTGATCAAATTACTAGCCACATCCGAGTATATGGCGGATGTCTCCCTGTATTCGGCCAAACATTCAGCCCGGGCAATGGCCTCCAGCGTTGTCGCTAGGAGGCTGTTATGGCTAAAATAATTGGAGGGCCGAAAGTAAACATAAGTGGCACGCGGCCACGGCCCCCTTCACAGGCGGCAAATTATTTGGGGAGGCCTTATTCTCATTGAGAATAAACAGAAAAAAAAGTGATTTCACATGTAGCGAGGACAGCTACCAGACGGTACTTTCGGAACCGGGCCACGATGGAGCCTGCGCAACCATACTGACCACCAGCTCCCAGAGCTGAGCGCTCCTTTGACAGGACAGGTTATAGGGACAGAACCAGGTACCAGCCACAAACCAAACATTCCTTTCGTGGCATAGGGGGTCGACCCTTCCGTCGTGGAAAATGACTCAGAGGGAGGCCCTCCCATTGGCGGTAGACTATCTCTCTTCATACGCCAATGGGAAAACATGACCACAGACTCCTGGGTCCTGTGCACTATCAGAGAAGGCCTGTCCCTGGAGTTCAAGTCCATGCCATTAGACCACTTCGTGTCTTGCCCAGCCATGAGAAACCATGTAAAAAGGGGACTCATGGAAGACGCCATCCAACACCTACTCACCATCAAGGTGATAGAGGAAGTTTCCCCAAACCAGGCGGGACTGGGGTACTATTCCATCCTGTTTATAGTCCCAAAGTCTTCTGGGGGATGGAAGGCGATCCTTGATCTCAAGGGACTGAACCGCCACCTTCAGTACAAGAGGTTCAAAATGCAAACGTTACATTCCATCTTAACCAGTATCAGGCGGGGAGATCTATTGACCTCAATAGATCTAAAGGAAGCGTACCTACACATTCCTAAACTCCCGGATCATCACAGATACCTGCAATTCTGTTACCTCAACTGCCATTATCAATACAGAGCCCTTCCGTTTGGCCTCCTCGGCCCCCAGGGTCTTTACCAAAATCCTGGCAGTGTTGGTAGCTTACTTAAGGCTGGTTCCCGTAAGGGTCCAGTGTTATCTGGATGACATTCTGATCCAGTCCCTGTCAGTCTCAGCAGCCCAATCGGATTTGGCCCTCACCATAAGAACCCTGCAGAACCACGGCTTCCTGATAAATTTCAGCAAGAGCCAGATGACTCCCTCTACCTGCCTGCTTCATCTGGGAGCAGTGAAAGACACGGACTTGTGCCACGTGTACTTGTCAGACGTGCTGCGCTGCAAGTGGCCTCAGGGCCTGTTGTACGCTTTTCCCCCATTGCCTCTAATTCCAGCAGTGATCAGGAAGATCCTGGAGGAACAGGTGGAACTGGTCTTCATCGCTCCTCACTGGCCCAGGAGACCTTGGTTCGCGGACCTGGTGAGTCTTTCATCCTCAGCCCCGTGGCAGATTCCCGTCAGCCAGATTCCCCTGATGCAGGGGGATCTTCAACATCCAGACCCCCAGTGGCTGCAATTGACTGCCTGGCACTTGAGTGCCTCACCCTAATCTTATTCGGTGGAGATGATCGACATGATCCAGGCGGCCAGGAGACCAGCAACAAACCGCATTTATGACCATACGTGGAAGAATTTCTGTCGCTGGTGCGACGAGAAGCACGTAAGTCTAGCACAGGTGACTACTCCCAGGGTCCTAGAATATTTAATGGAGGGTGTCAACAAAGGCCTGGCACCCAACACTTTACGCAGACAGTTAGCAGCACTTTCCTCAGTACTCTCTTGGGACTCTTCAGAGTCCTTATCACGGCATTCCGTCATCTGGGCATTTCTTAAGGGACTCACAAATAGTAGACCACCCGTAATTCATAGGTATCCCTTTTGGGACTTACCTCAAGTCCTTCAGGCACTGACCACAGCTCCCTTTGAACCACTCAAAATGTGCTCATTGCGACACCTGTCACTCAAGGTCTCCTTCCTGATTGCTATTACCTTGGCCAGGCGCATTTCAGAATTGGCTGCCTTGTCGGTTAGGAAGGATCTGTGCACATTTCATGAGGACAGGGTGGTTCTCAGGCTAGACCCTTCATTCATTCCTAAGGTTAATACGGTTTTCCATAGAACATAGGAGGTCATCCTTCCAAATTTCTGCCCTCAACCATCACATGAATTGGAACGTTGTTGGCACACCTTGGATGTAAGGAGAGCATTACGTTGTTATATCAAGCGCACGGCGCCCTTCCGTAAATCATATGCTCTGTTTGTGTCATTCCAGCCTTCTACAATGGGTCAAAAGACATCAGCTTCCACCATAGGCAGGTGGATCAGGGCTTGTATCTCATGCGCTTACGTTTCTCTTGCCTTACCAGTTCCTCCTCATGTGACGGCACATTTCACCCGCAGTGCCGCTACAACTGCGGTGTGGGCTACCCAGGCGTCCATTGAGGACATCTGCAAGGCGACGATGTGGTCTTCTCCATCTCCGTTCATTAAGCATTATTGTTTAGATAAATTTGCGTCAGCTGAGGCCGCTTTTGGTAGGAGTATTTTGCAACAAGTGGTCACGCCATCTGGGGGTCCGGCCCCAACTGACTCCCACCTTTAGGGACTCCAGAGCCTTTGGTACATCCCATTGGTGGATTCTTTAGTCATCATGCTAGAGAAGGAGCGTTGACTTACCTGAACGTCTTTTCTCAGCATGATGATGAAGAATCCATGACCTCCCCTATTACATGTCAGTCAGGTCCGGGTGGGGTACTTGTTTGGGTAACTTTCTTTTACTAGCTGCTCGAGAGTCATTACATTGACCTGTTGTCATTGGCTACTCCCTCGATGAAATGGAAGCCCCAGATAATCAGGAGGCGTGACAACTTGACAAATTGGTCTGATTGGGCAGGAGGACTGAAATAACCCATTGGTGGATTCTTCATCATCATGCTGAGAAAACACGTTCAGGTAAGCCAACGCTCCTTCTCAGTACACAAGCTCATTCAGTGACTGTAGGATAATCATTTTTAGTTCAACTGATTTCAGAATTCTGTATTCTCCAGCATGAGGATGGAGAATCCACAAATGGGTTTAGTCTGTTTTCCTGCCCAATTAGACTAAGTCTGTCAAACTTGCCACGCCTCCTTCCTGGGCAAGAGTACCACCCAGTCACGACTTAGTCTCATGCCCAGAAGGACGCTAAATTGTTGGCTCCAGTTTCAGACTTATACTAATTATACAGGTTGTATGATCTTTGCTATTCGTGGATTCTCTAAGCGCTGTGACAAACCGCCAAGTGGTTTTCCTTCTCCTCTCTCTCCATCTACCTTCAGCTTGCCTTAGGCTCCTTGAGAGAGAAAATTCTCAGAGAACTGTTCCTTGCCTTAAATTGGATATTTCCGTAATTCGAGCGCTGGGATCAGCACCGCTCAGATGAGCTATCAGCCCAACCAGCTTGTTGGTGGTGTCACATGTTCCGACTAATGAAGCACTTCAAAGAACTTTCAGGCTTGTTTCCTAAAGTCTTTATTTGCAGAGCTACAGTTTTGCCGGTCACCATGATGGACTGGTTGTTCACTTTCTTACAGTCTTGTTTTTCTGAGGTACTGAACAGTGGAAATGTGGGCCTGAATCTGGTCCATGTCACAGGTCCATGACTATTTTGCATTTTAGAAGATATGCTAGATAATCTCTTCTCATCTGCTTTTTTCTTTAAAACACAGTTTTGCATGTTTTCTATAGTTCCCAGATTGAGTCAGGAGAAACAGAGGCTAGGAATTTCCCTTCAGTACTGCCTAGCCAATCACCTCCAGGGATCCGTCCACACACAGAACCGGTTCAGCAGCAAATAGTCTCTTTAAATTCTCAAAAGCTGTTTGACAGCTCATTGTCCATGCTAGTGGTTGGCCCGGTCGTGGCTTCCCTCCTCCTTTGCCTGTTTTGAGTAGTTCTGTAAGAGGAAGGGCAATCTCGGCAAAAGAAGGGATGAATTGACGATAAAAGTTGGCAAAACCCAGAAAGCTCTGGAGCTGTTTGCGAGTCCTTGGGGGCTGCCATTCGATTATAGTTTTCACTTTGGCCGGATCCATTTCAATACCCTCATTGGAAATTCGGTAGCCAAGATAGTCTAATTGGGTTTGGTGCAATTCACATTTTGACAATTTGACATAAAGCTTGGCATTCAATAGTTTCTTTAACACTTCTCTCACTAGCTTTATGTGATCAGTCATGTTTGTGCTGTATATCAGGATATCATCAAGATACACCAAAACTCCTTTGTACAAGTGATCATGTAGAACCTCATTAATCAACTGCATAAATACAGCTGGGGCCCCCTGTAGTCCAAATGGCATGACTTTGAACTGATAGCTCCCCATAGGGCAGTTGAAGGCAGTTTTCCACTCGTCTCCCTCTTTTATTCTCACCCGGTAGTATGCCTCTCTTAGGTCTAACTTAGTGAAGACACTCCCCTTAGCCAGATGGGTCAATAAATCCTTTAGAAGGGGGAGGGGTATTTATTTTCCACGCTTACAGCATTGAGTCCCTTGTAGTCTACGCAGAGACGAAGAGACCCATCTTTTTTCTCTTTGAACAACACAGGGGCTCCCACGGAAGATTTGGCCCGTTCAATAAACCCCCTCACTAGGTTCTTGTTCACAGGTGGGCTTAAACAAGTCCCTGGCAACCGTCCCATTTGCACTCGCTGCGGCAGCCATTTTAAAAACTGCGTGAGGAGAACTGTTAAACAGAATGGTCTTTTGACCTAAATTATTCCTCAAATCCCAGTGGACCAATTGGCTGCCCTCGCTAAGGGCTTAATTGACAAAAGGGGATCCTTGCAATCCGCTCTCTGGATCATCAGATAATCTCCCCAGGTGATCCATATAGCAGCCACCATTTTAGGAGTCTCCAGATCGCTTTCAATCTGCCGGGTGAGAAATGGCCAGGATCAGGCCTGCCTATCAAAAGGGGTTGCCTCAGGTGCACAGTTTCAGCAAAAGAGGTGCAATCAGCGGAGACACTTCTCATTGCAGTACTTAACTCAGCCCCTATGTAGTATTTGTAGCCTGAGCCCCCCTTTTTTTCCTTGTCTGAGTTAACAACTCACAGCCTGGGTGTTATTCGGCTGACTGTGATCAGGCCTCCACGTATACAATTTCTGTACAGAAAGCCTTTACTGTGGATGGTCAGCCACAGCCTACTCAACAAGCTGTTATCTTCCAGTCACTGCAACATCAACGTGTGCTGGCCTTGCCTCTTGGCCTTGCCGCTACCACCTAGGCCTAGTGTGCTGACCGTATAACTGAAGTGATCTTGCCGCCACTAAGTGAGTCACACGTGTGCTGGCTGTCAACACCTGTTGGTTTTGCCACCACTAAGTGAGTACGTGTACTGGCTGTTACCACCTGCTGGTTTTGCCGCCACCATACGCCTTACCATAATTGTGCATTATCTGGTATTGCAGCCATCAAGAGCATTGTAGGTGTGCCAAGTCCATTAAGTTGGTCCTGCTGCCACCATTACCTAGAGTACTCGCTGGTTCCAGCACAGTGACACACGGTCACAATCAGTACTCTGCTCCCTTACCTTGAGATCCCTCTCAGTACTCCACTGAGATATCTCCATTGTGATGGCAGACAACACACCGCCTCAGACCGCGCAGGGAGCTCCTGGCAGCCCTGCCAGAAAAAAACGTAAGTCCTCCAAGCTGGAGGCTGCGGGGAAGTTCAAGGTTAAGGCCACGTCGAGCAAGAAGCCCTCTAAGTTGGCTGAAAAGGAGGCCAGCAGGAGACACCAGGCGTTGGGAAGACAGTTTTCCAAAGCTCAGAAACTGAGCATAAGTGGAACGGACCATGTTTCCCCCGCTCCACCTGAGGTGTCACTTTTTGGGCCACAACCTGCCCCCTCCACTTTGCTGGTCCAACAGATCTGGTCCCCAGAAGGGAACACTGGTCAGGAGGAGGTGATCCCCTCAGCCAGGGTTCATGCCCTCGATGGATTCCTCCTTTGCCTAGAGCTCAGTCGAGACCAGAGGCTACATTCACGCCCACAGCGGCTGGGCTTCGACCCACAGAACAAGGGGCATGGTCAGAACAATTTCAGGCACTAATCGCCCAAGCCTTCGCCCAGAGAATGGCCGCTTCATTCCACCAGAGGCCCAGGCCTGAATTTATGGCGCCAATGACCCCATACTCCCAGGTGGAAGCCCCGGAATATCCGGCTTCTATTTCCTCTGACCGGTCCTCCCGGGACAGAGATTCATGCTCTGAAGAGTATGAACCAAGGGCATTCAGCTATCGGAAGACGAGGAATCCTCCCCGGAACCTTCCCCCTTTGTAGACCTATTTGACCCAGCATTGTTTAAATCGCTGCTTCTCAAGGCAAGTACGTCTGCCAAGATCAGTCCGGATCAGGAGCCCCAACCAGGCCCATCCACCAGCCAGGACAAAAATCCACTGTTCTCTGAGCCTATTGTTATACAAAAGCATATCCCTTGTCCCCCTTTCTTTCTGAATACTATTCAGAAGCAGTGGGGAACACCTGGCACCCTCCCCACACCGGGGGAAACAGACAAATTATTCAATGTCATCCCCGCCTTGTCAGAACTTTTGGAGGTTCCGGCCATTGATGAACCCCTAACACCACTTTATTCCTCTTCCATGATGTCAGGGGACATGGCTGAAGCATTGAAGGCGGAGGACAGAAAATCTGAGTTTTCTCTCCGCAGGTCTCACCAAGCCTCGGCATGGTCAATAAAGTCATCTACAGCCACTTCTTTCTTTGTCAAAACTTCTCTTATCTGGCTTCGAGAGCTTCAGGCCATGGTTCCTCAGGAACAGGTACGCGCACACCAAAACCTGGGTAAGTTGGTGGCGGCATCGGAATACATGGCAGACACGTTACTACACGCCACCAGATTTCCATCTCAAGCCATAGCCTCAAACGTTACAACCACAGGCTTCTATGGCTCAAACAATGGCGAGCTGATGCAAAATCAAAGTGGCACTTGGCGACCGCCCCTTACCGTGGCAACAAACTATTTGAAGGGCCCTCAACCCTTATCTGGTGGAGAACAGAGACAAATGTAAGGTGATGTCTCACCTTACCAGATGGTCAGACAGAAGGTCTAACCTGTACAGCACTTTCGATCAGGGTCAGGGTTGGAGTGGTCTCAGCCTCCTTGCTCCTTTCCTCCCAGACCTGATTGCCAGCCGGAAAGTTCCGCCCCTAAGTCCAGACAACAGTTCCAGGCCAAGCAGCCCTTTCGGGGCACGGGAGGCCGTCCCTTCAGAAGAACAAAATGACTTAAGAGAGGCCCCCTCCATAGGTGGCAGAGTGACTCTTTGTCAACAAATGTGAGACCACCACGACAGACTCCTAAGTGCTGAACACCATCAGATGCGGCCTGTCCCTGGAATTCTTATCCCACCCTCCAGAATACTTCATTTCTTGCTCCACTTCAAAAAACACGGTCAAGATAAGCCTCATGAATCAGGCTATTTGGCATCTATTGGAAACAAAGGCCATAGAACCAGTACCGGCTGGTCAACTGGGAAGGGGGTTCTACTCCATCCTCTTTGTCGTTCCAAAGACCTCAGGGGGATGGAGAGCAATACTAGACCTAAAGGGGCTGAACTCCCATCTAACCTACAAAAAGTTCAAAATGCAAACACTCCAGTCTATTCTGGCCAACATCAGAAGAGAGGATTTCCTGATATCTGTTGACCTCACGGAAGCATACTTACATATCCCCATCCTTCCCGACCATCGGAAGTTCCTCAGGTTCTGTTACACAAACCACCATTACCAATACAGGGCACTACTGTTTGGTGTCTCGTCTGCTCCAAGAGTATTTACAAAGATCTTGGCAGCACTGGCTGCTCACCTGAGACTGGTTCCAGTACACATCCAATGTTACCTGGATGACATCCTCATCCAGTCCCCCTCCTTTCAGGAGGCTCAGTCAGACTGGCCTTGTCCATCAGGACCCTTCAAGACCATGGGTTCTCGGTGAATTTTCAAAAGAGCCAGACTGTTCCATCAACCCGCCTCCTTCACCTGTGCGCGATCATAGACACAAGACTCTGCAAAGTCTATCTATCACGGGAATGTCAGGACAGCATTCGGGCCCTGATACGTCAGGTCCAAAGGGAGCATGTAATCACACTGGCCATACTTTCCCAACTCTTGGGGAAGATGGTTTCTTATATGGCGATAGTGCCATGGGCCAAACTACACTCCAGAAACCTGCAATGGTTTTTGCTCCTGTTTCAGAGGCTGGGCACTAGCTTCTCCAACCAGAAAGTAAGGGTTCCATCTCAAACCCTAAAATCACTTCAGTGGTAGACCTCCCCAGTGGTAGCCAAAGGTTCTTTGTTCAAGGAACCAGCCCGGCTTATCCTAACGACGGACGCCATTCTGTTTGGTTGGGAGGCGCACCTACAATCACAGTTGGCTCAGGGCCGGTAGTCCTGGTTAGACCTGAAGCACAATATAAACTGGTTGGAGCTCAGAGCCATACATCTGGCCCTACGCCACTTCAGAGTGGCGGGACATGTCCTAGTCCTCACTGACAATGTGGCAGCAAAAGCCCATGTGAACCGGCAAGGGGTACCTGATCCAGGTCCCTTATGATCAAGGCGCAGTTGTTGGGCTATTGGGCAGAGACCAACCTCTCCTCCCAAACACCCTCCCACCCCATCCCCACTGCCAATCCTCAACAGAAATGCTCACAACAATGAAAACCTCGGACAGGAGGAAGAGCGCCGCCGCGTGGGCAGGCAGGTGTCTTGCTCGGCTGTGGCTTGGGGGGCTCTTTTTTCAGTGCCATTGTAAATTGTCACTAAGCAAACTGTTGTAAGTCAAGGACTACCTGTACATTATCATTTTTTTTGGTCATCAAGTTTTTCACACCTTGCTGGTGGTATTCAGATGTTGCCATATCCTAAAAGTGGTACAATGGGTGAAAAGGTTGAAAAGCCCTGGGCTAGAAGCATCTCGGAACTGGCAGCTCTCTGTGTCAGAGAGGACCTATGCATTTTTCATAATGACAGGGTGATCCTTCGATTGGATCCGTTATTTATACCTAAAGTGAATACCTTGTTCCACAGGATGCAGGAAGTGATCCTGCCAGATTTTTGTCCTCACCCATCTCATGATTTAGAACACCAAAGGCACACCTTGGACGTTCGCAGGGCATTGCGCCATTACCTCAAGCGGACTTCAGCCTTTTGCAAGTCGGAGGCACTCTTTATTTCCTTCCAACCCTCTTCCATAGGGCAGAAGGTCCCATCATCAACTATAGGTAGGTGGATCAAAGCTTGCTGTCAATGCTGCTAATATTGAATATTCTTGCTTTGACAAAATATGCAGAACTGTTTGGTATTTTTAGAGTTAATTCAGATGACAGAGAAAGGGGAGGAGAATTATAAGGAAAGACCGGGAAAAGGAACGGAAGTGAATCTTTGCCATCCAGGTTAATTGGAAGATGTGAATCATGACCCCAAAATAGGGGAGGGGAAATGCCTGGAATGTTATGTGCAAAGGAAGGGAAATTCAGATCTTGGCATCCACTATGCCATGCTGACACCCCTCTACACTAATAAAAGGCTTTTTAGGTTAAACCATGCCTGAAAGTTCTTTGAAGTGTTTCATTAGACACATGACACTTGCATTGCAAGGGCATACCAATCACATTCCCTGTCAATTCCAAGCCATATCACTGCTCACGCTACCCGCAGTGCTGCAACATCCGCGGCGTGGGCAACACAAGCTTCTATTAGGGACATCTGTAGGGCAGTAACTTGGTCCTCGTCTTCCCCGTTCGTGAGGCATTACAAGCTGGATAAGTTTGCCTCCGCAGACACCTCATTTGGCCAGAGGATGCTCCAGCAAATAGTGTCATCAAGTGGGACACAGGCCCAGACTGATTCCCTCCCATAGGGACAGGGCAGCTTTGGTATGTCCCATTTGTGGATTCTCCATCCTCATGTTGGAGAAGGGGCGTTGTCTTACCTGAACGCCTTTTCTCAGCATGATGATGGAGAATCCACCCCCGCCCCTTTAGTGTCCGTCAGGTCCTGTGTCAGGGGTAGGGAAGCCAACACATTGGACTGTTGTCAATAGCTTCGCCTTCGTCGTGATTGGGTGGTACTCCTGCCCAGGAGGAGGCATGGCAAGTTCAACAGACTTAGTCTAATTGGCAGGAAGACAGACTAAACCCATTCGTGGATTCTCTATCATCATGCTGAAAAAAGGCGTTCAGGTAAGACAACGCCCCTTTCAAAATTGTTTGGGCATTCTGGAGTTTGGTGCATGTTTGGTGTTAGTGTATGCTGGGGTTTGGGCATAATTTTGCTTGGCACCCATCCCAATTTAGAAAAGGCAGCATAGTAAAGTCTTGATAATAAAAGGAATTAAAATTACACAGAAATAATATTGCAGAGAAGTATGAACCTAGTTTTTATGTTTCCTCCATTTATTAGAAAGTTACATAGTGTTTTCATTTGTTAGGTTAAAGGGAGCTGTTATTTCTATGCAACAATTAATAATGTGTAAAATCTGGTAACTAAGTAAACAGCAAATTTAAGAGAATAAAGTTAAAAAACAGTTGTATACTAAAATTATCTGTCTCCCGGATGGATTAAATGGGTAGTACATTATCAATTGTTAGTTTTATCTCAATCAAGAATGTGGAAACTAGCTTTTATGTTAATAAGTTTTTTTGTGATACTATATTCTGAGCACTACTTAGTAAAAAAAAGTAATCAAGGTACTGTCCTTGAACTTGTTTTCTATATCACTTGGAGCCTAGCAAGGTCATATTCTATTTCTTTTTACATACATACATACATACATACATACATACATTTATTTTATTAGTTTTAATAGGGTTAGGGATAAAATGGGGTCGGGATTAGGATTGAGATTTGGGTTAGGGTTGGAGTTTTCTTAGGTAACATTTTCAATATTTAGCAAACAGCATATTGTCTGGGTACATGTATTTAACAATAATAGATGTAGTTAATTATCATAAACAGTATTAATCACTCAGTAGCCTTCTTCTTACTAATATATATTCAGAATTACATGTCACATTCCTTTCTCTCTGACTCGTTTTTCTAGCCATTGGTAAAAGTTATCCCATGTTCTAAAGTAGACTGAGTCTTCTTTCTCTTTAATTTCTAAGTCAATCTATCCATTTCTGCTCACTCTAGAATTTTCTTAATTAGTTCTTCAGTTGGTAAGTTTTCATTTTTCCAATATTGGGTAAATACAATTCTTGCTGCTGTTAATACATGTAGTATTAGATATCTACAATCGTTCGCATACTTGATTATTATTCCTAACAAAAACAGTTTTGGTTTAAAGTCTTATTTGTTTTTTAGTCATCTTCTCCAACCATAAATGTATTTTAGCCCAATACCTTTTTGCTTTCCGGCATGTCCACCAGATGTGGTAATAAGTACCTGGCCTTTGTTTGCATTTCCAACAATTGTTTGAAGTATTTTTAAACATTTTCGCTAGTCTCACTGCTGTCATGTTCCATCTATAAAACATTTTGTATAGGTTTTCTTTATATGACACTGCTTTAGCTAATTTAATATTTCTTTCCTATAATTTTTGTTACTCTTCTAATTATATAGTATATCCAAAATTCTTTGCCCATATTATCATTGTTTCTTTTACTTGTTTAAATTTAAATTTAACAGAAATCTATAGAGTTTCTTGATCAACTTTTCATCTGTTTTTAACAGTATCTGATCAAAGTCTGTCTGTTCTTTATAAAATCCTGTTGTTTAACATCTTTTTCATATCTCGTTTGAATTTGCAGATATGGCCACCATGCTAAATCAGTATCTTGTTCTTGTAATTCTTGTCTGTCTTTCAATTTTCCTTCATTGTCCAAAATATCTTTATAAGTCAAATCCAAGGGATTCCCTATCCCTTTTGTCTTCTGGAGGGCTATATGTTCCCCCCAGCACTGGGCTAGAATGGGGAATGAGCTGCAAGGATAATTGATCAATAACTAGTCTTATTTTTGTTGTGAGCTACCTAGAGTTTCATATGAGATAGGCAGTGGTAGAGGTCCTATAAATAAATAAATACATACATTTTTACTTTTTGTATCACCTGAAGTTTTGAAAATCAGATCATCAATTCATCAGCCAGCTCATTATTAAAACAGTTTAAAATAGTGAGCTCAAAACTGATTCATGTATATCACCACTAATTATTCTCTAACTTCATTACTCCTGATCCCCAAGTATGGTTAGCCAGCCATTTGTAATCCACCTTACCATAGTGCTAGCCAAACCAAACTTTAGTAGCTTGTTAATGAGAATGTCATGTGAAACCTTATCAAAAGTTTTGCTGAAATCAAATTATTTGTATAGAATCCATTTGTATTAAAAATAAAATATAGATTCAAACAGATGTATTATTTTGTGAGTAGAATGTCTCCAGAGAAGTATTGTTTTCCTATGGCTTTGAGTTGTGGCAGGGGGACTTTTAATGATTTTTCTACACTGGGCTATCAAAAATACTCCTGAGAGTTGAAGACAAACTATCCTAATTCTGAGTGTAATTCTTTTGGTGATGTTACTAGCCTAAATATGTGCTTTTGGTAATTATTTTCTATTTTCTCACTTTGTATAGATCAGTGTTTCTCAACCTTGACAATTTTAAGGCATGTGGACTTCAACTCCCAGAATTCCACAGCCAGCAATGCTGGCTGTGGAATTCTGGGAGTTGAAGTCCACATGCCTTAAAATTGTCAAGGTTGAGAAACACTGGTATAGATAGTCCTCAACTTATGACCACAATTGAGCCCAAAATTTCTGTTGCTAAGTGAGACAGTTGTTACGGGTTTTGTCCCATTTTATTACCTTTCTTGCCACAATTGTTAAGAGAACCATTGCAGTTGTTAAGTTAGTAACATGATTGTTAAGTGAATCAGGCTTCCCTGTTGACTTTGCTTGTCAAAAGGTTGCAAAAGATGATCAGGTGACCTCAGGACATTGAAAACGGCATAAATATGAACCAGTTGCCAAGCATCTGAATTTTAATCGTGATCATGGGGATGCTGTAATAGTTGTAAATGTGAAAAATGGTCATAAATTGCTTTTTAAAGTGCCATTGTAACTTCAAACTGTCATTAAATGAGCTGTTGTAGTATTGTACTTTGACTCACATCTTTTTAGTCCTTTTGGTCCTATATGTGCTTGTAAATCTGTATACATTCAAGTTTATAAATACATATATAAAAAAGGACACACAGTAACAATAGAATTCTTAATGAATCTTAAGAGATCAATGTACTTTATTTAACCTATAAACATATATTCTCTTTTTCATAAGACTACAAAAGCTTTGTCCATCAACCCTTCAGCTTAAGCGTAATCGTGACTAAGATGCTCTTACCTTACTGTTTACTTGCTTACTTTAATGTTCTTGCTCTCTATCCCTAGAAGGACTAATCTATAAAATAAAGATTTTTTATGTTTTAAGAGGGTGTTGGTCTCCCTCTTAACATCAAAGAGTCTAGTTAGTAAGAGGTTGTCTATTATTGGCAATAACACATGAAAGAGAAAGTGTAATCCAAGCAGTAAGATATGGGTGCTAATGAATCAATTATGACTTTTACTAGTGGTTTGATCTGTCCTTAGATAGTTAATGGATACATTCAATTTCTCTTTCTGTGCATTCCTAAAGAATGCTTTAAAAGTTTTTAAAAGTTTTAATTCTGTCAAAATGCTGTTACAAGGCAGCTTGTAACAGTAATGCATAGACACACTAGGGAAGTTGGAACTCCATATTGTCCCACTGAAGTGTAACATATAGATAACAAGATCTTCATTTTTCTATTTTCTATCTTTTTAAGCTTCCAAAATACAGGATGGTATGAAAGAAATAGGGCATAGACCTGCATATATTGATAGTATCTTGAATATTATTTACCCTTTATGAATTGTGCCAAGCTCTGCCAGTCTCTGGAATGATACAGAGGGCATTGAGAGCATGTTTTCAATTTTCTTTCAGATGTTTTAAAGAGAGTGGAAGGATTACCGTATGTTCATATTCACAATGCCAAAAGCCCATACACCTGGATCATAAATCAGTTCTGGGTAGCTGCTTTTATTGTCTTAGCTGTTCCTGCCTCACTCTAAAATTATGCAGTAGAGGCAGAATTTAACAAAATGGGTATATGAGTAAGAAATTAAAATAAGATTGAACTGTGAATTGAGAACATCCCAGTTTAAAAGCTTTATGATAAATCCACTAAATGACCTTCAATAAGCCATTTTCTCAGCTCCAATTCTTTTTTAATTTTATTGTTGTATTGTAGAATTGTTATGCTTACTAGTCTTGTTAGTGTTTATAATAATAAATATCAATGAAGCTACTTCCAAAGTGAAGCACTACTAGTTTGTAGATATTAAAAGCTATGAAGCTAAGTCTTGAATGTGACATAAGAGCTTTTGCTATTTATTAAACATTATGAATGTTTGAAAACATTAATAATGAAAGCTTGGATAAGACAAATATTACAATATGTAACCATTAATAATAATTTATCAAACTTATTTACTGTCAAACTCTCAGCAACTCTGGGCCAAACAAATAGCATTGAGATCACCATAGATATAGATGTATGCAGATTTAAAATTGGGTTTAAAACAGTGGTTCTCAACCTGTGGGTCGGGACCCCATTTGGGGTCGAACCACCATTTCACGGGGGTCGCCAAACAACGCAGTCCGCCATTTTTTCCCCCTTAGCTGTGCTACTTCCTTTTATTCTATTGGCTTTTGAAAGCCAATAGAATAGACTCTCTTGAATAGAGTCTAATTCTATTGGCTTTCAAAAGCCAATAGGAATTGCCCAGGCTGTCTCTGCCCTGCTGAGCCTGCCAAAAGTCCCATTCTGCAAACGGTGCTGCACCAGTTGAGTAGTCCTCGACTTATGACCGGTTGGGGGTCGCGGCATTAAAAAGGTTGAGAACCACTGGTTTAAAATGTAAGTAATAAGAAGAAATAATTATGTACATTATTTTCTTTAAAAATCCTCTCCTAGTTATTTACCTTAATACTTTTTTTCAGGTACTCACAGATAATGTAATTTTTTTAATGTACAAAATGGTATATTTGGGATTTATATTACAAAAGTAGTTATTGGACAGCACATAAACCTTTATGTTGATAGTGAAATTATAAAACAGAGAAAAATAGGCTAGAGTTCAGATCTGATTTTATTAAAGAAGCATATTTTAAGGTGGTATTAAGGGCATTGTTTTTCTTTTGTATAATGTTTTATTTGTATATTTTTATTAAAATTTTAAACAATATAAAAACTAACAAATTAAGAAAAATAAGGAAGAAAAAAAATCAAGACAGCAACAACAAAACATGTAAGAAAAGAAAAAAGTTGAAGAAAAATAGAAAAAAAATAGCAATGTTATCCCATAACTTGGGAAGCATGTTGATTAGCTAATTTATGGTAGAGTGTTTTCAAATTAATCTTTGATCAATGCATTATCAGAAAGTGTTCTAATCGACTACATGGAACTACTTATATTACCTTATTGATTTAAAAATGGCCTTCAACTCAATATCTACAGAGAGGTTATGGGCAGGGACTTTCAGAAGTAAATATATTGCCCTGGACAAATTACGATGCTTCATGAAATCATCTATATGCATGTAAGATGTACCATGTTTGGAGGTCTTTCTGGTTCCTTAAAAACAGTTTAAAAAGTGTCCATATCTTCTTAATATCTTTGTTAATTCTATGTTTCAGGCTTGTATGAAATTTATGTTCCAAGAAATGAATTCACATCCATCCTCTTTGTTGAATCACTTTACTTGGACAGATAAAGTAAAAACAAAGCTTACTATTATTATTATTACAAACCTTACTATTACTATGTACTGAAGGAAAATGAATCGTTTGTTATTCCAAATCTAAAGTTATTCACTAAATATGAACTGCTTATTAAAAAAATAAACAGAATCTACACTGAACATTGATATTCTTTTAATAGCCATAATGCAGTTTTGTAGCTATACTGTGCCTGCTACAATAAAATTATTCAGTGCTAAAGGTCTAAGTCTTGTGTTCTTTGGAACATAGTGTTTATTTATAGCAATATAAGAGCCTTAAACATAACAGTCCAAATTCTTAAGAGCAACATAAAACATCCTTCAATATGTGTCAGATGCTCATTTCTATTTGGAATATGATCTTGCTTCACTAAAGGTTGAAATGAAATTCTGCAGATTAAAATATTAACTGAAATTAAGCATTATGGAAGGTTTCCCATACAGTTAGTCCTTGTCGAATTGTATGTTTTTCTTGGGAAAAATTCCTAGCTTCAATTTAAGTTACCACAGCTTTTTTATTCCAATTCTTAATGGTGCTGGGCTTTGTTGAAAGGCAATTCAAAAAATAAAGCATCAGTAGGAATAAAATTCTTCTTTATAGTAAAGGTAGACATTTCACTGTATCCAATTATTCACCAACACTGTTTCTATCTCATATGGGACAATGTTGTCTTTGATCATTCTGAATACTTTGCCATCCATGATTCTCTTGGGAAGTTTATTAATATTCCATACCAAAATCACTTGCATTCTTCTTTGAATGGGACAGTCAAGAAAACTCACATGTTTTGCTGCACAGACCCCAAGTTTAATGTTTCTAGGCTTATGGTTATTCTAGTTGTTTTAGTTTGCACTTCTTGTTCATGTGGATTTTACAACTTAGTATCACAATTGAAACTTTATATGGCATTTCCATTACTTCTTCTGTTGAAACAAACTTTCAATGTAGCTAAAGCCTCTAAAGCTCCGGTATTCAGACAATGGACCCTGGAATCCCAGGTTTCCAGGAAAGTCATTCAGGGGGTCAACATGACTCTTTCTATTTACATTGTATGAAATGTATTATTTCAACATTAATTGTAACATTTTGAAAATTCCTTCTCTAAATCTTAAATAAATAAGACCATTCGTCTTTTGCTTGCATGCAAATGTAGTGGTACCACTAGCAATAAAGTGCTTAATTGGAAAATAGTATGCACTATAAGAAAATAATTTGGGGACAGGGAATTTTTAAAAATGATTTTTAATTGCTGTATTATTTACAAAAATATTAGTACTGCAGTTCTCTTTTACTATGCTATTCTTTCTGCTTACTTGATGTTTCATTTTAAGCATTGGATATAACATATGGAACACTTGTTTAAAGGAAATGTTTGGTGAACTGAATATCAGCTTATAACAGTTTTGGTCTCTAACCTCAAGGCATTTGTGTTATCCTTCAGAATCGCATAATATCTTTTGAGGCCAGGACGGTAGCTGGTTCTTAAAACACAAATACTTATTATCATGAGAATTTTTTTCCTAAAGAATCTTTGAGATACACATATTCAGCCCTGAACTTCATCCAATCTTAGCTGTAGCTAAGCTGTGAATTGGGCCTTTTGTTCAGCTACACTTTTTTTGCTATAGCATATACTGAATTATTGTGTGTAGTCTTACAGTGCCACAAGATTTCCTTGTTTGATTGCAGATGCCATTTTAAGAGATTTTGCCTTCTCATTCACATGTATTTTGAAAATAGTCTCCTCAAGAAGAACATTAGAATAATAAAAATATTTTAATCAAATTTTCATTGTGGGGACACCTGTTAAATAAGTTTTCTTTATTTCTGATCTTAATGCTATTATATGTCTTAATTTTTATTATATCTAAATAGAGAGGATTTCCTATATGTGTTTTATAAGACAATCTTTTGAAGATAAATCTTAGATATTTAAAATCTGTCAAAATAGCTGTTATTTTTACAATTATTTGTTTGTATAGTATAATAATACATAAGTGCATTATGGTAATGCACATATCTTACAAACTGTCTTCTTCCTCCCATACAGGCAATTTTCTGACAGTAGATAAATTTTTATATCACTTTTTGTCAGATTCCTGGGCCATGAGCTAAAGCAATTTAATAATACAGTACAAAAAGGAGATGGATAAGGTTAATGTAAACTTTTAGATTATACTCTTGGGTAAGAAAAATATAGTTTTACCTTAAAAATATGTAGAAGTGAGTACTGGTGTAATTTAAATGTGAAAGAGTGAAATGTTTTTGAAACATGTTTTCAGTTGTCATTTTTCTTCAAAGTAAGAAACTCAGATTGTGTTTTCTTTGCTTGTTTATTTTTAGAAATGCTGTGTTTTAAAGAAATATTAAAAATAATAACAACTGATAAGAAATACATTTCAGGTTTTGAGATGTAGGTTTACTGAGCCTCTTCAAAGGATAATGATATTTGCAATGCAAAAGCTGGTTTGAGTAAAATAAATTATTTGTTCTCTGCTAATATTCATAGCTGTTCAAAATAAGGAAACTTAATTTTGTGTAATTTGAGGGGGAGAAACTTGAGACATATGTTTTGTTTGTTCACAGTATTTCTTTTGACTTTAAAATAGTCAACAGAATCTTAAAATTTTGTTATGGCTTATACTCAGTGAATATGCATATTATAAATGACTTATAACAGTTCATTTAGTGACTGAAGTTACAACAGCACTGAAAAAAGTGACTTAAGACCATTTTTCACTCTTATGACCATTGCAGCATCCCCATGGTCAAGTGATTTACATTCGCACGCTTGACAACTGGTTCATATTTATGACGGTTGCAGTGCGTCAGGATAATGTGACCCACTTTTGCAACCTTCTGACCAGCAAAGTCAATAGGGAAGCCAGATTCACTTAACAACCATGTTGCTAATTTTCCAACTGCAGTGATTCACTTAACAAATGTGGTAAGTAAAGTCATAAAATGGGGCAAAACTCACTTAACAAATGTTTCATTTAGCAACATAAATTATGGGCTCTATTGTGGTCATAAGTTGAGAACTACATGTACAGTATGCCTGTAAAAAGAACATAGTGTTCATTAAATCTAGCATCATTAGGGAAGAGTTTCATAAAAACTTGATGAATTATTATAGAAGTAGGTAACTGTTGCAAACAAGTAGTAAACAGATAAATAAAGTCTTATTCTTTACCCCATTAAACTGTAAGATGTTTTCAACATGTGTTATCAATTTAGCAATTTCATTACACTTTTTTGATAACATTAAGATGTTTTAGGTTAGTGCAAAAGCATTTTAAAAAAAATAAAAGTAAAATAAACTATTTATTAACACATTTCTTAGCATTAGTTTGTTTTACTCAGAATATAATGTCAGTAGAAATTGTTGTCGTTTTTGTAGCTATTGTTCAATAGACTAACTTACTTCTGGCTGTTTCTCACAGTTTCTAAGTTTCCTCCCAGCCCAGAAATTATAATTTCTGTACCTTTTTATTATAATACACTTTCTACATTGTTTATTTTATTTGCTAAAATTTATAACTTATTTCATTATCAGAAGTCTAGGTGGCTTACATAAAGAAAAAGTCAGAAAATGACATAAATCCTATAAACAACATGAAAAACAGACACAGAACACTATTAAACATTAAATCATTAAGAAAAAACATGTTGAAATGATAAGAAAGATATGTCATCAATTTAACTTAAAAATAAAATTTATGGAAATCAGATCACTCACATATGGGAAAAATCATTTATGGTAATTTGCCTCTTTGCAGTTACAGATAAGTATGATTCACTGAGCAGAAACTCTTTGCTGATTAGTATTTTAGGATTTATTTGTACTAAGAGAATAAAGAGTTCTCTTATGTTAATGGCAACCTGATATTTTCACTGGTTGAATAAAGGGTAGTGTTTGGTAATTGCAGCCTACACTTTTAATTTTTTTAAATACTTATTTTAATTTGGCCACTAGGAGCTAAAGCAAATTTATTTAAATGTTTATTATTTTTAAATTACCCATTAAAAAGACAGAACTAGAAATGTCTTGAGTTTGTAACGAAATCAAGCATCCTGAAGGCAATAAATTCAATAATAAAAGTAAAAATACTTCTCTAGATGTGGATTACTTGAAAATGTGTTTTTAAGTCTTTCTAGAGGCCAGTGTAAATGGCAGTGGGAAATGAGTTTCACATTTGTGGCGTTATAACTGAAAAAGCCCTATCCCAAGCTATAGATTGGTATATAGATTTCCACTAAGAATGGATGTTTGCAATAAGGATATTATATGAGATGGTAGACTATAAAGTTTGGCTTTCTTTTTATGAATCTTTAGATAGTGGGGATTAGTAAAAGAGGCTGTTAAACCTACCAAAGCCTAACACTCCTATTTTACTACCATGTTGATACACACAAAAATATATTCTTATGATTCAGTGGTATGATGTTGGCAGATGGGTGAAAGGTTCAAGAAGTTAAAAAAACTGCATGTAGCTTATGAATTACAAGTGTATGAGCCACAGGTTGCTTATTCTCCATATATAAATATAATATTTGGGTGTTGTGTTTTTTGGTTTTAATGATGTTGCAGCATTAAGCTAAGATTGGGCTTTAGTCATATTTTTAAAATTCCAAATCATCACAGTTGATTCTACATGATATAGCTGCTCATATCAACCAATCCATAGTAAATCACTACAGAACTATCTTTCACTTTAAGATCTCCAATGTGTAACCCCCACTTCGTGAAACTTTCATTCATAACTTGCATGTATTTTGAAAGCAGGTTAAACTAGTCTTGTTTCACCAGGCCTTTGGGTTGAACTGATTTGGGGGTGTCATCATTAGAAATTAAGGGAAATGAGTTGCAATTAATATTGTTGGTTATGGTTCATGTGAGAATTTTTCTAGGTTTTCCACCGCCCAGATCTGTTAAGAGTGAATTGGGATAGAAATGTTAAATAAAGGAATAAAATAAGTTTAATACTCTCATCATGTTGTTGTGTTTCCTAACTGGGAGCTACACCAAATATTTGGATGAAGATTATTTCATGTTCATACTGGTTTACCATTTTATTAAGCAATCTGCTATTGAGTCCAAGTTCTCTTTAGTCCACTCCTGGTTCATTAAGTTAGTTTGTATGGTTTTATTGAATCAACAGAATGTCTTGAGGAATGCAGTTTGTCTCACATGAATGCAATTTTTAATTTTTTAAAACCTTTTTACATATTTAAGTCATAGTGTTCACATTAAAATTAACCTCAAAATTTGAACATTTATTTCAGTTAGCATTCCATAAGAAATACTTATCAGAAAATGTACTCATCTTTTTATTTTTTTGTTTAATTCAGAATCAGATTAGTGCAGCAAAGAATGTTGAATCAGATTAGTGCAGCAAAGCATGTTGATTCATTTATGTGTCCCATTTATATATAAAACAGGAGGTTAGGCTTGAATATGATTTTTATAGCACAATTATGTTTATTTGGTACATTTATACAGTGCCAAATCTAAATGACTCACAGCAGTTTGCAATGTAATACTCATAAAATACAAAATCACAAGTAAAAACAATCCCAATTAAAAACCCTAAATCAAAATCAGTAAGACGTTATTGGTGCCAACCCCATCTAACCCAGCAACAATAACAGCCAGAGGCTTCATGAAAAAATTCTGTCTTGGCTGCTTTGCAGAACAAACTTGCAATGGCTATTATGGAAAAAAAAGAATCATAGACCTTCTTCCCCATTCACATGCTGTATATGAAAACCAGAAAACATCCTTATCCAGGGCAACAAAAGACAGGCAGTTCTACCTTGAGGAGACACTCTCAAGATACCAAAGTGTTTAAATCAGTACTTCGAATTATCTAAGGAAATTTATTGACAACCAATGCAGGACACAGAATATAGGTATTCCGTAGGTAAAGCAAATCTCAACATCTGAAGTACTGCATTTTGTGCCAACTGCAATTTCTGAGTAGCCTTTAAAGACAATCTCATAATAAGATGAGATGGGCAACACACCAACCTAATAAATAAATAAATAATAAAGTGAATTGAAGTTTAACCAAGTAGTATTGGGAGAGCCAATGTTTCCTTTACTCAGCTGTAGGGTCCCAAAAGTACTTTTTGAAAAGGCAACTGGACTTCCTTTGTTTTTGCTTGAATACATTTTGCTTCTCGTCCAAAAGATTTCTTCAATTCTTCAGAACCTAAGAAGCTTCTTGGATGAGAAGCAAAATGTCTTCAAGCAAAAACAAAGAAAGTCCAACCATGACTTGGATGACTGAGAATCTCCATAGACATTCATCTATAGGAGTTTTTTGTTTTCTTTTTGTTTTCACTCAGTTCAGTTATGCTATCAGAATCAAGATTTAAAAAAAGAAAAGAAACACACCATAGCAAGAGATCATGGACATAGCTCCCCAACTTTAGGGAATACATGTCAGTGTAGTAGATCCACAGATAATAGAAATGAACAACATTATTATATTCTGTTGCTTTATAAGTCCATACTTTTAGGAGCAGCTAATATATACAAGCAATAATTGAAAGAAAATAACTTGAATTCTAGCAATTGTAATTGTAATTCAGTAATTGTAATTTAAACATATCAAATTGGGAATTATATGGTGTCCTGGGATTCCTTCATACTTTATGAGGCAGATATTTTTCTAGGTACATATTCTGGCTGCTTTGAAAATCCAAATGCTTAAAAGATAGGCTTCATCTGGGAAGGATATAGAGAAACAACCATGATATATCTGTAGAATAAACCAGAGGTCCCCAACCCCCGGTCCGGGGACTGGTACCAGTCCATGGCATGCCAGCAACCAGGTTGCACAAACAAAGTCCTATCCGCGGGATGCAGGCAACACAAAACCAAACCCCCTCCGGTCTGCAGGAAAACCTCTCTCCACATAACTGGTCCCTGGTGCCCAAAAGGTTGGGGACTTCTAGACTAAACAGTATTATTCATATTTTTACTGAAGTCTAGTTCTTTAAAACAGCAACAAGTTTTTCATTCCAATTAGTAATTGGTTTATTTTCCAAAATAGGTTTGGTTTTTAATATTTCAGCTGCTAATCACTTTTCTCATGAATACATCAAAACAAGAGGCTACATTCCATAACTTTTATTAAATGTCAACCTTCTGGTAATTTATAAGAGAACTGACTATTTTATTTGTGCAACTGGGATGGAGGGATTTTTTATCTGCCTATTTATAACTTCATTTTAGGTTATAAAGTTTCAGATCAACTATAATAACTGGTTAAAATAATCATCTCTAAAATAAATTAGGGGAAAAAATAAAAATAAAACATAGAATATGGCTAAAATTATACAAAATTAGGAATATTGATCAGAGTAGGATGAGGAACCTGACATTCCATCCACAGCTTGACTGTGTATTTAAGTTAGCGTGGTCTGACAAATTTGTTCCTATTTAATTACACTGTAGTGGTGGGATGATTGAAAAATTGCTTTACCAGTATTAGAAAATAAAATAGTGAAATCAGCTAAATGAAATAATTTACCTTTTATTTGAAATTGTCTATATCAGAGGTCCCCAGTTCTGGACCTACCAGGCCATGGCCAATTTAGACCCAGGTCACGGCCCACTAGCTGGCCATGGCCTATTTGTAACTGGGCCGCATGAGAGATAGGCCAGCATGCATGTACATGCAGCTTTGTTTGCACAAGCATATGCACATGCATATGCACCGGCTCACATAAGGGGAGCTGCGCGTGTGTGTCAGCCTGCCACTCATGCAGCCCAGTTCCCCTCTTTCCCTCCAGCGGGGCCGCCATATTATATATAACAAAAGCATATAGCCAATTTATTTTCCTTAATATATGACCATCTCAAGTTAATATCTAGAAGTAAAGGTTTTTCTTCTTATTGCAGTTGTAGACATTGCAGATTTGAATGGGAGTTACTAACAGCATCCTTTTTAGGGAGTATGGGACTGCCAAGATAGAAAACATGCTGTGGAAAATCATTTAGACTCTCAAAAAATATAGATTCTTCTGACGTATAACTAAGAAATCTGGTGAGAGATAATAGTATATGCCTTGAATTGTATTAATAATAGCAATATTTGTGTAACATGCTGGCTTTCCTTTGATTCTTGCCTTAGCTACTCCAGGCTGCCAATTTTAAGCTAGAGGAAAGCTTTTCTTCACCTGCACCAAATTATGTAATCTCTAAGGGGCTGTCCTATTTCAAACAAATGTTCAGCTTAAATTTCTTAGTATACATTCTCTTACAAAGGATCACAAGTCAAGTCACATAATATTTGTGTTTGAATTAAATATTTAATAATATAAATAATTAAATTTAGCTAAAAATATGCTTGCCTTTTAAGGGTAAAATCAAAGGAAATAATTGTATGTATGTCTTTAGTATGTATGTTTGCAAATTATGAAATAGTTTAGATTCTACATCTATAAACTTCTCAAAAATAACAAAATATTTTAGAAGATGTAAATGCAGTAAGTGGTGTTTGTTATTTCTCAGCTTAGATGTTTTGCCTTTGAGCCAAGGACTGAAAGTCCACTCATCTTTTATAAGTAGCAACTGCTGCAATGTATTCTACTTCTGCCATACACTTTTCTGTGAACAATTGTTTATACCTGCTGGTTCTGTTAAAATTTCACATCAATACTTAAATATGTCACCAATAGTCCAGAGGAGGAAATAGATACATATAGAAATATATAAGAGTGAAAAAAGTATTTTATGTTGTGAACTACTTTTATACTATACAAGCTATATTTGCATCAATAAATTGTAATATAATTTGATTAGATTTAGGATCAATCCTAAATAGATCCTAAAATTGACTCTAAACATAAATTATGTCAATGTTACTATGTGTTGCACTTAAGAAAAATTGCTACAATTTTAAAAATATAAGAGATCTACTCCAAAAAAAAATTGAGGCTTCTTAAATGTATTGATGTTGTTCTTTTTGTAATACACTAAATATGTCTGGCTTACATGCTGTTAGGAAAATCTTTTCCAGTATCTAATTCAATACTATCAACCAGGGGTCCCCAACCCCTGATCCGTGGACCAGTACCGGGCCGTGGCATGCCAGCAACTGGTCTGCACAAACAAGCAAAACCCCATCTGCAGGATGCAGGCAGCACACAAAACCATGCACCATCTGGTCCGCGGAAAAACCTCTCTCACAGAACTGATCTCTGGTGCCCAAAAGATTGGGGACCTTTGCTATAGACCATTCTATTCATAAAATTCTGGAAGGTAAGAAAATCAACAGTGGTTGTGTAACAGGGAGGTAAAAAAAAATAAAGGAGTCCCTGCAGATTTTACTCCGCTAGTTGTTGCCGACTCTGGTGGGGGATGCTCATCTTTGTTTCAAGGCCATTGAGCAACTGAGGTCCAAAGACATTTCTGCAATCATATGGCCAGCATGACATCACAGAACCAAAGTTGTACCTATTTATCTACTTGCATTTGCATGCTTTTGAACTGCTAGATTGACAGTAGCTGGGGCAAGAACGAGAGTTCACCCTGTCATATGGCCTTCGGGTCTTGAACCTGGGCTACTGGCTTTCCAGCCAACGAGTCCAGAGTCTTAACTGCTAAGTCACTGCACCACCTTTCTGTAGCAGTGAAAGGTCTGTGAAAAGCATTTGGCATGTCAATTTTGTATTAGCAGCCATATTACATTGAAAAAATTCCTAGCAAAATATTATATTGCTAAAAAAACAGTGTGCTGCTTACCAAAACTCTGATTCCACTTAATATCTTTGTTTTAACTTATAATATGGACTAGAAACTATGAAAAACACTTCTGCAAGCTTGTTCATCACAATTAAAATTTACTTAGTTTAGTTTTATGATATTTATGAATGCTGTAATGCTCAAAGTTCTTTCATGAAACCTATCTTAGTCATTTATTTGTTTTGTCTATGATTTTGTATTACATTAATACCTTATTTTAAAATGTCATATTTTTCATTTGTCAGTAAAACATCTTTCTGCTTTCTAGATTCATAGTCTGATTGACCTGGGAGTTATTTACTTTTATCAAGGGAATGGTGAACAGGGAATAAACCTGATCTCTTAATTAAGATATGTAGCACAAAAATTGCAAAGACAGATCTGGATTTAATTTCTTCATCTTCATATGATCAGTGTACATTCCTAACATGTTACAAGCAGCTTGTGCCTCTGAAAACACAAGATCAGTTTTCAGTTGCAACTGCTCCTAAAAGGAATTAAGCTGATTCTTCTATGTGCAATCATTTGGCCCATTATAAATGGAATTTAATTGCCAATCTATGCTTGCCTATGTTGTTCTCTTGCCATTTCCTTTGCAGCTGTGGAAGGCAAAATTTAAAACTCAAAGCAGGATGAATATATTCAGATGTAGTAATTCAAATATTGATTCACACATATTTAAATGTAAATGACTTATGAGTAATCTACAACATACAGTATAAGCTCTGCAATAGCCATTATTAGGACAAACAAGCAAAAGACTTGCAAAGAATGTCCATTTACACCAACCAATAGTCAGAAGACATTATGAAAATTCTTTAATCTCACAGCACATAGATAAACAGAACCATAGTTTCAACTGAGGAACTGTGAGCATCCTAAACCAAGCCAAATGCAAAAATGCCCGAGAATTCCTGGAAGCTTGCCATTCAGACAAATCAGTTATCTATAGACACATAGAAATAAACCATATGTACACACCACTTAAAAGAGATAAGAAGCTAAGAAGAAGGGACAAGCAGGAATTAACACACAAGTAAATCAGCAGAAAACAACACCCTAATCAAGGAACTACTAAAGAGAAAACCATATCTCTATCAGCATTGGCAGGACAAGCTATTGTATATAAACACTTCACATTCACTCACGCTAATGATGTTACCTAGTTGAGTAATAAAACATCCCCAGGCAAATAACCAAGAACTCCACAGTTTAACTCTGCACTACATATATTCTTTCTATTGGCTTTTACTGATTTCTAAAGTCTCTAAAAAGCAAATAGCAGACAAAAATAAATGTGGAATAAGAAATGAGAGTGACTTTCAAAAATAAAACTCAGTTTTCAGAAATTATGCAAAAGTAAGAAAATTCATTGATTCCTGAAAAATTTATAGCTTTAAGTGGTACGAATAATTAGTATATTTGTTTCTTAATCAATCTTAATTACAATGAAATGATTAGTTATTGTCAGTGGTAGGAGCAAGAAAATGGCAAAGGTCAGCTGGAGGTGGTGGAATGCAAGGATCACATGGCTGGCAAGGTCAGTAGAGCTCAGGGTGGCTAAAAGGGCAGAGATGAGGGAGGAGAGGCGCAGGTGGAGGAAATTGAAGTACCCTCGGTCATAATGGCAGGCAGGCTCCCAGCAACCAAATTTTGATTATGTGACCATGGGGATGAAACAGCAGCCAAAACTTTGGGGACCTTGGACATAGCTATACTATTTGTTCAGTGTCACCAGAACCATGAATAGTAATAATTGTAGTCGTTCGTTCGTTCATTCATTCATTCATTCATCACATTATTCTAAAAAAGACATGGGAGTAATATGATCACAGCATAATGATAGTACATATTTCATTGATTAAGTTTAGGTAGTATTTAATGATTAATCATTAAATAGGGTGATTTCTATTTAACAACAGAACAGAATAAATTACTGATTTACAGATTAGACATAACCTGGCAATTAAATAATCAGACTGTCTGCCAGGTCCTTGTATTTAGGAAAAAAAGGATAACTTTATCAAAAGTGAAATGACTCTGTTCTGCTAGCATTGATCATACTTTGCTTAATAAGTTTAATTAAATGTAAATGATATTTTGGTAATATAGTGCCATAGCATCTGTTGGAAAAAAATTGCTTGAATTTGTTCCCAATTAGATGTAAGCCTTGTGGAGATGCTTGGGGCACAGTTTTGCTCTATTACTTGGGAATGTTTGATCCTGGAACAAGATTCTTATGATTCTTTTTAGACCCAAGCTTTTCCTGATTGGGCAAGGCTGCCCAGAGAATGACATGTAGGTGGTTATAAAGGTAGTAACTTCATCCTTGAGGTTATCCCTTTGTCTCTTAAGGAGACATTAGTTCATCCCCCTCTGATCCCACCATACTCAACTACTTTTCTTCCAATCTGCTTTGTTAAGGAAGATTGTGGAGAGGTAGTCACGTAGCAGCTTCATTGGACTCTTGATGAAGTGAATTACTTGGAACCCTTTTAATTAGGTTTCATGCCTCAACATTGGATTAGTTGCATTTTTGCATAATCTTTGGCAGGAACAGAATGGGGGTAGTTCATTTATCCTGGTGCTTCTTGACCTTTGACGGCTTCTGATATCATTGACCAGGATATCATTCTGGATTGGTTTCAGCAATTAGGAAAGGTTGACATTGTACTGTACTAGATCACTTCCTTCCTATGAGGCTGATACAAGTTGTTGTTGATTTTTGACCCCATATGTGTTGGTGCTGTGTCCTGTTTATCTTCTACATGAAACTGCTGGGACGAAATCAACTTTCACCATCAACTGTGCTGATGATACTCAATGATACTTCTCTATCCCGTCCCCTGGTAAACTAAGCTTAATGTTGTTGTCTTCCCAGTGCCTATAGGGATCCGAATGCGAAAAAGGCAACACATAAACTCTGGTGAGATTGAGTGACTTTGAATTTTACCACCTTTCAAATCTATCACAAATTGTATCGCATTGGAGGGGTTTTCCTGCCCCAAACAGATTCAGTTCACAATCTGGGTGTCCTTCTGGATTCATGACTCTAGTTCAAAGAGCTGATGACAATCATAGCCAAGAGTATTCTTTTAAATTGCTGGCCTTTGAACATATTGTGTGCCACTTGTGCCCATTCTTGGATTATCAGGTTCTGTTTATGGTTATTTGCACTCTAGTCATCTTCCAAATGAACTACTATAATGCACATGATTCTGCCACTGAGGAGTATCTAGAAGCTTCGGTTGGTGAAAAATGCAGCCACACCAGCATATATATGTGATCCTAGAAGGACATACTTCTGCTCTATGAGCTGCACTGGTCAACTAGTTTGTTTCTGGGCACAATTCAAGTTGTTGTTTTTGACCTTTTAAGCCCTACATGTCATGGGGCCAGATTATCTGAGAGACTACCGATCCAATCAGGTCCAAGAGAAGAAGCGTATGGCTGATCACCATATTTTCATATTCACCAGGCTTTCAGATTCTCAGGCAGCAGAGACCCTGCACATTGGTTGGACATATAACATCTTAATTAACCCTACTTGAAATCTTGTTTTTACTCATGTTAATAATTTAATTGTTTTAACTGGGTTTTTTTATATTCTAATGGTTGGTTTTATTATACTCCATGCAGAGTCACGTTGTGTGATATGGGCAGCCATGTAAATTTGATGGATTGATAAATACATAAAATTTATGCTGAAATAAAAATAAAGTTTACTAATATGTGGTAGTCTCAAATATAGATAAACCTGTGCATGAATTTATTTTTAGTCAAAATATATAATTCTATCTGGCTAGTGAAAGCTTAATAACTTTTTATATATAAAATACAGTGTCTCTCACACAGTATTTGGCTACTTGATGCTACAAAATAGAAGGGAAATCTAGAAGTAGAAAGTACTCTTGAGTGTAATTTCATAGTGAGAAAGATTTTATAATGTATTTTTCGATTTCTGTTATTTTGTACAAAGAAATCCCGATGAAACCAGCTCATATCATGAGATAATGAAGAGAAATGTAGCAGGTATTTATAGCAATATCTTTAACCTTTTTTGGGTGCCAGACTTTGTACTTAAGTGCCATTCCTTCTCTGGAAAAATGCTTTTTGCAGAAAACCTGTGGAATTTACTTCCTATCAGGAAATGCTTTTCTCCAGCATGATGACTGAAGAATCCACCAATGG
Organism: Crotalus tigris; assembly: GCF_016545835.1. Taxonomy (NCBI): domain Eukaryota; kingdom Metazoa; phylum Chordata; class Lepidosauria; order Squamata; family Viperidae; genus Crotalus; species Crotalus tigris. Next base: position 385,786 of record NW_024100491.1, read on the forward strand.
GTTATTTCAGTCCTCCTGCCCAATCAGACTAAGTTGTCAAGTTGTCACGCCTCCTCATTGTCTAGCTCCTCCCAGTTTTATCTTAGTCTTTTGCCCATGAGGACGTGATAATTTGACTCTCTTCATGAATAGCAGGTCAGACTAGATATTTAAAGCATTGGTGGATTATTCCTGGAGAATAGGAGAATTAGTTTGGTTGTTCCTTCTCTGGGAGGTTTGGCAATTTTGTTTGCTTTCCTTTTCTTTCCCCTTTCCTTCAGAGCAGAGTAGTATTCCTCTCCAGGCTGGGGGGGGGGTGACTGCCGTTTCCTCTAATTCATTAGTTTGCTGAGTTAATTCCTAGGGTAAAAGAGAAATAAATGTGTGGGGGTTGTTCCCTTCCTTTCAGTAGATACAGAAATTTGTTTTGGTCAATCCCCTTTGGAACTGCGGACGCGTTCCTTATAGCGGCCGCCATTTTGAGGCCATGTGGAGTATTCTCTGACCGGGCCCAGACAGAGCTTTTCACCAGCGGCCGCCATTTTGGATTCACTGACCTAATTCTTATTCGAAGTAATTCGGGCATTTATTCAACTCTGTTTGCAGCACGGGATGTAATTTTAGAAAGAAAGCCTGTTTTTTAAAATTACGTTCTTTCGGCTGCCGCTAAAAGAGGCGAAGCCTCGTTCAGCAGCAGCAAATGGATTGCGCCTAACACCTGTTAGGCGCGAATACTCTTTAGTGAATTGAAAAATCGAATTTCTTCTCCTTTTCACCTTTTCTGGACTTGGAGTATTCAGATTGGTTCAGGGATTTGTTTCCTTTCCCTCCACCCCCGGCGAAGGTAGTATTCCTCTCTCTGAATTCAGGGCGTCCACCATTTTGCCACCTATTATTCCATTGGGAAACGCCTGGGGCAGGCAGGGATGCCATTTTGGAATTGATTGTTCACAGTTACTTCACTGCTATCACTAATATTGCTTTACCTATATATATTTCACCTTAATTAGCATTTAAGATTCAGTTTCAGGATCTACTATTCATTTACAATCATCAGATAAGCAATTTTGGTGGAATTATTATTGAAGTGGAGGTCCAGTAGGTCCTGCTCGCCGTTCCTTGTCTGAGTTCTGCCATTCTGCATCTAGTGGTTGCCTCCAGGATCCTGACCATTGCCACTATTGTGAGACACGTGTGATTTCGTCACCATTCTGATCTGGTTTGCGATGTGCCCAGTACATTGGTGATGAGCGCTCCATAGCGCCCAGCGTGAGCCCAGGTTTGCCAGTGGGCCGGCTCACGCTTTCTCCACGTGCAGTCAGTCCCTCTGAGGGCTCCTGGCATCTCCTGCAGAGCGAGTCAGTTCCAGAGTCTTGTCTGAGGTGCATTTAGATTGACATGGCAGAACCCATTGAGCCGCAGCCTTTGGACAGAGACAACACCACGGTTCAAGCCGAGCCGGTTTCTAAGGCGCCTACAGGTAAGGCCAAAGCTAAATCCAAATACAGCAGAAAGGCTAGGCCGATAAGCAATAAGATGGCCGACCGAACACATAGAGCTCTGGAGAAGCAATTCTCCCGGGCCCAACGCTTGTCAGCAGAACAGGGCCAAACACCTTCTGGTTCCTCTCCACCTGAGACACATGTGCTGTCCGCTTCGGGAGCCTGGTCGCCTGTGAGCGCAGTCCAGCAGGTCTCTGTTCAGACCTTTGGTCAGGTGGGTCCACCCATGTTTGGGGAAGACCTTGATTTGCCTGGCCCATCATCTGCACCCATTGTTACATTCATTCCAACGGCTGCTAGATGGCTCTAGCGTGGTTACGACCTCCGCTAGAGCCATCTTTTTCAGAACAGCTCCAATTGTGGATATCGCAGGCGGTGATCCAGACCGTGGCATCATCGGGTATCCATCAGGCATCACCAGTTCCTGGGCCTTCCTCTGCACCAACTTCCTCATCCCGACCTACATTGGATCGTTCAGGTATGGTTTCCCCATCCCACACTCCTGACTCCGAGTCTTCCAATGTCTCGGATTATGACGAAGGTGGGGACCGCTGGTCTGAGTACGAGGAACCTACCCACAAGTCTCAGCCCATTGCAGAGCTATTTAATGCTTTGCTCTTTCCCTCCTTGCTGTACAGGGCTTGTGCAGCAAGCAAACTCTCCTCCGTTACAACTCTGGCCCCTTAGCTTTCCACAGATCAGGACTCTAATCCTCTATTTGCTGAACCGGTAGACAAGCACCTCCACATCCCATGTCCCCCCCATATTCCTGAAGAACATTCAGGGACAATGGGAATCTCCGGCAGCTCAACCTTCCCAAGGAGCGTCTGAGCGCAAGATTGTGGACATGGCGAAGAATTTGACTGACCTTTTAGAGGTGCCTAAGGTGGATGAATCCTTAACCCAACTGTTTTCTGCAGCCAGCCTTCCGGCGGATGTTTCAGATGCCCTTAAGGCAGAAGATAAAAAGTCTGAACTGGCCTTACGCAAAGTTCATTTGGCATCCACATGGGCAACAAAGGTGGCAACTTCCATTTCCTTTTTTGCCAGGATTTCCATTGACAGGATTCCTCTGGAGGAGGTCAGAATCCATCAGGATCTTACTAAACTTATAGCCACATCTGAGTATATGGCAGATGTTTCCATGTACTTGGCCAAACACTCAGCCCGGGCAATGGCTTCTGGCGTAGTCGCCAGGAGGCTACTTTGGCTCAAAAACTGGAGGGCTGAAAACAAGCAAAAGTGGCATGCGGCCATTGCTCTCTTCACGGGCAGCCGATTGTTTGGGGAGGCATTGACCCCATACCTCATTGAGAATAAACAAAAGCAAAAGGTCATTTCTCACTTAGCTAGGAAAACCAACAGGCGTTTCCTCCCTTACAGCTGCCGTCAGTCCTTTCGGACTGGATCTATATCAGAACTGGGACAATCTTACAGGCTCCCTGCTCCGAAGGCAGAGCGCCCCTTTGATAGAGCGGGTTATAGGGACAGATCCTGGTACCAATCCCAGAACAAACCTTCCTTCCATGGCAGAGGAGGTCACCCCTTCCGCTGCTCCAAGTGACTCAGAGGGGACCCCTCCCATTGGCGGCAGGCTTACTCTTTTTATCCGCCAATGGGAAAGCACGACCACGGATTCCTGGGTTCTGAGCACCATAAAGGAAGGCCTGTCCCTGGAGTTCAGGTCCACTCCAATAGATCACTTTGTCTCTTGCCTAGCCATGAGAAATCACATAAAAAGAGATCTCATGGAAGACGCCATCTGACATCTTCTGGGCATCAAAGCCATAGAGGAGGTCCCTTTGCCTCAGCGGGGATTGGGGTATTACTCCATCCTATTTGTGGTTCCAAAATCCTCAGGAGGATGGAGAGCAATCCTCGACCTCAAGGGGCTGAACCTCCATCTACAATACAGGAGGTTCAAGATGCAGACGTTGCACTCCATCCTAAGCAGTATCAGGAGGGGAGACCTTCTAACATCAATAGACCTCAAGGAGGCATATTTACACATCCCTATCCATCCGGCACATTGCAAGTACCTATGGTTTTGCTATCTCAACCGTCATTTTCAATACAGGCCTCTCCCATTCAGCCTCTCCTCCGCCCCCAGGGTCTTCACCAAGATTCTGGCAGTTCTGGCGGCTCATTTGAGGTTGGTTCCGACGCGTGTCCAGTGTTATCTGGATGACATTCTGATCCAATCGCTGTCAGCAACTTCCGCCTAGTCAGATTTGGATCTCACGATCAGGACCCTACAGAACCATGGGTTCTTAATAAATTTCAAAAAGAGCCAAACAACACCATCAACCCGTCTGTTACAACTGAGGGCGGTGATAGTCACGGACAGTTGTCACGTGTACCTATCGGAGGAGAGGCGCAAGAGCATCAGAGACCTGGCACTCAAGGTATGCAGGAACAGGACAGTATCATTGGCTCTCCTTTCCCAGCTACTGGGAAAGTTGATATCCTGCATAGTGATAGTGCTGTGGGCCCGACTACATGCTCGAGCCCTACAGTGGTTTCTTCTTCCATATCAAAGACAACACACCAGTACCTCCAACTAGTTGGTGCGCGTCCCTCGTCAGGTGTTTCTGTGTCTCAGCTGGTGAGCTTCCTCGGCCATTCACAAGGGGACCCTATTCAAAGAACCCAATCGCATCAGTATGACCACGGACACAAGTCTCTCCAGTTGGGGTGCTCATCTCTAAACCTGGATGGCTCAGGGTCAGTGGTCACAGGCAGACTGGAGGCACAGCATAAATTGGTTGGAGCTCAGAGCGATCCACCTACTCTAAGGCATTTCCACTCAGTAGTCAGGGGGCAACATGTGCTGGTCCTGACAGACAACATAGCGGCAAAAGCCCACATCAATCGGCAGGGGGGTACCCGGTCAAAATCCCTCATGACAGAGGCTCGAGCATTGAGCTCTTGGGCAGAGAAACACTGCTCTCCATCAGGGCAGAGCACATTTCAGGAGAGGCAAATCGGCAGGCAGACTTCCTCAGCAGGTCAATAGTGGACCATTCGGAGTGGAAATTACATCCGGATGTCTTCAGGGAGATCACAGAGAGATTTGGTCGTCCGATAGTGGACCTGTTCGCCTCGCCGCAGAACACCTAGCTTCCCGGGCTTTTCTCCTGGTTCCCCTCATGGGGAGCGGAGGGGGCGGACACCCTACGCAGCCAATGGCCGCAAGGCCTCTTGTATGCCTTTCCCCCACTGCCTCTGTTGCCAGCAGTTATCAGGAAGATCCTGGCAGAGCAGGCGGAGGTAATATTTATTGCTCCTCACTGGCCCAGAAGGCCATGATTTGCAGACCTGGTGAGCCTCTCCGTCTCTGTTCCGTGGAGGATTCCAGACAACCGCATTCGGTTGACACAGGAAGATCTTCAGCATCCAGATCCCCAATGGCTTCAGTTGACCGCCTGGCATTTGAACGCCGTACCTTGACTCGGGAGTCCTATTCATCAGGGGTAATTGATATGATTCAGGCTGCCAGGAGACCAGCGACCAACCGTATTTACAACCATACGTGGAAGAACTTATGTCGTTGGTGCGACAAGAATCACGTGAGTCTGTCACAGGTAACCATTCCCAAGATGTTAGAATACTTACTGGAGAGCGTCAACAAGGGGTTGTCGCCCAACACTATCTGTAGACAGCTAGCGGCTCTTTCTACGGTGCTTTCTTGGAACTCTTCAGAGTCTTTGTCTAGACACCCTACCATCAGATCTTTCCTAAAGGGAGTTACTAATAGTAAACCCCCTGTGATTCATAGGTATCCCTCTTGGGATCTACCCAGGGTTTTACAAGCACTAACCTCTTCTCCCTTTGAACCACTCAGAACATGTTCCTTGTGTTACCTGTCGCTTAAGGTCTCATTCCTAATAGCTATTATTTCTGCCAGACGTATATCGGAATTAGCTGCCTTATCGATCAGGAAGGACCTGTGCTTGTTACATGAGGACAGGGTGGTTCTTAGATTAGATCCCTTGTTTATTCCAAAAATAAACACTGTGTTCCATAGGGCATAAGAGGTTATTCTCCCGGACTTCTGTCCTCATCTGTCTCATGACTTGGAACGGCATTGGCACTCACTAGACGTGAGGAGAGCCTTGCGCTGTTATATCAAATGCACGGCCTCTTTCCGTAAATCAGAAGCCCTGTTTATATCCTTTCAGCTTCCGCGATGGGCCAAAAGGTGTCAGCTTCCACTATAGGTAGGTGGATCAGGGCTTGTATTGCAGCCGCCTACGCATCTCTTGCCCTACCCGTTCCTAGTCATGTGAAGGCTCACTCCACCCGCAGCGCTGCCACAACTGCTGCGTGGGCAACTCAAGCATCTATTGAGGACATTTGCAGGGTGGCGACATGGTCCTCGCCTTCCCCATTTATTAGGCATTATCGCTTGGACAAGTTTGCTTTGGCTGAGGCCTCCTTCAGTAGATGTATTTTACAGCAGGTAGTGTCACCATCAGGTTCACAGGCCTCAACTGATTCCCACCCATAGGGACTCCAGGAGCTTTGGTACGACCTATTGGTGGATTCTTCAGTCATCATGCTGGAGAAAGAGCATTGGCTTACCTGAACGCATGTTCTCAGCATAATGATGAAGAATCCACGCCCTCCCTTCCAGTGGTTTGTTAGATAAGGGTTGGGGGCCTGTTCCTTTCTTGTTTTTTTATGAATACCTGATTGAGAGTCATCACGTCGAACTGTTGTCATTGGCTACGCTGTTGATGAAACTGGGAGGAGCTAGATAATGGGGAGGCATGGCAATTTGACAACTTAGTCTGATTGGGCAGGAGGACTGAAATAACCCATTGATGGATTCTTCATCATCATGCTGAGAACATGCGTTCAGGTAAGCCAATGCTCTTGTTTTCAGTGTTTTAGCTGGTTGAGGCAACTGTGGGTGAATAATACAATATTTAAATGAGCATCCTAAGTCAACGTTTAGTTAGAATACTGTCCTAAAGTGTTCAATGTCTTTATTAATGTGATTAGTAATTTGCAATTGAATTTTAATTTAGGAAATTTAAATAGCTAATTTCTATTTAGCTAAAAATAGCATTGCATTTAACATGCAAGTTTCCTGTCCCGTTTCCTGTAATAAAAGAGACAAAAATAAATTTAATACTTTTTAAAATAGCTTCATAGCAAAAATCCTAAAATAATATGAATTGAAAACTTGTCCATGAGTCTGACTCTGGATAAATTCTAATTCCAGCAAAAATAATACTATTTTTGTACACCAAGCAGGCTCCCTTATTTCATTTCCAACATTTTAAATTACAAATTATCTCTTTAGACACCGATATAATAATTTAAAAATCTTGTACCTATGAGTATAATATTTACAGTAGCAGTAATATTTCCACTGATATTCCTATTGTTGCATATTAATTGGCCTGTTTTAAGGCTCAATCCATCTAATGGATTTATTAAATCATAAAATCTTTGACTTGTTCAATTTCTGATTCATATTCAGTAGAAGTAATAAAACTTCTACATTTTATGCTATAAGTTTTTCAAATTCTGTCAGTTCTATTGTTTCATCAGAGTGCTTTGATCTTGATAATTCATAAAGCCCATCTGATTACAGGCAAACAGGTAAATGTAGGAAAGAACATCATTCAGTGGCTTCTCAAGAAGTTTGTGTTTTATTCTTGTCATCTTAAATTGTGTGTGAGATGAACGATCTTTTCCTGGGGTTTACTTTCAGGTGAAATAAATTAGGTCAGCTGTTATTAGGAACTGGAGCTATGACAAATGGGCAGTGGATTCACAGGCATGCCCACTTTCCCAGATGCATTGCATCATTTTTTACTAAAGTTATAAATAAAGTTGTTCTTGTTAGTAACTGCATTTTTATTATTTAGTTGTTGGTGTTTGTAAGCTTTGGTGGACTCTGTCTTACTTCATGTTATATCGTACAATCTTATATGATATATTACTATGAATGAAACTTATGATTTCAAAGTTATAGAAAACAAACTTCAGTAACTTCGACAGCCTTGCTCATAAAATATATTTGTGATATTCTTTGGTTTGTTTGAGAATAAATACATCTATAATCAGTTACATATAAAACCAAAGACATCAGTTTATATAGCATCCACCTCTTCATTTAGGAGCTCAGAGAGATGTATATAATGCCACCTCTTCTCCTGTGATTTAGGGTGGGTTAGTAAACTTTTCTAGCTAAGGTTGGACTAGAACCAGGTCTTCTTGCTGCCAGTCTAATATCTGACATTTGTAGTTTTTGTAAATAGAGGAAGAGAGCCTGTTTAAGAAGGTATCAGTAGGCCTGTTTACATGTTGATGAATTTTAACAGATTTCAAGGACTGGTTCTTGTACTGTGTTAAATTATGTACTTATGCCATACTACTAGTGTTGCAATCTTATTGCCGTGTACTATGGTAATAGAAAATGGCCTCATTTCTTTTACAGTGCATTGTAAAATTAATGTTGCGGGCAAAATTCTTCTATAAATTTTGGATCCAATCTTTACTGACCTTGAACAAATCACATATTTATGAGGCACCGGATTCTGAATAAATGGCATTAACAGAACTACACATATTTAGTGAACTTATTTACACTAAAATTATTTGGTGAAGTTATTTGAACACTTTTAAAGTAAGGGGGGGGAGGGAGCCCAGATAGAAAAAAAAACTAGACTGGTGCAAAGAAATAATATTCCTATTGTCCTTTTTACAACATTTTGACCTTGAATATGGAAGCTCTTTCCTAAAAGATTTGAAAATTTGACTTGTGTCCAAAGCAGTCCTGTCTGAAATTTTGGACAGTCTTTTCTCCACCACTGGAGATGGAGAATCCACCAATGGGTTAGCTCTGCCTTCCTGCGCATTAGACCAAGTCAGCCAAACTTGCGATGCCTGTCCTTGGGTAAGCCACACCCAGTCTTGACTTGGACTTCAGCCCAAACGGACATGACAAGTTTGGCTTCTGTTCTAAGGCAGGTAGTAGATATTAATACATTGGTGGATTCTGCTTTCTTTCACATCCACAGCCATTTGAGCAGCACTGGGATCAACGCTGGGATCAATGCGAAATAGTGTGTAGGAGGCTCGGGGGGTGGGTTTTTTTCCCCCTTTCCCAGATCTGGGGCCATTGTTGAGGCTTCAGTTCCCTCCAAAGGGAAAGTCCTCTTCAGCTGTTCAGCGCTGGGATCAGCGCTGCAGCTGGAGCCTATACAGACTTCCCAAGGGGTGGGGATTCCTCCTCTGTTCCTTTGCTGAATTGAGGAACCGGCTGAGCTCCCAGTCCCGTCGGATCGGCGGCTGCTGGCCTTCGGGTTCCTTTCTTGCCGGCTTTTCCTCTGCTCCTTCAAGCAGCTGCTGTGCTCCTCATCGATTCGGGCAGAGGACTCAATTGCCACGCCAGAGCCTTGCTGGTCTTCCCCCTCGCCCTTGAGCAGCCGCTGCATTCCCTGAGCCGAGCAGTCGCCTCGCTGCTGCACCTATTCATCCCAGTCGCTATTTTGGATGCTGGGACACGCCGCGGCAGCAGAAGGCATTCCATCAGGTTCATTTTTCCCGCCATTACAGCGAAAGTCTTCGTGAGCGATCATCCTTTTTTACACCGAATTGTTCCGGTTGCCATTTTGGCTGCCGGGACAAATACGGCAGCCAAGCAAGCTGAGCAATTCCTGGTGGAGGTTTGAGCCTCCCCAGGAACGAAGATACCAGGATCGGTCTCTCTTTCTTCTATCTAAGGGAAGGGAGGGCTGTGTGGCTGGGGAGGACATTGCCAGTGGTTCCCACGTCAAACAACCGTCCCCCCTCCCCCTCTTCCTATTCAAAACTGATTGCACCGGCCCGCTAACATTTGGGTCCACGCTGTCAGGCCTGGCCCATTGGGACCATAATTCACAAAATTATAATTCTCACAACTCATAATAAAATTATAATTCCTAAATTTATTATTTATAAAATTATATTTGTTAAAATTCATTATTCTAATTCATTGCTCAATTCTTTAGAAGTTTCTGCTCAACGATCTCTGGTGCAACTCATTGCCCTGGCCACCTTTGTAGCGTTATCAGTCGATCAACGAGCAAGCAGGTTTGCCGCAGCCCTAGACAAGACCAGACCCCAAAGGGGGACAAGCAGGCCACTTCTTCTACCGGTCGGGTGATCAGGAAAATAGGACGGCTTAATTCCCTGCTTCACCTGCTTAGCCTATCTCGTCAACTGATCCCCTGCCAGAGCTCCCTCTCAGTACCGCTGAGATAGCTCACCTCAGGATGGAGGACTCCACAGTGTCTCAACCTAAGACACCATCTCCCCATCTACCAACCGCAAAAGGCAGAAATCCTCCAAGCAGGAGGCAGCAGGCAGGATCAAAGCCAAGGCCAAGACCATTTCTGGAAGGAAGCCTTCCAAGTTGGCGGAGAAACAGGCTAGCAGAAGGCACCAGGCTTTGGAGAAAGAATTCTCCAAGGTACAGAAGCAGGCCAGGGCAAAGGTAAAGCAAACAGAGGACGTGCCCTTCGACCTCCCTCTGGGACCCCCCTCCTCTACCCAAGGGGTCTGGTTCCCGGAGGGGAATCTCCCTCCTTCTGGGATGGATCAAGTTCAAGCAATCCACCCACCATCATTGTCACCACGGGTCACACATCTGGTCCCAGAGGCCACCTTCACACGCATAGCAGCAGGGCTCGGGGGGCGAGCCCGAGGGCTCCCCCTCAGAGGATCATCTCCATATCCTGATCACTCAGGTGGTTGACAGAGCGCTTGCTGCCAGGTCCTACCATGGGACAGGACCTGAATCCATGGCTTTCATACCCCCACCTTTCTTCCAGCCGGGTGCAGTCGAGTACCAGGGCCCTTCCTCTCCATCCCGGTCCTACCATAGCAGGGCCTCATCTCCCACAGAGGACAACCAACCTGACATGTCTTGGTGGGAGGAGGAAGAACCTCCTCCAGACCCTCCCCCATTTGGAGGGCTGTTCAGTCTGGCTCTTTTCCTGCCACTGCTCCTCAGAGCCAGTTCCATGGCCAATATAGGTCCTGACCAGATCCCATAACCAGACCCACTGCCCAGCTCAGACCCACTGCCCAGCTCTTCGAGCCCGTCGTGACCCAGCACCACGTCCCCTACCCGGCATTCTTTCAAAATGCAGTCCGGAAACAATGGGTTTCGACTGGCACCTTTCCCCCTCTGGGGGGAACGGACAGGAAACTATTCAGCGCAGCGCCAGATCTAGCACAGGATCTTGAGGTGCCAACGTTGGATGAACCCTTTGGTCCCCTCTTGTCCTCGTCTACAGTGTCAGGGGATATAGCAGAAGTGCTAAAGGCTGAGGACAAGAGATGGGAATTGACATTCTGCAGAACTCACCAGCGGCAGATAACAAGGGCTACGTACCCAACAAGACCTGAGCAAGCTTGTTGCAGCATTGGAGTATGTCTCGGATGCCACGTTACATGTGGCCAGGTTCTCATCTAGTACCATAGCATCCAACGTCTCAGCACGTAGGATGCTATGGCTCAGACATTGGCAAGCTGACCCAAAGTCCAAGTGGTGTCTAGCTACGGTCCCTTATCAGGGTGGTCAGCTGCTTGGAGAGGCTCTGGCTCCTTATTTGACCAAAAATGACAGACGGAAGGTGTTGGGCCACCTCAGCAGACGGACCGACAGGCGTGCTAACCCGTATGCCCACAGGCAGTCCTTTCGGCCAGGAACGGGTGCGGGCCCCTCTCAGCCTCCCCGCCCCTTCACGGCCAGACAGGATTGCCTGTCAGACAGGACTGGCCCCAGACTCAACATCAATTCCAGAGCAAGCGGCCCTTTTGAGGGGGGGTTGCCCCTATAGAAGATCAAAGTGACTCTTGAGCTGCTTCCCCCATAGGTGGCAGGCTGGCGCTCTTCGCCCACCAGTGGGAGGCCACCACCACAGACTCCTGGGTCCGTCAGACCATTCGATATGGTCTGTCCCTTGAATTTGTGTCCAGTCCTCCAGGGCGTTTCATTCCTTGCCCCCTATCAAAGAACCCTATCAAAAGCAGTCTCACCGACACCTCTTGGAGATAAAGGCCATAGAACCGGTGCCAGCCGATCAACAGGGGCAGGGATTTTACTCCATCCTCTTCGTAGTTCCCAAAGCCTCCGGGGGATGGAGGGCGATTCTAGACCTCAAAGGTCTGAATCACCATATTGCATATCAAAAATTCAAAATGCAAACCCTTCAGTCCATCTTGGGCAGCGTGAGGGACGGAGATTTCCTGATGTCCATAGACCTCACGGAAGCGTATCTCCACATCCCCATTTTCCCCTACCACTGGCAGTTCCTCAGGTTCTGCTACGCAGGCCATCACTACCAATACAGGGCTCTTCCGTTCGGCCTCTCTTCAGCTCCAAGAGTGTTCAAAGTCCTGGCGGTGTTGGCCGCACACCTACGAATGGTACCTGTGCGCGTCCAGTGTTATCTGGATGACATTTATTTATTTATGAGACTTATATACCGCTTTAAGTGCAAGCACTCTCTAAGCAGTGTACACCAGTAAGCAATGTATATATATATATTTACATTGCCCCCAACAATCTGGGTCCTCATTTTACCTACCCCGGAAGGATGGAAGGCTGAGTCAACCTTGAGCCGGTGAGATTTGAACCGCTGACCTGCTGAACACAGTCAGCTAAAGTGGCCTGCAGTACTGCACTCTAACTGCTGCGCCACCTCGGCTCTTTCATTCTCATTCAGTCATCTTTTAAGCCACGCGGTTGGATCTGATGTCGATCAGGGTCCTTCAGGAGCACAGGTTTTCGGTGAACGTTCAGAAAAGTCAGACTGTTCCCTCTACCTGACTCTTACACCTGGGCACCATCATAGACACACTCAGCTGTCAGGTTTACGTGTCTCAGGAACGTCAGGACAGCATCCGGACTCTGGTCCTCAGGGTGCGCAGGAAACGAATAGTACCACTGGTCCTGTTTTCCCAGCTCCTGGGAAAGATGGTCTCGTGCATTGCCATAGCCCCTTGGGCCAGACTGCATTCCAGGAATCTCCAATGGTTCCTCCTCCCCTTCCAAAGACTGGGTACCAGCTCCTCCAACCAACGGGTAAGGGGTCCCCCTCAGACCCTGCGGTCCCTCTGGTGGTGGTTCTCGCCAGCAATAGTTAGAGGGTCATGCTTCAAGGAACCCGCCCGGCTCAAGCTTACGACGGACGCCAATCTATTTGACTGGGGAGCACACCTGCAGTCTCAATGGGCCCAGGGACAATGGTCCCAAGTAGACCTGAAACACAATATCAATTGGTTGGAGCTCAGAGCCATACACCTCCACCACTTCCGTAACAGGATGGCAAGGCAACATGTACTAGTCCTCACGGACAATGTGCCGGCAAAGGCCCATGTGAACTGGCAAGGGTGTACCCAATCCAGGTCCCTCATGACCGAGGCCCAAGCACTGGGCTCCTGGGCAGAGACCAACCTGTTCTCCCTCAGGGCCGAACACATCTTGGGGGAGGTAAACCGACAAGTGGACTTTCTAAGCAGGTCGACCGTGGATCACTCCGAATGGCGTCTGCACCCTGACCTCCTTGCGGAAATAGCGCAGAGGTTTGGACAACCAGTCATTAGACTTGTTCGCTTCTCTGACGAACGTCCAACTCCCAAGGTTCTTCTCCTGGTTCCCATCTCCAGGGACGGAGGGAGTGGACGCTCTCCGATGCCCATGGCTGGGGGGTCTGCTTTACGCGTTTACTCTTCATCTGATTCCGGCGACCAGTTGCAAGATGCTGCAGGAACGGGCGGAGGTCATACTCGTGGGCCCATATTGGCCACGAAGGCCGTGGTTCGCCAACCTAGTGAATCTCTCCAGATTTTCCCCATGGAGGATTCCGCGGGGTCACGTGTCTCTCATCCACGGAGTTCTACATCAGAACCCCAGTGGCTACAGTTAGCTGCCTGACACTTGAGTGCCAGATCTTGAGCGAGGAATCGTACTCGACAAGGGTGATTTCCATGATTCAGGCCTCCCGCTGGCCGGCGACAAATCACATCTATGACTGCACATGGAGGAATTTTTGCAATTGGTGCGAGAAGTGGCTACTTGATGCTTCGGACTTGACAATCCCAAACATCCTGGAATATTTGCTCGAGGGCCTCGACAGGGGTTTAATGCCTAATACCATCCACAGGCAGGTTGCGGCCCTGTCCACCTTACTTACCTGCGCCAATTCAGCCCCTTTGGCCCAGCACCCCAAGATACGCTCCTTTCTCAAGGGCGCCACCAATACAAAACCACCCGTGGTACATAGGTATCTTTCCTGGGAATTGCCACGGGTCCTACGGGCCCTCACCAAATCGCCGTTTGTACTCTGAGGTCCTTGTCCCTCAAGGTCACCTTCCTGGTCACTATCACGTCAGCCAGGCGCATCTCTGAGCTCGCAGCACTGTCGGTCAGGGAGGACCTCTGCACCTTTCACCAAAACTGGGTCTGATTGGACCCTACCTTCATTCCTAAGGTCAACACCCTTTTTCATAGGGCCCAAGAAATGGTTTTGCCAGATTTTTGCCCTAATCCGTCCCATGCCTTGGAACGGCAGTGGCACACACTGGACGTTCGCAGGGCGCTACACTACTACATCAAGTGAACGGCGCCATTCCGCAAGTTTGAAGCCCTCTTTGTTTCCTTTCACCATGCCTCTAGCGGACAGAGGGTGTCCGCCTCAACCATAGGCAGGTGGATCAAGGCTTGCATTGCGGAGGCATACCGATCACTTTCCCTGCCAATGCCACATCATGTCACGGCACATTCTACTCGCAGTGCTGCAACCTCCGCAGCATGGGCCACAAAGGGCTCTTGGGGAGGTTTGCAGAGCAGCGACATGGTCTTCGCCTTCCCCATTTGTAAGGCATTACAAGATAGACCGATTTGCATCTGCGGACACTTCCTTTGGAAGGAGGGTCATCCAGCAGGTGGCTACTGGGGACGTGACTCCGGCCGCTTCTGTTTCCCCCCCATTGGGACTGTGAGGCTTTGGTATGTCCCATTGGTGGATTCTCCATCTCCGGTGCTGGAGAAGGGGCGTTGTCTTACCTGAATGCCTTTTCTCAGCACGGAGATGGAGAATCCACTCCCACCCTTAAAGTTAGAGGTCTGGGAGCCAACACGTCGGACTGTCAGCTGCTTTCATCCTCGTCAAGACTGGGTGTGGCTTACCCAAGGACAGGCGTGGCAAGTTTGGCTAACTTGATCTAATGGGCAGGAAGGCAGAGCTAACCCATTGGTGGATTCTCCATCTCCGTGCTGAGAAAAGGCGTTCAGGTAAGACAACGCCCCTTCTCTGCTACTAATAGTTCCAGCTGTGTTGACAGTTGATTCTACTGGCCTTCAAGATGAGATGCTGTCAAATGAACTCTAGGTGGCAGTATTTTGGTAGAACTTTTGTTTTGATAATACTGCCAACATAATTGACCAATATTAAACATTATGTGAAGTGGATAAAGATGAAGAACTCCATGGGCTTCCACTATAAAAAAAATGTGTAAATTGTGGTGGTCTCCCATGGAGAATGAGACATGCACGCAGGTATCTCGGGATGGGAGCCCAGAGCTGACTCCAACACCCTATTTTATTGTTACTATAGTTTTTACATCACACAGCGTAATCAAAAGACGTATATAGGGGTGGTTACAATGTATCACATAACAGACACTTTCCAGATGCAAGGCTATGCAGGTGGGTAATGATTCATGCATCCTGCTTCCCATGTTCTTATCAGAGCCTGTCCAAATGGCTGATGAATGTGTTCCGTGTCTGGAGCAGTCTGTTTGTTATCTCAAGGACTTTGTGGGAGCATGTCTATGGGCATATTTATGCAATTAATCCCACAGTAAATAGAATAGTAATGTTGTTTGAGATCAGTTGTTCATGTAAACATTTGTAAAATCTGCCAGTTGCTGTGTCATTTCAGTTACTTATCTTAAATATTGAACTTAGACTCTGAACAGCTGTTTATACTATTACATTTTAAAGGAAGAATAAAAAGTACCATAAAATCAAAAAAAGTTTTCAACAATTATATTAACTCAGTATGTTATACTACACTTTTGGAAATAATGAAAAAAGTTGGAGGAATTTTTAATATTATATAAGGTAATTTGAAAAAGTATATACCATATATGCCGGCGTACAAGGCGATCCGGCGTATAAGACGACCCCCGTCTTTATCGCCGAGCTGCATTCCTAGAACGTCGTCTTATACGCCGGAAACTACCAGTATTTCCGGCGTATAAGACGACTCGGCGTATAAGACAACCCCCGTCTTTGGCGCCGATTTTAGCACTCGCGGAAGTCGCCTTATACACCGGCATATACGGTAATTCTTGATGAATCCCATATACCCAAACAGTAAATTTACACCTAATGCATCATTTGTGTTTAATTCTAAATGAAAACTTTTCCTTTTGCTCCAAAGGAAAGCTTTGTAGAGAATTAAGTAATCTGATCTTGATTGTGTAAAAGAAACTAGGAACTAAAAGGAAATATTTATACATTGCCAAACTCTTGGCCTCCAAAACTGTCTAACTAAGACCAAATGTATGGTGCATTTTTTAAAATATTGTGTCAGTTATCTCAATGGAACTATAGAAACGGGCCATTGCCGACAGAATTTTTTTTAAAGAGTCCTTTAGTAGAAATTATGTAAAAATGAACATAATTACAATAGCCAGGTAAAAGCAAATACAGAGAATAACTACACATTTGTCTAGCTTTCATAATTAGATATTTCAGAATACTACCAAGTTAAAACAAAACATAAATATGTTAAAATGCTCAGTATAGCAGTGCAGCATATAATGCAATAGAATATATATATTGCCACATGCAAGATTTAATGCGGAATGTTAAGATCAAAGCCCCAGCTGGGTCCTTCCCACTTCAGACATCTTTTCTCTATCCATCTGCTGATGTTTACTTATATCCAAGCCAAGTGAGGAACAGGGAGCATAAGCGAGGTCATGAAAACCAAAAACACTGCAGCCAGCAGTTTCCATGCAGCAGCACAGCGCAGCTCATGCTGCCAGCATTGCAGCAGAATCTTCCTATCCAAGGAGAGGAAAATGCCATCTCTGAAAGCATTTTCATTCTTTGATGTATTTTAAGGTACAATCTGAATCTTCACATGTCTAGTATAGCTGCCACATCATATAATTGATAGCTATGATGTATGCATTAATTTAAGCATCCATATAAAACATCTACAATAGTTTCCATGGTTAGGGCGTGTTTCATGTAAAGATCTGCACAAAAATGACAGGCGCAATGCAAGATGTTTTGTTGCCCAAAATAAAACTAAATTGATGCCCCATTGATTATTCTTCCAAATAATAGCTGAAGGAGAGTTATTGTAAAATATTACTTCAGTGCTGAATCTTAAATTCTGACTGTGATTTCTCAAATAACATTCGTTTCTGAAACAGGGAAGCTGCTTGACTAGAATGGAACTTTCAATGCAACTCAAACAATTTGGTTTTCCTGTTGCACTCTCCAATCCAATTTATAAAATATAAAGTCCAGATTTAATGACTAATACCCAGCCCCAGGTATTCGCTTCCTGAAATTTCTTGTAAATATATAGGACACATTCCATAAATACCAGATGTTTTGAGTATTTCTCTTAAGAGTACAACAACTGTATTCCTATTCTGAGTTTCTATTTGTTTAAAGCGTGTTTGGTCTTAATTTGTATCTGTCCTGTCATTTATGTTGATAATGTAAGCTTGGTATCTATTGCATATTTAAGATATTATTTAATATTATAAGGTATGTTTGAAAGCAAGCCTTAAAGCATTTTGCTATAAATATAGTTGTTTTGTATAAACGAGTTTGAAGGACTTCTTTGTATATAGAGAATACTAAAAAAAAACCTGAATAGGCACTTCATTTTTTTATTAGAAGCAAGTGATACTAGAATTTATGAAGTACTTCTATATATATTTGTGGAATTAACATAACTTTATGATGCTAAAGTTATACAAGTAGTCCTGATTTAACATTCATTTAGTAACCATTCAATGTTACAATGGCACTGAAAAAAATGACTTGACCAGTCCTCACATTTATGACCAGTCCTCCCACTTATGACCTTTGCAGTATAGCCACGGTTAACTATTCAAAATTCGGACACTTTGCACCCGGCATGTATTTATGATGGTTGCAATGTCCTGGAACTATGTGATTATCATTTGCTACGTTCCCAACCAGCTTCCGACAAACACCCCAGTCAAGGTATGATGCCAGATTAATTTAACAATCATGTGATTTACTTAAAAATTGCAGTGATTTGCTTAACAAT
Organism: Crotalus tigris; assembly: GCF_016545835.1. NCBI lineage: Eukaryota > Metazoa > Chordata > Lepidosauria > Squamata > Viperidae > Crotalus > Crotalus tigris. The sequence goes on from NW_024100491.1 coordinate 403,604, forward strand.
TGTGGCAAAAAAGGCTATAAAATCGGGCAAAGATCCCTTAACAATTGCCTTGCTTAACAACCAAAATTCAGGTCCTTACTGTGGTCCTAATTCAAAGACTATTGATAAGTCTATTGGTTTAGCTAAATTAGTTGAAATTGACATAATTAGCAATACAAGTTCTATTATGCAGGAAATCAAGAATCTCTTTTACTGTTGTGCCAAGTGTAGGTAGGGAAAATCGATGTTACCAAAGAATGCAACAGTCTGCTGGCAAATACTTTTTTGCTTAACTTGTTTAAGTGAGTGGTTTCATGAAGTTCAGGTAGTCCTCGACTTGCAGCAGTTTATTTAGTGACTGTTTGGAGTTACAACGGCAGTGAAAAAAATGACTTACGGTCATTTTTCACACTTATGACCATTGCAGCATCCCCATGGTCACATGATTTACCTTCAGATGTGTGACAGCTGACTCACATGTATGATGGTTGTAGTGTCCCAGAGTCATATGATCCCCTTTTGCGACCATCTGACAAGCAAAGTCAATGGGGAAACCAGATTCACTTGACAACCATGTTACTAATTTAATAACTGCAGTGATTCACTTAACTGTGTCAAGATATGGGGCAAAACTCACTTAACAAATTTCTCACTTAACAGCATACATTTTGGGCTCAATTGTGATCGTAATTGAGGACTACCTGTAATTGGGAACAAAAAGAAGTTCCATGATTGATGCTGAAACAGACTTTTTGAAAGACTTGTTGCCTGATTAATGAATTTTTGTAACATTAGGTGCTATAGTCATGATTTGTGTGCTTGCCTTTGTTTGCTTAGTATACACTAAAATGTAAAGAAAATGATTTTGAAGCAAAGTTGATGAACTGAGAAATTTGTACAGTAATAGGGAGATGACTTTTACATTTCAATGTGAATGTTTTTACTAAAGTGCTCTTATTAGTTATGATCTACTTTTGCTTTATTTTGTACAGTAATTACACATTCTTGATTAAGAATGTTGATTCTATATTTCAGTTTTTTAAAAAAATGAAAATAATTTATTTGGGCAGTATTTGGAATCATAGGTATTACGGGCGAACTTCCTTGCCTATTGATCTAGCTGAAAATCACTGAAAAAACTGCAAATGTTTAGTAGGAGAGAATTTTCACAGTGATTCTCTGGCTTCTCACTTGCAAATGGAAGGAGTGAACTGGAGTTGCTGAAGAAGAACGAGGTTTTTTGTTCCCATCAATATTACTTCAGACATTTGAACCAGTTTAAGAAAAGGGTTTTCTCCCTTTCCTCTCCACAGTATGATAATCTTGAGTAGAATTTCTCCAAGAAAGGAGGAAGCTTTACCTTTCTCTCTCTCATTGATCCTGGAGTGAAGAAAGTATGAAATGGATTACATAATTTTGTGATCATATAATACATTTCATATGCACATGCTCATATGATCTACTGTTGGGTAACCTGTGTAAACTCAAGGACCAAAATTTTTTGGTAACACTGGGTGATTGTCTACTCTAAATGGTCAGCAAATTAGGAAAATATAAAATGCTTCCTACTTAAATGTAATAGATTTTGAAACCATTTGAGCAGTTTGCATTTACAGAGTATTACTATTACTGACAAATAACATATAACTACTAAACATGTGAATCTATCTTGATTTGGCATACAGTTCTTTTTAGAAAAGGAATGGAAATTGTATTATTGGATGAAATAAATTATACAAAGTAGATATTAAATGTACTTTTAATAGATAATATGTTTCCTCAGTAGTGAGAAATTTATCCAAATCCAAATTCTACCAGTAATAAACAAATTAACTAATTAAAAATAAACAAATTCAAGGCATGAATTATAAATAATTGAAGACAAAAATTAAAAATAATATGCTTCAATTTTACAATTCTTAAATAATATAAAAAAAATTTTTTTAAAAAAAGTAAAACTATTGGTCTATTTAGGTCAGCAGATTCAACATTACCTGGCAGCAGTTTTCCAGGGATTTAGGCAGGAAATCAGTAAATTCTTCATGTAGAGCAGATGCGGTTCCTTTGACTTAACCAAGGAAGATTTCATTTACATTTTTTTATAATTGGATATCAGCCTTTCATTCCAAATTGAAAGGCATATTGTCCTGAATTTAATTATTCCTGATATAATTTTAAAATAAATAATTTGAAAACAGTCTGTATTGGTTTTATCGCTTAACAGTGACTAGAGGAGATTGCTTCCTTAAAGAATTTACATTTAATCTTGACATATAACAGAGGCTTTCATTGCAAGTAAAATGCCATATCACTCAAAAAATTAAAGAACGTTTGTTTTTGACCACAATGGATTCTCGTCATATTTTCTTCAGGCTGTATGGAACTGTAAGGCTCCAATTCACTTATTTAACACAAGGTAAATCACTGAACAGAAGCACCCATTAGCAAAAGAATATGAGAATATTCAGCCACATCACTGGCACAAAGGAGTTTACTATCTAGAGAGTCTGGAAGTTAAAACTAAGGACTTCACCTAAACATGTAATTTTCGATGTTTAGAAAATATGCATGAAATCTCCAATAGAACTGCAGCACTCCTATGTCAGTAATATGCCAACCACCAGTGAGTTCGTGGTTAAACAGCATGACCCACAGCCATTCACCTATAGCACAAACATATGAGGGCAGTCTGCAAACATTCCTGTTAAGAGATATATCTATTTAAAATAATTCATATTAGGACATTTGGGATAAGATATTTTATAAATCTGCATAAACTAGGAGGTTTCCAAGGAATGCTGTCTATCTTTTCTTGTTAAAGGCAATTTAGTCATAAAATATATTTTTCTAATTGTTCCTTTTTGTATGCTTGACCAAAACAATGGAGGCAAAAAAGAGGAGAATTTAAAGAAGGATTAAACTAACCTATTCCAATCTGGTATTTTCCAGTTGTTAGCTATATTATCAGAAGATAGCATGACAGTTATTTTCCAAAAGCACTTGATTATGAAAATGTTCTTACAACTTAGATCAGGGCTTTTTAACTTTATGGAGCCTTGATTTCCCTAAGACAGACATGTCAAGCACAAGGCCCGGGGGTCGGATGCGGCCTACGAAGTGGTTTCATGTGGCCATCCTGGAAACAGCGAGGGAACGGCCCCCGCTGCCCTGGCCCAGATCGGCCGGGAGCCAATGTACAATTTTGTGGTGGCCATCTATGCTGAAACGCATTCAGTCTTACTCCACAAGGCCATCTGGAAACAGCGAGGAACTACCCGCCGCGTCAGCCCCATCCCCTGGGTGCATGCTGGGAGGTGTCACCCTTTGTGAGGAATGAAGAAATGTACCATCGCCTGGAAGTGGCCAGCAAATGGCCCTCGCCTACTTCACATATCTGGCTTGATGGGCTCTGGGGGAGGGGTTTTGGCAGGCAGAGGGGCGCTCCCCTCACAGCGCCGAGAGGCTGAGCCGGGCGGCGCAAATCCAGAAGGAAACACGAGGCCACCCAGCTCCCAGCCTGCCTGGGTTCAGCAGGCAGTCGGGCGCTCTCCTCACAGCGCCAAGAGCTAAGCCGGGTGGTGCGAATCTGATGAGAAGTGCAATGCTGCCTAGCCCCCAACCTGCCCAGTTTCAGCAGGCATCAAGGTGCAAAGCTGGCGAGCTTCGCACCACCCAGCTCAACCGCTTGGCACTGTGAGGAGAGTGCCCCGCTGCCTGCCGAAACCGGGCAGGCTGGGGGCTGGGCGGCATTGCACAGGTAATGTTGACTCTCATGCTGCTCATGGCATCCCCTTCCCCCAGAGTCCACCAAGCTAGATATATGAAGTAGGTGAGGGTCATGTGCTGGCCACTTCCAGGTGATGGTGCATTTCTTCATTCCTCACGAAGGGTGGCAACTCCCCAGCTGCATTTCTGGCCTGTTTTTCTCCCTCCCTCATCTCAAATATTTTCCCACCACTCTGTACTTAGGAAGAAAGAAAGGAAAGAAGGAGAGAGAGGGTCTGAGGGAAGTCCTGCCTTAGTCCTGCCCTGCTGCCCTTTCACCATCCCCTTGCCCCCTCCTCCTGGCCTATCCTGGGGGTTTCCCATTCTATTGCTAAGGAAGCTGTGGATACAAAGCCAGGTCTCCTCCCATGGAGAGGGAATGGGCCTCCCTCTGACTTTGCCCTCATACCCATCATGAGCAACCTGGGTAAGGGAGCAAGCACATCAGCAGCAGCCTTGAGGAGGAGGTAAGTGCAGCTGGGCACTCCCTTGGGGAAGTGGGGCTGGGCTTGGTGCCGCAGGTGCTCGAGGGCCAGGCTGGGCATTTGACCTCTGCTCTCCACGGCTCCTGGCAGCCTGCACCACCATCCAGCCCCCCCCCCCAACATGGCCTGAAAGGAACAGTGAGGCTCCTCCAGTGGACCATGCCTTGGCACTTGCCCTGGTCCCACCCCCTTCTGCCAGAGACCCTCAGATCTGTCCCACTCCTGCCCAGGCCCCCACAGGCACCCTTGACATGAATGATGTAGAGCTGGCCACACCCACCCAGTAAGCCACACCCACTCCATCCATGCCCACCCAGTAGGCTTCACTCACCCTCCCAAACCCACCCGGTCCCCCAAGGGCAACCACAATCCTGATGCAGCCTTCAATGAAATTGAGTTTGACACCCCTGTCCTAAGATGATGGATTATTATTTCTGCCTACCCCACCCACTAAAACTAGTAAGATCCTCCTCAATAGTTTGGAGTGTGCCAGGTACCAGTTTAGCATCAAATCAAATCCTTATCCCCTATGTGCACATAAAGCCAGAGGCCTATCAGAACATGGTCCTGCTGCCAGCATATCCAAACAGAGTGGGACTGAATTCTTCTACTGCTCAGTTTTACACATACAAAGCTAAGTTACTGTCAGTTAAAAATGATTAAACAGATAAAAATACTGATTTTTCTGGCATATGAGAATTTTTAGGAATAAGCTATTGTATATAATATGTGATAAGGAATGAGGGAAGGGGTTAAGTTAAGCCTAATAAGTGGCATTGCCTCGGCTCATGCTCCCAAGAAAAATGTACAGCTTTGTGTTAAAAAAGACTGTTACCTGCAGGATTCAATCATGTGGGAGGGAAAGGAGGCAGAAGGAAGATGCTCCCAAAACATCAAATTTTGCCCTCCACAAAGAAAGACAAATGATTTTCACTGAAATTTAATTTTGTGAGAGAGGATCTAAACTGAACAGAAGTGAAAAATGCCTAGAGTTCATGTTCAGAAATGGTTGTGGTTACTCTTTTTACTTAAAATTGGCTTTCATGGAAGTTACAGCATTCATATAATGTTTCAGTGATGCCAAGTTTACGGATTTCCAACATTTTTGGTATGGTAGTCACATAATGGAATTTTAAGACCAGTATTGTAAGTGTTCTCATCAAAACTTCCTTTAATGGGCCTAGCCAGACATTAAAAAAACAACCCTTTTAATTTTGGGACTGCTCCCTTCTTTAGTGCTGTACTGTAATTTCCATAAATCAGCAGCCAGGGTGTCACCTTAAGGATAACTATGATATTTGACATACCTTAAAGATTATAACTAATGAAAATAGTAATAAATGTTTGTTGAAATAGCAGAAAATAAGAGAAAAAAATAGAGATATATTAGACAGGACTGAATTATGATTTATAACATCATTTTATAGGCCCTGTCCCTTCTAGTGTGATGGGAGAATAGCTTTTGAGTGTCAGCTGATAAGGACCATATCTGGTTTTATAATAGGATAGGTTTCTGGATGCAGGAGTACAAGCTTTGCTCGATCCGTTGGAGCTAGTCTTTTTTTTTTTTATTGAACAATTTTTAAAAGTTTTACAAATCAACCCTCACCCAATCCCTCCCAAACCCACCCCCCCTCCCCAAACTTCCCAGAACTGAATATAGGCTTATTTAAAATTTTAAAAAACCTTTTACAACTTATGAAATAATTAGTAATAAGATATACATAACATAAACATTAAAAAAGAAGTACTTAAGAAAGAAATAAAAAAGAGAGGAAAGAGAGAGAGAAAGAAAAAGAAAGAAAGATAAAAAAATAAAAGAAAAAAAAGAAGAAAGAAAACAAAAGACGGAAAAAGAAAAGAGAAAACAATCTATACAGACTATGAAAAAGCTAAATGATATTTTTCTATATCCAAATTATATTGTATAAAATTTATCCATTTTTCCCATATAACAAAAAATTTCTCTTGAGATTGCTCCTTTAAGAAAGCCGAAATCTTTGCCGTTTCCGCCAAGTAAGAAACTTTATAAAACCACTCTTGTAAAGTAGGCAAAGATTCCTTCTTCCAATATTGTCCTACTAACAGCCTTGCGGCTGTAATCAAATTTAACATCAATATAACTTCCTTAGCATCACAATCAGTAACAATGCCTAATAAAAATAATTGTGGGGTAAATTTAACCCTCCTTCTAAAGATTCTTTGAATATTCCACCATATCTTAATCCAAAAAGCTTTTATATTTTTACACGACCACCAAATATGGTAATAAGTAGCGTCCAAACAACCACATAATTGTTTTTATACAATTTTACATTAGAAGCAGATAATATGACCCCCAAATATTTTACCTTATCACAATTTCCTCATTAGTAATTAAACCATTAATCTCTTTTTTCTGATCTTCTGTTAATTTAGGAAGATTAGCTTTGCTTAGATAATTATTTATATCTGTAGTTTGTACATTAATACTCTTATATAACTTTTGATAATAATCTAAAAAAGATTTCTTAATCAATTCTTTCTGATAAACCAATTTACCATTATAATTTATTTTATCTATAATTCTCTGTCTCTGTTTGGAGCTAGTCTTGACCCACCTTTCCTCCATACATAGGATTGATGATGGCACTATTATTGCTAATATTTAGCTCAGGCATGTCAAACTGGTGGCCTATGTGCCAGATGCATCACTCCAAAACCATGCCCACCCCATTGCCGGCAATGGGAGAAAAGTCCTGATATGTCGCGCAACATCACATGATGTTGCGAGTTTGACATGCCTGATTTAGTCCCTTCATTTGGGGGGGGGGGACTTTGAACTGTTTCTACCTGTTGTGAGTAATTTTAGGCGTAATTCTATTTTTAAGGATATTCTAATGTTACTTTCTGCTCCAGGGATTATATGTATTCATGCATGTAAAGTCAATTAGATTACTAGTTCTTACGTGCTATTAAATTTTTCATGGCTTTTTAATATTTTAGGTGAAGATTAAAGCATGAGTACGGAGATCAGCCAGGGAGTAATCACAACCCCTCCACCCTCCACCATGCCTCACAAAGAGAGATATTTTGACCGCATCAATGAAAATGACCCTGACTACATCCGTGAAAGAAATATGTCTCCTGACCTCAGGCAAGACTTCAACATGATGGAACAAAGAAAGAGAGTCACCCAGATACTGCAGAGTCCTGTGAGTAGGATTCAGCATAGAAGAAAGTCCCTCCCTCCCCCCCCCTCCAAACCTGTATGTTTAAGTGTTCATGAAAAAATATATAAAAAGCAAAAGTGGACTGAACAAGGAGGGAAGACCTCATTGACTATAGGAGAATCTATGTCATGATTGTAACTTTTCACAAGTGGGATTGTTTGTTCAGTATTTGCATAGTTTTCATCTGCAAACAAACAGTCCTTTATCCAGAGTTTGCTCCCTCCCGCCTCTTAAGCAATGCTTCATTAACACCGCACAAAAGTAGCTTTCGAGCTACGTTTCAATTGATTGCTGCTTAGTCACAAGGAAAAGAAGGAAATCTTTAGACAAATCCAAACCGTTGGGACATTTTCTTGCAGAATGGCATTCCACTCATTTGACTTCTGTATTCAGAAACTGCCTGAAATGCTGTTACATAATTTTGCTGGTTGAAAGAAAGTAAAAGCATTGAGATAAGTAATCCATCTTAATCTGAAATCTAGATCCACAGGTTTTATAAGTGAATATAATTAGTAAATAAATCAATTTTACTGCTTATTTTTAATGTTGGTATCCTGAATTTTAACCAAAATTCTAAGAGTGAACTATAAATGATTTAGAGTTGATAATCATTTAAATAGTTAAGGGGTTCAGGTATAATTCTCTGTAGTAGTTTTGCAGGGTATTCACTGGAGGTTTCTCTAAAAGTTCTTATCCTCTCCTTTTACCAGATTTGGAATAAAATAACATTTTAGTAATACTGTGTACTTATAATTATTATCTTAAACTATTTTGTTCAACATTTCCATTTATTACTCCATTACTTGAGTCTTCAGGAAATATAGTTAATAATGCAATATTTATAACCTGTCTCTTTAGAATATTTCTATTTCTTATAGAAAGATTATAATAGAGGGTGCTTTTTTAAATTATAACTAATGCCAGTGGAATACATTTTATGAAATATTCTTTAGATAGAAAAATATGACCAACTGAACCATAGTGTCATTCATATAAAGGTGCACTTTACAGGGGCCTGAAATCCAGAAAAACCTAGCATAAGCTGTAGTTACTTTACCTGAAGGGAAGAAACATTATAATTGTTTTCAAAAATAATCTGCTTCACTATAAATTTAGACATCTATATCTGTGTGTGTGTGTGTGTGTGTGTGTGTGTGTGTGTGTGTGTGTGTGTGCTAGTCCATATCAGTTTATGCTTTCATATTGTTCAGAAAAAGTAAAAATTGCTAACATTAAACAGAAAAGCAAAACAAGCAGCATTCTGGATAGCGAGATAATGTGTTGTTTCCCTCAGGCTTGTGTTGGGAAAAACTTAAATGTGTTTGTCCAGTTAGATTAAATCACTTAGTTTGATCAAGTGAAAAAATTGTGCCCTGTCAGACCTAACATTCTCGGAATTCCTGATAGCATATGCAGCGGAAAGACAGCAGATGAAAAGGAGAAAAAACATCAGCATAATCAAAGACACTGATCTCAGGACTTGAGAAGTAGTGCTGTTGTAGTATGTGCTTAGGTTCAACATACGTATGTCAGCAAATACTTGGCTCATGTAGCCATACATATTGCATCATCTCATTTTAAAGGAATATTAGTTATTATTTTAAACAATTCATTTTTATTCATGCCACATTAATACATGTGTCACAGAAACATGTGATGGGTGGGAGGTTGGCTTCTTTATTACTAGCTTTTAGATAAGAATAGAGGGGTATATCAAATAGAAAATACGTTTTGTTTTAAAATCAGAGTACAAGCCCACCAAAATACTCTAGCAGTATGTTCTGAGTTGAACACATTTCAGTGGATAAAAATTCAAAGCAACTATGCTTTTAGTATGGGAAACTATGCAAAAAGTAAACTTTGACAGTGCTCACATTGAGTTCCTTGTTTAATGTGTTGCACTTGGAGATACACAATACACAAAGAGCAAAAATATCCCTGCCCTTCTTTTCCTCAGATTACAAATTAGTGCTACAAAACTACATTTGCTGCCATTGCTAGCCTAAATAAAAGCCATCAACTAAGCCTGCATTTAAGTTAATAAAACTAATATTGCAACAGCAAAAAAATATACCCTGTTATACCATATTCATATTGTGTTATAAGGGGAATTGAAAAACCTTCATCTAAATGTACCCTAAAGCTCAATATCAACATTGGTTCTTGTATCAAGTTAATATTAAGCTTTCAGGATTCATTTAAAATGCAAAATTGTTTCCTGGGTTGATTTCTTGAGCTTTATGTGTATCCTGTATGTTGATATTGAGCTTTAGAATACATTTAACTGATATTCCCCGAGCAAGTGAAGTTTCGCTGAGCTTTCTATGTTTAGTGACTGGGGGTGTATGTGCTTTCTTTTTAATTTAATGTTTGGTGCTAGGATTAGGTATTTTTGTATGCCATCACAGTTCTCTGGGATTAGGGCAATAAATAAACACACAGTGTAGAAAATATAAACTTTATATTACTTAGTTAAGCTTTAAGGGGTAGTCACCTGTACATTCTGCCATGCTGTTGTAGTCTCTTGTTGAGATTTAGGATGCCTTAAAAATGTTTCATTGGTCAGTTAGTTATAACAGAAGAAACCAGCATACACAGAACTCACGTACATAGTAAAGATCTAGAAACTGATGTCTTTCAAAGTAACAGTATCATGTGCATACATCAGTGCAATTAACAACATATTATAGAAACACAATAGTTCATAGATACCTTTATACTCAGAATGGGTAGCTTGCTGCAGCCAATTTGCTGTGGCCAACTCGCCGCAGCCAATTCATCGCAGGACAACTCGCCACAGAAAAAATTAACAATTCAATTTAATAATTTAAAATAAATTAAAAATATTTTAAATTTTGTCCCTCCTTTATCATCCTTTCTTTAATGATTCTATTCCAACATTTCTCTGATATTAATGTAACTCTTTTCCAGCAGCAAGTTGGCCATGGCAAATTGTCATAGATCCATTGTACAACTATATCCTAGGTCAGTGATGGCAAACCTTTTAGAGACTGAGTGCCCAAACTGCAACCCCAAACCCACTTACGCATCATCGAGTGCTGGGTGGGTGTGGCCCATTGGCTGGGTGTGGCCCATTGGGTAGGTATGGCCCATTGGGTGGGCGTGGCTGCGGTGGTAACGGCAGACTGGATTGGACTAAAAAGTTCAATCAATGAATTCCAACTTTGCAAGATCTTTTTTTTTTCCCTCGAGAAGTTGAAATTGACTGATTGAGCCTTTTTTTTTTTTTTTTTTTTTGCACACAGTGGTGGAAGCCTAAAGTAAAAAGGTTTTATAAAACCCAGCTGAAGGCCTAGGATTGGGACGATGGTGCGTGTGCCCACAGAGAGGTCTCTTGAGTGCCGCCTCTGGCACCCGTGCCATAGGTTCGCCACCACTGTCCTAGATCTTTCTTAATATCATTCCATTCTTTAGCATAGTTATTCTGAAACAACATTCAATTCATATTAGTCAGTGTAATCCCTATGTACGTAACTTTCTTTTTAGTTTAAAATTGGTCTTTTTCATCAAAATCTCTTGAGTTTGTATATTGTATGTAGCCACTGTGTGTTGTAATAGATAATATTTAAATATCTTACAGGCTTTTCGGGAGGATCTGGAATCTCTTATTCAAGAACAGATGAAGAAAGGAAATAACCCAACCGGACTACTTGCCCTACAGCAGATTGCAGACTACATAATGGCAAGTTCTTTTGCAGGATTTTCTTCATCACCTCTAAGTAAGTAAAAGTGTTACAGTAAAATAAATGGCTAAAAGACTGGCTTTCTTATTTTAGAGATCTTCTATCAAGTTATTCCTTGTCCCTGCAGTAATTGATAGGTACTGTACAGCCCATATGATATTGGTAAAGTCTCTATAAATATATAGAGATAAATGTTCTTTATAAATATATAGAGATAGATGATATGAAAAGAGTTGGTGTTCTATATATAACAAATACTCCTAACACTGCTATTTATTACTTAATCGTATTAGTTTAATAGTTGAAATAACTTTTTCTCCATGTTGATAATTTTTTTATCGTAATGAATCACTGTTAGCTTTTTTTTTAAGCATATGGCATACATAGCCAGGGACTTGAGATTCAGATGATGTTTCAAAGCACTTTCTGACTTCAGAGTTGCTCCCCCCCCAAAGTTAGAAAACTAGTATTATTCAAACATAATATTGAGAAGTCAAAACTTCAGTTGGAAAGAAATTGAAAGTTGCACCATAGTACCGTAGTTTTTGTGTAATCATATCCTATATGTTTTTAGGAAGAAAGTTTTCTCAGTCATTTTTATCAATATCATTTTAGGCTGTGGACTGATAACACCTATTAATGATCTACCTGGGATAGATACCACTACATTTGGTAAAGGAGAAAAACTTATTCGTTGTAAATTAGCCAGTTTGTACAGGCTTACAGACTTATTTGGATGGGCACACTTAGCCAATTCATATATCACAGTGAGTATCCTGAAGTTAACATATTCACTTATTTCTACTACATTAAAATGTATTGCAAAGTTCTCACCTTTATGAACAGTATTTTTTTAGATTAAATATATACTGTAATTTTCTTTCTCTTCATTTCTAGGTAAGAGTAAGCAAGGAACAAGATCATATTCTTATCATTCCAGAAGGCCTTTCATTTTCTGAAGCATCTGCTTCTAATTTGGTATGTTCTTGACCAAATGGATATTTTTGTAATGATTTTAATTCTATTAGGGTTTTTCTTATTTTTAAAAATCTACCATCTATATTCATCTTCTTCCATATTGTTCTTCCTTCCCATTTTCATGCCTGATATATACTCTAAAAGCCTATACCTTAGTGATTGGCAGTGACATTTGGAATGTATTGGAAAGAGTTTTACTCTATTGTGTCCCTCAACTTTTGTTCAGGTAAAAGTAAATATCATAGGAGATGTGGTTGATCAAGGAAGTACCAATCTGCGAATTGACACTGCAGGATTCAGTCCTCATGCAGCCATTTATTCAATGCGCCCGGATGTCCGATGTGTGATCCATATACACACTCCAGCAACAGCAGCAGTAAGTCTCTTGCCACTTAGTAGGAAGATGATGATGACTCACTATTTATCAGAAGTCTCCTTTATTATGTTCAGGCCTGGATTGTCTTGCATTGTGAAGTTGTATAAAAATTGGATTCAAGTCTCAATACCTTTGCCTTTAAAAGATCAGCTAAGATACACCTCTTTAATTGAGCTTTTAATTGCTAACTATTTTTAGTATTTGCAGGTTTTATCATATATTTTGTATACGTTTGTTGTTACTGTTATTACTAGTATAGTACCAAACAGTGAGTTTTAGTCTTGTGATTAAGGCACCAGGCTAGAAACCAGGAAACTATGAGTTCTAGTCCCACTGTAGTCATGAAAGCCGGCTTGGAGGCTTGAACCAGTCACACTTACTCAGCCCAACTCACCTCATAGGATTGTTGTTGTGGGGAAATGGGCACAGGAAAGACAATTAGATAGGATTGCTGCCTTGAATTATTTATAAAATAATTTTATAAATTATTTAAAAAATCTTAAATACAATAAAATAATGCATTGTGGTAGAACATAAATTGATTGAACAGGTTGATGGTATGGGGTGGGATAGGATGGAATGGACAGATAGACATCACTGGACTGTTATTCAAAATCTTTACTAGATCATCTGCTTTATATTGCTACTCATTTACAGTCTTGAAATTCTCTTTTTACTATATTATCATATATTATTTAACTATATTGGAATTGAATTATATGGTTTTAAACTTTATGCCATTTATTTTTAATTTCTCATATTTCTCAACTTTATTCATATGTCAAAGAATTTATATAATACTATAGAGACAAGAAACAACTCTATAGGCTCATATATTTTAGAAATTGAAAATTGGAGTTGTTCCTTTATGGCAGTCATTGATAAAAAAAATCCCCTATAGATGTTCTGTACTGCAAGTACCATAATCTAATTTATTGGGCGCTATTTGGGATTTAAAGGAGTTGTAGAATACTTGAAAGATATTGCACATCTCATATTGGCAAATATAAATGTTTGTATATCCATATTTTCAAATTTCCTCCACCATAGAAATCTCAAATATTTCAAACAGGTTTCTTCCATGAAGTGTGGGATACTTCCCATTTCTCAAGAGGCTCTGATTTTAGGGGATGTTGCATACTATGATTATCGTGGATCTCTGGATGACCAGGAAGAAAGAATTGATCTTCAGAAAGTTCTTGGACCAAGCTGTAAGGTATTTCATTCTAATGGATTTTAAAAAAAAATTCTACTACTTTTGCAATTTCTACCAGTTACACGTATCTTTGTTTCTTAGGTGTTGGTCTTGAGAAATCATGGGGTAGTAGCACTGGGAGAGACATTAGAAGAGGCCTTTCACTACATCTACAATGTGCAATTAGCCTGTGAAATACAGGTAAGAAGCGAACTGCTTTAAATAGTTTAAAATACTATATTTCAAAAGTATAAGCAGATAATGTGTGTTTTTAATGGATTCCTTGATATTAGGAGTAATTATTTTTAGGAAATTGTTGCAGTGAAGGAAAGACCTATTTGTACTGTCATTATATTTGTAATTTATAAAAATAAACAGTATATTAAAAATGAAATATTATAATAATATTATTATTAAGAGACAGGTATAACATAGGCCTTAATCAAGTATTTAGTTGATACCTTCTGTACAAGTTGAGTAGCATATCTTTTGCATGCTAATATACCAAAAAGAATGTTTTGATTATGGAAAATTCATAAAAGCTCTATATTTACTATATCATTTATATCACAGGTACATGCCTTGGCTGCTGGTGGCATAGACAATCTTCTTATCTTAGATTTGCAGAAATATAAACCTCTCACACATCAAGTAGCTGCAGCAGCCGGATTAAGTATGGCGTCTCAGTTCAAGTGGAAAGTAGGCGAGCTAGAGTTTGAAGCGCTGATGAGAATGTTAGATAACCTGGTACGTGTAAAAAGACTGATTTCTGAATTCTCAGAACTTGGAATAGTTGCATCCAGCCAAACCACACATCAAATATCCAACCCCAAGACCTAGGAGACTAGCCAAGTTTTCTTTAAAAAAAAAAAAACCCACTCTTCTGGAACATCATCAGAACGGAAACTACATACATAGATACTGAGATTGGGTGGGTAGTTGGCAGCTATCATTGTAGAGTGCAGGTGGTGTATTAAAAAATACCTGCTTCAGGGAACTTGCAGCACAATAGACCTGCCCTATGTTACCAAATGGATGGACATCATGGAAGATAGAGGATTTCTCAAATAATTTGGCCCTATACTAGGAAGCAATTTATAAATAATAACCAGTGCCTTCCTTTTAAGTGCTAAAGTCACTGGATTATGATCTGAAAAGCTCTTTTTCAATATCTCTATTCTGTAAACACTGATGGCCAAATTCTTAGAAACCGAGAACATATCAATTCTTGAAAAATATCTTATAGTATGTAAATTCTTTCTATCATTTTTCTGTCTCCATGAACATGCAACTTGTAAATTGTCAATTATATTTAAAAAAAATTTTTGACAGTTTACATTGTGTTTTCTTAATATCTTTTTTGGTTATTTTTATTTTTTATGGGCAAATCATTTCATTCTAATCTCCTGTTAGGCACCAATTTTTATACTATATATCTATTAATTTATCCAAGACTCCTTTATAAAATTTTATTTTATCTTCATTTCAGGCATAAGTTCCTAGTTCATGTAAATTAACTTTCTTAGTGTCATGTAAATTAACTTCCACCCCAACATACTTACCATAGTCATTAGTCAATATCAGTTCTGTTTGTAATTGAGGATTTATGTATGAAACAACTCTGTTTGTCTTTCATTCTTGATGACATAAAAATGGATGTAAATCAAATATTTTTATCCTTTTTTCTAATATGTATTTCTTGTAAACAAATTATATCTTGTTTTGGTTTTTCAAATAATGAAATAATTTTATTTTTTCAGGAGCATTTGCTCCATTTATATTCCAGGTTAGGCTTTTAAATTTCATCCTTTCAAGAACTGGTCCACATAAAAAGTACTGTTGCTAGAATTTATTTCCAGTATTTTTTCTTCCTTAGTTACTTTCCACTCATCCTAGCTAGTTTTCCCAGCTCCTTGGTAGTACTTTCCCCTGCCCACTCCTATTTCAAGTCATCAATCCTCTCTTGCTTCCAAGTCACCATTGTGTTCTTACAGTCTACCTAAGAATGGCTTTGATTTTTTTCATTATCCCTACTATCCCAATATGAGAAGGAAAATTGGTTGGCTAGGAAAGAATGGAACTCAAACTACTCTTTGCCTTTTCCATTTATTTTTGGAGAATGTTGAGAGCTTACACGAACTCCAGTGGCACTCCTGAAGAAAAAAAAAAAGGAAGATTGGGTCATTTTTGTATGAAATAAACTGTATTTAAATGTTTGTGTTTAGTTTAATCACTTTATTTAGGTTATTTTTTTATGTGCAATTTCAGAATACATAATGACATGTGGGAATGACCTTGGGAAATGGAAAAAGAACTACAACCTAAACAATGGTCTATAAATGAACTCTATCCTAAGAAAGATGGGTGGGAATTCTCTCTAGTTGGGAGTGGGAAAGTAACAGAAAGAAAGAGTGCTTTTGGTCTTGCAAGATTCTGTTACTAGAAACATATAATAAAGGTAGCGTTAGTACTTATGTTGGTGCTTGGACTACCTCAAAGGGGTGACGGTTTTCCTACAATTTTACAAGAGCGTTTTCTTCTCACAGGGTTACAGAACAGGCTATGCTTATCGTCAGCCCTTAGTGAGGGAGAAACCCCGGCACAAGAGTGATGTTGAAATCCCAGCCACTGTGACAGCGTTTTCCTTCGATGATGATTCAATCCCAATTTCCCCCCTGAAATTCCTAGCACAAAAACAACAGCGGGAGAAGACAAGGTGGCTAAACTCACCAAATACGTATTTGAAAGTAGATGTTCCTGAAGAATCCCGAAATGGAGAAACAAGCCCCAGGACCAAAACAACAGTAGGTAGCGCTTATCCAGAGAATTGAAATAGTTTGCCTATCTAGATGTGTCTAGGTAGATTCCTAACTGAAGGCCAGAATACCTCTGGGCAGTAAAGATTATTCTAAGCTGGGCAAGTCTTAATTCCTGGTGACTTAATGGACATTTCCCTATCATCTTCTCCACAACAATGTATAAGAGGTTTGCCATTGCCTTCTAAGTAACAGTCCTTTTATGTCCTGAAGGTCTCCTGTCTGAATACTAACTACATCTGGCCCTGTTTAATATTGTGAGTTCATCCAACATCAACTAGGTAGCTGAACAGTTTTGAACTACAAGCAGTGGTGGAATTCAGCCAATTCACACCACATCAGCAGAACTGGTAGCTAATTTTTTTTTGCCCACGCTCAGAATGGGTTTCCGGCATCCACACAGAGAACTGGTTGTTCTCATATTTGAATCCCACCACTGACTACAAGGAACCAGGGATATCTTGGTATAAGGCAGTTTCTTGTATTTGTTATCTTGTCTTTTTAGAGAACTATTGGCATGTAACACAACTATAGATCACCTCAGGACTGAGCTCCTATACAATCAACTGGGGAATATGGGCAAGAAAGAAAGAATTTCATGTAAACCACTGTACCTCTAAATACCACTGAATTAGGTGATTGCCTATGGTCAAGGATAAACAAGTATTCAATAATTTCTGCATAATTTTTTATTTAAAGTATTGTGATACAAAGAATATTTTTATCCCCACTGTCCTGGTACTCTGTTTTCTCAGTATTGTACAGAAAACATAAATAAAAATATGCTTTATGCAGAT
Organism: Crotalus tigris; assembly: GCF_016545835.1. Lineage (NCBI taxonomy): Eukaryota > Metazoa > Chordata > Lepidosauria > Squamata > Viperidae > Crotalus > Crotalus tigris. Next base: position 420,911 of record NW_024100491.1, read on the forward strand.
CAATTGTAATGCAATGGAAGCATATGATTAGCTCCACCTGGTGGTGGTTTAACAATTCACCCATTTTCATTTTTGTATTTTTTAATTAATTAAGTAGCTTAATAAAATACTGCTTTAAGGAAACAACAAAATTAAGAAGACAGTTATCTAAGGAATTAATTAATTAATAAGTATACATTTTAGTCTCTCCTAATAGGATTGTTCCTGATTACATATTGCACAAAGCAACTATTATTTTAATATCATAAATTAAATATTTTACAGATGATTAGAGCTACACAAAATTATTCAAACTAGGGATCATAACACTTAAGATACTTAAGAAAAAGTTTATTGATAAAATACTATATGTACCATCACCCTAACCATTAAGTGTTAGGGTTTGGGATTATTTTCCTTTATTATTTTTGCACATTTAAATAACAAGTTAGTTGCTCAAAAATCTCCTTGCCTTCTCTAGTCATTAAATTGCACTCATTTCCTTTTCCTGTTTTCTTAAAATCTTCTCTTTTTTCCTCTTTTCCCAGTGGATAAAAGCTGAAGACTCGGCCAAGATTAGTGGAGGAACTCCAATAAAAATTGAAGATCCAAATCAGTTTGTTCCTCTGAATACAAATCCAAGTGATGTGTTGGAAAAGAGGAACAGGGTATGCTTTGTTTCATGACCACATTTATTTCTTAATAACAATTGCTACAGAGACTTGTTAAGTTATCCCGTTTGCCTAGTATTAAGTTTTACTGGTGCTTCAAAGGTAGCTTGGAGGACAGCAGAATACTCCATATTACTATTCTGGGAGCCCCTTTTGCTTTGAATTTCTATGTTTCAAGAAAATATAGAAGTCTTGTAATGTTACTTCCTTTTGCTCTGATTTAACAGTATGCTGTTTTGAAGTTTCTTTTGGTTTTCAAAGAACAAGCTAAGTAGTTTGCACAAGAGAAAGTCTGTTGTGGTAGCACATTTCTGTTTCTTTGCTTCAGTATAGTTAATATAGTTTAGAGTGGCAGTGAGGAATAACTTTAAAGAAATCTTTGTAAGCACAAATTGCTGGCTGCTTTTTCTAATGCTTTATTTGATGTTCCTCAAATTTAAGATCCACCCTTGATTGTTCTGCCAGAAACATGAAATTTCACGCAGAGGGTCTGAGAGTGTTTTGTTCAACATCTGGTAGTAATAAAAGAGCTATACCACTCTTCCAAAATTGTTGACTGGGTTCAAAAAAGGTTGCTGTCATACTTGGAAAGGATATCACCAAGATACTAACTTAGAATCTTATCAAGTTTAGATATGCAGATTTCTCTTGCAAATAAGCTTGTGTTTGAATTACTTTTTGTGGTCAGAAGAGTTAGAGTACTTTTATGCTTAAAATATTTTGTCCAGATTCACAAATGCTCTGTTGCCAACAGAAGACAGTTTTGCCATTCTCAAAGAAGAACAGTTAATGACAGCTTGCAGCAGTGCAAGCTCTTGTGGCTAAACTTGGTCAAACTGAAAATATCTGCTTAATGGTGGCAGAAACTCTGGAGCAGAAGAAATTCAGGAGTGATAATTCATTAGCATGTTTAGATGGAAGCCCTAAACATTACCCCAGAAATATTAGGAATTTAAATAGATGGAATAAAGCCTCGTGATCTTGAATTAATGAAGTAATTACTTAGGAATACAGAAAGCCTTCTGTTGGGACTGGATACTTCAAAAACTTTTTTTTAATCTCCAGATCCGAGAACAAAATCGATATGACTTAAAGACTGCAGGTCCACAATCTCAGTTGCTTGCTGGAATTGTAGTGGATAAAAAGCCAGCTGTAAGTGTATACATTGTTGGGATTTTAAAATATGTTGTTTAATTGTATTCAGTAATTAGAATAGCAAACATTTTATTTTGCAATAAAAAACAGAGCCAGATTGCAAATACTTTAAATAAACATACATACCACTCATGCAATTCCTCTACAGAATAAATAATTCTATATATACAAACATTTAAAGTTGTTTGGAGAACCAGTCATTTGTCCCAGGATGGAGGCAATCGTTTTGCAGCCTTCATTTTCTTTTATTTTTATAGCAGACAACAGAATTATATTGATATGGGATATTGACAATTTATGTATTTTACCTGAAGAACACACTATATTTTATTTTTGCCCTTTAAGATTGTAAGCATATCAAGATATCCTATTTCTTTGATATCCTAGGAAAAATAAAAAATAAAGCAAAACAGAAAATGGGTCAGTTAATATTTAGGAAATTTGGGGGGCCACAAAATAAGGATCTCAAAGGCATATACATCTAATTTAAGCAATGTGTTTTAATTAAAAATAGGATTGTGCACTTACGTTTTTACCAGTTGTTAAAAGTAGATTTCAGACATTTTTTTTAAATCGTAAAAATGCATAATGTCATTGTCATTCTGTCTCTTTCTTTCTTCTTATTTTGTAAGATGTTATCCCCACAGCATGAACAGTTGAGAATAGTGTGTGTGTGTGTTTGTGTGTCTATGTTATGTGTATATATATTATTATGTTATATCTAAATATTGTATCAGGTATTGCAGTAGCATATAAACATTGCAATTACAGTAGCATATAAATGCAGTAAGTAAATAATTATATAAATAAATTTTGCTTCTCCATTTTAACAAAACATTTTTTTCCAGCCTATGCAGTTTGAAGAAGATGAGCATACCCCACCAGCGCCTCCCAACCCATTCAGTCATCTCACCGAAAAGGAACTGGAAGAGTATAAGCAGACAATCGAACGCAAACAACAGGGCACTGAGGGTGGGTGTCAGCTCAGAGTTTCTGTCTCCAGGTTAAGCTTTAAAGAAATTAGTTTAAATTCAAAAATCAATATTCAGAATTACTAATGTAATTAAAAGCTTTAAATTGAATAATATTAATTGACAGCTTCAGCTTTACCTTTCATATATCTTTTTATTTGTGCTTAAAAATGAATTCTCATTTTTAGAAGAGTCTTATGTGAAATGGGCATGTATGTATATTTTATCTTGGGGTAGAAGTGATGAATGAATTAGATTAATAGACTAATATCTGCATAATATATAGTATAAATCAAGAAGTTAGAAATTTCTGGTTTCCAGGACATTCCAATATGTATGAAATTATCTTATCTTCTTGACAGTGAATTGTTAGAAGATACATTTGCATTTTCCCCATAATATAATAAGTAAACTGAATCTGTAAGTCACAAAATGTGTTTTGACAAGAATTTATTTCCTAACGTAGTATGGCATTAAATAAGACTAGACGTGTTTGAATGAATAGAAGAATTTGTGGGCTTTACAATTTAGCTCTTCCTACTGTCACATTTCTTAACAAAACTTCCTTTGATTTCTCTATGTATATAAAAGATAAATGTCTCTTTTTGTTGGGACCAGGTTCCTTCTCCTATGTGGGAGTACTTTGCTCCTTCAGACGAATATCAAGTGGACCTTTTTTTTTGCAAGGAAACTCCCCTTCCCCATTTATTCAGGATTTGGAAGAGGGGGATATACCTTTTATGTTGTCATCAGTGTGGTCATGTTTATAGATATTTAAATTCAGTTTTGATCAGTGCAGTTAAAAATCACAAATACCGTAAATGCCAGCATATAAGGCAACTTCCGCGAGCGCTGAAATCGGCGCCAAAGACGGGGGTCATCTTATACGCCGAGTCGTCTTATACGCCGGAAATACTGGTAGTTTCCGGCGTATAAGACGACGTTCTAGGAATGCGGCCCGGCTATAAAGACGGGGGTCGTCTTATACGCCGGGTCGCCTTGTACACCGGCATTTACAGTAACTTTAACTGAAACCTCAGTAACTTACTTACCCTTTTATATAAATAATGAAGTCAAATATATTAGTAAACCTATAAATCTCTCATACTTATTATCCAGATCACTGCTTATATCAGTTGTATATTAAAGCAACTGATTCCATGGTTTGTTTGTTTTTTTTACTTTTACCTTGTTCCTACTCACCTTCTAGGTGAGATGGCTACCCTACAGTTTATTTTCTCTCAACTCTTGGCAGCTAACTTCTCCATCATTTCATTTCCACCTTCATTAAATTATGATGATGCTTGCATTTAGATGTTTTCCAGATTTAAAAAAACCTACTACAATTTCCTTTATTTACCTTGATCAAATCAACATTGCCTTTGACCCAGCCTTCCCTTTTTAATTGTCTGTATTTCATTCCCACATTTTTGGAATACCTTTCTAGTAACCTTAGGATAAATTTAAAACTATTTTCTCTTTCTGAAAACTGGTATAAACATAGATAATTTATCACTTTACATAGGATTATACAGAAATATATAAGACTGGATAAATGACTTGTACACTTGTATTGCTTTTGTATATTACTAATATAAAAGCACATAAGTACAATTAAGTACAAAAAAGCAGAATAAAAGTTAGATATTCTTGAACCGATATGTTAATCTTTAAAAGACATCATTCCTGAGCAAAATGGTCTGATAGCTGTATATTCTGTTGCCTGCATTTATAGCAAGCAATCTTCTAACCTTCCAATTTCTTATTTTTGAAAGCGTAAAGATTCAAAGGTAAAAATCCTTGTATTTTGGCATTTTTTCCACCCATTTTCATTCAAAGCATCTGATAAGGCTCTTTAATAATATGGGCATTACTAATTTACTGTTGTCTCACTAGCATTTTCAACACTAACACTGTATATATTGTTTTGACTACTTTAATCACAGTATTGTTACTTAAGAAGCTATGTTCTCATAGAATACTTTCTTCTAACTATTTGGATCCATCTTTGATATACGCTACATGTAATAATCATAGATTGGTAATAATATTAGTTTATAATCTAATTCAATGTTATAACATTTGCATGATCAGGTCAACATGGCTAAACTGTTCGCATTTTTGTATGTACTAATATGTACTGATTTTTTTGTGTGTTGTGTTTATTTTGGCATGGCTTTTACTAACTCAGGCTCTTGTCCTACAGATGCTGATCAAGAATTATTCTCAGATGATGGGTCCTCTGTTTCCCAAATTAACTCTCAAACTCAGTCCCCACAAAATGTCCCTGACAAATTAGAAGGTATATAATGTAATGTCAAGTGCAATATTACAACTCTGGAAGGCATAAAATGCTATTTGCCATGCACAATATTGTGAGCCTGTAAATCCTTCCTTATAGTCTATTTCTTAATCCCAAAGATCGATCATAGAAAATATAGTCAAACTCGTAATATGTGAAGCCCAATACAATATCCATATGAATTATTATGTAATTTGGCCTAATCTCATTTATTTTTCAGAATAGGCTACCTAAAAGAGAAATTTCAGCCATTAATTTATGTCCTAGCTTTAATTACAGTTTTTTGTTTGTTTGTTTTAAAAAATGCTTTGTTCCCTGCATTATGTAGTACAACTTGGTCTAATAATGCCAGTTTAACATAACAAACAGATAATGATGTTACTTGACGGAGTATACCTTCTAGTCAGAAGTATATTCTGTATGTCCAATTGTGTCCGGAACTTGGTTAAAAACCTTATTCCAGACACCCAAGAAATATTAATATTACTTAATGTCGCTTTAAAGTGAAGCTTTAAGGGAAAAACTGGTGGGATAAAAAAGGAACTGAAGCCCAGATTGCCAAACTTTACAAAGTCATAATTTTCTACAATTCCCAATTCAAGATAGTATTTAGTCCTGTTTAGAATGTTACACAACCATCTGTTCTAATAACCACCATTGCAAGAAAGAATAAAATAATCACTTTTTTCCCTTCTCCAGAAAATAATGACAATTACCTACAGGATTCTAACCTCACCTCTTTGGAACTGCCAGTTGTTGTCATGAATGGCAAAGAAGATGCACATGATGTGGAAGAGGATCTGGCCCAGAGAGTCAGCCAGTTAACCACTAGTACTATAGAGAATATAGAGATTACAATTAAGACTTCTGAGAAGATTGAAGAGACCCTTTCTCCTGAAGGCTCTCCTTCCAAATCACCATCAAAGAAGAAGAAGAAATTCCGTACTCCATCCTTCCTGAAAAAAAACAAAAAGAAGGAAAAGGTGGAGGCCTGAGGTTTCACTGACACTTTAGTCATACATCTAATCAGTTGTTAAAATGGTCAAGTAGGGTTATGCAAGAAACTGGGCCTTAACCTAAGTACAGAACTGGAAACAATTACATAGAAACTGGGTTTTTAATTAATTAAATGAAGAATTCATCTCTTAATTAGTACAAATAAAATTATGAGAATTTTAAGTATTGAGTATTTCCACCACAAACTAACACTGGCAGTTGGTCCACTATAATACCACAGTAATTTCAGATATCCTTATCTAGCAAGTTACTCATGAAGATTTTTGTTGATTAAAATGTCTTCAGCAATTTCACTATTGAATGATCAGATAGTGTTTGTTTTTAACCTACTGCCACATTATGTATTTGGGTGATGTTTTTTGAATAATCTTGATTGTGGCATTTATTTTGTCCCTGCCTCAAAGGGTGGTATCTCTCTAATCACACCCTCACAAACCTTGGTCATTTAATTATATAGCGGCACATAATTTTAAAAGGCGAAACTGTAAAAGGAATTGCATTTGGAATTTTACAGACTCTGTGAAGGTTGCATTCATCAATAATAACTTTTGCCAAATATTCATTTTAGTAAGATAGAATTTTTGAAATTTTTTTTTATTCTATCAGTTGGGGGCAGGGAGAAAGCCCTTATTTTTCAATAAAGGGGATTTTATACACTTAACATTGATAACTTCGTTTAACTATGGCAAAACAGAAAAAGAATTTTATATGTTGAAATTTTTGTATACCATTCAATATAAAGTATTATAGGCATGTAAACCAAGCATTTAACAGTAGAATGTATTCAAGGATGCTTGGTATAGAATATACTTAAATATAATTCACGAATCCAGAATTTCTGACATCAGACATAAAGAGCGTAAAAATTTACTGGATTCAATTCTAAATCTTACTATATTTTTTTCTCATAATATTATTGAATGAAGAAAAATAATCTTGATAACATATGATCTTCCAGAAGATCAGTTCGAAGTGTGTCCTAGTTTCATTTAGCCTTTCTTAATTATTTCTGCAGAAATTTCTGTTGAAATCTCAAGGTATGAGATAGATACAGGTGGTGAGGCTACAGAATGACAAAACCCGGGGATGAAATTCTCACTAGGCAGCAAAATGTCACTATTAGTATACTGTAGTACTTGTGACAGGCCTGTAGTCACTTTTTGGATAGTCCTCTGAAAAGCAGTAAGCCCAGTAACTGGGAGGGGTTTATGTTGCTGGAATGAGGCTGTATTGCCATTTGAGTGCAACGATATGTAGTTCCCATGAAATGACTTGGATGCAGCTGCATTCATGTTGCACTATAAACTGATCATCTGGAAAAGACCATAACCAAATAAGAGAGACAAAACTGGAAAAGGGAAAGTGAGATGGAAAGAATAAGGGCATGGAGAAAAAATGAGGGGTAGTTGTGGATTATTTTTCATAAAATATATGTCATGGAACTGGGGGTATTTTTATTAAATTGATGGAACATCTGTTTTATATTTTAAAATTACAATAGAGGTTAATAGGATCATTTTAATCTACATTTTGCCTTCTCAATGAATCTTAGAGCAAATTAGTGCTGATTTGTAAGTGCTGATCCTGCCATTTGTCCTTGCTGGTAGTTTTATTTTGAGTTAAACAGAAAAAGAAAACAAATCTGTAAATACACACTAAACATGAAAATGAACTATGACCTTTTTACATCCATAGGCACAAGAGAAAGTATATCTTAAATGTTAATGTTACTTCCAGATTGCCAGTTGAAATATATTACCATATATAGATGGTTAAATATGGCCAGGATGTGATTTGGCATGCAAAAACTGAGTATAGCATGTTACAGGGCTGGTGAGCTTTGATTGTGTAAGTGTGGCAATGCAGTGCAGAAATAAATCTGGAAATGATATTTTAAATATCTCAAAATACTGGAATTGGTGTGTTTTCTTAAAAAAATAGTGGGACTATCTTAAGTTACTTAAATTTTTATGTTCTACATTTTTTGTGTTGTATTACAACATATGTAGAAACAGTAACCTGTGAACTATGCTTTTCATAACTTTAAAATCTATATCTAAATGAATGCAATGTGCATAAATATTTTTTAAAAATGCAACCGTGAACTATTTGCACCTTTTTTCGCTAATGCCTCTATTTCCTTGCTTTGGCATATGAATGAGCCAGCCAACTGTGTCCTGTGGAAAAAGATATATAAATGTTGTTGGAAATTGCTTATAGATGTAATGCTAATTAATGTTAAATCACAAATAAACAGTATTTTAAGTATATGAGTGTAAATATATCTTTTTCATGGCATTCTTCAGCAAAGGAGTATATAATGTGCAATTTTTAAAATATGTAATTGTAAGCAGCTAGCTTATTCTTTTAAGTGCAAATTTAGAAAATTATTCAGAATTGCTTCAGATCTTGCATACTTCTCTGAATTTCATTAAAGCAGCCTACCTCTTCAGGTTTCTATGAGAGCCTGATTTTAAGAATAGCATTAATGTTAATGAGTGCATTCTTGAGAATTTCTTATATGGAAATCCAAAAATATTAGGCTGTTTTAATGAATAATAGAGAAATGCTATGCTTATAGGTAGTTAGAAACATTCCAAATACTTTGCAAATCTTTCACAATCCTACTATGCATAGGAATTCATATTAATAAATTATAACTTCTTAGAATAAGATCATATAATAAACATACATACCAGATTAGATATTTTGAATTTTAGGTATAACAGGATTTTTAAAGCAAGAAAAAAGGGAAAATACTTTGTGTGCTTTTAGTGCAATCCCTGCCACTTTGATGTAAATTCATAGCAGGTGTTAACAAATTACAAAGTACCCTATCAATGTAGTAATTGTAGTGATGTTATTATCACACAGATGCATTTGTATAGTTCAGAGCTATGCCAGCCACGACCAGAAGGTGGCAGTGGTTCCTGTTTGTAATTTTGATGTATATGGAATTAATCCCTTGAAAGACAATTAGCAAGCTGCTTTCAAAGAAAGTATGTTGATGGAAGTTCTGTGGGCATCATTCCAGCTGCACTGCAAATAGATGAAAGAGAACAGTTGGCTTTTTTTTTTTTAATGTCTCTGTTTATCCTCTCAGTTAGGAACCCAGAAATGGAATGTTTCTCTCAGGATTTCTCTCTCTTCCTACACCGATAGAGATATTTTGCTTGTTTTTTAAAAAAAGATTATTAAGCTGGTTTTACTAACTTTGTTAGGTACTAGAATAGAATATTAGCCTCTTGTAAGATGATAGAACTGATATAGTTAACATGCTACATCAGCCTCCACTTTTAGGCCTATTTTCAAAATACTGCCATGGAAAATACTAAAACTGAAACATTCATTGCAATTCTAATGCAGAATGCATGTGAAATACATCTGCTGCAAAATTATTAGCAGTTAAAACAATTATGTTTATTGTATAAAAGTATTTTTATGTGTGTTTTGACACAATTAAAAACAGCTTTGAAATCAAGTTCATAGATAAATTGGGGCAAGCCCTGACTCAAGATTTAATATAGATTTTATACCAATATATAAACAATATATTTTTGGAGCAGGGCATTTCTTTGTGAGCGAAGAAAAACAACCCCAAACAGATCTGTTAGATACAATGGAGAAGGACTTTATCTTGTTGGTACTTCAATAAAGTCCAGATTGTAGAGAAAACATGAGCTAGAAAAAAATACACCTATGCATAGCCCAAATAATAGAAAAAAATAGTCAGATGACTATTCAAATCATACTATTTATTATAATGCCAAGATTAGAGTGAATTTGGTGTAATGGTTAAGACACCAGGCTACAAACTGGAAGGCCATGAATTCTACTTTTGCCTTACCCATGAAACTAGCTGGGTGACCATGAACCAGTTGCTGCTCCCAGACCTGGGAAGGAGACAATGGTAAATCACTTCTGAAAACTTGCCAAGAAAACTACAAGGGACTTGTCTAAGTGATCACCAAGAGTGAACACTGATTCTAAGATATTTTTTTTTCAGTTTAGAGGAGATAATTATCTGGAATGTTCAGGGTTCATTTTGCTCCTTTTAAGTGGTACTTTTCATGCATTATTACATAATTAGAAAATTCCCTTAGTTTTTGGATGATTCATATTTTAGGCCAGTAACATACAATAGCATTAAATATATTTCTTTCTGGAAAAAAATCTTAATTTAGTTTTCTGTGATTTTCTTTGGATATTAAACATGCTGAATTACAGTTCCCGGTATCCCTCACCATTAAGCATGTTCATTTAGGAGCTATAGTTCAGGAACATTTGGAGCACAACAAAGCCTCATCTGTGGCTTACTATAATGTGCAGAGCATAGTATCTTTTTATATTAATGATACTTGAAACAGGATTAAAGCTAAAAAGCTTGTTTAGCATTATCCTGAGCAAGGACCAAAAAAAACTGCTATAATAATAATAAAAAAAAAGTTGGAAGGGACCTTGGAGGTCATCTAGTCCAACCCCCTGCTCAGGCAAGAAACCCCATACCATTTCGGACAAATGGTTGTCCAGTTTCTTCTTTAAAACTTCCAGTGTTGGAGCATTCACCGCTTCTGGAGGCAGGTTGTTCCACTGGATAATTGTTCTAACTGTCAGGAAGTTTCTCCTTAGTTCTAGGTTGCTTCTCTCCTTGATTAGTTTCCATCCATTGCTTCTTGTCCGGCCTTCAGGCGCTTTGGAGAATAGCTTGACTCCCTCTTCTTTGTGGCAGCCCCTGAGATATTGGAACACTGCTATCATGTCCCCCCTCATCCTTCTCTTCGTTAAACTAGACATACCCAATTCCAGCAACCGTTCCTTATATGTTTTAGCCTCCGGTCCCCTAATCATCTTTGTTGTTCTTCTCTGTACTCTTTCTAGAGTCTCAACATCTTTTTTACATCATGGTGACCAAAACTGGATGCAGTATTCCAAGTGTGGTCTTACCAAGGCATTGTAAAGTATTAATACTTCACGTGATCTTGATTCTATCCCTCTGTTGATGCAGCCTAGCACTGTATTGGCTTTTTTGGCAGCTGCAGCACACTGCTGGCTCATATTTAAATGATTGTCCACTAGGACTCCAAGGTCCTTCTCACAGTTACTACTATTGAGCAAGGGACCCCTTATACCAGTGGTTTTCAACCTTTTTAATGCCGCGACCCCCAACCGGTCGTAAGTCGAGGACTACCCAACCGGTCATAAGTTGAGGACTTTCCCTGCCCGGGAGCGCCGCGCATGCGTGGCGCCACCCCCTGCGCCGGCCGAGGCGTAGCTGGCAAGTGGCAGAGACGGAGCAGGCCGACCACTGGCTGGGCCACCAGCTGGCCCAGCCCAAGGGAGGTAAGGCACCCGCTGGGCCCCATGTACACCAGCAACCCTCCCTGCGCCCGCCGGCCTCCCACCTCCCACCCCTCGCCCTCTTTTACTTACATTTTTAGTAGTTGCTCAGCAGGGAGGGGTGGAAACTTCCAGACAGCTCGCCTTCGCTGCAGACAACTTGCAGCACCGTTTGCAGAATGGGACTTTTAGTGGGCTCAGCAGGGCAGAGACAGCCTGGACAATTCCTATTGGCTTTTGAAAGCCAATAGAATTAGACTCTATTCAAGAGAGTCTATTCTATTGGCTTTCAAAAGCCAATAGAATAAAAGGGAGTAGCACAGCTAAGGAAAAGGGGGAAAAATGGCGGACTGCGTTGTTTGGCAACCCCCGTGAAATGGTTGTTCGACCCCAAATGGGGTCCCGACCCACAGGTTGAGAACCACTGCCCTATACTATACCTGTACATTTGGTTTTTCTTGCCTAAACGTAGAACCTTACTTTTTTCACCATTGAATTTCATTTTGTTAGATAGCGCCCAGTGTTCAAGTCTGTCCAGATCCTCCTGTATGCTAAGCCTGTCTTCTGGAGTGTTGGCTATTCCTGCCAGCTTGATGTCGTCTGCAAATTTGATGAGTTCCCCATCTATCCCCTTGTCCAGATTGTTGATGAAGATGTTGAAGAGCACTGGGCCCAGAACAGAGCCCTGGGGCACCCCACTACACACTTCCCTCCATGTAGATGCGGTTCCATTGAGAACCACACACTGAGTACGGCCGGTCAGCCAGCTACGGATCCATTTGGTGGTGATGCTGTCTAACCCTGCTCTGTAGTCTTAAATTTTATTTTAAAAAGATAAAAACTAATAGAAACATACAAGCAAACATTTCATCACTCAACAGGGTAACATCAGTGTGAGTAAGTGTGGGCTTTGCTACTTTATCAAAACAGGTATTATCTGAAACAAAAACATCATTCTAGGCAAGATATTTTTACAGAAATTTTCCCCAGCAATGACAATTGTAGTTTCTTTCATCTTAAATTTTTTTTATTTCATGTCTCAATGTAATTATTTTGAAATAACTTATAATTTTTGTTTGTCATGGTGATACTCAGATTTTTTACTGAAAAATTGTTTTATTTATCAATTCTCTATTCTCATGTTTTTGGTTAACATTTTCATCTTCTGTTTGTTCATCCTAAAAAAAACCCCACCAAATTCTTTTAAATTTTCCCATTAACACTCAAATTCCTTCTAAATTATCTTCCAAAACCAAAATCATTAGCAAAAGCCCTTAACTTTTAAGTTTCTTTTTTAATCTTTGCTTTTCATTATGTTTCTCCAAATATTTCAAAATGTCCAACTAAGATTGTCCTTTAACTGTATTTTACATGAAAAGCCGTATTGATCCTCATTAATAAATTCTTGCAAAAATATTTTCAGTCTATCAGTCAGAATCATTGTAAACAACTTGTCATTATTCAATAATGATATTAGCCTATAGATTCTTGTTAAAGTCAAATCTTGTCCCTCTTTAGATATTAGTGCTAAATTGGCCTTTTCCCAACTCTCTGACATCTTTCCTCCATATAGTAGAAGTTCATCCTCAAAACATTTATAATAAGGACCGGATAATCCATCTGGGCCAGGCATCTTTCCTGGTTTAATCTTTTTTTATAGCTTCAGAAACTTTCCTTATTGTTAATAGATTCTTTCATAATCTATCTCTGTTCCTCTAACCCTCAATAAATTTTGTGATATCTTCCTGGTTTGTCTGCAAATTTAAAAGTTTGTTTTTTTACACATTTCATTTGCATTTCCATTCTTTTTACTGTTAACATAGATAATTGTCATTGTAAAAATTAAATTTGTTAAGAAATTGTGTTTATTTGTTTTGATCATATGCTTCTCAGACTATTCTGTGAGTGAAATGGCAGTTTCTAAATTTGATAGAAATAAATACCTTGAAAATTTCTTTAATTCTTCTTCCTTTCTCTTTATTGCATCCAAAATAGCTTCTGTTTTCTCTTACTTCTTTTTTGAGTTTACTCTTATGGATATACATCTGATAAATGCTTTACTTGAGTCCTAAACCATTCTTTTAACTCTGTACTTTTGACTAAATTATTTAAAAAAAAACTTAGTTTCTTTTTAAAACTCTTTACAGTACTATTACTTCCTTTTGTAACATTTCATTTAGTGTCCATCTAAAAGAACTGGAATTGAAAGTCATAACATTATGGTCTAAAAAAGTTATAATACCTCTTCTTTAGAAACCTTAGTAGCCAAATTCTTGGCAATCCAGATCATATTTATTCTTGAAAAGGATTTATGTTTTTCAGAACAGTAGGTGTATTATCTTGAATTTTTCTGTCTCAGTCTGTCCACAAGCACTAAATGTCCAAATCAAAGAAAATTTTGGATAATTTACTTTGAATGATTTTAATATTTTTCTCAGAATTTCTATCCAGTTGTGGGGAAATCCCAACTGAAGGATTTCTCCAACTTATTAATTGAGAAGAGTTAATTTCTCTCTGTTGAATTACAGCTAACGTTTAAAGCTTTTTCACATTGTGGTTCCATGAAAAATACCTACTAAGATTGTTAACAGGATCATGAGCAAAAACAAGATCAAATTTCAACCTGCTGTTTACTTATATTTACAATTACAGACACAGTGTGGAAAATTTTTAGAACATTACATTTTGTTTTGAAATAAAATGCCTGTCCAAAAAAGGAAGCATGCCCCCTTGAACAGTTTAAAGAAAAAAGGGAGGGGAAAAAAATAAAATTATTATTCTCTGAAATATCAAGCATATTAAAATGGGCCAAGGAGAAGATAGCTATGTACTGAGAGATAGTCTTTTTTATTAGTTATATTTCTGAACTGGTTAGTAAAAACAACAGTTTATGTGAAATGGGGAAATCCCCTGCTTTGTAGAACATCAGCATTCTTTTTAATGTATTCAAAGAATTGCTGGGTATTTCCATAGAAATTGAGGTGAAGAAAATTTGCTCTCAGCAGCTTGCTGAAGGATCACACTAGAACTAAATTGGGGATTAAGGGAGATGAAGGCTAACACATCTATAAAGCAGATTGTTGGAGAAAAACTGCTGGAGAATACATTTTTTCTGAGGTTACAGTAAATGTGATTTTACAATAAACCTAGGGGAGCAAAGTCTATTGTCATGGACAGCAATGCAATTTATCAGCCATCTTCCTATTTTACTACCTGTGGTTTACAAACTTCAAACACTAGATTTTGAGATCCATTAAGTAGGACATACTAGTAGGCCTGTTCAAATAAATCTTGATTCAATTCAAATAGGAGACTCAGTGTCAAAAGGGGCATGGTTTGATTTGATTTGAGATTTGAAGGCAGCTCAATTTAATTCAATCCACTTTGAGACTCAGTTTTTAAAAAAGACTATAGGGAGAAACTTGAAAATATTTGAAGCTACTTCATGTTTTGGCAGAATTAAATGAAAACAGAAATGGTAAACTTTTTACAAAACTTGAACTCTTGTCAGATTTCAGCCAGGTACTAAAATCTCTCTGGAACGTGCATTCCCCCCAACAAACACCCTCCACCTACCTTGAGTATACTGGGCTCTTTTCCTTCTTGCATTCAACAAGGTGCCATACACTATGCATTTGGTTTTGTTTTATTCTAAGCAACTTTTATATAAATTCTTCATGAATGATCTAGATGAGAGGATAGAAAGTGAACTCGTCAAATTTACAGATGACACCCACCTGGGAGGAATTGCTAACACTGTGGAAGATAGACTCAAGATTCATAAGGAACTTGACAGATTTGTGCATTAGGCCCTAGCTATCAATATGCAGTTCAGTAGTGAAAAACGTACGGTATTGCACTTAGGCAGGAAAAACCAATTGCATAGGTATGGAATAGGAGATACCTGGATCAACAATAATAACTGTGAGAGGGATCTGAGTATCCTAGAGGACCACTACTTAAGTATCAGCCAGCAGTGTGCTATAGCTGCCAAAAAAGCCAATATGGTCCTAGGCTGCATCAACACAGAAAAAGCATCAAGACAACAAGAAGTGATAGGGCTGCTTTACACCACACTGATGAGACCACACTTGGAATACTGTGCCTGGTTCTGGTCACTGCAATATAATATATATATGTTGAGATCCTGGAACATATGCAGAGAAGAGAAAGTACGGAAAGTATGCAGAGTAGAGCAAACAAAAATGATATAATCTGGAGATTAAATTGTATGATGAACACTTGAGGGAGTTCTCTAGGCTATTGAAGAAAAGGATTGGGGGGGGGGAGAGATGATAATTGTCTTCCAGTATTAAGGGGCTGTCACAAATAAGAGGGGATTGACTTATTTTCTGAGGCACCAGAGAGCAGGACAAAAAGTTATGAGTGGAAGCATGTTAAAAAGAGATCCAACTTAGAAGTAAGAAGGAATTTTCTGACAGTGAGAACAATTAATCAATGGAATAGCTTGCCTCTTGAGGTTGTGGATGCTCCATCACTGGAAGTTTTCAAAAATAGACTGGACAACCATTTGACTGGGATGGTGTAAGACTCCTGCCTTGACCCAGGGATTGGACTAGAAGACCTCTGAGACCCCTTCCAGTCTTATGATTCTATGAGATTTATTTCTTATGTATCTCTTATTAGCGTGGCTTTTCTTGCTCTTTGACTTTATAGATTGGGACAGTTGTCAAATATAATTTTAAAAAATAAAACTTTCTACTCAGGTGGCCTAGCTGGTTTGTGTTTTGCTGCCTCTGTTCACATGGCTTCCTGGTGTATCAAGAGGGTTCATAAACGTAGTTAAACATGCTTTCTTTCTGGGAAGGAGCCACTCATTATAGGTCTTGGTGCCCTGGCCGGTTGTATAGGGCAGGGCTTTTCAACTGATGGTATGCATACCATTGTTGGTAATTTAACCCCTGGCAAGTGGTATGGGACCCCTACACAAGTGTAGCGAGGGAGGGAACCAGCTAAAGCAGCACCGCACAGACTTGGAGGAGCAGCTGCATGCTGATTGGCGCTTCTGGCATACCCGGAAGAGAAAAGGAGGAAGAGGAGACAGAGAGGAGAAGCTATAAAAGGACCAAGTTTTGGCAGAAGAGAAAAAAAACATGGAGAGAGAGAAGAGAAGAGAAGAGGCTTTTGTTAGCAAAGCAGTGAGGAGACAGTGAGCGAGCGGCTTTTGTTAGCGAAGCGGTGAGGAGAGAGTGAGAGAGGCCTTTCCGAGTGAAGGGTGAGTGAAAAAGCGAGCAAGGGACTTTTGCGAGCAACATATGAGTGAATGGAACAAGAGAAAAGCTTTTGCGAGCAACGTGTGAGTGTAATGAGAGCAAGCTAGAGGCTTTTGCTAGCAAAGAGTGAGGGGGGGTTGCGAGCGAAGGGTGAGAGAAAAAGGGAAAAGTGAGGGGGAGAAGGGAAAAAGAATAGAAAAGGCATTGACTTCTGAGTTCCACTGTTGCAGTAGGAAGGAACTAGCCATTTCTATAACAACAAATGAATCTAACCAGTAAAGCCCAAAATCCCCCCCCCCTTTTTTTTAGTCATCAAGTTTTTGACACCCTGCTAAGCACTGGTAGTACTTGAATATTGTCATGTCCTAAAAGTGGTACAATCTGTGAAAAGGTTGAAATACCCTGGTATAGAGTACGGTAACAAATCTTGACCTATTTTGGCCAATACTCAGGAGAATGCACATTGACTTTGTCTTGTAAAATTGTGCAATTGCTGCCTTTGATCCATAGCAAGCTTAATCCATTCTGGAGACCAGCCATGCAAGAGTAAAGCAAGGATGCCTCCAAGGGCAGTCAAAAAAGACAAAGTGGTCTTACCTCTATTTAATACATCTCATACATATTGAGTACACATAAGAGACCTGGCTTTGCTGATACAGTCATGCCCACTTTCCTGCCCTTTTTATGCCATTCCTCCTCCCCCAATAGATGCCACTGGTTTTTGGCTTGCTGATAATATTATGAGTTAAAAGAACAGCAGAAATACCTGGCACATAGAGATGCAATGCCACAGAGAGAGATACTACCACAGAGAAATTCTTATTCCCTTTTGAGATGTTAAACTAGTACACATCCACTTTTTATTAAGAGATTTCAACCTGCCCCAAGCATCTAGATTTTAAAAGTAAGGTCATCCTTAACAATGCTGCTTGCTGATGAAAGATTCCAGTTGTGATGACAGGACCATTAGCAATGTGTAATTCCCATTGGTACAAGAAAGAAGTCAAGGTTGATGCTGGCTACATTAAAGAAGCAGAGTATTTTAAAAAAGTGAATGAAGCCCAAAGTAATGCCAGCCATGCCAACCCAAAAGAGCTCTGACAGGAGACTTTAGTGAGGTCATAAATTGCATTGACTGGGTGCTCATGTAACTGTCAGAGAATCTGTCACATAACTCAACTTTATTCACCAAATGAAGAAGTAGTAGTTGCTATTCTCACTTTCATTGCTTGCTGTTACTGAAACAGCTGGAATAAAGGCAAGACCATCACCAAGAAGGCCAAGAAGCCTTAACTAGAGGTTCTAAATGGGTTGCAAAAATCTGGAGAACTACTAGATGATAACAGGATTTTCAATATTTCTTTGAGGCCAAGTCCTGGTCATCTGGATTTATGTAATCTAATTTGTGCTGACTGCTAACTTGTTGAAAGATCCAGAACCTCTTTCCCAAAAATATTAAGTTTACTAATGTAGAAATGCAAGTACCTTGCTAGATCAGAACATAATCCACATAAGTTAGCCTTCCAGTTGCAAGATGGTTTGTCCAGTTCTTTACTTCCAGTATGGGGTATTCAGATATATTTTTACTTGCAGGGAAGCATAAATTATCCCTAGATGGAAAAAAAACAACTTCTCTTGTTTTCACTTAGTTTTACTATGGGTGAACTAAGTTCTGGATCAGAAAAGAATGCAATGTAAGTACATGTATCTGTCAGTATATCCATGCTTTTCTCTCCCTAGAACTTTATGCTTACATATGAAAAAGTTGATTGCCTCTAAATTATATGCAAACACTTTAAATTAAATTCTCTTGAGGCCAACACAAACTTTGGCTTTACACTCTTCTCTTCTAGTGCACAATGTTGGCAGAAGCCCCAGTTTCATTTAACTCAGAACTCTCCAAGTGTAATATGGTTAGGTAAAAGAGGTCACAATAACAGCTGGCATGCATGTATCTTATTCAGAGCTAGTGAATGATTGTTGAAATCAGCAGAGACAGGCACCAAAGAGATAAGGTGCTTGTTTACCTTGATACTCAACTATCTGACTTAATTGCAATGTGTCTGCCCTGGTAAGATAATGCCACAGAAAAATATATTCCATTTTAGTTGCCATTTCAAATATGCATGTCTCTCTTCCACCATTACCACAAATCCACACACCAGTCCCTATTATCAGGCTGATCCTGTCTCTCCCATCCTCAAAGCAGTGGTTCTTTTTCCCTAAATTTTCCTGAATTTGTTGCTTGGTGGTGTGAAGGCAAAGATCAGAGAAAGCTGATCAGTGTTGAAGCTACCAAATCTCTAAGTAATGTATTTGTTTTCTTACCCTAAACGGTCCTTGGGCATTCTTTATTTTATAGTCTCTATGGGTTGCCAGAAGTACACCAGATACCTTTTCCCCCATCTTCTAAAAGTCCAATACTTGCTTTATCTATTATTTAAAATTCCACAATGTTTAATTAAATACCAAAGATTGACTTTAAAAAACTTTCCTGAATTGACTTTACAGACAAAAAAAGTAGAAATAATAAATTATTTTAAAAAATATATAACAAATACCTTGTTCCAAAATACTAAAACCCGGAAACCACTGCTGTTTTATAAAAGTGTCGCTTAAAAGAATACAGAATGTAATTGGATCTGCAAGACATTCCTAAAAATCTATGCTTCTGGAGATAAAGAAAACCAATGAAGAAAAAACTGCCTTTATGACCACATAGAATCAAATCTGGAAATTAATTAAAAGACAGTGTAAGTTATATACTAAATACATGAAGAATGTTAAGCATGCCAAGTGCACATCTTAAAAGGAAGCCAAATGGCTGTGGGTGAGCTGGAAGCAGTAACATTTTAAAAAAACACAATTATTTAACCTTTATTTAGAAATTTCAGCTCAACTAAACTGATCTTTCTTGTATGTTCTCTGCTTAGAATTTCAGGTTTTAGTCTGTAAATGGTAAAACTCTGGCTATGCTTCCTTTCAGCTTCACATGAGATTATAATTTAATCATTCCTTCTCTCAACTCTATTCAGCACAATCTTTGCCAGAAGAACATGTCATAGACTCACAGAATAAATGAGGTGGAAGTGAGCTTAATAGTCATGAAGTCCAACTCTTTGGTCAATATACTAACCATCTTTGATAAATGCTGTTCAGTTCCCATTTGAAAATATCCAGATAATGGAAGTCCACCTCTGTCCTTGACAGATTGTTGGACTACTGAACAGTTCTTACAGTTCTTTAGATATTTGAAACTGTTATTGTATTTTCTCTTATTATAATCTTTTGCCAGCCAAATTTACCCAGCATAAGAATATATAGAATTCAGCAAATTTACCCAGCATAAATTAAACAATGCATTCTCCTGTTCAACTACTATTACACTTAAGTCTTTCTTGCATGCACTGCTACCAGTCTTATACATCTTTGTTTGTCTGTTTATTTGTTTTTCTAACCAGCGGGAGGACCTTACATTTATGACAAATGAATATTATTCTATTGAATTTGATCCATCATTCAAGCTTGTTGATATCGATTTCTGAATTTGCCCTCTAGGTATCAGAATGATTGTCCTACTTTGGTGTCATCTGTAAACTTGATCGATCATCTATAATTTGTAGATATATTAAATGGTGTTGAACTAAGAATAAAATCTTGGGGACCTGTCTTGAAACATTCTCATGACAATTATTTTGGCCGTTCAACCACTTGCAAATCTGCCACAGCACAGTTTTATCCACACCACACTTATCTCTCTTGTCCACAGAATATTTGAGAGACTTTGTCATGCATTCACTAAGACCATGTTCTACTACTTCTACAGCATTTCTATGATCTACCAAACTGGTCACTTTGTCATTGAAAAAAGATATTCATTTGTAGGTCTTATCATTAGTGATAATTAATGATAAATGACAAATTCTCCTTGACAAACTGTTGGCTTGGATGTTGCCATAAAGTGGATCTGCAGTTAGCTTGCTAATTGCATTAAGTTAATCAGCATTAACATCTCTTAGCCTTTAGGACAGCAGTAACCATTGGGGACTGTTAGGGCCAATATTATTTAACATTTCTATTATAACCACGTTAATGGAGTTGATGGGCTGCTTGTCAAATCTGCAAATGACAGAAAATTGGGAAGTCTGGCTGATGACTAGAAATCATGCAGAATGTAATTGCAATCTAATCTAGACTAGATGGAAGAGTAAACTGAAAAGTACAAGATGTCTTTCAACCAGGATCAGTGTAAAATATTACATTTAGGATACATACAATACGCACTGGTGAGATCACAATGGAATATTATGTACAATTCTGGATATATATTTCCAAGAGAATATTTATAGATAATAATAGAGAAGGGTGACAAAGAAGCTACAAGAATTTGAGAACAGCTGGAAGAAATCATGGGCGCTCCATCACTGGAGATTTTTTTAAAAGAAGCTAGACAGTCACTTGTCTGAGATGGTATAGGTCCTCCTGCTTGAGCAGAGGGCTGGACTAAAGACCTCCAAGGTCCCTTCCAGCTCTATTCTATTCAAATTCCAGAATTTCAGCATAGTATCAGTGTTCAGTACATAAAAAGATGCCATAGGGAAGAAGTTTGAGATTTATTTTCAGTTACTACAAAAGGGGCCAGTATTAAGGGGTATAACGAACAGCTATTTAGATTAATTTAAATATAAAGAAAATTTCCAAATAGTAAGACTACCAAGACCACATGGAGGCTATGAGTTCCTTATCTCTGAAGAATTTAAGAAGAGAGAGGATAGCTATCTTTCAGGAATGGTTTAATTTTCCTACACTTATAGAAAGTTGGATGATATGATCCTAGCGGTTCCTTCCAACTGTACAATTGTATAATTTGACATTTGTTTATAATGAATCAATAGATATAGGTCTTGGTGACCAAGTAGTGCCACACAATTGCCAAACTAGCTTTTTAGGATAGTGGTGGCTATTTTTGTCATTATATCACAAATCATTCCAAATAATATTTTGAGCATAGCATGCTTATTATATCTGAAAAATGCCTGATGGAAAATGCAGCTGCATCGTTTATTGTGGGCTTGGAACCCAAGGTATCAAGTCTTAATGGGGCTTTTTTTACAACTGCCATATAAATTCAAATAGAGTATCTTTCTCTTCACTATCCACTCATATAAAACTTTGCTCCCAAGTAATTCTAGACTGCTTTCAAAGACCACTCAGTCTGAATACTCAACACAATTCTCCTGAGTGATTTGCAACATCCACCAAGACAATTATGTTTACATGCCTCTTTACTTCCTAGTTCATATGCCGGTTCTGAAGACATGGCTTTCATTTAAAGCACTGAAAATATGTGCCAAATATATGCATGCCTATGCAAAGTTGCTTGTACAAAAGCATTCTCTTTCAGATTTTTAGAGGAGGAAGAGAGAGAGGGAGAGGGAGAGGGAGGGAGAAGGAGAGAGAGAAAGAGAGAGAATTTTTCCCTTAAAAATGTGTGGATATGACTTTCAGCAATGGAAAAATTATCAAAGCAGTTAGAAGTTGGTTGGCTCACAAAAGCTTTGTGCTCAAATTGTTCCTTAGCTTACAGTTCTTCTGAGTAGCATATATGTCTATTGCTTGGGAATGCCTCATCTTCATCTCCCCCCCATACTTTTTTAAATGGGTGGGGGTGATATTACTATCTTCCTTAGCTTTAGCAGTTTCAGGCAGAAGGGGGTGATATCAGATGATCCAGGTCCTCCATTTCATTAATTGCTGTAAGAAAATAGGAGTGGGTGGGGGCCTTCCAAAATATTGTCCTGGTTTTACCAAATTTTCCACGTATGTGTTCTCATTTTGGAAACATGTTTTGAAGCCTGAATCTCTGACCTACATCTTGGATTCCTGTGGCAGTGTATGTTTTGGCACATAAATACATTTGGACTCTAATGAGCAAAGAGCTTTGCTCAACTCCAGCTGGATTTTTAAAACATTTCTTTATTTAGTAGAATTGCTTCTTGTAGTAACACCCAGTTCTAAAACAAACTGTAAAAGAAAAAAATATCAATGTTTAAGTTTTCCTCATGAAGAGACTATCCACATTTGCACACATTAATGTGACAGCAAAATCATCTTTTGTCAAAATAAATTTATTTATAGTGAATTATAATTACAAGAATAAAAAAATGTAATTGTTTTACAATAATGCAAACTTTAAAAATTAAAGAATGAAATGAAAAAATAGAAGATGCAGAAAAGAAAAAGAAAATAGAAAAAATAAGCAAAGGAAGAAAAAATAAGAAAATGGTAAAGAAAAAAAAATGATATAAATAAATTATTTCCCTTTTCATCACAAGTAAAAGCAATTTTAGTAAATTATCACCTTCTTTTAATATACAACAAATGATATCTTCTTCCCATATCTCATGTCTTATCTACAAAAAATCCCCTTGTTACTTCAGTCCTGATCAGCAAAAGTCCATTAAGGATTACCAGATACAACAATATGTCCATTTTAACCTTGATCAAATAAACCAACTTCATATTCCTTCATTTTACTTGTAACAATCTTGATCTTTAGTCCTTTCACATAATGTCTTAAAACCTTGGTTTCTTTTCATCTTTTCTTTTCTTTTTTCCTCACAAAATTCTTCAAAATTTTAATGAACCTCTTTTGTCAACCCAATAAAAGAAGATTTTCCAGGTCATTCTCTTGGTTTGTTGTTTGTATATCCCTTTAAGTTTCCTAAAGGGATTAGAAAAGGAAGTCTTTAAACACAATGTCCTTTTAAAGGGGCCGGTGGTGGCTTGATTGAGATGGCTATTGAGATGGCTTGATTAAGATGGCTATTCTCTCATCTTCTAGAGCTTTAAAGCTTTAAGACACCACTGTCTTATGGTCTCTTTATGAGGAGCAACTGTTTGGAGCACTTGTGGTTGAAAGAGAACCCTGGAGAAAAAATTATATGGACTCTTTTCAGTTGGATTTCAGACTTGGGTATAGGCCTGAATTGACAACGATCATACTTCTTCCATCTCTGGAACAGGGAGATGGGGGGGGCGCCCTGAATTGGAGAATATCATCTAATAGGACCTAGGGAATGAGTCTGCCTGATACCTACCTGCCCATTTCAGAGATTAGATTTGCCTTGACTCTCTCTCTATAGCCTTTGGAAAGCTCTGAAGATCTGAATGTACTACTGTGCATGTGGGTGAGGAGGTTAGATGGCCTGTGAGATGTTATTCTTACTGCAGAGTAATTTGTTTGTTCTCTGCAACTATTGTAGATTTGTCTATCGTTTTATCCTTGTGCTATCGCTGGGGGCTTTTAAAATTGCTTTTTAATATATTTTTACCGACTCAGAGTTGCATTTACAAGATCATTGGCCATATGAGTTAAATGAATGAATGAATGAATAAATGAATGAATGAATGAATAAATGAATGAATGAATAAATAAATAAATAAAATAAGACATCAGTCACAGTATTTTTTTATTCAGTCCCTTGCTTCCTATAGTACAGCATTGCAAAATTTATCTCTCTGTTTTTTTGACAGGTGTAGATACTTTTAATGCACAGTGCAATTGTTTATCCATCATTTAATGCCCAATTCAAGACAGGCTCTCCTGCACAGCACCAGTGATCAGCTGCCAACTTTCCCAATAATTGATCACGGGGCCAACCTGATAAATTGAGATAGATTTTTGGCTTCAGTGAGCAACTTTCCCACTCGCCAATCACCTTCTGAGGGGGCTGATTTTGACAACAGGATCTTTAAGGAGCCCATTTGTTTTGCTGCCCCAACAAATCATTTCCTGAGATGGCAATTCTTTTGTTTTTCATGTCTATTTTTATTTATTGTTTTTATTATTTCAGTGTATATGGCCACCCATCTCAAATTCATGATTCTGGGCAGCTACTGTATGGGCAGGTAAGAACAATTAAAAACCATACAAAAACATAGAGCACTATAAAAACAGACAAATATAATACATACAATGCAATGCAATTTTATGTTTTAGCTAATTAAAAAGAGCTGCCAAATTAACACAACCACTGAACAGACTCTGCCACAGATCTGAATCTCAAAAACTCACAGACAAAAATCATATTTTTTTTAAAGCTTTGAGAAAAGCCAGTAGGGCTGGAACCAATTTAGTTTCCAAGGAAACGATGTTCTAAAGGGTGGGTGCCACAACCTAAAAGGCTCTTTTCCTATATAATTCCCTAATAGGTGAGTCTCAGGACACACCTCTTTTGATGTACCTAATGGGATGAGGTAATGTAATCAGAGAGGGGCAGCCTCATATACATGGCAATAGGAGTTGGGGAATGTGAGGAAGGTATGTCATAACAGAATCAATATTTTTTAAAAAACATTTTAAAGATCAAATTATTTTTTATTATGTAACTTTAGAATGTCAATTTGCTGTAGTGGTTAAAACATCAGGCTAGAAACCTTCCCAGGAAAACTTGTTCAGGAAGTCTCCAAAAATTGGACATAATTGAACGGTAGAAAAAAAGTAAATTTAAAATAGTGTGAACAGGATCCTTCAAAATGACCATTTAGGTTGATTTCTTTAGAATACTTTCCTAGCTATCATAACAAGATAACTCTTAAAAATTTACATTGTACAAAATCTCAGTAGACACGCCTTCCCTTCCCTGACAATAACTACTGCCATTGCCATTTGACCATTTCCTTCACTAGCACTCCAAGTATCTCTCAAACAGACCCATCTTTAGCCATACATCCAACATCCTTCTCTTTCTCTTCATCACTGTCCTGCAGAGTTTAAACTTATTCTCTAAGTGACAGCTCCAATACATAGTCATCACAGTTTGTCAGAAGATATTATGATAGCATAGATTTTTTTCTACCTCTTTTTCCTTTTAAACGTTTCATAAGTCACTACATTTCAAATGCTTACATTTAACATGTAGAATGGTGTCCAGAATGCTAAATTAAAGTGTCCAACAAGGAAATATGTATGCATTGTTTCTTTCCTCCTCCTCCTCCTCCTCCTCCACATATAGTAAGTTTTCCTCAAAATAAACTGCAAATAATTCCTTAGAGGAGTAATTTTGAAACTGGAATATATTTTCACATGAGAAAATAAATTGCAGTTTGTTTTAATTCTATGCCTTTTTAGGCTTCTAACTAGTATAAAGTTTATTTCTTAAATTTTGAAGATATATGCTTCTTTCTCTCCCTCAAAATATCATTGATTACTTGCTTCTTTCCCAATTCCAATTCTTATGTAGAACAATAGTTGTCATCCCCTGATGACAGAAGTTTTAGAAAACTACATGTAAAGTGTGAAAATACAGCCAACTAAAGGTGTCCTAAAAATAATACATTTTTATGGAAGTAGCTGAAATATTCTGAATTATAAATTGTGAGATTTCTGTAACATCCCTGTATGTGTGAATCCACCTCAGTCCCTCAAAGATTGCTGATGCTGCCATATGACCAGACCTCTTATGATCTCTCCTCTTGGGCTCCACTGCATCACAACAAAATAATTGCCAGTTTCATGTTGCCTTCTCGCCTAATTATTTAGTTACATATTACTTACTTTTCATTGGTAAGTATATAATCATATATCTAACCCTCCCATTATATTCAGCTGACATCCACTTCCCCTTGGATTTTGGCTGCAATAGTAGTTTTAAAAGGAAAGTCAAAAAGTCCCATAATCTTAAAAAAACAAAACAAAACAGAAGTCTGCTTTAAAAAAAAAACAGATTCATAATATAGCAGGTTGTTATATAGGTTATGTTCATAATGGATCAGTGTTACTGAAATTCTTGGAGATTTTGATGGCATAGCATCTTACCATTCATGTGAGGTGTGTACATACTAGAAGAAATGTATAAATATGTACAAAGATCAAAATTCTTATGGGTTCAATTTCTAAAACTTACAGTGGATGTATATTGTATATTGTTAGGAAATGGAATGGTGTGATAGACGTCAAATTTTATATTCAAGAGAATGTCAGAGTAGAAGCAGAGCCAAAAGAACATTGTGCAATCTCTCTGCATCTTTCCCTAAATGTTTCTGTGTGACCATTGTATTATTTGGACATTCATATGGCATAAAAACGCATGAAGTTCTCCCAAACTTTTTTTTAAATAATCTGTTAGGAAAAGAGGAAATGGCACCCTCCACTCTATCCTCAAAGAGGACGAATTTCCAATGGTTTACTTTTTTGTTTGTTTCCTTATTCATCAATTTTGATAACTGAGGAACAATATGGCTAGATAAGAATAGAAACCAACAATATTTTAGTTATAATTACTTAGAGATGTATGCTTAGGTTATTGTATCCTATCATTTTCCAATCTGGTGCTATCCAAAAATATTGCACTACAAAGTCCATCATTCCTGACCAGTGTGCTGGAAAAGCATATTGGGGAGAGGGGTGGTATCTCTTCTAACTTGTCAGGAAGAAAGATTGAACTGGAATGCAACTGCTGTTTCAAAAGATGATAGAGAAAAAGAGGGATTTGATATTTCCTTTTTTCCATCAATATTTATGGGGAGAAACCATAAATACAGCAAAATGGAGAGCAAACAAATTTCATACATACGTAGCACAGGGCAGACTGGGAAACTTTCTCTAATAATCTGTAATATGACAGAGGGAGTGGCTGTGGCAAAGAAGTGAGCCAGCATTTACGATCTCACCTTTACTACACTTTTTGTTTTAAAGTATGCCCCACATCAGACTTTCGAAGTCTAGCAGAATTTTACAATGCATCTGTTTTTAATGTATCATTTTGTCCTCCTTCTTCCTCCTATTTTTCCCACAACAGCAATCCTGTGAGGTGATTTGGACTGACAGGGAATGACTGGCCCAAAGTCGCCCAGCCACCTTTCATGCCTAAAGTAAGATTACAACTCACAGTTTCTACTATAACAACATTGAGTCAAGGTGTGCTGAGAGTGATTGATCTAGAGTCCCCCAGTGAATTCTAGAGTTGAGTCTGGGGCTGTCCAGTTCCAATCTGATACTGTAACCATTCACCATGCTGGTTTTCATATGCATGTGTACATAATTTTGAATGCACTCTATAAGTCTCTTGTCTATATATTTAAAGCCTCCTCTTATTATCCCATTGCTATATGGATGTCTTTCAGATAGAAATCTTAAATATTTCTATGTAGTGCAATAAATGATGAATTTTCTTTGTTTAATCGTCTGCAGTTTAATAAGAGAACATGAATACATTACACATATGTATAAAAATAAACATGTATACATAAGTTCCAGTTTTATATTCGATGATCGCATACAGGTGGTCCTTGACTTACAACAGGTTGTTTAGTGAATGTTCAAAGTTACAACAGCACTGTATTACAATTATTTTTCACATTTACCACCATTGCAACATCATAGGATCAAAATATGGATGCTTGCTAGCTGGCTCATATTTATGACGGTTGCAGTGTCCCAGACTCACATAATCACCTTTTGAAGCCTTCTAACGAGTAAAGTCAATGAGAAAACCAGATTCACTTAACAACTATGTTACTAACTTAACAGCTACTGTGATTCACTTAAGAACTATGGTAAGAAAGATTGTAAAATGGGGCAAAACTCACTTAACAACTGCCTTGCTTAGCAACATAAAATTTGGACACAGTTATTGTCCTAAGTTGAGGACTATCTGTACAATTATTAGAAGTCTTTTGTGTATCAGAAATATGCACTGGGGCCTACAGGGTATAAACATAGCATCTGCCTGCAACTCTTTAAAGCACTCACATAATGTGGCTGCTTTAAGAATGGCAGAGAAGTGGAATATATGTGCTGCTTTCTGTAACTGCCATCATCTATCACTCTCTGGAACAATATTTCTCAACCTGGGGAATTTTAAGACATGTGGACTTCAACACCCAGAATTCCCCAGTCAGCATGAGGAAATTTCCCAGCAGTTTTTTGGGGAATTTTGAGAGTTGAAGTCCACATGTTCTAAAGTTCCCAAGGTTGAGAAACAATGCTCTAGAATAAGGTCAAGCTAGATAGGTCGGGAGTGAGCAATTGGACCTGGCACTGCCAGAGACCCTTTTTGTTGTCCTAAGAATACCCCTACCCACTATGAGTGCTAAAAATTGATAGCACATTTAACTGCTGTTCTGAAGTGAAAAATGCACCAGGAGACTGTGAATTCTAGCTCTATCTTAGACATAAAAGCTGGCTGTGTGACTAGGCCAGGTATTCTCTCTCAGCCCAACCCCACCTTAGAGTGTTGTTGTTTTGGGAGAAATAGAAGGAGGAAGGACTTATGAATTACGTATAAAATAACAAAATGAAATAAAAATAAAATACGTAAATGAAAACAATAGTATGATCTCTAAAGAGGCATATCACAAGTAAAAAAAATCATGATTCTGTTCCATGCATCCCTAAAGTTAGCCCTATCCATTTTGTGGTCCTCTCTTCCTGAAAGACAGTAAAGTGTAGCACTTAGTCTGCCACGCCAGGGATGGAGAAAGTGGGTGTTCCCCAACAAATTAACTCCACCAGTTTGGGTTGTGTGGCTTTTACTGCTCAGCCACAGTAGCCAAGTCACTGAATTTAAGGGGCTTTACTTCCACCCCCACCCACAGTTGCAGGTGAATAGTAACTTATACTTTGTCAAAAGGGAAAATATTAACTATAGTACATGGGAAGTAATAAATTAACTATATTTATCAATTGACTTTTAATTAAATCATAGTTGCTTTATCCCGGCCAACTATTTTTTTTTTTACACTGCTGTAGTATGACTATTTCCCCAGCATGCTATTCTAAGAATGCCCAACCCTGGTATAATAGTTAAAGCCTAAAATTGTCATGTCTATTCCACACATGCATCAAAAATAAAAGAAAACAGAACTCCACAAATTCCTTTTCTTTTAGGCTTCCTCAACTAATGTCTCACCAAACAGGTCATATTTAGCATTATTTTGACCAGGTTAGAAATGCTTTCCAGCTAAAAGTAGCCCTTGGCTGAACATACTGAGGCCACATTCCACAGTCTGTAATTGAGCAAAGGTTTCATTTCCTCCCTGGAGACTGAAACTTGTGGTTTTCTGACAGGGATCTGCCCAGCTGAGGCGTGTACACTGACAGCATTTTTTACCCTTTGCCCCTTGGACTGACAGTGAGAAAAAGTGGATGATAAGGTGTTTCCATAACACCTACGCCCCATCTAGTCTCTCTGTTCTGCATCTGCAAGTCACTTGCACAAACTGACCAGCTGCCTGGAGAAAATCCTCTAAAATTGAAAGTAAAGTTTAGGAGAGCTTCGGGTTTTATATCTGTCTTTTTTGGTAAGCCTCTGTAATACAGGAAATACTGGATTAAAATGCTGACAGCTAACGTACTACCTCTCCTTTGTCACAGTTTATCTGATGGGTTTTCCTCCTCCTTTTAACTGAGACTTTGTTCACCAGCTACAACTCATGCAGCATTCATGTCTCTTTAAGGTAATCAGTTGAAAAGTAGAGCAACTCAGGAAACCATGTAAACTAATGGCCCTCTAGATATTGCAGAATTGCAACTCCCAATCCGTCTCCTCATTGGCAATATTGGCTGACACTGCTGAGAATTGCAGTTCAATATCTAGAAGATCCAGGGTGTTTAAAAAGCTCAAATTGTCCATATGTAATTGGGACAATCATAATCAAGCTTGGACGAAAGGACAAAACCAGCGCAGAAGCAACTATATTTGAAATGACTAGGATCTATATTCTCTTTGATCTGTATAAATATTCCATTTTTATAAATATTATCTGGTAAGTTAGCGGTTGGGGAAAACTGTTATCAAGCAATCTCTATGCTTTAAAAGATAGTTTCTGAATCTCTCTAAGCTGAATTTTTTTTTATAAACTAGCACAACATAGACAAGGTAGATCCCATAGAGCACCAATATGACTTCAAATATATTCCTTGTTGCATACTATTCTTTGTACCATACTTGGCTTTTTAAGAACATTCTTCTAATAATTGTAACTAAAAAATAGGAAAACCCCATGCTACAAAGCAAAGTACTAGCCTATATTATCATGGTTATTTTCAGTGTTGCCAAGGTCTGTGCCTAAATGTCCCACTCTGCTTGGTGGCTGAGGATGATGTGTCAATAGCCCCAACCCTATTGACCTTCCAGAAATCTCTTAAAATACATTTTTTCCCAACAGGCCTGGGAACTCTTGGTAACAGAAAGTCCATGGGTTAGTTGTACTATGTGTGAGACGTGACACATTTCCCCACAGTCTTGTTTATATTTTAATGTTTAATTTCTTTTAATAGCTATTTAAGACTGTTTCGTTTGTTTTATTGAATGCACTCCAAGTCACAAGGATAGTTATATAAATTTGTTAAATAAAATTAAATAAACCAGTCCAATGTAGTTCAGCTAGCATTCTGTCATGTGACAATAATTTACTTCAGTTATTTGAGTTAGCCATAGAGTATGTGTCATACAAAGCAATAGAGGGTATCTAGAATTGGGGTTGTTTCAGGTGGTTTTCTCTCTCTCTTTAAAAACAAAATCACCCACTGAAAATAACAAAGCATATTAGCAAGTCCCAATTGTTTCCATTTTACCCTTATGCCCAAGCATTTTCTATTATTTAATTAGCCACAAAGGCAAGTAATACTGGCACTTTGATTCCAAGAATCCTGTCTCTATTCCCAAATTATCAAACTGAAAGAATTCAGTTTTTCCAGCAAAAGATGGAAAAGATACTGAGGTTTTCTGCAGGCTTTCTGTGCCATCCTCTCCTCCCTTCCCAATACTGGTTCCTGGATACATCTGGATCTTTATCTTTATTCTGAGTAAACCCTCTCTCCTGAATACAATACACTCTCTGACAGCCAGACTCTGTAAAAGCAAGTTTGCTCCTGAAAAGCAAGGGACAAGGATAACAAGCAGGCTACCAATAAGCCAAAGGTCTCTCAGTCAAGCCCATTTAGAAACTGGAGGCCAATTTCAACAGTTCCTTCCATGGGACTGAAATTCTGTGAATTCCAGATGCCTTTGTGAGAGATAAGCTAAGAACCAGCAATTCTTTGGGCAGTAATATTAGCTGTAACCAATAACCACTTAGTTTCAAGACATATCAAAAACTCTGCTGAAGCACTGGAAAGACAAGCAGCAGCAGCAGCAATGGGATTCACTTCTCATGGATAAGAGATGAATTACACCAGCATGCTAACAGAGGGCAATCTCAATCTTCAATGCAGCCTCTTTCTAGTCATAATAAAGATTCTTATGTAGCCATATCATGACATGCATTAAGCCTAACAATTGAGTTAACCTGTGTGAAATTGGAAGACTGAGATTTATTATTGAGTCCTAATTTGGGGAGCCTAACGATCCTTGGAGCCAGGAGGAAATTGACCCAAAATCTAAGGTAAATTGGATTATAGCAAATGTTTCATTCAACTCAAAATTTTCCTCTTTCTAGACAATTGTTTCTATGCCAATGTACAGGAAGTCCTCAACTTCTGACCACAACTGAGCCCAAAATTTCTGTTGCTAAGTGTGACATTGATTAAGTGAGTTTAGCCCCATGTTATGACCTTTCTTGCCACAGTTGTTAAGTGAGTCACTCCAGTTGCTAAGTTAGTGATAACATTTGTTAAATGAATCTTGCTTTCCCATTGACTTTGCTTGTCACAAAAGCAAAAGACTTGTGGACACTGTAACCATCATAAATATGAGTCAGTTACCAAGTGTTTGAATTTTGATCACATGACCATGGGGATACTGCAACGGTCATAAGTGTGAAACATGGTCATAAGTCACTTTTCAGTGCCATTGTAACTCTGAACAGTCACTAAATGAAATTTAAGTCAAGAGTTATCTGTACATTTTGACTTAACAACAGGAAAAGCAGGATCTCAAAGCTAATAAGGATCTAGAAGCTAATTGGAGGAAATTGCCCACAGGAATGGAAGAAGTAAAGAGCACTATAAAGATTTTACAGTTTTTAATGTATCCAACAAACAATTCAAATATCTAATGCCTTATTCCAAAATGTGGTTTTATATCTCATATTTCCAAGACACATTGGACCCATGAAACCTGTATTTCTAACAGACATGATTACATCCATATTTTCTTTCTATGCAGATAAAGTATTTTAGAAATAGTATATCTCTTTGCTGAGCCATTCAATGGCCATTCCAGTGCAAAAATATCTCATAGCAAGTCATAATGCATTTAAAAGTCAGAATCTACCATCTTCCCAAACTTAAAACTGCCATTTATATTAACTTCACACTGAATGGAATGAATGCAAAATTTTAATGTGAACTAAATACTATATTAATATGACTGGGCAAATGAACAAAAAAAGTATTGCATAGATGGTTAACAGCTATGGGTAGTATATTAAACAAGTGGCACAATCATGTAAATATCTACATTGGCAGAATTATTAAATTCAAGGCAAAGAATAGTTGTGTATTTTATGGAATACAAAATATTACAAAACTGCATTTGTCCAGGTAATTCAATTCAACACAAGAAGTAATAAGAAATTAAGAAAAATGGAATAAGTTTCCTTGGTTTCTAATTTCCAAAACTTGAAATCAATATTTGAAATTTGGGGTTGGGTTTTTCTTCAAATATGCTGGTGACATATCTTTTGGGATAAATATCTGTATGAGCTTTTCATGAAAATTTTAAAAAAAGAAATTGTACCCTCTCCATTGAGTGATGTTAAATGACCTTCTTTCTATCCTCGACAATAAGCATTTTTTCTCAAAGAGCAGATCAATCTTTGTATTCCTAAGAGGGGTATACAATTCACCTTTTAGCACATAGATTGAGGCTGGTTTCATTCACTAGGGAACCACGTCATGGACATTCAAAACATCATTACATCAGTCTAAAAGGAGGAATTGATACCATCCACACTATGAAAGAATACCCAACAAGTTACTTCTCTTTTATCTTAAAAAAAAATTGTAATTCATGAGATGTCCTTCCAAATCTATAAAAGAAATTATAGATTCATCCCATTTGATAATTGTCTGTCATTCAATTTGTTTGCAAGGAGTTTATGAATACTCTAGTTATTTGTGTATTTTGTTTACTTGAAAAGTTTCCTGCCTGAACAGGGGGTTGGACTAGATGACCTCCAAGGTCCTTTCCAACTTTATTATTATTATAATTACACTCTCAAGCCCTAAGAGTCATAACAATAGAGAAGAATGCCTGTAGATATGGTTGTCATGCTAAGCTATAATATATTATATATAGGTTACCATAACGTGTGAAAACAGCTGTGGTGGTTTATAAACCATGTGTTTATGGTTTGGTGCAATATAGGAATCAAATTAATTGTCTTATTCAGAAAATGCTTAGGCAAGTTCATACTGCATTATTTCCATTCCCAAATTCCTCACAAGTCTTAAGTAGTCGTAGTTGGCCTTATATATGCAGACCTCAAAACACAGAAACAGGGAATATCATTAGTCAATCAGTGCAAATTTTCAGGTGACCATAGGAGAACACAAATAATATCGAAGCAGCTTCTTAGCCCCCAAACTATCACACAACCTGGAAATGTTCAAGGCCTCTCAACTATCAGGTGCAAGAAACCAGGAACAGTTCAAAGCACTACAAATTTATTTCATGCTACCTATACATAGGAATCTGATCTACTAACAGTCAAGCCAAACTGGCACTTGATAAGGATCAACAGAATTCATGGGAGGCTGGACTTTGGTCTTTGTGGGAATATAACAACTCCAAGCTGATGACACATTTGACCCCACCATTGGGCTCTGCTTGGTCATCAACTCCCAGGCCATATTAAAAGGAAACCAAATACATTGCTAACAGCCTACATCCTTTTCAATATATTTGTTTGCCACAAAGAACAGAAAACAACATCTGCAATGAATATAAATTTTCCTGGTTGCACAGACCCCATTCTTCTGTCATATGTAAAAGTCTCGAAAATCATGAACATGAGCTTATAGTATGACAGTGTTTTGCAACCAGATGCTATAGTGTATAACTATAGCTGCATGTTTCAACAGTAGTTGGAGATCGGGATGGTAAGAAGATATATTTTGAACTATCTCTGAAGATTGGCAGAGGGAGCAGGATACTGAAGCTCTGCTGAAGATTGAAATAGCTTCTTTGAGTCTAGGAGGCTAGAGGATATATGAAGCCAAACTTCCCGCCTTGGAAAAATATCCTCCCCCAAGCAGAGCTTTTAAAAAAAAAAAAAGGTGCTGGAACTCACACACGTCATACAACTCGCCTTGTCTATCCTACAAGGTTCCATCCAAAAAAGGTGCCGGAACTCCGTTCTGGGCGCTCTATGAGAAAAAAAGCCCTGCCCCCAAGTACTTAGGTCTGCACTGTTGCAAAGTGAAAGTCCATTTTAAGTAAACTAGTTCAAAGCCAAAAAGTTGACTCAGATCCTCAAATCAACCAACATCCTGAGATTAGACTAGTTTACAGTTGTTCCTGAACAGCTGCAAAACCCTTGTGTTAATGTGTCTTCAGCTAAAATCACCATACATAAAAGTATGAACCCAATGTATATCTCTGCTCTGCATATTTATTATCCAGTTGACTCCCGGCCCAAAAGTGTTAATGATACTACTCAATTATTTCCCAACTTATTATTGTTGCTGGAAGGCTGCCTCAATCTTACATCCCTCAGTTTTCATTAGATGTAATAAACATGTTCATTTCAGAATATAAGTTAGAAATCTCTTGCCCACTCTCCTTAATATCTTTCCTGTCCCAAACAAACAACAGTGCTCTTCAGCTGTAATCTCTAAACCCATTCATTAAGCAGAAAGCTCATATTGACTTCAATAGGAATTTCAAAATGAACACCCAATAAATTATGCACTCAACTGGATTTGAATGTTATTATCATTTGTGGTGGCTATTTTTCTGCACTTGCGCTGTTGTTGATTTCAGTGCTGTTAAATTTGGTGCTTCGTTGATATTATTATCAACTTACTGGTACTTTTTTATGTGTTAGAAATGGTTGACTCCTGTGATAACACCAATCTAGCAGCAAAGGTATGATATATAACTCACAGCTATAAACACAATAAAGGGTGCCATAACAGTAAAATCCCCATGTGGACTGCTGCAAGATTGGGTCACCCAGAAAATTGTTACAGCTCTGTTGCAATAAATAAGCAGGTCTTAATGTCAGTATTTGCGCAAACAAAATAATAAACTACCACTGTTAAATACTAAATTGTTTCTATACAATTTTGTAACGCATATACCCATATCTCCTGAAAAGTCAGTTTCCAGTTTCCAAGTCATATTCATTAATATTACTTATGTTAATATTTCTATTTATTTTTGGTACATATGACTGCATTATTACAAAGGTAAAACTTGTTTCGCACAGTACGTAGTTAAACTATGAAATTCATTTTCATAACATCGGGTGACAGTCACCAGTTTAAAAGTGATAAAAAAGGACTAGGCAAATTTATGAAAGGAAAAGTTTCTATTGAGAATATGCCCAGTCACAAGCCTAGTCACCAGAGAACAACAGCAGGAGACAAGGGCATCTTGTCCTGTGGTAGGCTTTCCAAAGGTAATTGGTTGAATACTATGGAAATTGGAATGGTGGATTAGATAGAAATTTGGACTGAGACAACAGGATACTTGTGTGATTTTAAACACATCCTCTTGTATACAGCACCGAGCATAATGACTGCTCCCCCTGTGCACTAGATTATATGAAACCAGTACAAATTTGCCTATTTAATTTCAACCGAGGAATTTAAATCCAAGCTCATTGAACAAAGAACATCGTCCTATTTAAGAGGGTTGGGCAGACTTTGAAATTAATGTAGAAAAAGGTTCTCTGAACCTTGTTCTCCTATCCCTTAGAGTAAGCTCATTTTTTTAGACCACACTTTTTTGCAGAAATTTGAGAAAAGGTGGCACTACTTTAAAAACTGCAAAAACGAAGGAGCATATTCCTTCAACTAGAAGCATTTTTTTTCAGATTCTGTAGAACCTTTCTTGTTTAAAATATAAACGTAGGTTTACGTTGGCTATTTCTGTGATGTTGTCTTGCCTTTCCAGTCTAATCTGGTCCCTCCATCTAAGTTCTGTTCGGGACGTTCCTGCTTAGCTTCTGACTCCAGCAAGGTTGCCAAATGCCTCCGCCTGATGAAGCTGTGTAAATAAATATATTCTACAGACTGGTAAAGAAAAAGATAGAGGGAACAAAACATTTCAAATATGTAGTATTTTGGAATTCCAATGTAAAAATAAGATTTTAAAACTGAGTATTGTGTATTATATTTGTATAACTTTGTCCTAGTTACTCCATGACTCCAAGAGCATTACATAACCATGATTTCTTAAGTATCCATGGTGGGAAAGCATATGTTTATAAGAAATTGTTCATTTCCCTTTTGGGCAGCAATTTAGAAAAAGGCAAAGACAAACCACTTTCATACTGTGGTCATGAAGTTTATATGGACATACCCCAGTAGTCACCAGAGCTGATCTTATCTAGAGGGTGTCTTTATCTTGCCCACACACAGAGGAGAGTTACCATGGTGGCATATACAGTACACTTCTTCATGGTGTTTGAGAACATATATCACTGCAGGGCATGACCTTTCCAAACTATCCATCAGTCTCTGAAAAACACTTTCTTCCCACAAAGGATTCAGTTCAGCCTTTGGTGAAAGGAGAAGCCAATAGATCGTAGATGGGCCAAAGAGTAAACTTTGGTTTCCACAGCTGCCTTCTGACAGCCTGGTTCAGTAAAGGCACTTTAGGGAGCAAACAGTAACTGACAACTAAGGCAATCTCCTATGCTAGGCCAGGAGAGAAAGATCCTTGCAAATTGCCTGGAAAAAAAAAAAAAGAAACCCACAAAGAAACTACAGTGAAAAAAGAGAAGCAATTATACAGCTGATCATAGCTTTCTGAATTACATATTTTGGTTGCTAGGTGATGTCATATTACAGACCGTTAAGTAAAATAAAATGAAATGGCTCACCCAGGACCAAATGACTCCATTCTAATGTGAGAACATGCCCTTCTTGAAGAGGGCAAAGGATAGAAATGACATAAACTAAGGTTAGGAAAAAAAATTAGAAAAAATAAGAAATAGGAAAAAACGATAACCACCAGCAATACTCTTTTTTGGGCAAAATCCCCATGGCTCTTTAGTGACCCGTCATTTATTTTTTGTTTATAATTGTACTTTTCCTTAAAGTTTTGTAGCTCTTTGAAGTAGTGCACACCCCATCATCACTCCTAGATGAAAGAAGGTTGTTTTGTGAGATACCAATAAGCACTGTGAACGAACATCATTTTCCAGATACTAGGACTGTGAAATTCAGGTGTCTTCTAATTAAGATTCACACTATGAGTTGGCCAGCAATATAAATTGAAAGAATGATTGACTTTGCAACAAATAAATTTCCAAATACTTTGCAGGCTACATCTTCAGCTTATAAATGTGCTACTTTGCTCATCTTCTCCATGCCCCTCTATCATATTCAGACTTGATGGTTACCTTTGCTTTAAAGGAAGTCATTATATTCCTTAATATTTTGCCAGAACTGTGCAGTATAGATTGCAAACCTCTGGACAGGATTCTGAACTCCACAGTGTCATGCCTATTGAGAGCCCTCCAAGTATAAAGAGCAGAAGCAACCTGCAGGGCTTGTTTCCAAAACAGTGTCAAAAATTAAACAGCATAAATTTATAACCATATAAACCAAAAACCACATGTTTAACTTATAAAGAAAAATCGGAGAGCCAGTTGGTATAGTGGTTAAAGCATCAGGTTAAAAACTGGAAGATTATGAGTTCTAATTCCACTTTAGGCACAGAGCTAGCTGGGTAACCTTGGATCAGTCACTCTTTTTCAGGCCTAGGAAGAAGACAATAGCAAGCCACTTTTGAGATCTTGCCAAGAAAATTACAGGGACTTGCTAGGAGGTAAGCACCAGGAGTCAATGTTGACGTGCAGGTTAAAGAAAAAGAGAGTCAGAGAAAAACAGAGAGGCAAAGACAGAAAGACAGAAAGATGCACACTACTTCAAAGCAAATAGTGCCACCATTTTAGTTTCTCTATAATGTCAAGAATTAAGAGGATGTCTTTCACAAAACAGTTTGGAGTAGGCAAAATGCTTTGAGACAAATCAAATCTGTGAGGCAGTTTTTGAAAAAAGATAAACTTCAAAAGAAAAAAATGTGTTGTTTAGTATGTCATTTTTTGTTTTAACAATAATCTTGGAAATATTTTTTATTTCACATATGCTCTTCAAATCTACAGTGATTTGACAAATCTAAGCCTTTGTTTTTGTAGAGGTTAGGCTCAAATATAGAACTGTTAAATTTTGGTCCTTTTAAACCAGTGGTGGCGAACCTATGGCACAGGTGCCAGAGGCGGCACTCAGAGCCATCTCTGTGGGCACGCGCGCCGTCGCCCCAGTCCTAGGCCTTCAGCTGGGTTTATAAAACCTTTTCACTTTAGGCCTCCGCCACCGTGTACAAAAAAAAAGGTTCAGTCAATTTCAACTTCTCGCGGGGAAAAAAAGATCTTGCAAAGTTGGAATTGATTGATTGAACTTTTTAGTCCCACCCAGTCTGCCGTTACCACTGCAGCCATGCCCATCCAATGGGCCATACCCAGCCAATGGGCCACACCCACCTGGCATCCGACAATGCATAAATGGGTTTTGAGTTGCAGTTTGGCCACTCAGTCTCTAAAATGTTCGCCATCACTGTTTTAGACATTTTATTTTGCTATTGTTGTTTCTATTATGCACATTACTTTGCCAGTGTTATTTGCTTTGTAAATACTTTGTGTTTCATTAATTTTTATGCAGGGTAGAATGTTTTATTATACAGGCACATTTGAATACTCCTTGAGAAACAAACATAGGTTTCACACATTCATTTTTAATACCAGTCAGTGCATTTTAATTGGGGATATTAAGATGGCTGAACAAATTTGGAGGTGTACCTATCTGAATCTTAACTTATTAATTAAAATAATTAGACATGTCAATATTTTTCATTTAAAGCAGAAAAATTAAAATAGAACTGCAAGAACTATTTCTGGATCCCCGCACACTTCCAGTTAATGGACTTTTGTCTTCAGTGGATTAACACAAGAAAAAAAAATATTCTGCTACACAGGAGGTGTTTAAAGTAATATTTTGTCCCTTGGGCCTCTTACGGTATTAAAAAGGCTTATACCTTGTGACTGTTCCAAGTTTCTTAACAGTAACAGATTTTATATCTTAGGTGTAATTTTTCCTCATTGTACATGTGTATGGATCTACAAACAGACACTTACAATTTGCTGTTTAACTGAGGGAAACAATAAAAACACATGGCAATATTTGAAAGTGTGAATTTCCCAGTATTTGCTACTTTCTGTTTTCCAGAACATATTGTTCTGTACAATGAATTCATCAAGATTATCTGAATTTAAAATAAAGATGTAATTTTATTTAATAAAGTATTTTTGTAGAAATACATTTCTGATGAGAGTCATGTCAAATTTACAAGTCATGATAAATATCTAGTTGAGCAAAAATTAGATGCAAATAGATAATATTTACACAGGCAAGATAGTACTTAAATTTGTTCAATTTTAACTTTACGTTATATCTATCTGTGCATTTTGTCAGGATATATGCTAGTTGATGGGATGTAGACAAATCATGGCTGCAAGGTAATCCTTAAATTAGAGATCCTAGCTTATCTTAGTCTAAGCCTGGGTTTTATTGTAGTCATAGTGCTTTGGCCAAAACGTACCAAAACTGACTGTTAACATCTTTCCCATTAGCAGGGAATTCTGCATCTGGCATGGATATGACTGAGGTTGGTGACTTTGTGTAATGTGAAAGACTGGATTACTACCCATTATGGGTGGATTAGTATATATGGATGCTTCCGGTTTGCTTTATGGAAGATTATGGAATGTAGGAGTAGTAAAAACTAAGGACCATGAATTGGCAAGCCAAGCCAAGCCAAAAATGTCTATGAAACACTCTAAACACTCTAAGAGAAAGAAGAATGATGTAATAAATTGGAGTGAATGTCTGCTGAGCTTGTGAAATGGAATTGATGAATATGTGTAAGGAAGTAAAGATATAGGTTAATTATCAATGAAAAGATTAAGGCATATTTCATAAAGTATGATTTAGTGTCAGTTATATTGTTATGGGTGCATACAAAAATAAGAATCCATAGATCAGCGATAATTATGTGTTATGCTCTAATGAATGTTGAACGGTTTAGAGGAAAATTGTGCAACATTTTGAAAGAATGAGATCTGAGCAAAATTACTCTCTAGGTGACAGTTGTGAATGGTGGGAATGAAAGAGAAGACAGAAGAAATGATTGGACCTATTAAGAGGTCCAAGAATGAATAACAGTGTGACTGGTGAGTAGCCATTTTGAAAAAAGTTCTGTTTGTTTTGAATCCATGATTTAATCATAAATCTATTCATCCATACAAATAGTGAAGGAATTAATATACATTGAAACACATAACTGATTTGATTGTTTAGAATCATATGCAGAGAAAATTAGTGTACAAAAGCTAAATAGCAGCTCTACTGTATGCACAAAAATGGAAGGAGATTTCAATTCCCCCTATGGACAAATGGCTACAGAAGCTGATGGAGTTGGCAGAGATGGCAAAATTGACTGTTTTGATTAAAGATAAGAATACAAGTACCTTCTGTTAAGTCCTCGAGTTGATGGTGAAAGAAGAGCACACATTCTGAGTGCAACAACAGCTTTATTCTTCTTCTGCTCACTCCGACACAACTCTGAGGCTCGCAGGCCTCTCTGACTCTAAAAAGAATCCCCGGGCAAAAAGGTTACAAAGAGATGGCGTGCTTTGCGCCTTGTGCATGTACGCAGGCTGGCGCCACTTAGTCTGGTCCTGGGCAGCTTGCAACAGCCTGGGACCATTGCAACGTCCCGAGCCTGCTTTTGCAGGCTCGGGACATAACACCCCTTCCCCCCGGATGAAACTTAATCAACCTATATAGATAGGTATACGCGACCTCACAAGGGACGTGGTGTGCTATCCCTTATGGAACTGCACATACTGTTGCAGCTACTAAATAGCCACTCTATAACATGGTGCCATGCTATCGTTTTTGGAATTGATGTCCAATACCCACAATTCCAACTCCCCCAAGCAGTAGGCACCTCCCTCATTTTCCTTGGCTTGACAGCAAATTCACATACTCTTCAAGGTGTTTGGGAGGTCTTCTAACCCTCTGTGACCTCCTCAGTTTTGAGAACACCCTTGACCTTCCTGTGTAGTTGTCGCAGCGGAGTTTCCCCCTCTTTGTTGCCCTGGTGGTCCCCGTGACCTGGGTTCTGTTGCCTGGTCTGCTTGCTTGCCCACCGGGCTTGACAGACCAGGACTTTGTTTCAAACTGTACCTGGTTGATCTGCCTGAGTGTAGGCTATCGGGACCCTCTACGTCCCACCCAGTATTTTGTGATTCTGTGGTATTCTCCAAGTCCACAATGGACCTATCATGGGAACTCATTCCTTCACTCCCAAGCCCAGTAGCTGGGTTGTCTGGGGTCTCTGACGTGCCCCAGTATTCTATTGCCCACCATTCCGTGCTGGAGGTACCAGAATCAGGATTTGCCTCTCTGACTACCCCCTTGTATACTGACTTCCTTTTGGAAGCAATTACAGCATTGGGCCAGCTTGTTTGTTTGGGTGCCAGTTCTCTGTTATGATTTGGGTTGTTTGGATGCTCCTGGTTATTCTCCCTGTCTGGAGTACTGTATTGGGGTTGTGAATAGTGAGAGTGCCCCCTGGGTGACTCCCTGGCTGGAGTAAGTACTGGTGTATGTATTATTCCTTGTTCCCCTGAATTCCTGTTAGGTACACTTGCGGAACCTTGGGAGGGGCCTTCCTCTGCCTCTCCATTTGCCCCTGACTGCTGACAACAATACCCTTCCATTTGCACACAATGGTCCCCCTCCCCCGCCGGAGAAAACCTAGGAGTTGAAGAGGGAGAGTCCAGTCTTGCCAAAGTCGCATGATGAATCATGTTGGCCTGCAGAAAAGCCTGGAACTCAGAAGAAGTGAATTGAGGACCGTTATCTGAAACCAGAACATCTGGAAGGCCATGTGCAGCAAAAATTCCTCTTAATACCTGAATGGTCTTGGCAGTAGTAGTGGAGGAAACAGGAACAACCTCTAGCCACTTTGAATGGCTATTAAGAACCAAGAAGAATTGTCCCTGAAAGGGCCCAGCGTAATCTACATGCACTCTAGACCAAGGTGATTGTGTTTCCTCCCATCTATGCACAGGGGCCTGAGGCATTTCTGGCTGTGAACACTGGCACAAGTGGCATCCATGCACCTGGGCCTCTATATCCTTGTCTAATCCTGGCCACCATAAATGGCTGCATGCAAGCACTTTCATCCT
This sequence comes from Crotalus tigris, assembly GCF_016545835.1. Taxonomy (NCBI): domain Eukaryota; kingdom Metazoa; phylum Chordata; class Lepidosauria; order Squamata; family Viperidae; genus Crotalus; species Crotalus tigris. The sequence continues at coordinate 464,013 of NW_024100491.1, forward strand.
GACAATGCCAGGATGGCCCTCATATAGAGAGACCAAGATCCTAGATCTCAATGAGGTAGGAATAACTACTCTGCTGCCCCACAACAGACAACCCTGAAAAGTGGGTAATTCATGCTTCTTAAGCCAGAAGCTTTGGAACTCAGTACCTGGACTTCTCTCAGGCCATCCAGATAGAACCCATGAAAGCACACGTACAAGTGTTAGATCTGTGGCCGATTCTGCAGCCACATCCCTGGCATCTAGGGGAGATTCAGGCAATGCCTGAATGGAGAGAATATTGATGGCAGGAGCAGGGTCTGCTTCTACCAGCTTCAGAGGTAACCTACTTAGGCCATCACCATAGCCCATTTCCTTACCAGGTTTGTGAATCAGTATATAATCATAGGCTGACAAAAAAATAGACCACCTCAGCATTATGGGAGAGATGATATGGGGGGTTTGTTTGTCAGTTGTAAACAACCCCAGCAGAGGCTTATGGTCAGTGTAGACTGTGAAATGTCGGCCATATAAAAAATCATGGTATTTTTTAATTCCTGCTAGTATGGCCAATGCTTCCCTGTCTATTTGAGCGTAATTACGCTCAGCAGAGGATAGAGTTCTGGAGTAATATGCTACAGGAACCTGAGTTCCATCAGCCCTCAAATGGCTAAGTACAGCGCCCACCCCATAAGGGGATGCATCACAAGCGATGCAGACAGGCAGGTTTTCATTGAAATGTGCAAGCACATTATTAGATGTCAGCAAGGCCTTGACCTCATTGAAGCTCTTTTCGTGGACTTGGGACCACTGCCAAACTGCCTGCTTGTCTAAAAGCCTATGAAGTGGTTCTGCTACAGCAGCCTTGTTAGGTAGGAAAGTGTTGTAAAAATTCAAGAGACCTAGGAATGCTTGCAACTCACCTTTAGACTTAGGGCTGGGAGCCTGCTGTATAGCTTTTAATTTAGATTCAGCAGGGTGAATACCCCTGGCATCTATTCTGAATCCCAGAAAATCTGTAGAAGTGACTCCTATCTTACATTTATCTTTTTTAAGTTTTAGGCCTGGTCTTCTGCAGCGAAGCAAAACATCCCTCAATCTCTCAGCTAAATTCTGAGTAGATTCTCCAGCAATAAGGACATCATCAAAATAGGGGCAAACTCCAGGAATGCCTCTGAGTGTGTTCTCCATGACACTCTGGAATATTCCAGGAGCTACATTTACTCCAAATTGCAGTCTCTTGACTTTGAAAGCACCTCTGTGAGTTACAATAGTTTGTGCTTCAGCAGCAGCTTCATCAACAAGTAATTGTTGATATGCCTGTGCCAGATCTAGCTTTGCAAAAACGCGGCCCCCTTTGAGGGAAGCCAAAATATGGCTGACTACAGGTACAGGGTACGCGTGCTGTTGCAAAGCCTTGTTTAATGTGCATTTGTAGTCTGCACATATACGAATGTCCCCATTAGCCTTGAGAGGCGTAACTATGGGAGTTTCCCATGGACTTGAATCTACAGGTTCCAAGATACCTTGCTGGATCAATTTATCCAGTTCAGCATCATTTTTTTCCTTTAAGTGCAAAAGGTACTCTCCTTGCTTTAACCCTAATGGGTGTGATGGTAGAGTTAGGAAAGGAGAGTCCTTTGTAAGACCCCAGTTGTGGACTAAATATATCTGCAAACTCTTTGCAGACTTCTTCTAGGCTCAACGTTTGCAAATTGTGCAATCCTGTAACCTGGATTCCCAAGGCCTCAAACCAATCGAGTCCTATAAGGCTCGTTCGTTCTCCCCCAACAACCAATACATCCAATGGACCTTCAAAATCCTTGTGCTGTACTGTAAGGGTGGCCTCCCCCTTTACACACACCTTGGAATTTTGAAAGTATGTTAAGATTATATTGGATGGCCTAAGTTTGGCCTGGAGCCCACTGCTGTTGCAAATCTTCCTAAATGTATGAATGGAAATGATTGAAAGAGCAGACCCAGTATCCAGCTCCATAACCAAGGGAACTCCTTGTAACCTCACCTTAAGTGACAGCTTCCTTTTAAGTGGTTTGTGAGTGCCTGTTCTGCAAATACTTCTGCGTGATGCACAGAAACCCACCCTGTATTGGCTGGGGACCCTGGTACCTTTCAGATGCAATTCTTCTCGAGGTTGTGCCTTCTGGTGACCCAGACAGACGGATGCTATGTGGCCTTGCCTGCCACACGCTCTGCAGATTGCAGAACGGAATCTGCAGTCGGCCCTCTTGTGGCAACCTCCACAACCGAAGCATTTGGACGCAGCTGAAGTTTTTTCTTGCTTTCCTTCTGTTTCCTTTCCTTGAACGGGTAATGATGATCCATCTCATCTTCAGGATCCTCTTCTGAGCCTTCTTGGACACCCTGCTTCTGGATTGTTCTTGATAGGCCGCATGTTCTTGACCGCCTCGCGTGCTGCCTCCTCAGCTGTGACTTCTCTCAAAGCATCTTGGAATGAGATATCTTCCTTTGCAAAGAGTCTCTGTTGCAAGTCTCTGTTCCTTAAACCGCATACAAAACGGTCTCTCAGCCTTTCTTCTAAATCTTTAAAGTCGCAGGGCTTGGCTGCTCTTCTCAAGGCTGCAATGAATTCTTTGGCTGATTCACCGGCTCTCTGATCCCTCTGTTCAAACGTGTGTCTCCACACAATGACAGACAACTTGGGCTGAAAATGTTCCTTTAATAACTTCTTTAAGTCTGTATACGTGACAGACTCTAGAGCAGTAGTTTTCAACCTTTTTAATGTCGTGACCCCAACCGGTTGTAAGTCGAGGACTACCCAAATGGTCATAAGTCGAGGACTTTCCCTGCCCAGGAGTGCTGTGCATGCGTGGTGCCGCCCCCTGCGCTGGCTGAGGCGTAGCTGGCAAGCAGCAGAGATGGTGCAGGCCGACCACCGGCTGGACCACCAGCTGGCCCACCCAAGTGAGGTAAAACACCCGCCGGGCCCCACGCATGCCAGCAACCCTCCCTGCACCCGCCGGCCTCCCATCTCCCACCCCTGGCCCTCTTTTACTTACATTTTTAGTAGTTGCTCAGCAGGGAGGGGTGGAAACTTCCAGACAGCTTGCCTTCGCTGCAGACAACTTGCAGCACCGTTTGCAGAATGGGACTTTTGGCGGGCTCAGCAGGGCAGAGACAGCCTGGACAATTCCTATTGGCTTTTGAAAGCCAATAGAATTAGACTCTATTCAAGAGAGTCTATTCTATTGGCTTTCAAAAGCCAATAGAATAAAAGGGAGTAGCACAGCTAAGGGGGAAAAAATGGCGGACTGCGTTGTTTGGCGACCCCCGTGAAATGGTCGTTCGACCCCAAATGGAGTCCCGACACACAGGTTGAGAACCACTGCTCTAGAGGAGCAGGGGCTGCCAAATTTTCTTCAATTTCAAACGCATCTTGGCCACAGACACACAGCAAAGTCGCGGCCTTCAAGCCATCTTCTCTCATTTGATTCACTCTAAAGTAATTTTCTATTCTAGTGACATAAGACTCCCATCTTTCTGGGTGAGCAACATCGAATTCGGACAACCGCCCTATCTTCGCCATCCTTACTTCTACTTTTAGGAAGGGGTCTATCAGCCAGCTTACCTCCAGCGACGCTGTACTGGCAGGCCAGGTGCTGAATTTAACACCCTCTCCCTTTTCTCAAGGACTCCTTGGGTAAGTCTTACAAGCCTTCTTCTTCCAGCTTGCAATCTATCCCACTTTCGTCGCCAGTGTTAAGTCCTCGAGTTGATAGCGAAAGAAGAGCACACATTCTGAATACAACAACAGCTTTATTCTTCTGCTCATTCCAACACAACTCTGAGGCTCGCAGGCCTCTCTGACTCTAAAAAGAATTCCCAGGCAAAAAGGTTACAAAGAAATGGCGCGCTTCGCGCCTTGCACATGCGTGCAGGCTGGCACCACTTAGTCTGGTCCCGGGCAGCTTGCAACAGCCCGGGACCATTGCAACGTCCCGAGCCTGCTTTTGCAGGCTCAGGACACAACACCTTCGTTTCTACATGGAGACCACTTCTGGACTTTGTGCTTGAGGTGGAAAAGAATGAAACTTTGATTTTGGGTCTCACTGATTAGATTGATTTGTTGTTAAAGAAACGGCGAGTTTTTACTATTGTGAAAAAGTAAAAAACCAAGGCTCGATGTTAATGCTTTATTCTACTGCAACCGGGGAAGTCGGAAGTCAATCTCTTTTTTTCTTTTTCCTCCCTTTCCCTTCCTTTCTTCTCCCTTTTCCCACCCGATTGTGTCCTACTATTTGCTTTGTATTTTACTTTACATCTTAATAAAATGTTAATTAAAAAAAACTAAATAGGGGCTCAATGGTTCCCCACTGATTTTGCTTGTTAAGAGGGTCACACAAATTGATCATATGACTCTGGGACACTACAACCATCCTAAATATGAGCCAGTTAGTTGCCAAGCATCCAAATTTTGATCGCTTGACATGGGGATGCTGCAACAGTTATGAGTGTGAAAAACAGTCATAAATCACTTTTTCAGAGCTGCTGTTACTTTGAACTATCACTAAACAAATGGTTGTAAATCAAGGACTAACTGTACCAATAATTTAATTTTAAGATTCTAAGTGCACCCATTAATAAAATAAAGTTGAAAACTCCTGAGAAAACTATTTCAAATTCTTGGGAAAATAATAATTTCTTTAGCACTGAAAATGATATCATAGATACATAAATGGAAACAGTCCACATCTATACTGATACTAATTTATTATAGATGTTGCTATATTTGAGGTGATGACAGCACATCAAAAACTGGTTAAACCTCTCTGACTACAGAAGACAAGGAAGGACAATATGTACCCTAAAAAATTATACCTATGTGAAATGTATCTTTACTTATGTAAGTTTAATGTGTCTTTCTTGTTCATTCTTCAGTAGAAGTATCATTCTCTATGTTAATCTTTATTGTGCAGAAGCAGCATTTCCTCAGAAATCAAATCGAAAACTTCTTATATAGTAGTTTAAAAGTGTGATATTTGGACATACACACTCTACTGTTAGTATGAAAGTATTCTGTGTTATGATATGAATGTCCAGAGTAATTGCTTAAGTATTGCTAGAAACATTATCAAAATATTCTCCCCTCCTAGGTCTCTGTCATATTTGCTTGGTTGTTTAAAGCATTTATATTTAATTTTTGCTTTCTGGTATCTGATAGTATGAGTGCTAGTTTGATATAGTGGTTAGACTAAGACCAGGAGACCGTATGTTTTAGGCATAAAACCAGCTGGATGACCTTGGGCCAGTCACATTCTCTCAGCACTAAGAAGGAGGCAATGCAAACCACTTCTGAAAAAGAATTTATCAAGAAAGCTGCAAGAACTTGTCCAGGCAATTTCTGAGAATTGTACATGATTGAATAGAAGAAAAAAAAATCTGACATTGAAAGTTCTGTGATCCATGGCATCAGATATATTCATGAACTGAATGTACTATACTTACAAGCACTCCTCAAGTTATGACCACTCATTCACCAACCATTTGAAGTTATGATGCTGCTGATGAATGGTACTTATGATGAGTCCTTAAAAGTTCTGGTTGTCTTGGTACCCCAAGCCATGTGATTACAATTTAGGAACTTGGCAACTGACTTGCACTTATAATGGTTGTTCACAGCATTTCATGGTCATGTGATTGCCATTTGAAAACTTCCTTGCCAGCTTCCAACAAACAAAGACAATAGGGAAGGACACAAGTTGCACCTATAAATCATTCCCAGTTTCCTGCACATTCTCCTGCATTCCAGAGCACTTACCAGCGCTCAGCCTCTCACAAGGGTGTGGTAGCAACCCTCCCTCCAGCACACCTATCCAAGACCTGGATGCAGCAATCATTTACCTACCTGCCAGTCTGTTTGAGATCCACCTGGGACATAAGACTTCTTCCTGTCTTCCCCATTGACTTTGTTTGTGAGAAGCTGGCAGGAAATTGCAAGGAAATCCTTGCTTAACAATAGCATTGACATTATTAAATGATGCAATCACATGTTGCAGACACATTGCTTACTGATTGAAAATCTGATTCCAACCACTGTCGTTAAGTGAGGACAAGTTGTATTTGAAACCAAAATAATTCAAGTGTTTTATGTTGCAGCAGTCTGGAGGATGTGAGCAGTTTTTCTCCCATTTAGAAGAATCCCTGCTTCTTCTTAAGTAAGTATTATAAGAGGAAAGGGCCTTAGACAATTTTTTTATCTCCCACATAGGCACTCCTGGGATAGTTTGGCAAATTGTCAAATACACACTGTGTGAAATGAAGACATAGACTGGGGTATGTGCAAAAGATATATTTGTTTTCCTTTAGTATAAATTGGGGCAGGACAAGGGCAATGATTTTTACTTTTTGTTTTGAGTTTCAAGATGACTGTGAATCTTCTTCAAACCACATTTGAAGCATTGGGAAGTGGAAAAAGCAGTAGTATGGAAATGCCCTGATATTCTTGGTGATACTAAAGCAGAAGCATTTCAGTAGTCTTCTAACGTTGGCAATAGGCATCCCAGCCTTTTGGAAAATTGATAAATCTGATATGAGAGGGGAAGGGGGATGTTGTGAGTACTCAAAATGATTGCCAAAGAGGTCTTGCCTATTCACAAAATAGCAAAAATTTCTTCCATAATAGATGTACTAACTTTTATTGTAACCAGACTTTGGCTGCACTCAGGTGACCCATCAATGGAATAAAACATACAGAACATTTTAACTCCAGATTTTTGCAGGCCTGATTCAGTTACCCTAGGATGTGTCCACTTAAAATCACAAAATTAAGAGAAATAAAATTGATGTTGCTCTTCTCTAGTACTTCAAAAATGGTCCATATTAAAGCAACATCTTCATTCTTTTTTTTTTCTGGACAGATGGGACACATTTACAGAATAAAGCCCCCAAATTAGCATGCTTATTGTCTTTGAAAGTATGCCAGCCTATATGGAATCCAAAGCATACTTGGAAAATAAAGTAACTGCCAAACATAGTGATATTTCCTTTTTCCTCATATTTCACTGCTTTTCTATCTCTCATCAGATTTTTTGCAACTATAGGTAGCTCTCAACATGACTATTCATTTAAAAATGATTCAAAGTTACAATAAGAAAAAAAGATTTATGACCTATCATTGCACTTAAAACAACACATCACCCTCATGATCACAATTGCAATTTGAGACCTTGGCAACCAGCTCACCTTTATGAATCGTTTGTCCACAGTCAAACGATTGCCATCTGGGATCTGCCCAGCCAGTTTTAGCAAAAAAAAAGTTAATTGGGAAGGCTGGATTTACTTAATGACCATGTGATTTGCTGTATGACCACCTTAAAAGTGGTAGGGAAATCTGATCCATTCATATGATGATTTGACATATGACTACGCTGACTTACGACAGATAATTCTGATCTCAATTGTGGTTATAGGTTGAGGAGTAGCTGTATAGTAAATTACTGGATTAGGTTTTATCACTTAAACAAACAATAACACAACACCAATTATATTCATATGACTGTTATGTTGTATTTATCGCAGGCCTTTTTTCTTTTTGTGCTCATAAGCGAATAGTCTCTAAGGAAGTTCATGTCTATCAGATACAAATCTCTCTTTCCCCAGGCTTAAATTTTTAGTGAAAGATTTTCTTTTCTTCTCTGGCCTAATAAGGAAATATGGGGGAGGAAGCCAATCTTTTATTCACAAAATCAAATCTGGAATAGTAGGCAACTAAAATGATTCTATTTCCTTCCACCTGAATATTAAAGCAGTGATGGGAACTCAGAGATTCTGTCAAAAAAAAAAAAAAAAAAACTGTTACCAACCCAGCCACCAGGACCAACTAAAACAGTGGTTCTCAACCTTTTTAATGCCGCCACCCCCAACCGGTCATACGTTGAGGACTACCCAACCAGTCATAAGTCGAGGACTTTCCCTGCCTGGGAGCGCCGCCCATGCGTGGCCCCCTGCGCCGGCCGAGGCATAGCTGGCAAGCAGCAGAGACGGTGCAGGCCAACCACCGGCTGGGCCACCAGCTGGCCCAGCCCAAGGGAGGTAAGGCACCCGCTGGGCCCCACGCGTGCCAGCAACCCTCCCTGCACCCGCCGGCCTCTCACCTCCCACCCCTGGCCCTCTTTTACTTACATTTTTAGTAGTTGCTCAGCAGGGAGAGGTGGAAACTTCCAGACAGCTCGCCTTCGCTGCAGACAACTTGCAGCACCATTTGCAGAATGGGACTTTTGGAGGGTTCAGCAGGGCAGAGACAGCCTGGACAATTCCTATTGGCTTTTGAAAGCCAATAGAATTAGACTCTATTCAAGAGAGTCTATTCTATTATATTCTATTATGCAAAAGGGAGTAGCACAGATAAGGAAAAGGGGGGGAAATGGCAGACTGTGTTGTTTGGCGACCCCCGTGAAATGGTCGTTCGACCCAAAATGGGGTCCCGACCCACAGGTTGAGAACCACTGAACTAAAAGAAAGGTTGGGAGTGCTATCAACTTTGGGTGTTCCTCAGGTGCTTAAGCCTAGTATTCATAGTGTCATATACTTAAATGTATATAAGCCTAGTATTCATAGTGTCATATACTTAAATGTAGTCTAGATTCACATTTTGCACAAAATCATGCTTGTTTCTTTTTAGTTGCATTTGTGATCTAAGATACCATAGTTTAGTATTTAGTTCATTATGTGACACCGGACTAAAGGGCTTATTTTTACAGAAAAAGCTATTTTCTTAAACAATATTTCTTTTCCCTGAGTTTTCCAGTATTTTGGAGATTTCCAACCAATCTGTGATCATGGCTGTTTCTCTTCCCCAGCCTCTTCCCTTTTCCATCTCCAGCAGAGAGAGGTAGAGGAGTATGCCTCTGCATAGTATGTGATCCTAAGCCATGCTTCATTCAAGGAGCTGTCCATTCTGTTTTAAGGAAAGTCTTTTCTTCTCATGAGGATGGGAGTTTATTGCCCAGCATGAGATGCTGGCAGGCAGGGGACATTCACAACAATAATCATAACATCTAAGCCAGATAACAAATAGGATTTTAAATATTGTGTTTTTTCTTTTACAAACAAATGCACATGCCGCTTAAGTAATTGTTTATTAAAAATTGTGCGGAATTGTTTTTAATGTAATCTCATTTGTTCATTTTTCAGCTTTTTCTTTTCCCATGGGCTTTCTCAATTGTCAGCAAGATATATGGGCACTTACAATATTTTCTTCTTACCCATCATTCCTTTTTCTGTTTACCCCACTGACTGATTTTGAAGCAAGCCACAACCTCCTTTGCGTAGGGAGCCATTTGGCTTTTTTCAAATGATTCTACATTTCTGAGGTGGTGTGTAATGATCAACTGTAATTTTATGGGTTTCATCCAAATTGGGCTTGCTTCCGCTTCCCTTGTTTCTTATGGTTTTGAAAGTGACGTACAGTACACTCTATCCTCACTATTGTACTGTAGGTAAACCAGACTCTTCCATTGCCACTTTAAAAAAAAACGTATACAGAAGAATGCTAGCATTAGGACCTGCGCGGAGTCTTTGAATCAAGAGGTCTCTTGATTCATTCAATCTCTCTTAGACATTCACACACATACACACAAACTGCAACAAGAGGAGGAAAGTCGGCCAAAAGGGCTTTAAACATTTCAAAGTTTCCATTTGCAGAAGCAATGGGGAAACGTGGCAGGCCAAGAAAAGAACTCAAATGTGAAGGTGATGCTGGGGAAGCTGTTCTAGGGCAGCAGCAACTGCCAGTGATAGATAATATGTCCAGGTGCCCGTTCAGTGATATTTTCAACACCAGCAGTGAGGACTCCATGGAGAAGATCAACACTTTCCTACAGAATGTGCAGATTTTGCTGGAAGCAGCCAGCTACCTGGAGCAAATCGAGAAAGAAAACAAAAGTAAGTGGAGTTTTGATTTTCATTGGCTCCTTCTGCTGCTTCTTTACACGCAAACATATATTAAAACTAGGCATGTACAACAACAGAAAATAAAGAAAATGTTTATGAAGATGCAACAAGACAGAGCTGAACCTGCCAGATGAGACTGTTTCAATTTTTTAACCCTTTCCTAAGTCCAGTGGAATTTATGTGTGTCCCAAGGGATTTCATTAGAAAATATTCTTAGTTTGTTTTTGTTTGGTTTTCTTAGAAAAAAACAAAAACATCACCACCACATATTAGTTATGAAGTGATCCAGAACAATGCTGGCATATTAGAAGTATATTTTGATGTATGGATATGTGTGTTTGTGAAGTGTCGTGTCCCTATAAAAGGCTCTTAATGTGTCAAAAGCGGGGGCGGGGGTGTCGAAAACTGACCAAACTAGGAGATGGGGGAGGGGAGGCCATGCAAAACAAACTTTATGACCGTAGACTAACAGAAAACACTTTCAGGATTTTAGAAGGAATGGGAGGAAAAAGCCTTGTTTATCATTTTCAACTCTCGTTTCCTTCTCCTCCCCCCTCCCTGCAAACCCAAGAGATTGTGATTCTCTTCTCCTTAAAGAAAACCTCGCCGAGTATTCTGTGAAAAGAACAAAAGGGGAAATAAAAATAAACACACACACACGCACATCCCCCCCTTGTGGAAAAGGATTTCCCAACATCCCTCCCCCTTCTTGCTAATGTTGCCGTCAGCAAAAAAGAATAATCCGTACAGAAACGCTCGTTTGCAGCGTCTTTTGAGCAGCCTCCCGGATAGAACAATAACAAGCCAGGAACTATTTTAACCAGCAGGGCTGGTGTTTGATCTAGTTTAACAACAGCGAAGGTCAGGAGGAAGAAAAGGAAAGCAAGCATTGCATCGCGTCAACCCCTGCAGTGGAAAGGGGGGGGGGAGGAGAGAACCTAACTCTCCTTTGGCTTTGAGTATATTATTTGTATGTGTCAACCTCTTCCTCCCCCCCCCCGCGCGATTCTTTGCCTTACAAATCGGCCGTACAAATATGGGTGTCCCCCCCCCCGCTGTCACCCCCTCTCCGGAGTGTAAATTTCCACTGCAGTTCAACTAGCTTAGCCTTTGTTGACCGCCCTATCTTTCTCCCCTTGCTCTTCCCCATCTTTTTCATGAATAAGTGGATATATGGGTATTGTTTCCGGGAGGACTGGGTAATGCGAAGACTTCACAAAGCCTTCCCCCCCCACCTCCTCCTTCCACTTTTGCAATGGCTAATGCTCGCTGTCATCAATGGGAGTGTTTTTAACCAGCGCCTTTGGCTTTCTGGTCAATCCGGTTCTTTCCGCGGCACCCTGACTTTAGGATTGAGGTGCAGGGCCTTGGCTTCCGTGCAACGCCATCGCTCAAGGAAGACGGGCTGCCAAGTTAATGGAGGTATCCGTCCGCCCACCCTCCCCTCCCTTGGGAAGTCACGTAGGCAAAGAGCAAACTAGCCAGGTAGCCAAGCCAAGGGGGCGGAGAGGTGGCGTCCAGTAGTCCTCTAGCAACTCGGCCGAAGTGGCACTAATCAGTTTATACTGGCCATCTCTTTTCATTAGAACTGGAGATGGTGCGGGTAGAACTAGGTCAGCTTTGCCTCCGTTGTTTTCTCCGCTCCCCGAAGACAGACGTGCACAAAAGCATCTCTCCCCCCCACCAGGAGAGCTTAGTTGGAGTTTTAGGCGTTTTCCCTTTTTTCTGACTTCGCCAAGCTGCCCCGTTTTGCTGCTGCGGAAAACAAAGAGACAGAAAAACAAACGTGCGCGCGGTGTTCGCGATCCCTCACTTCAAGCCAAGCCACAAAACTACGGCACAGCTCCTTCCCTACTTTAGGTAGGAAACTCAGCCCCTAATTATTTGAACACAGGTTGCGAGGCGGGTGATGGGTGAACTCAGTAGTAACTGTTTCCAAGAACATGTGTTTTGTTACTTCCAGGTGTTAAATGTTTAAAAATCAGAATATTCAAGACACTGGTCTCCTCCGTAGCCATTTATCTGAATTCACTAATTGTCCCCTACAGAAATATTTCTACCCTATAGAAATCTATATCCTGATGAACGCCAATGTCATTTAGGATCTGTAATTTTGGGGTGCTCATTTGAATAAAATGGGAGCGAGGATGTGCCCAGTCTTGGTTTCAGCAATAGCATCTCGGTGGAAAACACAACTCCGTTGGGCTGCTAACGTGTGTCTTTCAATGTCCGTGACTCTTCTCCCGATCGAGGAACAACACTCGCGGATTCTGCATGTTTTGCAAATCAGCAGGCCGATATTGCTCCCCCTCTGTGCATTTCAGCGTTGCAGTGACTTAGGTTGAGGGCAACCCACGCGTTTGAATTTTCCTTAAAACTTTTTTTTCCGTGGGAGCGGCCAGTGCAAGTCTTTTTAAAAACGTAAACAAGACATGCACATTTAACAGCCTCTCGAAATCCCAACCCCCACATCCTTCTTAAAGTTCCACCGAAGCAAAAACAAACGACGCTGCCTCGGCTGCACTCTGATCCGCCTGGCTAGCTTACAGTATAATCAGTCTCAGCTCCTCCTCCTTTTTAGAACCACATGGTTTCCACATGGAGACAAACTCCTCTCTTTCTATTGGCCCTACTCTAACTTGGGGGGCGTGGTTATTTCAAGCCATTCCGCCAATGGGCCGCTCTCTTATCCCTATGATGTCACGCGTTGCTGAGCCTGAAGATCAATGGGAGGAGTCTGGAATGGAGCGGAGTGTCCTTGTTGGGAGTTGTGGTCAGATGATGTCATAGTTTCAGGCTTAAAGCGACAATGTTCTGCTTTGCACTCATAGCTTTTCCAAGTTGGAGATTCACAATAACAATAAGGGCCTGAACGGGTTCCACGAATTCCGATCCTTTCTTGCATGGGCAGCAATATGGGCAGTGGCAGATTCGTACGAGATTGCAAAACGAGGGATTAAGCGTCTTTCATTTAGCCTGTATCGGCGACGTTGTTCCTAAAATGTTTGCCCGATACGTGTTTATGCCTATACAGGAAGAGGCATTTGTGCTTTGTTAGGGAATATAAGTTATTTATGTTTGAAATGTGTGGGGTGTTGTTGTTTTCCTTTTGTATTTACTTTTCCTGAAGCAGGATTTATATCCTTCAAGTTATATTATCAGAAACGAATATGGCTCGCTAAAAGTTTCCAGGATGCTTGCAGTCTTACAGTACGCTTTTCTTTTAATTTACTGCAATGTCAAGGGCTTACGAGTCCAGGCCAATATTGTAACTGCTAGTATGGAAAAGACAGGCTAACTTGCAGTCGCCTCTTGTTTACCAGTTGCACGTTTAGTATCGTTTTTCCTATACCGAATGAAAACAGGGTAGACCTGGAGTTTTAAGGGAAACCTGCAACTCTTTTATGTTGCTTATTGTTTGCTTTAGTGTAAATTGGATTACCGGGCATGCAGCTGTTTGTTGGGTATTACATCTCTGTTAACAGCAAAACCTTTCATTTGAGCAAAATTCTGTGCAAAAAAGGCAAGAGGGAAAAAATAGCAATATCAGTCTATTATTCTGTTACTTGCTTTCAAGCACCTAAGCTTATAAACCCCAAATGTAACAATTACAGGCATAATCACAGCTTCATAAAACCATTTGACAATCAGTTTAATATTAAACATTTGTGCCGATTGAAATTGTATTTCACTTTTTTCTTGTGTGTTTTAAATAAAGCAATTTCATTTGCAACATAGTTCTACTTAGTATAACTTTAATTTTTCTAAGAGCTTCTGTGTTTGTATATCCAAAGAGATGGGTGAAGGAGATTTCTATATTCAGCAAAGAAAAAGGCTATATCGGCTACAGTAAAAATCAGGAAAAATGTCTCTGGATTCATTAAGGAAAAATAATATTTTTAATTGTGCAAAAATGATTTGTTTCGTAGGATCTATGTAAGAATAATTATTTTCTCTTGACATCACTAATCAGTATGCCCAAAGCTATCTATAAAAGCTTTTAGTTGCTCATTTGGGAGGTTATAAAGAGAATCATAACATGTTTTTAACAATGATTTCTAAATATGTGACACAGGCTACTGCAACTGTGTACGTGATGCACCAGGACTACACTTCAAATTTTGGGACATCCATGATTGGTTAAGAGAGGTGAATTTTAGCAATTGAATTTCCAGTTGTTCTGGGAGAGGGGGGGCAGCAGATTGGAAAGACTGATTGAAAATAATGCAGCAAATGACTTCATGAACTTTATGGTATTACAGCTCTAAAATTGCCTAATTTATTATTAACATTAATACTGTAATTGGCTTTCCATACCATTGACAATATTGCATTTTTTCTGATATATACTGATAAACTCATTAATAAGGTATTTTATATATTAAAGTGTACATGTGTGTAATGAAACAACATAATGCACTACTATTAAATTTTGTACTCCATTCCTGCAATTACAATGAGTTGTAAAATATCAAACATTTAAAACATGGTTTTATAAGTGCTACTTGGCTCTTCTATTAAAATATATAAATGAAAAGTATTTGAGTTCTTCTTAAATACTGATTTTGCAAACTGGCATGATACAAGTTTTGTAATAAATGTTAAACTGTTGATTTTTTAAAATCATTGTCAAAATCTCAATTTGTAGCTTGAGGCATTTGTAGCTATGACATCGAATGACTTTTCTTTAAAAGTTGTTCTTTTTGAAGTCTGAGGAAAAAGACAGAAGAATGAGGAAAAAAACACAGGGTAACAATAATTAGGTGGCACTAGCAAATGAATGCCCCATAAAAATGGAAGGAATGAAACAGCAAACCCACATTAAATTTCTACTATGGAAATGCTACAAATGAACAAAACCCAAAACAATTGTGAAATTAATCATCCCTTTAACAAATGCTTAAAAATGAGAAAAACTACTATATAAAAACTTGGTTATCAATATGGTTCTGCAATGATTTTGAATTTAAGATAGAGTGTTCAGAATATGGGTAGGTATGCACAAAGCAATCTGTATTCAATTCTTTCAAATCCTTCCCCAGGATTATGCTGCAGCTGTCTGACTGAAGCTGCAGTGTAGCCTCAACATTCTGTGGAAAAACACTGCTTTTTCTGTGGGATTTTGTGTGAGAATTCCTGCATGCTATGAAACTTTTTTTTATCTTAGAACATGAAATGTTTGCAGAGCCATATTCACTTCATGTAGAAATCTGCTACATGAATATAAAGTTTTAACGTCCTCCTCTTTGAAAGCGTGACAGGTGAAATGGCCCTGAGGAAAGAATTGCAAAGGATTGTTTCTGAAGAGTGCTCAGCTACTGGCAGGGATGTCCACAGGAGTCAACATGGAGGCCATGACCAAATGATCCAAGCCCCAGCCCTTTTTTACATGTATCCAGTGAGTACATGAAAGAGGAGATGATTCAGTTGTTCAGTCCAGTCCAAAATGCCACCATTTTGATGCTCTTTACTTTCCCTCCTGATTTCTTGGTAATTGACATAAAAACTATTATAAACTTCATGACTTTTATTTTTATGAAAATGCATTGCGTGGATTCAACTTTTTGCAGAAAACAGGGATGTTTTAATATTACTCAGTTTGCAGCCATCAAATTTTTTCTGGGCCACTAGCAATTTTTATACAGTTTAGAGGTTTGTACAAAGAATGGCATTGTTTATCTTCAAGTAGAAGCATTTCACTAATAAAGAGATTGTCCAGAAGGGATAACAAAATGATTTGTGGCTTCGATTACAGTGCTAGCCATGAAGGGTAACCTTACTTGCTTTTTTCATATGCCATTGATATATAAAGAATTTCTTATTTACAAGACAATAATAACAAGTTTATTCGGAATAAAAGAGATGCTCTTGCTTGTAAACCTTTGAATTTTAGCACCTGGATAACTAGGAAGGAAACTTGCTATTATCCCCAATGCATCAGGAAAAGAATTAACATTTAGTTAATGTACTTTATTGTTTATATATGCTTTGATATTGTTGAATTAAAATAGAAGATTGTAGCTTAAGTTCTTTCTTCTTTTCTTAATTCATAGGCTAAAATTTTGTAGTTTTTGTTGAAGTTGATTGTAGCGTAGCCTAAAAGCAAAGAAACTGGGTGGTAATAGTAATTATTTGTTTATTTACTTATTTGTTTATTTATTTAGGAGGCAGAGCTAGCAGGAGCAAAATTATTAAATTACTGGAAATTGTATGTCAATCTGAAATTGCATCTGGTATGGAATAAACCTGATGCTTGCAAGGGTGTGATGCATTCTTTGAACTATTTTGAAGAATAAAATAGTATTCTGTAGGGAATGAAAATACTTGATTAGATCATATCTGTGATAATCATTGGCAGCAAGTCCATTGTAATGTTTTTTCAAATTATGCTTTATATCTTATGTTTCATTTTCTTCCTCTATAATCCCAATAGCCTGCCAAGTAATGTTTTTGGATATTGCTGAGGAACAAAAATGTGGATGAGGTATCCAAAGGAAAAAGTATTAGTTAAAATTATATTTGATCGGTAATTATTGCTGAATTTGGAAGTGAAATATTGTTTACTTATGCTAACCTATAAGAATTTCAGTAGAGTTAATGCTCTTTGTGCTGCCACTAACAGTAGCTTTGGAAGATCCCTCAAAGAACTTTCCCAGGATTTCTTTCTAGGCTTTTGATTTGCTTTCTCTGAGAAGCTATGGAACATCACAAGCTACAGTTGTATAAACAAAGAAATTAATATAGGCTAACCTGTGGATTGTGAAGTAGCAAGTTTGCATAACACTAGATGGCACTAATTGAGTTTTCTGTATCTCTTTGCTGCTGTCTAGGACAGTGGTTCTCAACCTTTTTAATGCTACGACCCCAACCGGTCGTAAGTCGAGGACTACTCAACTGGTGCAGCACCGTTTGCAGAATGGGAATTTTGGCGGGCTCAGCAGGGCAGAGACAGCCTGGACAATTCCTATTGGCTTTTGAAAGCCAATAGAATTAGACTCTATTCAAGAGAGTCTATTCTATTGGCTTTCAAAAGCCAATAGAATAAAAGGGAGTAGCACAGCTAAGGAAAAGGGGGAAAAAAATGGCGGACTGCGTTGTTTGGTGACCCCCGTGAAATGGTCGTTCGACCCCAAATGGGGTCCCGACCCACAGGTTGAGAACCACTGGTCTAGGAGTTGTCTGGCTGTTTGCAGTCCAGATTTGATAGTGCCAGAAATCTCACTCAGTTAGCTTTACTATTAAATTGACATGGATAGGATTTCAATATAAATAAACCTATTGACTTACTACTATATATTATTATTATATCAGATTGAGTATAACCACTGAATAGTTTCTCAGAATTGTTGGAGATTCTGGTGAGATTTTTGGGGTTGGATGTTGGATTGTCATTGCTAATCATGAGCTCTAATAAAGTGATATTCCCTGTAGAATGACCTTCCCTGGGTCAATAGCCTTCTAGCTCTATTGCACTACAATTCTTATTCTCGCCAACCAACATCTATCATATGCTGTCTATCAGGTTAGATCCATGTAATCTGAATCCATATCTTTTGGATGAAACTCCTATGGGAATATTTATTATTATAAAGTGAGATACTGAAGTGCAGGCAGGCAAAAAAAAAATCTTAAGACTTCTGTGACTACATTAAATAAGAATTATTCAGAAAACTAATTAAGAGTGATATCATGTGGTCTGATCAGTTTTGGAAATATAATAGCAATAAGAACTTATTTTAAAGGATAATGTCATTCTCTTTCATAAACCTTTTATGATTTATAGAGAAAATCTTTTATGTATTCCTATGAAATCCTAGAACCAAATGACCTACCATATCATGATGAAACATGCCTATGCAAAAATCTTTAAACCACTAAGTAATATGACTTAATTTGGGTTCCATTGACTTTATGCATAAGGTGCTTCCAGACAGCTAGTAGAACTATCAATCAAAAGCTACATGTAACTGTTTTTTAACTAAATACAGTACTGCACTTTGGAAAGAAAAACAATGGAGAGGTTGATGTGAAAAGACAGATTAAGTGGAGTGTGCCTCAGGATCCTTTTTACAAGTCAATGAATAAGGCTGAATGATTATGTGAAAGCTCCATCTAGAACAGGGGTGTCAAACGGTTTCATCATACCAAAGCTATGCCCACCCCATTGCCAGCAATGCAAAGAGTCGCGATACGTCGTGGCACGTCACATGATATGGCGAGTTTGACACCTGTGATTATGGAATTATGGAACCTCATATTATGGAACCTCATATTATGGAACCTCATAAAAATAATGTTCAAATTTACCAAGATTGTGTAAAAATAATCACATTTTGTTTACTTAGGATTCTGTCTTAACAATAATTGTGGAAATAGATCTGAATGTACCTTTGAGTAGTCTTCGCTTCTGGTGACTTACAAGTGCCCACTACATTTTTGGAAGTGGCTACCATTGCCTTTTTCCAAGGGCTGAGACAGAGTGACTACACCAAATTATTCAGCTGGCTTCATGCCTAATGCAGGACTGGAAGTCATGACTTTGTAGTTTCTAGCCCAGTACTGTAACTACTCACCCTCTTACATATAACTCCCTTATGACCCTGTAATCCCTTAATTTGGGATAGAGTTGGGGCGACTAGTTGGAGATGAGCATTTGCTGGCTGGAAGGGTATATAAAAGCTCGTATATATAAACTTTGAAAATTATTAGCAAGAAATGTTTTGGATCTCAAGCAAATGCTACATATTACCTCTCTGCTATTCATTTAAACTGCTCCAGGTTTTTTCTAGTTTTGAGATAAACCTGAAAAACCACTGTTTTAAAGATTATATTAATTTTAATGAATGGATAGTTTTAACCAGTAGCACTTTTTAAAAGGCTCCTATGGAAATCTGAAAAAAGTCAGAGTGCTCTAATAGAAAGAAGCTGCTATGTTGTACATCTACAAGTCTGAAGCACTTCTGAGTTATTTTCATATGTGCTTAATATGGATGTGTGTTTACTTATTTATTTCAGGAATAAAAATTATGTTGCTTTACAATGATTCTTGTTGAAACAATATAACACTGTTTTCTTGCTAAGTTAAAAACTGAACATAGGAGGCTCTGTTTGGTATCTGCAAAATACTTTCTGTATTCAATTATAAAATATTACAAAGTACTCAATTCGGCTTTTCATTCTGACCAGTTTGCACATCATTTTCTTCCAACTTTTTGTATTTGTCTGTTTTTCAATTAAAATTCAGTTTGCCTAGCAATTTTAGTTTCAATTAAAATTCATTTTCCCTACACATGGGGATACATTTATTTTTTTGTAAATTCTATTTTTTTCTAGTTTAAAGTATGATTCTATTAGTGATTTGAAGGATATTCATATATTATTTGTTTTTAGGACCAAAAATAATCACATCACAGGACCTGTTCATTCCAGTATTATATATACATACATATATTTGAGAAAAGGGAATGTTTTAGACATAGGCTTCATTCCATAGGATGTATCCTATAAGGCTCTAAAACAGAATTAATTATTTATGCTGTCTGTAACAGTAATAAAGATTTGATCTGAAGTAACCATTATTTCACATTAAAACTCTTATCCAATGTGTAATTTTAATTAAATTTGATGGAATTTAAGTTTCAAGCAAACATGTTTTCAGTGGCAAACTTACTTTAATTTCTATAAGATGATTTGATTATAAATTGTATTTTAAAAGTTTCTTGAAATAATTGCAGAGGTAAAACAAAACAGGCTTGTAGAACCTGTTATATGATGGATTTATTATGGCAGATTATAATAATTAAAATGCAGTTTTGTGGTACCTTTGTCACTTGACAACTTAAAACCGTGCAAATGGAGCAACAAATCGTTTTCAGTGAAACTTGTTTCCGAGTAGTTTATGCAATTAATGGTTTGAAGCTTAACAAATCCCAAAACTAATTATTTAGAGGGGAAGGCGCAAGACAAGCTGTCCATTTATCCTGGAGTTCTGTTTATTTTATTATTAGATCAACCTTCATGGGTTATTTTACGTAAACAAGGAAGGGATTTCCCCATCTTATATCCGTGTTCATAGCCACACCGAGGGAAGGGCTGCGTAAGCTTTCTTCTGTCCGGGCAACATGTGTAACGTGGAAAAAACGAAGCTTCCCATAATGCAAACGTGCACACGCGCCGCACTTGCATGGAGAGGAAGCCGAGAACTACATTTCCCAAATGGCATTGGGGCTGAAAGTCTCATGTGCGTCCCCTCCCCCTCCATGATTTCTAAGCGGAGGTAAACAAACTGTGAAAGAGGCAGGGACGTACAATATCTGCTGCAGAAGGCGGAGAAAGCGATAGATCTTTGGGGAGAGGGCTTGCACGATGGATGCAGGGGCAGCATCGAGATAGAGGAGGCGAAAAGTGTGGGTCCACGGAGGAAAAGGGCAATAGGGGGCAGAATGCAGGACTAGATTTAGAAGAGGTTAGAGGACAGAATAAATGTTTGGGGCACTGAGAAAAGGGTATGAAGCTGGGTCGGGCGCAGTGCTAGAGATTTAAAGGAGAAGAAGACGAATAGCCAAGACCAAAGGGGATACAGTCGGGACCAGGAGTTGTGGGAAAGGTCTGTGTTAGTGCCTAGAGGTAAAGGAAAGAGATCTTTTTGAAGTAGGATGTGGCCATGAGTCAGGGTAACTGCTGCAGTAGTTGTTCAATTCTTCTTTACGCCTCACTGATTAACTTCGTAGAAGCAGGACGAGAGGCACCCTTTCTCCAAGTTACTCGTTTCCTACCTTATTCTTTTTCTCTATTGGAAAAATCAGAGAACTAAGGTCTATTTCACCCATAGTGCCAGGGCAAGGCAGCAAAGTCCCCTTCACAATTGTTCGGGGGAAAGGTCTCATCCATCCCAAGGGCTATGGAGCGTGTAGAGATGATCAACATCCAGCGCCTTTTGGAGGCAGCCGAATACCTGGATCGCAGAGACCAAGGTAACACTTTTTGAGGAAGGGGCAGGAATTGAGGTGGCCCACCTTCCTGGAAATAGGTCCAATTTAACTTGTTTTGAAAGAAGCAGTTGCTTGGGGAGAGGGGAAAAAACAGGGCCAAAGAGATTCACATGTAATAGATGGAGAAATGTGAGCAGAGTGGCATGTGCTCTGGATTTGATCAAGAAGTTTTGATACAGACATTAAAGTTGTCTTGGAAATACTTTGGAGAACCGATTTGGGGTAGTGCTTAATGTAACTAGTATACAAACTGGGAGACTAACTTCTAGTGCTGCCTTGGGCATGAAATTTTTTTGTCACTTTGCTGACTTTGGGCCATTCACTCTTTCTCAGCCTTAGAAAGAAGGCAATGGGAAACCACTTCTGAA
Source organism: Crotalus tigris (assembly GCF_016545835.1). Classification (NCBI taxonomy): domain Eukaryota; kingdom Metazoa; phylum Chordata; class Lepidosauria; order Squamata; family Viperidae; genus Crotalus; species Crotalus tigris. The sequence goes on from NW_024100491.1 coordinate 485,278, forward strand.
AAAGAGAGAAAACTGCATGCAGTCGCCAGGACTGACTGAAAGGGATTTGGACTCTAAGCTAATCAGCCTTATATGAACAGGTGCATTGCCTGTGGTTTTTATGTCTGAGTGTTCTCACATTTGTTTAAAGCTGAGAGTGTTCCCTGAGAAGTTATTCAGGGCTCTGCTGGTGTTGTCTTTGGAAAATACTGTTTCTTACTCACTGTTCCTTCTGTTTCCATTTGATCATAATTTATGCAGAGTGTGAACATGGGTATGCCTCAGCCTTCCCTTCCATGACAAGTCTTGGGCTGCAGGACCCAAAGCCACTGCAGAGACTGAGCCGGTCACGAAAGCATAGCAGCGGAGGCAACAGCACAGGCACCACAAACAGGTAACAGTCTGAAAGTCACTTGAAAAGGGGAGGTTGTTAGAATATATAGGCACAATATTTCATGCATCCATCAGAGAGAATAGATTATATTTTATTTTTCCCTTTTGCTGGAGTTCCCCTTTCTTCATTATCTTGCTTCCCCAGCCCTTGATGATCTGCAAGTTTGTGGCTTTTAATAGAGGAATTGACCAGTGTGGTATTGTGTTAGCTGCCTCTTTAAATCTTACAGAACCAGCTTGTTAGATGAGTAAGTAATGCCTTGTTCCTGCAGGTTCCCCATACTCATTTTATGTAACTTGCATCATCATTGAAAGCTTTCCCGAGTAGCTGATTTTACTCTAGAGAGACTAATATTAATCTAGGGGAAAATCCTTTGCATTTTTATTCTGAAATGTATCCCACTGTATTCAGTGGAGGTATGGGGATTCCCCACCCCTTTGTTCAGGTATGTATGCTAAGTCTGTAGTTTATAAATATTTTCACGTAGCAAAAAGAGACTTGGAGTTTTAGATCAAGTCATATTCGCTTGAACACCATTTGAAGATGTTGTTTTACAATGTATTTTTTTTGTGCAGACTTTTTCATTTTTGGCATAATTTATAATCTGATGGATTATGAAACCTCACATTGAATAGTGTATTAGTCTGATAATAGAATCTTCTTTTCTATCCCTCATGTGGCATGTTCTATGTATGTAATAATATCAGGTTAACAAACCAATTGATGGAAAGTATGAGCAAAATAATTGCAATAAAATAGAGTTGTGTTCCAGGAGAGAAATATATTTTGTAGATTTGCAGACTGTTTTATGCCAAAAGCTCACCTACTTGATTACAGCAACAATATTTTCCAAAGATATAATCTTTCTAGTGCTCTCGATGATATATGAGCCATTTTAATCAAATATGACTCCACCTTCTGAACAAAAGGCACTTGTTTACTTATTTAAATGTAATTTAGAGAATTTACTAAAAATCATTGTTGCATAAACACAATAATATTAAAACTAAATGATGCCTTCAAAATTAGTCATCTCTAATACTGCAGTGCCATACTTGTAATATCTGTAGTGATGACATTTTAACTGCATGCCATGTCAAATGAAACAAAAACAAAAAGTCACACAGCTTCATGTACTTCCACAGATAGGGTTTTACTCTTTTCTTTTTTTGTGTGCATGTCTTACAGTGACTGTTTTAATGTTATTGTAACAATAAACAAGTATTGTAAATAAACAAATGTGGATAGAAGAAGCAACATTTGAAATTCCATCTATAAAGCCAATTAATTTTTATTTATTTATTAAAACATTTTTATACTGGCTATATCACCAGACTCAAGGTAGTGTGCAAAAGCAAAATATCATTAAAACATATAGAGCCTGACACAATATAATGTGACATCCCCCCAAAAAGAACATATAGAAATATGTAAAAGCATGTAACAATAATAATGGCAGCCAAGTCGCCACTCATCAAACCTTTTCCTGCCTTGTGAAATGTAGAGAAGGAGACCAGGCCTCTTTAGCCCAGGAGCTATACTGTTTTAAAATCATTAGGGCTGTTATAGAGAAAGTCATCTTTCTGCTCCACAACTTTTGTACCTCCCTTGCAGGGAGGCAGGAGTTTAAGGAGGCCCTGACATAACAGGCTGAATCATTTGGGAAAAGAAGGACCCTGATATAGTTCAAAGCCATTCTGTAAAAGGTCTTACAGGTAAAAAGTAGCATTATTGGAAGTCTATTGGTAACCAGTGTAGCCTCAAAAGTTGGTATTATGTTGTAATAGTAAGTTTCATTTGCCACTAGCTTGCTTGTTGCATTCTGAACCACTGGTAATTTCTGAGTTGTCTTCAAAAGCTACCCCATCTAGAGCTTACTGCATAGTCATGCCATGTGATCATGCTAGCATGGGTTACTTCTGTCAGCGCTTCCTGGTCTCTTTTACAACCAGAGTTACAACTAGTGCATCAGCTTAGGCTGAGTGAAGCTTTAAATAAATACTCCTATTAATTGGATAGTATAACTGCTACATTATTTATTTTGTGTAAATGTATATAAATAGTATTCATTCTTTAGTCAAAAAGTCTCACAGGGGAGTTTATGTGGATCAGTATTACATATGTAACAGTTCTGATATTTAAGTGTTTTAAAAGCAAGACACAAAGAAGCATATATAGAGCAAACGAAAGAAAAACTGGGACTGTTCTCAAAAATGCTTATAACAATCACCCAAGAGAAATATTTCAGGTAACTTGGTAGAATTGCTATCCTTGGCACAACTTTGGTTTGTACCTTAGCAGGAAATAAAATTTTACAGAGTCCATTTATAACAGATGTGTGTTCCTGCCATTCATGATGACCCATGAAAGTCTTCTTTCTGTATATTTTTCCACTGTCTGGTCTGCTGGTGCTAGGTTTATTGGTGAGACAATACGTGGTCTGTACATTTTGGTTGCAAAATATATGCTTCAAAGAATTTGATATACAATTGTGTTAATTTTGACTAAGTTTAGAATAAAAGTAACAGAACCCAGTGGGAACAGCTGAATTCTGGGACTAGAGGCACTAACCCATATTTATTTTTTATTTTATTTTAAAAAAATTATCCCTCAATAGCAGCAGCTTTTAATTATATGTAATAATACACTATTATAGTAAATAGAAGCAAACAATAAAACAATTAAAAGAATCAACAACTAAAACAGTGGTGATAAACTTGTTAAAGTATCACAAAACAACCAAGGAAAATTCAGAACTTCATAAAGTCATTTAGATATGACAAGAATATATTTTATCATTTCTGTTAAATCTTGTTTTTTTGATAGGGAAGACAACAACAAATGGTGAAATAATAATTTGCAGTTCTGGAATTAAAAGCTATAGTTACCTTATTTGCTCTTTTCCTGTTTGGCTTACTTACTATGACGACATGAGTTGAGAAGGGAGAATTTTTTTCAGAAATTCTTTTGTCTTTCTATCATAATTTGCACATTGCTGAGGGCAGTTGAAATTTACTATTCTTATTTTGATTTTTTTTATCCTAAATCACCAAGTAGTTTCCCACTAGCTAGTCTCTGATACTAAAACTGAATACAGTATACATAGGGGCCAGTTTTTGAAGTGATATAAAATAGGCAGGGGGCATACAAGATCTTTTTAGCTAGTTAGAGTAAAGCACCATAATCTCCTTTTCTTGCTCAATTTTTAATGGCTTCAATTGGATTTATATGGAGTAAAGGCTGGTAGATTGCAGTCTCAGTAGCTCTTCCATAGCCAAAGAATTGTTGCATCGCAGGAAATAAAAAAACTCCACATGTATGCAAACTGATGCTTTTCCAATGTATAATCAGGGTTAATAAAATTTAAATGGGCTGTTGTGTAATCCAACAATTTAACTGGGTTCAGAAAAGGACACAACAAATTGAGGATAAGAACACTGACAGCTATTAGAAGAAACAGGAGGTACAACCTCATGCCCAGATATATGCAAAAAATGGAAGCATGCAACTCAGAGTGAATTGCACTCGGCAAATCTGGGATAGTTGTAAAGTTCCTTCAAAACTTTGCAATAATGAAGTGCTAAATCAATGTAGCATTACAATATTTGAAGTAATAATTTTGACTAATCATGTTCTAAATGTATTTTGTTTTATTTTTTTTTCTAATAATTTATAGTGGTTGAATCCATAGATGTTTTTCAAGAATGGCAAAAAAAAAGTCTGGATAATGAATTGAAGGGTTTTTGTATGGGGGGGGGTATATGCATGTGTGTATGTCTTAATTCTTAATGTTACTGTTTCTAATATTCAAAGCACCTTGAAATTTTAGTTTTAGTTCTTTTATTTATGCATTTCTTATTTGCCTTTCAAAATCATAGTCTTAAAGCAAATGACAATATAAAATTGTAACATTTAGAAATTATAACTATACCTTAAAATGTATAATATTTAACAATAAACAAATAAAAAATAAAACCATAGAATCTATTCAATTAAAAACCAAAAAGAATAAATATGCGTATATAAAAATAAGTCCACTTTTAACTAATAGCATTTCTTTTGAATTTAAGATTAATGATAATTTCAAACACGGTTCCCTCTCTAATTGGTGGACCAATAAGTAGATCCTTTAGTTGGTCTGGGAGAGGTAGTTGGTCTGCGGAAGAGGAAATAGAAGTAGAAAAGGAAGAGCTGCTAGTGATATAGGAGGAGTTAAAAACAAAGAAGGCAAAGAGCCATTAATAACAAAAAAGGTTTTCCACCTCTTAGCAGAGGGAGAGAAAGGCAAGTTCTTTCATTACTCCTTTCCTCCCAGCAAAAGGGGTCAAAATTGCTCTAATGGCACCAAAAATTGGAGTGATTTTCTCTTCTTTGTGGTGGTGAGGATGCATGCTTATGGCTCTCTTTTCTGCCTGAAAAAAGGGTCAAAACTATATTTGGTTGCCGTTAGTGAAAATAGAGCAATTTTGAGTATGAGGGAGGTATTTGTACACGGGGTGCATGAGATAGGGATGTGTGTGTGTGTGTGTGTGTGTGTGTGGAGAGAGAGAGAGAGAGAGAGAGAGAGAGGGAGAGAGAGAGAGATTGGCAGCCATTTTGTGCTCAAGTCTTTCACATTTCATCAAAATCTAGATATGCCCATAAATCTGAACGTTGAATGCCCTGGATTTCAATGTAAACATCAGCTTTGAATTCCAGATTGCTTTTGGGGATTAAAGGTAATTTGGGAAAGGGACAACTTCTCCTTTATTATCTAGCAAGGCTGTGACACCTTTTGCCAGCCCAGGACTAGCAAATATTTTTAAAGAATAGAGGTGGAAATGATACTTATAATGTTAAATATACCTACGTAGATGTAGCATTGTAAAGTAGAACATTTAATCCTGTTAACTGATTTCATTCCTTACCCGGATGTAAGATCTACTGAAATCAGAAAAAAATTATTATTATATATTAGAATGTTAGAAATGATGTCCTTTACAAAAATAAATACAATATATTACATGTATAACCAATTTTATTATAACATACAACATATTAAGAGGGACATTAAGACAGTAAATGGCTCTGCTATAGAAAGCAGACTCAGAATATGACTACACCCAAGATTAGAGCTGATATATTACTGCAAATACATATCAGAATATGGAAAGACTTGTATGAATATGTATGACAAAGATTGCTGAGGAATAAGTGTGGTTGCATGATTTCAAAGACAAGTTCTATCAACATGGAGGAGGAACATTATTACACTGACAAATATAATTGGCCTCTGAGGCTATTCTACTTTCCCAAATAATATCCCCAAATTGATGTATTAGATATTTTGTTGTTGTTACTCATAGTGAAGATTTCTATGTCTGGTATTTATAAATTCCATTTGTTTCCAGGCATATAAAATGGGTACTTGACAAACTGTTATCAAGCTTAATAAGTAGCAATAGGCCAAAATGTCATGAAATGTACTTGCCTTTAAAAATTTTTTGATGTTTCTTATGAGCAAGGTATGGATTTTTTTATTAGACAGTAAGTATTGATGTAAAAGAAGATACTTATCTTTATTGCAACCCCCCCAAACAAATTAATGCTTCTTGCTCCAGTTCATCTGCCGTAATAGTAATCAATGGCTGAAATATAGGCCTGGAATGGTGGTAAGTAGAACTTACTCAAATACATTTACTTGCATATTTGAAATAGAACTTAATGGAAATTTTGGTGGCACAGTAGTTTCAAAAGTTCTACTTCCTTTTGTTGGAAAGAGGCTAGAGACACCTGGCATATAAATTTAATACATTATTATAGTTCGTTGCAGTCAGCCAGATGTTTAGACTGGAATTGGCATTTTTATCCACCTATTGAGTCCTTCCCAAGAACCTGGGATATGCAGATATTGTTAAGTATCGTCATAGGATGTAAGCTTTTCCAAATTAAACTACCTTTTGCAATTGACAGTGATTTTGTCAAGTGTTGGTCCAGATGTTGTTAATAATCATGAAATGTTTAAAAATCCAGATCAAATCAGAAATACCCTTTTGGTGATGAGTCTTTCTTAATCTTTGTTCTGTGGAATAAGGTGTTCCATGAAGTTTAATAGTGTTCTACGAATTTGGTCCAAGAGAAGTTTTACTCTGGGGCTTAGATCCATTTAGTGGGCTAAGAAATAGCTTATCTATGAATGAAGAGGAGGTGTTGTTTTCATTCAACATATCTTAGCTTTATGATTTTCTTTAATAAATCTCATTCTGGATATTGATGAAATGTGCCATTGAATTCAAATTAATTCATCTAAGTTGTATAATCAGCGTCTTGTATCTAAGAGAGAATAAATACCATTATTGATACATATATTTTGTTTCAATAATTATTTTGTTACTTTTTCCTCATAAAAGAAAAGCATAGCTGTTTTTTTTTTTAAAAAGTTTAAAGTTTTAGCACTTGATTTTTTGGTAACCCTTTGATTTCATCAAGTTCTTGAAACATGTTGAGAACTCTTTTCTTAGCCTGGTATTAGTAAAACAACAACAACAACAACTCCAGAGTTTAAATAAATAGCTGTCTGACTTAATTTCCCTGCAATAAACAGATAATATGTCCTTTCTACTTGCCACTTACCACTTCTAGGTATAAATCAGAGAAGCCTTTTTCGCAGTTGATGACATTGCAAATATATTTTGCATTTTTTTGAACATAGGTAATTTGTACCTCTAAAAAGCAAAATATGGATGACTACATGGACATCTCTGCAGTTATGCTCAACACTTGATGCAGTCCTTTCTCACTCAGCATGCCATTTGTTCATTACAAGTGGATTGTTCTATATCAGAACACAAAGATAGTTATTGGTTTTAAGTTGTAAACAACCCTCTGATGTCAGATGTAGTGTAAGTTACAGATAATTCTGCTCAGGATTGTTCCTGAATATAAAAATGTCCACTGACCCTTACTGTTTCTGCTGGTTTAGACTTATGCTAAATTAAGGGCGGTATCAGCTTCTTAAATCTTTACACTTACACAGTTTGCAACCCACAAACTATATGGATAATGTGTGGAGTTTACAAATATTCAGGGAGTTTGGTTCTGAGCCCTAAACGTGCCAAATTAAAGCTACCTTTTTCTATTTCAATTTTTATTCCAGATACCTGTGACAAAGAGAAACATTTAAATGGGCAATATTTTTCATAGAACTAGACTGCTTGAGCTACTAACTTCTGTATGTATATTTTTCTTTCCGTTGGCCAAAAAATAGGAATGATATATATTTTAGAGATATATTTTGGCTCCTTTAGCTTGTTTTCTAATCCAAGTGAAAACCAGCTTTAAGTGCTCAACTTTTGGTTGTTGTCTTACCAAACAGAATGAATATTTTGGTTGGGCAGCAAAAATTACTTGACCTTCCTGTTATTCCAATGCTGTGAGTTTAGTGACTGGTTTTAATCCAGGGAGTTTTGGAAAACAGTTCAGTATTGCTAACTTGCAGAAGATAATTTGATATATAATCCACCCTTGGGGGTGGGTAGAACAGATGCATTCATGCGCTATTGAAAATAAGGAACCCATCAAACATCATCTACCTGCTTACCCAAAAATTAGGTGACTAGTTTTTAGCCTCTACAATTTCACAGTTCTGTTGGGAAGGTAGAAAACTGAAAAAGGAATACCTTGTTTAAATAAGTGCCAGGTTAAGCAAGAATGGCAGGTTATGATGCAGTCTGTTGTAATGACCTCCATTGGAGGTTGGATAATTGCAGACAGCATAGCTTTTTTGAACATCTGTGGACAACCTGATAATTCCTATCAGGATACTCATACAAAACCAGCTGCAGTAACCACCCTTTATTATCACAAATAGACTGCTTCTGAGTCTTAGAATGTGAATGCTGCTATTGCTAGATTTCAAGACAGAAGTAGTAAGATGGCTAGGTTGACATTTTCTGTCTTATTTTTTCCATGGGAACTATCTATAATTGCTAAAATATTAGTATCCTTGTCTAATGGGGATATAGCCAAGTACTATATCCTTTCCTATATAGAAAGAATACTATACTAGAGCATATACTGTAGAAGGTATACTATACCAGATCATTAAAGCTGAAAAACCTAATTTGTAATGAAATAGGGAACCTTGTTATACCTAAGGAAAATCCAGAAATAAGGCATGACAAACAGAACTCTTTTGAACCCAGAAAGCTTTTATATAAAACTCAGGTGATATACAAAACAATGTACTGAATTCTAAATTTGTTGCTGCTATCCCTCATATTCAAACCTTTCCATTTGATACATATAGCTCACATAGTACTGTATATGTCAAGGCCTAAATATGTTTACATATGTCTTAGACCTTCAATCCCTCATTCTCATGATATTTTTCAGTGAGTTTTGCTCAGAGCTTTAAAAATGTATCTATTAGTATTATTTTAATATCCTCAGAACTATAACTGTCTGTATCAATAATGAAAATGAAATACAATACAGAAGCTCAAAGTTTGCTTTCAACCACTAGATCAGATGTGTTACATATCTGCTATTTGATTCTTTGCTTATTGCTGAGATACTTGAAGGTATTCTTTGCTCTCTTTTTTTAGGACTATCTTATAAATAATATCTTAGCTTGGGTTTGCCTTCCATTTCCTGACAAGAAGATCTCAGAAAGAGTCCTCTAAGCTATTGTGCTATAGAGATAAACTAGAAATTATTGGAAGTGCTTTTGAATATAAATATGTCCCTGGCATACGAGTAGAAGGATTTTTAACCACTAAAGATGAGGAATTTATAGAATTCTTTTTTATTTTTTTTATTTTTTAAATCAACAAAACAAGACAAAACAAAACATAACACAACACACATACACACACAGTGTGTGCTCCTCCTTTTTTTAACAGCAATTTCGTAACAGTAATCTATTATTTACATTTCCCCCCATTATTCTTCTTTAGATATATTTGTCCTTGTTGTCCCGTTGTTTCTTGTTTGCATTTTTCTTCCTTCATACTATACTTCATACTAAAAATAATAGGAATTTATATAATTCTTATTCTACCCAAAGCTTTCTTCTGTAGGTTCTTTTTCCTCATTTGAAGAGGTTCCTATAGAGAAGCTGCTGGGAAGTAAATGGCTGAAACAGTAAAAATTTTTAAACAAGAAAGAAAGGAATTAAAATCTCCCCAACTACTTTCTTTGCCACTCCAATTTTTAGATTAATTTCAGTTTTACCAGATTATCTGGAGCAGTTCAGTGAATTTCAGGATAATTAAGAAGATTCCCTATGACTTACAACCACTTGACAGAATTGTTTACTTATTCACCAAGCATTACTTTCCAAGCTTCTGTAGGAGTTAACTTTGATATTCATGAACCTGTGTCTCTAAAGGTCATTTTTCCATCCCTAGAAACAAACATATTTTATTTAAATAAGAAACTGGGTTAAATATATGTATTATTTACATTATCTTGCTTATGCTGAAAATCATAATGTTTCAATAATATGTTGTTAACAGAAATATAAGTTGACACAACTGTTCAAGAAATCCTAATAATTCTTATGACCAACTGAGTGATGTACTGCAGTCAGTCTATAGGGATATATTATACATATTGTGTTGCATTTTATTTGTGTCTGGTATTATATCTTCAGGATTTAGAATTCCAAACTTCCTAATTCTCTTTAAATTAGAGATTTCCAACCTTTTGGGCACCAGGGACCGGTTCTGTGGAGAGAGGTTTTTTCGTTGACCAGAGGGGGCGTGGTTTCATGTACGGTCTGCATTCCGCAGATGGGGCTTTGCTTGTTTGCATGGAACGGTTTCTGGCATGCTGCAGCCCAATGCAGGTCCACGGACTGGGGGTTGAGGACCCCTGCTTTAAATGACATTACTTCACTGAACCTAAGTATGGTGGTAGGACAAGAATTTTTCTGACATTGATAATTACTTCACATGTGCCAAGAATAAAACTTTATTCACCGTTCTGAGTGCTAAATATGGGAAGAGAGGAAAAGTTAAATTAATTTTAATTTCTTTGACAAATATTTTTCTGTCAACTATCTGATATGCAAAAATATTAAGCTGCTTGCCACTTTTAAAAGAGAAACCTTAGTAGAAGGAATATTGACCACTACTAAGCAAAATTACCTGTATTTTCAAAGCAAAATGAAATATATTTCTCTCCATTGAGGGATAGTTTTTAGTGCATAGTTGAATGATTGTAACAAGTTCAGTGCTTTGAATGTCATATTCACCAAAATGACAAAGTGTTAGTATGCTTGTGGGAACTATTGATATTTCTAGAATTATTAAAAATATATATTTAGCAAAAGAGGTTAGTGGGGTTATTCAAAAACTCAGACAGATAACTGATTGGACATGCTGGAAACTGACTCTCAGCATAACACATTTGTCATTCAATCGCAAAAAAAGATTCAGTTTAAATTATAAACAACCTACAGATTTCAGATAAAGGAACATCTTTTATTTCATTAGATCTATTGTACTCTTCAGCTAAGTCAACAACTGTCTTTCCATTAGCCAAAAAGTACTTTTAGGGGATCTAAGACACAACACTGTATATGTGATCTTGAGCACCTAAAAGAAAAGTAGGTTATAAATCTACCAGACAAAAATTGGACTAGTACTGGGCTGTAGCATGCTAGCAACCGGATCGCACAAACAAGCAAAGCCCCATCTGCGGAATGCAGGCAGCACACAAAACCACGCACTGTCCAGTCCAAAAACCTTTCTCCATGGACCTGGTCCCTAGTGTCCAAAAGGTTGGGAATCTCTGACATAGAACATAGTAATCTTTGGCTATAGCAGAACTTTGGATGTTGTTATTATTTATTTCATAGAGCAATCCATAGATTAATAGTTTACTTAAACTATATTTATTTTCTTACAGATAATTCCTGTTGATTCAGATATGCTTTTTTTGGTGCTGTCTAATGCTCCCAGCATATTCATTTGAATTCCATCTTTAACATGAAGCATGTTAGTATTACGCCCAAAGATTAGGAATCTTATTTTCAGGGAGTGGCTTACTTGAAAGATCTCTTTGATGGCTATTAAACAACTTACTTAACGAAGCTTTGCTTTTGAGTTTGTAGCTGCTTAGTATAAAACAGGAAGGAATTGTAATGACAACACTGAAGTTTGGTGTGGCTGGTGAAATGGAAACATTGATTGTCTGCTTGGAATATAATACAGTTTACAAGTGAATTATTGTTTTCTTGCACATTACAAGCTGGCACCCATGAGGGTGCTGGACTTCCATCTTCAACTGACATGGCCTATTATGAGAAGATTAGACCATCATTAGGTTAGAGATGGTGGGTGTAATTTCTTGAGAAGAAGAGACTATTCTGTTTAATGATTATTAATCAGACAACTTTGTAAGATTGTTGACTTCTAATTTTAGTTTTAGTTAGAAATGTATTATGAAGATGCATGAGACAAAAACAGCATATTTTCTGAGGAGAATACATTGGTTATCTTTTGAGTTACCAAGGAGAACACTACATGTATTTCAAAATGTTTTCTATTTTAAGGATTGTTCCTTGTAGTAGTCTGACAGGATATATTTAGCAGCTGCAGAAGTTTTTCTTTTTCACTCCTCCTACGTGGGAAAGTTCATACTATTTTATTTTATGTTAGTATGGTTTTAAATCACAGTATAAATTAATAAACTTCATGACAAGATGGCATCCCTCCTCATTTATGGCGTTTTGATGGAAGGAAGATAAGTAACAGAATCTCCCATATGTAAGAAGTAAAGGAGAGCCTGCTGTTCTAATTTTGTTCCCAGTGGTAGGCCGAACTTTGTTCTTTCAGCTCCAGCCTTGGTGACTGGTTTGATTATAATCTAGGAATTCAGTCCTTTGCCTAGAATTTGTAGCCCTTAATGGAATCTCTAGAAAGAGGAGATGTTTCCTGCAAGAATGAAGAGTAAATAAAATTATTAATACATAGTTGTGATTTATATATAGCTTGATTCCACTGCACATGGTTGTAATGCTGAAGATTTTTCTTGTCTTTAAATACTATCATTTGATGCATTATTCAAAAGAATTTCATTTAAATTTATCAGATATAAAAAAATCACTGCTTCAAAACATTTAAAAATCCAAATGCATAAAATGTACACATGCATGATAAAGAATACAATAAATGGTCATGCTTTATTAAGTTTACAGTGTTACTGTTGTTTCCTAGCAGTTGAACAAAATATGTGTAATATTGTGGTAATTAATGGGCCTCAAGAATTTTAGGTCAGAACTAGAACTAAATAGGAACGTTACTGTGACAGGCCAATAAATTGAGAAAGATATTTCTGAGATTGATCAGTCTAACTCAGGGGTAGGCAACCTTGGCTCTTTTATGACTCGTGGACTTCAACTGAGCCAGGAATTCTGGGAGTTGAAGTCCACGAGTCATAAAAGAGCCAAGGTTGCCTATCCCTGGACTAACCCAACAAAGAGAAATGCTCTTTTTCTCCTTGCTATTCCCTTGGTGACATAATATCTTGTCCCTTCTGCTTATATTTTTAAATTGCTGCTTGCTGTTGTGATGGACGGATAATTGTGTTTAAAATCTGATTTTTTCTCTTAGTAAGGAATATGTATATATATTTAAAGAATAAAATCAGAATATTAGTTATTCCACTTCAAAACCACAGTTTCTAAATTCCTCCATCTTACCCAAATTGCTTTGAAAGATGAGAATTACCTTCATGGTGAGATTAAAATAATTCTGACTAATTTTTGAAGTTTCTTTTTGGTTTTTTTTAAACTTCTCTTAGCATTCCTTCATCACTTTTTTTACTGCCGTTTTTAGAAGTTATTGATTCACAGAAAATTCTCATTGAGCCTGGAATTCTTCATTAACAGTATAGCTTTTTTAAAGCAGGAAAATATTTTTAATTCTAGTACTTTATAATTGATGCTTGGCAAATTCTACATACTTTACGTTATGTTGTTATACACTATGTTACTATAAAAAAGTAAAATCTGCAAATGTATTTGGAAACCTGCAGATTGCTTGCAAAGTTGAGTAAATCGGCTTAAACAAAATCATGATTTTTTAAATTTTTTTTCATGATCTATCAACATGATTACATATAGTAGTTAAATGTAAGAAAATACGTTGGATAATGAGAGGCTTTCTCATTTATTTGTATTTCTTTATTGTTTAATTATTTTAAACAGTATCATATTTATACAATGATTTGGACAGGACTGCTTCATACTAGAGAATAATAGTGACTGAAGCAATAAGCAAATTGTTATTGAGCTGAAGATAAATTGTAAAGCTTAGAATCTTGCAGTAAGATATACAGTTGTAAATATTAAACTACTTACAAGCAGTATGGTTGGCTTCGTTTTTGAATATGAATTGGGAATTAAAAACTGCTCAAGGTTTATGACAGCCATCATTCAATTTGGTCTTACCCAAATTGCTTTGAAAGATGAGAATTACCTGCTAATATATCTGCGTGACACTAGAATAAAGAAAGGTATTAATGAGAATGGGCTTATGAGTTAGACTAGAGGTATCTAATGATTTCTTTTTCTTGCTTTATCTTTCAGGTCTACGCACAATGAACTAGAAAAGAATCGGTAAGTCATTAATGAACAGATTTCATGAACTGCAAACCTCATTAATATTTTAATTGTTAAAACATCTAAGTCATCCTATGGTGGTTTCAGGATACTTAATCTAATGTTTGCTAGGTAGATTGGACTATGATTATCAACATTCACATGACCAACTGGTTAGGGAAGATGCAAATTATTGTTCCAAATACCTCCAAGTCAGTTATTGAAAAATATTGTTTTATAAGTTTTGGTAGCCTGAAAATGCTATATCCCACTACATGATTGTTTAAAATACAGACCTTAAAATGTTGAACTGGTATCCATCCTCCTTAAAATGCAAAGAAGTGACCTATTTTTAAAGCTAATCTGTATTCAGAGAAAATACTGTTTCTCTTTGTGCAAGCTGAAATCTGATTGAGTCAGTGTCCATACAGAAGGTTGCTAGGGTATCAGATTTCCAAATACTGGTACATATTAGCTAAAGAGCTTGTGTGTTTGTTTTTGTCTTGCATTCTCTTCTCTTCTGCCTCTCAAACCTGTCATAATATCTGCCTCACTGCAGAAAACTTTCATTGACCAATGGACTCTAGTTTCCTGCTGTTTTGAGAAACAGTATTCTGGTAACATGTTTTAGGACATCCTTGAGCCACACTGTCATAACACCTGCATTTTTGTTGCTTCACTAATTCTACCCTATGATTCATCACCTTTGCAACAGAATGGAAATATTGTTGGGAGAACAGGGAGTTAGTTCACACACATATCAGGTTAAAGCATTGCTTTCAGGATGCTATCATTGTATCAGAATCCTATTTATGCATTTATCTTCAAGACTGGAGAGGAGACAGTTTGGTTAAATCAATAGTCTCAGACTCATTACTGATTCTATGGAAAAGGAAATGAAGAACATAGAAGAACAGATTATTTGAATTTTATTTAGAAGAGAACACTGCAGGATTATCTTGATTTAGCATGGCAGATAAAGCCAGTCTGGAACAGGAGAAGTTACATATCTGCATTCAGTCAAAAGGCCAGAATCCCCATAGTGCTTTTGTTTGTTACTGATTTGCTGTTTGACAAAGTGTGTACTTTGTATATTTCCTGTATATGTTTACTTCCTTTTTGCAGTTCTGTGGGCTGGGTGAGCTGTTCTTTTAACTCAGCCTTAAGATTTATATTGTTTTAGGTCTAGTTGTGTATAATATTAGCGTGATTTTCAGAAGAAACAGAATTTTGGGAAAAATTGGGATACCTTTGAAAGGCAAAGAAGGCAAAGTACTATAAGGCTCTGTAAAAACAGGCGAAAGGAAATTATGGGTCAAAAATTACTGGTGACAAAAAGTGGGTCTTGAATAGAGAGCAAAAATGGTGCTAATGGTTGCCAGTGAGTAAAAAACATCACAAGAAAGACGTGAGTGAATACTCCATATCTGCACACTGATATCATGTGAAGAAATTCAGGAAATTGAAACAAGACTTTTTTGTGATTTAAGTGGTAGAATGTATTCATATTAGATATTAGAAAAATATGAGCAAGTAAGATTAGCAAAATGATCTTTAGCAAATGATCTAAGATAGCTTTCTCCAATCTAGTGCCCTCTTGATGTGTTGGATTTCACCGTATATAATTACCTACCAACATTACCATGAGCTATATTATAGGTAGTGTGCAGCACAATTCCTATCATGGGGAAGTTATTACATTGTAAAACAGCATGGGTGAAAAAAGAGAAGTGGCAGAAATAAATTATGTGGAGTGCAAAATTTGTAGCCCTTAATATTAGTGAAGCTGTCGTACTAGCACAGCTATAAAGCTACAAAGATTAGCATGATTCCATTCTGTGTTTTAACTATTGACTAGAGATGGGAAAAACTTTTAAGATCAACACTTTTTAGAGGAGCATCAGTTTTGATTTTGGCTATATTTCCTCCATGCCCCTCAATCAGTAGCTGATTTGAACATTTCTAAGCTATGGCTTGTTGTAACTATTGAAGTGTTAAACAAAGCAAAATGTTTCACATAATGTTAAATAATCAAAATGAAGGTTATATATTTTTTCTGCTCTATAGTATTTTGAGTATAGTGAATGTGTAAACTCAGACTAACTGGTTCACACATCAAGGTAAGGTGTAATAGTTTGCTGAGTAAATTATAATGCTGGGTTCGTAATTGGCTTCGAAATCAGATAATATGGTCTAGGCTGAGGAGTGAATTAGTATGTATATGTAGTAGAGCAAGAACAGTTGGAATGTTTTTCTTTGGTGTGGCCCCATTTCTCTTTGAATATTGAAATCATGTAAATAGGGATAACCTCTTCCTACATATTTCCAAACCCTTAAGTTGTCTCCTAACAAGTAGTTTATTAGCCATAAGTACGCTTTTGTTCTGTCCCCTTTCCCCTTTTTTCTGACGTTTCTTACAGAAATTTGTATGTTTGTTTATAGAACTCTCATTTGGAATTTCAGCTTCCTAATAATTTATTCGTGACTGCAGCTCGTCAAATTTGGATTCAAATGTCCTCTCTAAAATTTAGAATGATCTTTCCTCATCTCACATTTTATTTTTGTTGAATATCTCCTTCTCCATGCTCGGTTTATTCAAAGCTTTCAAAATGATAATCAATTCATTTGCTACGTTCTGCCCACTTTGATCGTAAGAGTAATGGCAAAAATGGTCAGTTTACTAATGCCTAAACTTAGAGCAAAGTTTACTGCATATTTTCTCAACCCATCTACCTTTTAACTTCAAGAATTTTCAGCAGTCTGTATATGTGGTAGAATAAGATCAGTTGCTTGGCTGGAAATTCTGGGAGTTGAATCTGGTGGAAGATGGTGGAAAGAATTTTGCTACTTCTAAAAAAGCTTTACTTTTATATATTAAATATTTTTAGAGGATACAATAAGATGTTACAGAAACTGGCAAAGACTCAGCACTTGTGCATCATTCCTCTGACACTTGTTGCAGTGGAATAAAGCATATAAGCAGTGACGTGTTGAGAGGGAGTGGCAGGTATCTAGTCTTTTTCCTTGGCCCATTCTCCATCCATTTCTGAGAATAACATTTTATAGATACTTCAGCTTACAAGCCAAATAATTAACATAGTTTCTTGAGAATCTATTGGTACATATTTACAGGTTCATTTAGTGACTGTTCAAAGTTACAACAGCATTAAAAAAGTGACTTATGATCATTTTTCACACTTATGACCATTGCTGCATTCTGATAGTCACATGATCAAAATTCAGATGCTTGGCAATTGACTCATATTTATGATGGTTGCAGTATCTCAGAGTCATGTGACCACTTTTTGCAAACTTCTGACAAACAAAGTCAATGGGGAAGCCAGATTCACTTAACAATTATGTTACTAATTTAACAACTGCAGTGATTCACAATAACTGGTAAGAAATGTCGTAAAATGGGGTAAAATTCACTTCAACAAATGTCTCAGTAACCAAAGCTTTGGGCTCAATTATGGTCTTAAATTGAGGACTATCTGTACACTACTGGAGGTATCTACCTCTGGACTCTTGAGAAAACAAAATGATTCCTTCATCAGGTTTTCATTGCTTTCCATCTGTAGCCTCTCTATGTCTGCAAATGTATCCAGACTTAATTATGACAAAAAAATGAACCTAATGGTCATTTTGGAGACAATTGCTTATTTGGGATTTTTTTTGGAGGGGGCGGGAAACTAGAAGTAGAAATGACATTTTTTGAGACTGTTTGTTATCCCCCTTATTGACATAGTCTGTGATTTTCAAATTGTCCATTAGAGTAGTTACTTGTCTGATGTGATATTTGAATTATATTAGAATTCATTTAGATCAAAAGAATGTAGTTTTCATAAAAAATAGGGAACTCAGATACAGTCTTTTTTAGATTTGTAATCTGAAAGTCTGTCCCCAGACCTGAGCTTGCTTCTGAATTAGGCCTTAGCTTTCTCATTTCTCAATTCTTTATTGCAGTGTAAACCCAGACAATTCATTTGTGTTCTGTGTTTATTTTGAGAAACTCACTGTACCTTTTCTCCCTCCATGGTCAAGTTTCTGTGTACTTTTCCTTCCAAGCATGGCTTTTCTCCCCCATGCATGCAAATATAGCATAGTGCTAATTAAAATCATATATATGTATGTATGTATGTATGTATATATATATGTTTTCTGAGGTTTTCGCGGGTGTTTGTATGTAGGTCTTTGGTTATTCGGGTTTTCTCCCGCGTCAAATTGGAAGTGTCTTGGTGACGTTCGACGAAGTCTCATTCGTCATCTTCAGGCTGGCGTTTTCGGTTTCATGCTCCTAGAAGCACGAAGCCGAAAACACCAGCCTGAAGATGACGAATGAGACTTCGTCGAATCGTCGCCAAGACACTTCCAATTTGACGCGGGAGAAAACCCGAATAACCAAAGATATGCGCGCACACACACACACACACACACACACACACATATATTGCAGTTACACAACAGATACTTTCGTACCTTTTAGACCAGAATTCCACAAATATAATAAGCCAATTTATTATACCTAGACTGAATAAAAATTGTAAATGTTTTTATATCAGGTTCTTATATTTAAAACATACTGAAGGTGTATTCATAGTTTTAAGTAAACCATTAACATTTCACAAATAAAATTATTACAATTGAAAAACTTGTAGAAGGTTCCCTCTAGCCCTTTTTCATGTGATCAAAACCTGTTTATCAATGCCTTCTAATTACATCATTTGCTTAATCACATGGTTGCCTTATTAAATAAAGGGAAGCAGTCATCATGCTTGACTTTAATCAAGGTCTTCTATCCCACAAACTATGTCTATATTTGCATCCCTATTGCTTGCTCTTTCTAATTGTCCAGTGTTGTCTGTTATCTATTGAGGAGATATGTTTTCCCAACTCCTCCTGTTAGTTAGCTGCTCTTACTAATGACAATAGGTTTTTGGTTTTTTGTTCTTTTTGCTTGTAGTTTTTTCTATTCACATGGTAATCCCTCTTTAGAAATCTACAATCATGGGAGGGGTACACTTAAAGTGTATATATGCTCAGTTTAATAAGATGAAACTGAAATTATGATGCTTAAGGAGAAAGTTATATTTTGTATGTCTGGAAACTTTAAAATATAGATTGAATTTAAAGACACCTGCATTCTATACTATTTACATTTCATGCACCATGAACTTATTCCTTGTCTTCTGAATAATTTTTTAAGCCAAACTGGTTAGAATAGTTCCTTACAACTCTCAAGATGATTTTGATAATCACAGAATCGGCATAGAGTTTCTCATGAAAAATAATATTCCTATAATATATAGGAAATAAAAAAATAAAATAATAGACATTCTCTTTGTAAAGAATTTCATCTTTGAAAACAAGATGCTATTGTTAATATTGATCTTTTAAAACTATTATGATTAAGGCTGTCCTTAAGGCCTTGACCAGAAAACCTTTACATTTTGATTATGAACAGCCATGATGGAATAGTATAAAGGTCCTATTTTGAGCATTTTAACAATGACTAGCCAGGTGCCTCTGAAAAGCCCGTGAGCTAGATATGTGTAAAAATGCACACTCTTGTTCAATTCCCCAGCAACAGGTCTAAAAGGAATATCCTTGAAGTATGATAGAAATAGTGTGGGAATCATTTTCCATGCTGCTGCAGCTTATTCTAAGAATATCACTAACCATAAAGAGCATTATTTCAAAAATATTCTTTTATGCTAAAGAGCTGCTAAATTAGCCTCACATACTTGTAGGACTTTTAAACATTATACAATATACTCCAATGATTCAGTGGGGGAGAAAGTCCATGTTGCTATGAGAAGATTTAAAGAATACCAAGCCAAATCATTATATTGATCTTCACTAACTAAACTTCATAAACCAAATCTTCATAAATGTATGTCTCTATGAAGAGCAGTACTAAAGAAAATAAATATTCTTCATTTGTTCAAATAATGTGTTGGTATTGTCATCATTGGATAAAGCATTGCTAGTGGCTGACATAATACTAAAATATAGTTTAAAATGCCTGGAACAGACTATAGAAATAACCACTTACACTTCTCTAGCCAGCCACAACACTGAAAGCAGTTCTCTTTGAATAATTAAAGTGAGTGGCAATTTTTTCAAGATTTATGTGACTGCTTAGAAGACTGTTCCCAATAGTCTACATGCCTACAGAACATCTCTTTTTAATGTTTTGCAGAACCCTATTAATTTAGCATTATATTTAAATCCTGTTCTGTGATAAATCATCTGTGATTAATAGAAACAAGCCAGTTTTAGAAACATGTTTTGAAATTGGCTGAGGTTCTCTAGTATATGCTAAGGTAGCATTTAGATCAGTGGTTCTCAACCTGTGGGTCGGGACCCCATTTGGGGTCGAACGACCATTTCACGGGGGTCGCCAATCCACGCTGTCCACCATTTTTTTCCCTTTTCCCTAGCTGTCCTACTCCCTCTTATTGGTGGCCACACCCACTTGGGGGTCACCACAACATGGGGAACTGTATTATGGGGTCATGGCATTAGAAAGGTTGAGAACCACTGATTTAGACTGACATGAATTCTCCTATGTCAGAGGGGAAAATTGTATTTGTGTCAGAAGAAGTTATCAACAAGTTTTTTTAAAAAAAGGCAACACTATCCAATTAATTGAGGCATCTTGAATTAAATAATATGTGAATTGTTTTCATCCAGGTATTATTCAGTCAATGACCAAAATCATGGAAGTAGAGTATTTTGAAATTGATTATTTACTATAGCATTGTTCATAATATTAACATTTTACCAAAGATTGAGAAACAAAATTACATGATTCTTTTAATCTTCTGTGCTACGCCACAACTCTTTCACACTCTACTAACTCTTCTTTGGCTTAAAAGTATAAACTTTATTTGAGATATAAGTTTATCGCTTTGAAGAAAATTTTCCCCATGCCTTTTTAACTGGCTGTTCATTCACTATCTACCATTCATTCATGGACAGACAGTTTGAATAACTTCTATCTGTTCCTTTTTTATGATTTCATCATAAAAAAAACTTGATTTATTTGGGTCAAACTAAATATGACAGTTTCCATACCTAAAAATTAAGCTTTCCTAATGATGTTCGAAAGTCATTTTCAAAGAAATTGAATAAAAATATTTAAGGATATAGGGGTGATGTCTTTATAAAAAGATAGGATATTAATCAGATTGTGATGGTGATGTGATACAAACAAATGTACACAAATAACGGTGATTTATTTTTTGAATTAGTACTGTATAGCTTTTATTGAATACTATGTGTTGTTGTTGTTTTTTAAAAAAATCTGGCTAAAAAGTTAGATCTTCAGAATTCACTGCATCTCCCTCTTTGCATTTAGAATATATTATCATCCATTGTTTAAAGAATTCATGTTCTTTCTGAGAGATCAGGTTTTTGTATTCAGTTAAATATCTAAGTTGCAGTCAACTTATTTTTCTGCATAAACTCTCAGATTGTAAAAATCTAGTCGCAGTGTTAATATAACTAGATTGATGAAATAATTATTTTGGATAAAATATAATATCCCATGATTAGACTTTCTTCTCAGCTCTTGTTCTCTGTCCCTCATTTGTTCCAACCCTCCAGAGAAAATTTGTAAGATGGAGAATGCAGAGGACTATGTCAAAAGTTTAACATGTCATTATGAAATATGTTGTAATGCTGTAATTTTAAAAAAGGGGAGAGATTGAGGTGTAATTCCCCAAGATAAAGTGCATCTGTAACCATTGTATTCACAATGGAGAATCTGTGCATGTTTAACGATGTTTGAAATAAATCTTGTAATTGCTTTGCATCTACTTAAAACTTGTATATTCTCTTAAAGCATGTATTAGTGTGCATGTTCTTGCATTCAAATGTCATGTTGAAAATGTTGACAATGCATTTTTTATTCTTTTTCCTCACAAGTTGAATTTTGTCATTGCCCATGGCAAGGTAAAGAGTGCAGTGAGCCAGCTATTTGGTAACAGGAAATTATAGATTAATAGTAAGGCCTTAATATTCAGGGGAGTTTTACTTTCATACTGCAGACGTTCAGTCCCTCTAAGCAATATGAATATATTTTCTCCCATTCAGAAATGTGCAGGTTAATTTATTTGCAACATTAGGGGGGCTACATTCTGCACTTGTGTTTGATGATTTTAACAGTCAAATGATGCTGAATATATGCCTTATTGTTAGGACATCTGTAAATTAACCATATTCTATCATCAAAATGATGGTGCTAATAGGATTAATTAACACTTTTTCTGGTGAAAAGGCAGAACAAGAAAGAACATCCTTCTCATCCCTTGGAGGAAACCCCTTTCTGTCTTTGACTTTCTCTTGTCTAGACATTCAGTGGTTTCCAGTCAATTCCAGTTTCCAAAGGTAAATTATAAAAACAAAGAATGAGGGAAAAAATAAGGAATTTTTTTTTCTGGAACCTTCTATCCATGAGACATTGAAGATTCTGAAGTGATTTTTCCTGCTCATGGAGAAATTTACATCCTAGCCCCAAACTTCTTGACTGCCATCAGTGAGAGGACATGGGGTTTACAGATAGCAAATGAGTCCTAAAGGCAGCCTTCTGTTGCTAACTTCAGTAGTTTTTGATAAATGCAGAATACAGGATAAAAAAAATCTAAAAAAATAAATAAATTCTTGCACTGTTCCTACCAAGTTTTAGTCTCAATCTATTTTGAGAGCTTTAGATTAGGAAAAGCTGTGTAAATCTCTGACTGTCTTTCTCCTTTCAGCCAGGGGCAATTCTTACTAAGATTCTAACTTGGAGATCCTACACAATATAACAGATTTCTTTTATAAAATGCTATAAAAGTGACAAAAAAGTGAAGCCTGCTGGCCCAGATAGGATTTGTGACTGCATTACATTTCCCTCATTGAAAGTAACACTGGATAATATAAAATATTTGTATGGATTTTTGTCTGTTTTATAAGCTCATGCTATTGACTGATATGTATATCCTGAGTTTTAAAGGCCCGGAAATATTTGAAGACTTGAAAATATTTGGGGAGACTATAAACTGTAACTATATGGATGCTAAATTTCATGCCACTTTCATGTTTTCCTGTTTGGAGCTTTCCTTTCATACTTAAGTATTTGGACATTTTTACCACTTCTCCAAAGCTTAAGTGTAGTGCATAAGGATGTTTTGGTGAGATGGTAGTGAATCAGAGTGTAAATTCCTGAAGAAACAGTCTGTTACTTTTGTTCACAAAAGGAAAAGCTTTTAATAGAAGCTATTTTGAGCCAGTCTAAGGAAGGAAATGGAGGAAATCAAAACTATTTTTGAGAGAGATTATCTATAAAAGCTTGTTATATTAATAGAACTTTCTCTCCTGTTGATTCAGAATATATTCTGATATCTTATTCAATGTGGATTTTTGTTTCTTTGAGATGTTTTTCTTTCTTTTTGAAATAAAAGTTTTCTTCAAGTAAAAATGTTTAGGCAGAATTGGTATTCTCTTTTGGATTATGTAGAATTTGTCTAACCATAACTGATATAAGAAAGTTAAATAGCGTTGGATCTGGTTAGTTCTTTGATAGGACTTCACTAGGAAATACAAAAAAATGTAAAAAAAAAAAACACCAGAAGGCAATGGAAATTTTTAGAAATATAATTTCCGAAGGACTAAATAGTGTTCTTTAAGGAAAGAGCAAAGCCAACGAATGAAACCTGATGTTATTTAAGCAACAGGATTTGAACTTCATTTGGAAAGAAAAGGCTTTACCTTCTTTACTTCATATAATTTTGTTTCTAAAGTTTATGGTTTTAATGGATTTATGTGGTTTTCATGTTTTAATTCCTGATTGAGAGCTGGTATAAGATAGCTAGTTACATACATATTTTAAATGAAATAATGTTACAAAATATACGTTATGAGATCCAAAGTGTGGCTAGAGCTGCTGAAAAACATTTTTAACACACTTTATAAATATATCAGATATGAATAAGTACCTTATTCCTTAGAAGGTACCGTACTTAGGCAGGCAGATGACTTCTTCAGTGCTTGACACATGTGTGGAAAAAAGAGCCAAATCATTTTGAAACTTACGTATCATAAGAATCATTTTTGGAAGTATTTCCAAATGAGGGTAGTCAAACATCATATGATATATTCTTTATAATTGGCCTTGATCAGTACTTTTGCTACAGTATTTTATCTGAAATTATAGAGAAGATTTCAAAAGTGTTGCTATGTAGAAAACATTGTGATAATCCAAGTTAAATGTAACTTCACAAAAAATACTTTTTAAGAATAAGTCCGATATTAAATGATAAAGATAGGCTTTTATTGTAAGATGTGTGCCCAAAGGTCAAGTCTGGCAAAGCTAGGAATGGTTCATCAATTACAACTCAGCAAAAGATTCCTGACCAGAGTTGAATTATAAGTGGGAGAACTTTATATGAATCGGGTATACTCATAGAGTAATTTGCCTTCTATCAGAAAGTTACATCAGGAAGAGGACATTTCCAATCCATACAGAAGTGAAATTTACCATGTATCCTTTGGCAAGTCAATGTCTTTTCATCATCTGTTCTTCAAATTTGTTTTAAAGCTTAAAAAAGTAGAAACCAGAGATAACACCTTAATTGATTTAGGGAAAAAGTGGAACATAAACAGCCTGTTTATGAAAAGTAGGTGAATATAATACATATGTACATATAATAAATCGCACATGGCCACTCACTTTAAGAAGCAAAACTCTGGGTGGCTCAAAACAGCACTACAAAACCAAAACAAATATAAAACCAATTAAATAAATAAAACCTTGATATGGCAACCCTTCTCCTCTGCTGCAGTTGACACCACCATCCTCAGCCTCCAACCTTACCCTATCTCAGTCCTCAGCCTGGGGAACAATCATCTCTTTGTAACCTTCTGGAAGGTTAAAAGGAGAGTAGCATGCTCCTGTATCTCAAGGGGAAGTGGTTCTACATGGGGGCTTCACTGAAAAAGGTGTGCTTCCTAGATCTCATTAGAGGGGAGAATTGAAAGGACCTGGAGCATACCTAGTCTAGTTGGTGGAATGGACAAATGCCCTCAGTCCCACAAGTAACCTATTCTTATGCTACATGGGGCTTTAAAGGTAATAACTAGCACCTTGAAATGCAATCTGGAAAAGAAACTGGGAACCAATACAGCTTGCTCAACAGAGGTATAACACGGGAAACCAACTTGTAACTTCGAGTGATGTTCAAGGGCAACCATATATAGTTAGCATTGCAAAATGCCAGGTTTACATAAGGCAGTAAACCACAATGTGGTTTAAAACAAACCACATGTTCAGTTTGTTCAGTTCAGTGTTATGAAAACCCAGTCCCTCTGGTTATTCTGTTAGCCATTGGCATTGTGACTTAATAATATACAAGCTTATTCCTTAGATTTCAGTAAGGCATTTGATAAAGTAGACCACAATCTACTCCTTGGTAAGCTAGAAAAAGGTGGAATAGACAACATCACCACCAGATAGATCTGTAGCAGGCTGGCAAACCGTACTCAGTGAGTAGTCCTCAATGGCACCACATCCACATGAAGAGAAGTAAGCAGCAGGTTACCACAAGGTTCCGTTTTAGGCTCAGTACTCTTCAATATCTTCATAAATGACTTAGATGAGGGAATTGAAGGAGAACTCTTCAAATTTGCGGATAACACCAAACTGACAGGAGTAGCCAACACCCCAGAAGACAAACTCAGGATCCAAAAAGATCTTGACAAACTTGAACAATGGGCCCTATCCCATTCAATGTGGAGAAAAGCAAAGTTTTACATTTATGCAGGAAAAATCAAAAGTACAAGTACAGATTGGGCAAGATTTGTCTCAAAAACAGTAACTATGAGAGGGACCTTGGAGTCCTAGTGGACAATCACTTGACTATGAGCCAGCAGTGTGCAGCAGCAACCAAAAAAGCTAATATAATCCTGGGTTGTATAAACAGAGGCATAAAGATCCCATGAAGTATTAGTACCGTTTTATAAAACTCTAGTAAGACCACACCTGAAATACTGCAGCCAATTTTGGTCACCATACCACAAAAAAGATGTTGAGAGTTTGAAAAAAAATCAGAGAAGAACAACCAAGATGATCAAAGGCCTGGAGACTAAAACATATGAAGAACGGCTGTGGGACTTGGATTTGGCTAGTCTAAGAAAAGAAGAAATAGGGGAGATGTGGTAGCAGTATTCCAGTATTTGAGGGGCTGCCACAAAGAAGACGGTGTCACATTATTTTTCAAAGCACCAGAAGGAAGGATGAGAAACAATGATTGGAAACTGATCAAAGAGAGAAGCAACCTGGAATTAAGGAGAAACTTCCTGACAGTGAGGACAATTCATAAATGACTTAGATGAGGGAATTGAAGGAGAACTCTTCAAATTTGCAGATAACACCAAACTGACAGGAGTAGCCAACACCCCAGAAGACAAACTCAGGATCCAAAAAGATCTTGACAAACTTGAACAATGGGCCCTATCCCATTCAATGTGGAGAAAAGCAAAGTTTTACATTTATGCAGGAAAAATCAAAAGTACAAGTACAGATTGGGCAAGATTTGGCTGTGGAACAGCTTGCCTTCAGAAATCGTGGACGCCTCATCACTGGAGATTTTTAAGAAGAGACTAGACAGTTACTTGTCTAGGATGGTATAGGTTTTCCTGCTTGAGCAGGGGGCTGGACTAGAAGACCTCCAAGGTTCTATTCTATTCTATTCTATTCTATTCCATATTTGTAAAAGTGAATTGCTGGGAAAAAATTGCATAGAATCAAAACCTAACAAAATAATCCTACTCCAAATAAGTTTTTGTGAAAACTGCTGGCTGCATTCTGGCTAAATGATGAGAAAGTCCAAAACACTGTTCTCGGGAAATGATTGCAAGTATGCAGCCCTTCCCAAGGCAAACAACTTTGTTCCCTTAAAGCAGATCTAAAGAACAATTTGTCCCTTAGGATATTCTGGGTCACAAGACCCTTTTAGGAATTGTATAGCAGATCTGTTCCCTCATTGACCTGTTCTTAACTTTTGTTAGCTGAAAGAATCATGATATCGGTTTGCATAAATAACCATATCAGTTGTAACTAAACTAAAAAAAAGTGTGATTTTGATGGGTTATATCCCTTCCCCCATTCTTCTGAGCAAGAAGCCTTAAAGGTTGGGGGGTGGGGAAGAGAGAGATAAAGTTTGAGCCAAAAGAGACATCTATAAAAGAACATGTTGATGGAAATTTATGGCAAATTCAGTGGATTTTTAAAATCTTCATTTATAGGCTGTGTTGCATTAACAAAAACACTCCCTGTACTCGAACTAGACATTTTTAAGTAAGATTTTTTAATTTTATATATTTTTTTTAAAAAAGGAACACTTTGTTAATAGCAATGCTACTGCAGTATCCAAAAATGTGTTTCCAAACTTTAGAACTCCATATATTAGATAGGCAAAGAATTCACAAAATATTCCTATATATTGTACATCTATATAAAAAGAAGTTATTTTGTCACATACAGCCTTTATCACCACTGCAGTGGAACACTGGAAAGCCTTTTCCTATATAAAAAAGTAGCTACCAAAGGACAATTTGGTCTTTTTATAAGACAAGACTACATTAGCTATTGCCATCCATTAAATCAGCTTGCATAATCTACATTGCAGTAACCCACAAAAGAGAGAAGTCACTTCACAGAAATATATCTGAGATACATGCAGCTTTAGTAAGTAAATCAAGCTATATAGTACAGGTAGGCCTATGTATACATCATCAGCGTACAATGCACTAAAGTGGAAGTGTCTTTCTATCTCAGCCAGCTGTCATTCTGGGTACACATATCTGTTTTCTAACACTTTTGCAGACCCCATTAATCTGGTTTTGCTCACTACACTGTACACCAAGATATTTTTGTAAAAATTGGTCTTCCTATTGTTGAGTGGTCTTTCCTTCCTTGCTTTGGCATAAAGTTGCAAAAAAGTGCTAAACAATAAGCATCAATTATCTCCCAGGGCTATTATTGACCTTGTTGTGTGTGAATTTAGATCATGGTATCATTCAAGCCAGTTTGGTGTGGTGGTTAAAGTGCCAGGCTAGAACCCAGGAGACCATTAGTTCTAGTTCTGCTTTAGGCACAAAGCCAGCTGGATGACCTTGTGCCAGTCACCTTTTCTCAGCCCTAGGAAGCAGGTAGTGGCAAACTACTTCCAGAAAACCTTGCCAAGAAAACTGCAGCGACTTATCCAGACAGTTGCCAGGAGTTAACACTGATTCAAAGGGACCACATTTCTGAAAGAATGCAAAATAATAATAATAAAAAAAAATTGGCAGATATCCCAGCTCTTTCACTGTACATAGCCCAGTTTGCAGTACTCATGACATTCTACAGCAAGAAAATACAGGCTCTAGCCATCCTCAGCAGTTCTTTCCATTTCTGGTTTTTATTACTTAGCAAAATCTTGGAATTTTGTCCTTTTTCTGCTAGAGAGCAGATTGCCCAATAGGAAACAGCATTAAAACAGCAGCCGGTTGTGGGGGAGGGGGGAGAAGAATGCAGTTGTCTTTTGGGTTAGAAAAGCAAACCTTAGTCAAGTCATGTGATGGCTTCACAAGATGTTGTGAAAGGGAGCCCCCAGATATGTTTTTGCAGTCTCTGTAAACATGCAGATTTTAAGCAGATGATGTTATTCATATAGTCACAAAATATTATCTTGAATTGGCTTGGCTGCTTATAGCAGCTGTAAGTTCTTTTAAAAGTGCTTCCCTACCCTATGTTTTTGTGTGTGTGTGAAATTTGTAATGCTGTTTTTTGAAAATGTTTTTGTATGGGGACAGGAAGGGAGCTGATTTTGTTATGCAATGGATATACAAGATTTTCTTTCTCTTTTCTCTCTGTATATAAATAAAAATGCATTGCTTCTAGTTTAAGGATTGATTGGAACAGAAAAGGTTGGGTTCCCCCCCCCAGGATGTTCCCCCCACTTTCTTTTTTAAGGGTAAGAACTTTCTGCAATATTCAACCACAACCACATAGTATTATTGTGAACATTATATTTATGCTTGACAAATCTATGTGGTTGGTCTAGATTCTGTAGAGAATGTTAAGGAGAATCCAGAATCAGGTTGAATACATGGCTTTTATTTTATTTATTTTTTGATATTTAGAACTTTGTAGTAAATACTGGGATTAATATTGTTGTTGTTGTTGTTGTTAATTGCGAAGTCGTGTCCGACCCATCGCGACCCCATGGACAACATTCCTCCAGGTCTTCCTGTCCTCTACCATCTTCTGGAGTCTATTTAAATTCACACCTACTGCTTCAGTGACTCCATCCAGCCATCTCATTCTCTGTCGTCCCCTTCTTCTATTGCCCTCAATCTTTCCCAGCATTAGGCTCTTCTCCAGTGAATCCTTCCTTCTCATTAGGTGGCCAAAGTACTTGAGTTTCAACTTCAGGATCTGGCCTTCTAAAGAGCAGTCGGGGTTGATCTCTTCTAGGACTGACCTGTTTGAACGCTTTGCAGTCCAAGGGACTCGCAGGAGTCTTCTCCAGCACCATAGTTCAAAGGCCTCAATTCTTTTGCGCTCCGCCTTTCTTATGGTCCAACTTTCACAGCCATACAAACCCCATGGACAGTACTAAAAGGGATTAATATACTGCCTTGAAATTTTGTATTGACTGGTATGTGTGCAACTGATCCCTAATTTAAGTCTCTTGTTTTTATATGTACAGTGATTAGGTTAGGCTGCATATGGGTATATTTAAATTAATAGGTTTTGTATAATATATTAGCTAATAGAAAAAATGAAGCTTGTAAACTTACTTGAAATTTTTTCTGAATTTTAAAAAAAGAAGCTAGTTGATTTAAAACCTTATTTCTCCATCTCTCTCTCTCTTTTGATTCACTAATAATAATTATCAAATGCATATAAAAAGAGGATAAAAGCCTAATAATAATAATTACAAAATACAGAGACCCACAAATAGAAATAGAATGATTGTGGCAAAAGAAAGCAAAGGTAGTACCAATAGTAATAGGCACCTTGGGTGCATTCTCCAAACAACTAGAGCATCATCAGCATTGACAAATTCACCACTAGTCAATTGCAAAAGGCGGTTTTATTTGGAACAGTTTAATATCCTGTGGCAATACCTGTAACACCATCAAGCATCCACATCTGCCTATCTCAGATCCTTGGGAAGGACTCGATAGGTAGGCAAAAATGCCAATCCAGTATGAAAGTCTGGTTGACTATGCGATGTACCATAATATACATTCTGCATTGATACATTTAGCACCATCAAAAAACATCTGCCTATCTCAGGTTCTTGGGAAGGACTCAATAGGTGGATTAAAATGCCAAATCCTGTCTAAACATCTGGCTAACTATGCGATGAACCACAATAATAATGGCAAAACAGGAAGTGGAATGCCAAATACCTCATACTATATCTTAGGAATTGAAATTATTACACATCTGCAAAAAAAAGGTTTTGCCACTTTTCAGCAGAATGCACATCAAGGGTTAAATACTTTACATCAGTTACCTCTTTGGATCAATTTTTTCAAATATCTAATTCGTTATGTTTCCAATATATGAAATTATTTACACATGTAATTTGCATCCATGCAAGATTACCTTAATTATTCCTTAGACAGTGAGTGGTCTGGCACATTGTATGGATCTGGATTCATATATATATGTAGCAAGTTTTAAATGTCAAGTCTGCTTAGTTTCCATTCCAAACTCAGACCAGTTCAATTAAATAAAAATATATATATTGATTTTTTGCTGCAGAAGTGCTGAAAAATATTACAGTGTTATTGGGGAAAGGTACTATTATATTATAATAATAATAATAAAGTTGGAAGGGACCTTGGAGGTCATCTAGTCCAACCCCCCTGCTCAGGCAGGAAACCCTATACCATTTTGGACAAATGGCTGTCCAGTCTCTTCTTAAAAACTTCCAGTGTTGGAGCATTCACCGCTTCTGGAGGCAGGTTGTTCCACTGGTTAATTGTTCTAACTGTTAGGAAGTTTCTCCTTAGTTCTAGTTTGAGATAAACTTCTTAAAACTACAACTGTGAGATAAAACATTATGGAAATGGTTTCACACAACAACAAAAACTAAATGCCTTCTGGCAGCATCGGTATAAGGATACTTTTTTAATCACTTGTGTGGGGAACTGTAATGCAATGTAACCGTCATTATAAAGGCATGAGAGAAGTACCTGACATTTTTGCATCAACAGCAGTCACCAGTAGGAATTTAGGGGGCCATAATTGAGAGAAGAGAGGGAAAAGATTCATGTTTTGGTTGGTTCTTGTAAATTACAGCTGCTTATGAGCTGCTTTAATAAAGAAACATTTAGACAGACAGTCCTAATGTAGAAATTGGTTGTAATTTGTATCCAGTAATATTTTGTTCTGAATACTTTCAGAGGAATCACTGAATTGTCCCTTTTATTTTATTTTGGATCTATATGAGATCTCCACAATATTAATAAACCATTGGTTCGGGCAGAATTTCTGTCGTCAGTATGCCTCGAAGAAGAAACTGCATCTTGCTGTAGGTACACAAGCTACAGTAGGAGACTGAAGCAATGCAGTAAGTGTTCATAAAAATAGGCTTTCTCCCAGAGCATTATATAATCAGAGGGAGTGATGTCACTTGTAACTGTGGAGAGTATCTCTGAAATTGCAGGTTTCTGCAGATGGGCAACTGCTTGCCAAATGTGAGGAGGAGGCTTCTCTGAATTTGTGATAAACTGCAGTGTGGAGTTTTACGCTTTAAAGGAAGGAGATAACACAGACTGGCAGAGAGAACAATGCCTTTTCAACACACAAGCACACACAGAATCTCTTTGTACAAGGAAAATTTTAAAAGGGCATCCATGTTAATCTAACTGAGGGTTTCACTGGCAGTAGATTTTCTTCAACCTTCCAATCAAAATGAATCTCACAAAATTGTTTGTTTTGTAGAATTAACAAAATCGAATAGCTAGTTTTCCTTGGTATATAGTTATCCTGTTACGCTGTCTTACCTCCTCCATTTTAAATGGATCTTCTGGTAAGTTAAATCTTTCTTCTTATGCAAGAAGATCTTTGTGGCTTCTAGAAATATCCTACATGGAAATGTAGAAATTGTGAATTCCAGACACTGACACTTTACATTTGGAGTTGAATTTGACCCATATAATTTCTTATCTTATCAGAACACAGTTCAATCATTACTGAGGGATGTGAAGTGCTTCCTCTTGAAAAAGCAGTCTGGCCTGTCGATTTGAAGGAAATTCTGATCAGTGTGATCAGAGGATCAATGACAAACAAATCATTGGAGGAAATGAGAACCCTGTTACTTTTCATTAAGATATTTAGGAAAAGAGAGGAAGTAAGTTTACTTTTCCTTCTCATAGCAGGTCACTAGGAAGAAGAAGGCCTCATCACGTCACCTTTCCTCTCAAAAAACATGCTTAGAGAAGCTTAGAGGGAGATCATAGAATTATAGAAATAGAAGGGAACGCAGAGGCCATCTAATCCAATCTGTTGAGTGTTGTTGTTGTTAGTTGCGAAGTCGTGTCCGACCCATCGCGACCCCATGGACAACGTTCCTCCAGGCCTTCCTGTCCTCTATCATCTTCTGGAGTCCATTTAAGCTCACGCCTACTGCTTCAGTGACTCCATCCAGCCACCTCATTCTCTGTCGAACCCTTACTAAAGCATTTTAAACACCTTGATTGTTCAGATAAAATGAAGGAGGGCGCTTTGTAAGATATCTTGAGCTTCTGAAAAAGGCTAGAATATAAATAAAATAAAAACAATATATATTTATTGGAATAACTCAGGCTTATCAAGTGTAAAATATCTTACCCAAGTGTCAAAATTGAAATTTAGATCCTTGCACAAGAATCCTCTTGGCACGTGGAATACTTGATGGAGAGGTTGAACATGGTGGCAAACTGGTTGAACTGGAGTATTATTTGTAGCCACTATGGAAACAGAAGCTGAGGTTTTTCTGAATAATAGGAAGACATTTCGGACCACCAGTGATGGTTCTTTTTATTTCACATTTCTGAACCACCCATCTCCCTTGAAGAGGGACTCTGCTTCCTTGAAAAACAGTTGCCTCCATTTGTAAAGGTTTCCATGTTAACAAGCTCTACCAAGTGATGGTCTGATGGTGTTTTGATTGAAAGGATTATTGTATTTATTTTCTTTTCTCATACTTCAATAGATGATCAGAAGATTTTAAAGATACTAGGGATTTATTTTGGGTTGAATAGACCATTGTAAGAAATGGTAGGTCCCAAATTCACATTATCCAGTTAGAAGGAATCCACCCAACTATTGCTCAGACTTTGGAAAAGAGAATACAAGTACAGTAGACACAATCGGCAAAGAAAGACAGAATATGTGCATGGTGGGGTTGATATCATCTTAGAAAAAGTTTACAAATCAAGTTAGTAAGATAATATGCAAATGTTAATGGTACAATATTAGTAGCAATGGAACAGATCCCACCTGTGATAGGATCAGTCAAGTATTTAATTTTCTAAAGGAGGTTTTGGAAAGATCACCAGTATTTTTAAGTACCAGGCAGTTGCACTGAGTAGTAATTTGGATAATGGGGATAAAGTATGTTTGACTCCTTATTCCCATCTGGAAGGCAGTATTGCTAAACTCAGCACTTATTTGTGATTTCTTTCGTGTACTGTGGACTGGATATCATCTGCAGTAGTGTGATGCTTTTGAATATGTGGCTTCCTCTTCTATTACATTTTTGGCACTTAATTTTTCTCATGCCTGTCATATTTCATGTTCAGAACTAGGCTTCTGTTATTGGAACCCAGTTATGTATATTTCTTCTTGTCAGGATTATCCTGCACCCAGGATATAGATAAGACCTTAGATCTCAAGAAAACATTATTTTTCCATGATTTTTTATTCTCGGATCTCTGTGAAAGTCGTATAATTCTCCCCATTTTTCTTCCAGGATCAGCACTGCATTATTGGGATTTTTACCCTTCTGTATTCTGTGTGAAACCATTTTTATTATGCACTGGATTGAATGCTAAATATTGCTTTTGGTAGGAATAAAAACACTTTACCTCTTATCTTAGTGGGATGTTATGTTTTGGTGATTTATTTATTTTATTTCTATATTCTATTTAGAAACCACCCCTCAGAGAGCGACTTTGGGTGGTGTACAAATAAATATAAAAACATAGAAGCCATATATAAATATTATAAAAAACAGTTAAAAACAACAATAAAACAATTGGGGTGTTTTGTTGAAAATGTTATTTCCTAACATTATTAAGAAGTACCAAGAGTAACATATAAATTAATAGGTGATGAAATCTGTTAAACCAGAGTTCCCCAACCATTCTGGCTTTGTGGACCAGTGGGGAGAGGGGATGGTTCCATATGAGTCGAAGGCAAGTGTACGCAGCTCCATTTGCATGAGCGTTGGGCACATGGGGCTGCCACTCACGCAAATGGAGCGTGTGTGTATGCCCACTGCTCACACAAGTGGGGATGCACACATATGCACATGCTCACTCGCCACTTCCACGGCCCAGTTCAGAATGGTTCAAGGCCTGATAGTGGGCCATGACCCATTGGTTGGGGACCTCTATGTTAAATTACCAAAGGTTGCAATTTATATAAGTAAAAAGAAACATAGGCAATTTTCGTATGTCATGTCAGACCATTTTTCTATCTAATTCTGTATTTCCTATGTTCACTAGCAATGTCTGTCCAGGTTGTCAGAAGATGCAAAGACTTTTTACATGTGGATGCTATGATTTATAGCTTTGAAGCAGAATTCATGAATTCCATTTAGTATATAAATCTGGTTGTCCTTCACTAGACATTTTATACTTATGAAGAACATATATAATGTTCCATATAAAATACATTAATGTTGGGATTTCCTCCTTCAAAATATTGTTAAATGCTGTACATTGATGCCTGTACTAATAATTTATACCTCTTGATCTAAATATATATTAATGCTTTTATCATAGGGCTCATGTGATGCATCTCTGAATTTATAGCTATAGCATTAGCATCTAGACTTATATACTGTCCATAGTGCTTTACAGCACTCTCTGGGTGGTTTACAATGTCAGCATATTGCTCATAATCTGGCTCCTCATTTTACCAACCTCAGAAGGATGGAAAGCTGAGTCAACTGTAAGCCCATCAGGATTGAACTCTAGGCTGTGTGCAGAATTTGCCTGTGATACTGCATTCTAACCACTGGGACACCAGGGCTTCTCTGATGATGCATATTGAGGTTGGCAAAGCTTTAGTTTAAATAGTTGTAGGTTAATTGTAGAAAATAATACTGCTAAGTGCTTTTTACTTTTGTTTTTTTTCTTTTCAAAAGTTTTTGAAATGGCACATGATATTGAGTTGGGATATAAGAAAACAAAGATTGGTGAGCAAGGAGCTTCTTTCAAGTAGTCTGTTATTAACAATTCAGACGAAACTGCTGAAACATGATAATGTTTAAAGGATAGGAATTCTTGTTGAGATTGTAGGTATCAATATATAGTTATATAGAGTCCTTTGTAATTATTTGCAAATTATTGTTGTGTAACTTCAAATTGAAATGAGATATTCAGTTCGGTCCATATTTCTGTGGTCTTTCTTTTGTAAATTAATTACGTGATTAATTAATATTCCCCTGAAGGGAATATTTGCATTTTCAGGTAATATAAAATTGAGTGGTCAATTAAAATTGATAGAAATAAACTTCAAAATGATCATTTTAGTTAGAGAACTGGGCTAAAAACAGGAAGACATTCAGTAGAAACCAATGCACATTTCTTCACTGAGAAAAAACAACAACAACTGGAAGTTTAAAATATGGGATATTTATCTGGCAATATTATATGTGAAAAAGCCTTTAAAAAGCATTTAATCTAAATATGAGCCAGCAATGTGATGTGAATATTTGAGAGCATCAATTGAAGTATCATTTCCAAATCATGCAAACCAATCATGTTGTTTTTTTCTGTATTGGTCAAATCCCACTTGAAGAATCAGTGTACAATTCTTCATATTGATTAAAAAAGAAAGAAAAGTGGAACAGATTCAAAAAAGAGAAACATGGATGATCAGATAGAAACTAATTGTTAGGAGGAGAAACCGAGGGTGTTAACACAGAAAATCCAGAGTCTGATTTGATCCTCCTGGAATGCAAAACATGGAATGATTATTTTAGGAAAGTAGATTCCAATTAAATGTTAGGGAAATCTACCTAAAGAAAAGGAGTTGGATGATGGGACCTGTCATCAGGAGAGTAGTAACTTCTCCTTTATTGGACATTGAAGTGGAAGTTGGACATTTATCTGTCAGGATACTGTAATGCGGATTTCTGTGTTGAATAAGGATCCTTATCCATTATGTTGGCTTACAACTATATGATTTATTGAGGTCACTATTTTTCAGATCAATTTAAATGTGTTACATGAGAAGAGGCTTTCTTCTCAGCAATATGGATTAAAGGCCTGAATCTCTTCAGTTCAAAAAAATAATCAAGTATTGGTTTTAATAGAATTTTCCTTTTTTTAAAAAAAATTACATTTAAAAATTATACAAAAATATTCCTGAGCATCCAATGAAAAGTCCCCAAATCCACAAAAAGATATATGATAATCAATGTGGTGGTCTTTAATATGCCACAAAGTGTTGTTTGCCAAAGGTTTGAGGTTTTTTTAAATGACTAACAGCCTTTTTATAATAGAGGGACATTCAGAATGGAAATACTGATAAGCTGGTATCTCTTGTAATGTTGCTTTTTTTCTGACAGTCCACTGCCAAACCTCTGACCCTAAAACTCTTAATCATCCTTGCTTGTCAGTGGTATAATTACAATTCTTATCCCCTCTCCCATCTCTTCAGTTTATTAACAATAGCAGTTGTTAAATGCCACATGTAAGTGAAGGAGCCAGATTAATTTTTCAGCCTTCATTTGGGTGGATGGAGCTCTCATATTCCTCTCCTTTGTCTGTGAACAAGACCGATGAAGGCTTTTAGGAACATAAACAGAGACTGACATCATTTTGTGTTATCGATTTGAAAGATTCAGTTTCAGCTGTAGCTTGTGAATGAGTACTGGGGAGATTTCTTCAGAAGAAGGAAAGATGAAGGAAAGAATAGTGAAAACTTTACAGAGATCAGTGTGGAACACATGGATTAGGTGATACCAGAATGAATCCTAAGGATAACAGTCCACACTTGGGGGGAGCAGGAAGGAGCTATTTTTTCCTGTCTTTTCTTGCTTTTCCTCAGCATCTTTGAAATAGAAATTCAAGTAGAGAAGGATTCTTTAAGAGAAGGATCAAGCTTTTGCCCTTACTCTGAAGTACCATGCAGCTGGTTAAAAGTGTATTAAATGCTTTTATTAATTGTCAATAAAAAGCAAATCATCTCATTGAAATCAAAATGAATTTCAGTTTATATGTTCTCAATTCATTATGGAATCTCAGTGTTGCAGTATTGAGGAAGGGCATTATTTTAAGCTAAGGTTTTACATTATTTGCTTTTGAGAGATGTGTCAAATGTCAGATGGAGAGTGATTGTGTAACTGGTTTAAGAGAACATTTTATGACCAGCTCTTGTTGTGTGTCTTGATGCAGTAATTTGATTTGCATAGAAGGCTAAAGTCACATTATTTTGCAGTCTTCTTAACCAGATAGCCTTTTAGAAGCCATCACTGACTGAACCTTAGCTTCCCTATTTGCAATGTGAGCATTAAAGGAATGCTTGCTTTTCATATATAGGAAATTATGTAACATTAAACATCTGATTTTATATATTAAAATCCACTTTTATGAATTCCCAAATGTGCCTGCACTTGCTGGTGTGTGTGTGTGTGTGTGTGTGTGTGTGTGTGTGTGTGTGCGCGCACGCGTGCTTGCGTGTGTGTAAAGAACTCCTGAATTATGTAGTCACTTTCCTCCAAGGTTTTTGATCCGTCCTCTTTCCTGATTAAGTCTTCCCTATTATTTAAGTCCAGTCCAGAATAGCTAATTCTTTTGTACCTTTCTTCAACTTCTGAGTGTGAATGTTGCCTCTCCCTGAATAAGAAATTTGTGAGCAGGATATGTCAGGAATGTCCTGAAGTGAATACAGAGCCCACAGTTGGAATTATTCAGGTTTTCCATCTTTATGTTTTCATACCTGTTTGCATTTTGGAAACATCACTTACAATTTCTATTAGTTGGGTGATCAGTAATAGAACCTATCACAATATTGTTTATTTTAATGAAAATGATTTAAACAATATTACAACATTCGTTCTTAGGTTTCTGTACAGGTATGTGTATTTTTAAACACATTGTAGAACTCCTCCCTTTTTATTGCTTATTTTCCTTTAAAACAAACAGTATTGTTCAGTTGCTGTATTGTAATCATGGGAGGCTTATTCTACCAAATTTCAGTTTTCTTACTCTTTTATTAAATGTATATGTTGCCTTTCTTTAGTGGCCCAAAGCAGCTTAAAGCAACCCATTGCTTCATCCTCAATTTTTTGGTTTTTATGATAGTAATCCTGTGAGATAAGTTAGGCTGAGACACACTGAATTATATTTGTAAAGTTGTATTTCCCTTCCTATACTAAGAGTTCAAACTCACTTTATTTTCTGTATAAAGAATATATAATGCGTTAGACTTCTGATCTAAAATTGCATTTTGGATTTTCTGATATGGATATGCTGAAGTGTTCATTTCTGCTGAGTTATCATCAGGACCTGATTCAATGTGTCAGCTGATGATCAAAGCAAAGAAATTACTAGTGAAAATTAATTCTGAAAGATGGGCATCTGACACACATAATTAACATAATTTATATGCACAGGGAAAAGCCAAGCTGCAGTAAATGTATGCCTTTTACTCACTGAATGATAATATTAACATACAATATTCAGACGCCTTATTATTTCTAATAGGAAGTATCTTGTACTGGTTCTCTAAAACAGTAACTGGATGTTGCAAGTTAGTGAGAGGATTTAGGGAAAATAGGGATGATATTTATTTTTCTGACTGGCCTAAAGTCACTTTTAAAAAATTCTTGCATGTTTAGGTTTCTTTACTACTGTAGCCAGAATTAAAGTTAGAAATAATAAAAATTCTCCAACAGCTTTATATAATGGCCATCTCTTGTTTAACCAACACAAGTAATCACATTTTCAATGAAAGAGGATGTTCCTTTGATTCAGGATAGTAGTTGTAGAAGCTGGCAAGTTAATATTCTCCAAATATATGGGCAAATCTGTTGCCTTATTTGTATGGATGTCTCTTATTAATTTTCTTAGTGTAGAGCAATGTATTTTATGGATGGTTCTTCTACAACATGCAAGAATTCTCCATCTTCTATATTTATGTGTGGAAACACAAGATTCTAGTTTCTGTACCTTTGCCTCTCATACCAAATTATATGAACCAATTAAATGACAAATCATCTTGTCCTCTAACTAACATATAAAAACTGGAGTTGCCAATTCAGAGGCACATTACCAACTCCGAATAATTACCAACTCCGAATATGGGGGCACAAGGATGCAGCTGAGCATGAATCAGTTGGGCAGCTGGAATTTTGGAAATGTGTGTGGAGGAGATTGCTAGCAGCAGGGCTTTTTTTCTCATAGAACACCCATAATGGAGTTCCGGCACTTTTTTGGATGGAACCTTGTAGGGCAGGCAAGGCGGGTTGTATGATGTGTGTGAGTTCCGGCACTTTTTTTTTTTTTTTTAGAAAAAAAAGCACTGGCTAGCAGTCATACTAATGTTTTCATTGAGAATGGTAAATTGGGTAGTTGCATAGATCTATGCATGGAATAGCCTAAATAAATAAGACAGAAGCCAAATAATTTAACAATTGTTTTGCAGTTATCTTGCTGAAATGTTTTAATCACATCGCAGCACTTTTTCTATAAGGTTAGAAATGAAGAAAGCATAAAAAAAATGCAGCAACTTTGCTCAAATTTGATAATCTCCAGATCCATTGATCAAAGTGGGAATTCTAGTCCAACTCATTCTGGGGAATGCCACTTTAGAAAAAGTGGGTTGTGTTAAAAATGTAGAGTGGCAAGTTGCTGCAGTCTTCCCTTTCTTTGTTAAAGTAATCATGAGGAGTTCAAGCAAAGTACGTGGGTGAAAACAAAGAGGAACCGAGATTGTCAACCATTTTAATTTCCACTGCAAAATAAAAAGAAAGGAATGCATTGTAGGCATTTATTTATTTTTCTTTGAGCATTGTAGTGTCCACTGGAGTAACATGGAACTATCAGAATTTGCCAGTTAAGATGAATGATATTAAATTTCAGTGGTGAAATAATTCAATATGCTACAAATTTTTTTTCCAAATACCTGTCAGAGTCACCAGCTATGCTTATTAGAACACCGACCTCAAAGTGTTCCCACATTTTACACTAGAAGCCAATGCGATATTATTTAGGAAGCTATTTGAAGGAGGCAAGTTTCAGTTCACAATGTATCTCTGCACTTTTTCCTCCCAGACGAGCCCATCTCCGCCTATGTCTAGAACGCTTAAAAGTTCTGATACCATTAGGACCTGACTGCACCAGACACACAACCCTTGGATTGCTTAACAAAGCCAAAGCACACATTAAGGTAAGAGGAGCATCAGTTTCCATTTATAATAATATTTCGGTTACCCCACTAGCCATAATTGCAGGTAAGATTATCATCTTCCTCAGAGAGTTCACATCATGACGTTGGTATAATACCTTTAAAAGCATGTCCCAGCATTTTTGTGGCACTATTTTTCTCAGTAAATTTGCAGAATTTGTTTGCTCCCTAAGGCAGTCTGGTATAGAAATTATAGAAATCTGAAGTCTGGTGTAGAAATCATTGACTTAACGTTCAGCATATAATTGCTTAAATACCATCTTTTAAACATCACAAATCATTTAAAAATCCTGAATACCACAGTTCTACAAAATACAATTAAAAAATGTTAAAAGAAATTTATATTGTATCATTGGTACTATCAATTGTCATTGGGCTTCATCTAACAAAGTGTTTTCTGTGAAGTTCAATATTGCTTGTTGAGATAGTATAGATAGACTCTTGGGCATACCTATGTTTGAATACCCAAATAGTATGGCACATCTATCAAGATAATTTCCAAGTTAAATGAAGTTTTATTTCTGTTTCCATCCTAAACTGTATTCAGGCATCTGACAAATACATACTAGGATATGAAGTGTTATGTTTATCATTGATGTTATGCATGACTTTATAATCATAGATTATTTTTTATATTTTTAAATACAAAAGATATGATGGCAATAGCATTATTCAGAAACTATTAATCCCAGATATATTGTATATACCAGTACCATTGTGAAACAATAATAAAAGCAAAATGCTAAGTATGTAGCTGAAATCATATAAAACATACTATGCAAGAGTTATATCGTGCCTTAAACGACTTCCTGAAAATATTATTGACTACCAACCATGTTTAACCATCTTTCTTCAACCTACTAATGTTACTGTCCACAGTTTAATTAGAGGGCATGAACTTAGGAAAGGCCATGCTGAAGAGTGTTCCAGATTTTAGGTTATACTTACTAGTGAAGCATCAAGTGAGATAATCTAAACCACATGGAGCAGCAACCAGAGTCAGTTATTCAGAACAGACCATTCTCTGCACAGCTCTATGTGCCACTGAGCAGACCACATACATCAGGAAGAAAATATTAATGACCTAGAGCAATCAGCAAGTGTTAATTATTCAAATCTACATGTTCTCTTTGCATTCTATTTACAATATATGGGAACTGCATTTGGAAAATAAATATAGGACCTAATAACAAACAAACAAAAAAAAGAAATTTATTTAAAAAGAGCACTGCAGGTGCCCTGGTTACAGTCTTTCTGACCCTTCCCTGATGTGTGGTGTTTTTTTTTTAAGAGTAGTGCCAGGCACACAGGGATCAGGATGTGCTTAAACACTGGAACAGCTCAAGCTTAGCAGGGAGGGAAACCCTGCTTACTTAAATGAATGGCATTAGCCTGAGATGACTTGGAGTTATGCAACTTGCTGGCCATCAAGAAACCCTGTGTATTGGTCTGGTAAGATTTCTCAGCTGTGATGAAAGGAGTCTGCAGTAGATTACATAAATGACTGGTCAAATGAGGAAATGCTTCAAGGAAATAGCTGATAAATTAAATAGTGAAGGTATACAGTGGGGCAAAAAAGTATTTAGTCAGCCACCAATTGTGCAAGTTCTCCCACTTAAAAAGATCAGAGAGGCCTGTAATTGTCATCATAGACCTCAACTATGAGAGACAAAATGAGAAAAGAAATCCAGACAATCACATTGTCTGATTTGGAAATAATTTATTTGCAAATTAGGGTGGAAAATACGTATGTGGTCAATATCAAAAGTTCATCTCAATACTTTGTTATATATCCTTTGTTGGCAATGACAGAGGTCAAACGTTTTCTGTAAGTCTTCACAAGGTTGGCACACACTGTTGCTGGTATGTTGGCCCATTCCTCCATGCAGATCTCCTCTAGAGCAGTGATATTTTGGGGCTGTTGCTGGGCAACACAGACTTTCAACTCCCTCCAAAGGTTTTCTATGGGGTTGAGATCTGGAGACTGGCTAGACCACTCCAGGACCTTGAA
This sequence comes from Crotalus tigris, assembly GCF_016545835.1. Classification (NCBI taxonomy): domain Eukaryota; kingdom Metazoa; phylum Chordata; class Lepidosauria; order Squamata; family Viperidae; genus Crotalus; species Crotalus tigris. Next base: position 527,924 of record NW_024100491.1, read on the forward strand.
ATGCTTCTTACAAAGCCACTCCTTCGTTGCCTGGGCGGTGTGTTTGGGATTATTGTCATGCTGAAAGACCCAGCCTCATCTTCATCTTTAATGCCCTTGCTGATGGAAGGAGGTTTGCACTCAAAATCTCACAATACATGGCCCCATTCATTCTTTCCTGTACATGGATCAGTCGTCCTGGTCCCTTTGCAGAGAAACAGCCCCAAAGCATGATGTTGCCACCCCCATGCTTCACAGTAGGTATGGTGTTCTTTGGATGCAACTCAGCATTCTCTCTCCTCCAAACATGACGAGTTGTGTTTCTACCAAACAGTTCTACTTTGGTTTCATCTGACCATAGGACATTCTCCCAGTCCTCTTCTCGATCATCCAAATGCTCTCTAGCAAACTTCAGACGGGCCCGGACATGTACTGGCTTAAGCAGGGGGACACGTGTGGCACTGCAGGATCTGAGTCCCTGGCGGCGTAGTGTGTTACTGATGGTTGCCTTTGTTACGTTGGTCCCAACTCTCTGCAGGTCATTCACTAGGTCCCCCCGTGTAGTTCTGGGATTTTTGCTCACCGTTCTTGTGATCATGTTGACCCCACGGGGTGAGCTCTTGCGTGGAGCCCCAGATCGAGGGAGATTATCAGTGGTCTTGTATGTCTTCCATTTTCTAATTATTGCTCCCACAGTTGATTTCTTCACACCAAGCTGCTTGCCTATTGCAGATTCAGTCTTCCCAGCCTGGTGCATGTCTACAGTTTTGTTTCTGGTGTCCTTCGACAGCTCTTTTGTCTTCACCATAGTGGAGTTTGGAGTGTGACTGTTTGAAGTTGTGGACAGGTGTCTTTTATACTGATAACAAGTTCAAACAGGTGCCATTAATACAAGTAATGAGTGGAGGACAGAGGAGCCTCTTAAAGAAGAAGTTACAGGTCTGTGAGAGCCAGAAATCTTGCTTGTTTGTAGGTGATCACATACTTATTTTCCACCATAATTTGCAAATAAATTCTTTCCACATCAGACAATGTGGTTGTCTGGATTTGTTTTCTCATTTTGTCTCTCATAGTTGAGGTCTACCTATGATGACAATTACAGGCCTCTCTCATCTTTTTAAGTGGGAGAACTTGCACAATTGGTGGCTGACTAAATACTTTTTTGCCCCACTGTATACACTTCACTTGTGATGCTTTTTCCTATTAAATTATCTGAATGGAGACTGGGCAGTGATGGAAAGAACTACTCATGCTCTACCTGATCCTCTCCTTTTCATTACTCTAAGATTGGACTGAGAAGCAAACTGATTATTTTTGTAGGGTTGACACTACTTTTCCTTACTTGCAAGGATGCCATTTAAGGGCATATATCTGACACATAATTACACAGCAGCACATATGTGATATATCATTCATATTCTTCATCGCTAATCCTCCAACTTTGCCAAAAACATATTTCCAATTTTCTCTGTAGTCATAAACAACACCAAATTACCTTCTGACAAAGCTCTCAAAATAAGATCTGAAGAGAATATTAGTAAATAAAATGGGGAACGTGCAGGGGAAATCCAGACAATGAAAAACAATCTTTTATCATGGCAGAAACTTGAAGAAGCCGACAGGAGAAGCCAGCATCAGCTTGAGAACCTGGAAAGAGAGCAAAGGTTCCTAAAGCGACGATTGGAGCAGTTGCAAAGCCCTCAGGACATAGAGCGAATACGAATGGACAGCACTGGATCAACCATGTCCTCAGATCGCTCTGATTCAGAGCGAGGTCAGTATTTGATCCCTCCATATGTTGGTTAAAGACACAAAATGTTCACTTCTCTTTGCTCTGTACAATTTCTTTGCCTCAACCAATGGGTAATCATAATTTCATTCAGATTGCAAGATGAATGAGACACGACTTGAGTGAGTCTTGTCTGGAAGCCTACGTCATTTAGGAGTCCTTAATATCCCTATTCAATTTAGCAGATCTTAAAAGCTGTTAATTTTGGTCTCTATCTAAAATATATTTGATTTTTTTTTTTTTTGCCCATTTGGGTTGAATTCATACAAGTATCAGCAACTTCCAGGTCTACAAGATACCTACTTAAAATAATTTAGTCTTATGTAAAGTACTTCATAAGTACAAAGACTCTTTCTGTATCTGTTTAAAAATGTATATGGTAGACCTGCAACTATCTGACCAAGTAGTTACACTCTGGAACATTATTACTTGGTTAATTGTCATTTGTACTCATTCCCTCTGTTTAATTCTCCAAATTTGCCAAGATATAAATTCAATTTTCTTGAGAGTTAAAAACAGCACTAATGATATTCTAGCAGAGCTTTCAAATTAATATGTAGTAGAAACTTATTTGGATATTGTTTATTTTCCCATGATACTATCATGATTTTTTGATAGGAAAGGCATCAATGCTAAGACATCACAAGATTATTTGCACATCATCCAGAAACAGCTTTCACTAGAATGATGAGACTGATATAAATACAATTATCTTTAGCTCTACTTAGGCATTTGAATGAAACAGTGCTAATGATAAACATTGCATCCATCAGAAGTTATTCAAATCAATGGCATATTCTCAAGATGTTCATGCAAATAGGCAAATGTCTTTAGGAAAAAAACCTTTATGTGTGGCTACTGAATTCTGTACTGGCTAAAAAAATGGTAGTACAGGACTCTGGTCTACATGAAACAAACTAATCATAATTCTATAGGCAAAGATTTTCCCCTACTATGAATATGCCGAGAGGATTAACTTTAGGGTGAAGAGAGAACTTACTTTGAAGTTTTCTTTCTTTTTCTGAATAGGGCTAGAGGCTTCTCTTAGCTTAACAATTATAGATTGGGATTCTTGCTTTATGAAATTAAGATAATAAAGGACCTTGTTTTCAGGCATTATACTCAGACTAATATAATAGGGAAGGGAGAGGTCAACAACTATCTGGGATGATATCCCTCTTAGAATATTTGATTTTAACATTAATTCATTGACACGTGTTTCTCAGAAAGACAGGTTGCTGCTTCTTCTTAGATGAATGTGCGATTCAAGAATTAAATGCATAGTAGTAGGTATTTCCCCTTGAGGTTTTTGTTATCCTGAGAGTGTTGAGGCACCATGCTGGATAAACCAAAAGAATGTGGGTTGGTTTTTTTTTTTAACACGGCATACATTTGGGCTTCCCTGGGTCCAAATGCCACTGTATTTTTGCAGATTTTTTCAAGGCCATCTGCCCTAGCCACCTTAAAAACGTGTTTGTTTTTTTTTTAAAAAAATCTGCTCAGAAAGTATTTCTAATTACTTTGAGCAGCTGATAAACTGATACTTGGGTCTTTAGCCATTCTTCTCTCTTGGCCTAAAATACATAGATCCAGAATATCTTTGAGAGACCTAGACAACACTGCAACAATAGAGGCTAAAGCTTTACTAGAATAGAAAACTCAATTAATCAAGAGAATTTAGGTAACACTACCCTTCTTGTTTCACAAACGATCCATGCTATCCTTCTATGATCTTCTGTTATTTTGCATTACTTCTTCAAATTCTTAATGTGAAACTTTAAAACTTCAAATATGCAAAGAAGTTTTATTCTATGAATAGCACATCTATCTTGATGTACAGTACTGCTCCTTAATGTAGACTGAGAAATCTGTTTGGGGTGAGTGGATAAGAGAAAAGTCTATTCATGTATAGAATATTGATTAATATTTATCAGTTTAATCCAGGGCACTGTGACCAGATATAAATATTAAACTAGCAATCAAACGATAGTTGGCTATTAATACAAATTTGTAAAAAATAAGTGCTGTCCAATTTCTTTAATTCTTTCAAAATTCTTATCAATATCACAAAGCACTTTTCTCTCTTTTGCTCATTGTTTTTGCAAAGATCTCATCATACAACTTTACAATAACTCCTGAGGATGTGGCTGGAATGAACCTAGATTCTTCAAGCTTGGATGGTCTTAAATAAACTTACTTTGATACTAACTTGAGACTCTTTTTTTTTCCCCAGAAGAAATTGAAGTGGATGTGGAAAGCACAGAGTTCTCCCATGGAGATGTGGATGATATCAGCACAACCAGTACAAGTGACATTGATGATCACAGCAGCTTGCAGAGCATTGGGAGCGATGAGGGTTACTCCAGCGCTAGTGTCAAGCTCTCCTTCACTTCCTAGAGCCTGGTGCTAGAGCAGAGCAACTGGTTTCTTTGGGGCAACTGAGTTTCATATGGCAGAGCTCTTAAGATACAGTATTTTTCTTACCCAACCCACCCTTCAACAGCTAAGCTTGGACAGACACAACTTTAGAATAGCTCCATGTGTCCATGGAAGAGTGGGAACCTAGCAAGGGAACCAATTAATCTTTATTTGACCATAATCCAAAATTTTTGACTTAGTGCTAAACTTCAGTTAATTTCAAATCCAGGACACCATTCCAGTTACATATAGCTGGACTGAGATTTTCCCATCAGCAATGGATACCTGAATTGAAAGATGGATTGGATGGGAAACTTGGCTGTTCAGGTGCTTGCATTTTAATTTGTCACAGTTGTGGTTTTTTTCCTTCCCATGTTCAAAATTAACAAACTTGTTATAAGACCCTTGTGGTGCTAATAATAAATAATATAAAGTATGTCCAATATCTATGATAATCTAACATATCTGGGATGGCTATATGTTGGTCCCAAATGATGGGATAAAGTAGCCACGGTAATATAGTTCATTGGATGAACCACTTCCAATGCATTTGCACAATACTTTGAAGTTATTTTTTTTAAGCTCCTTTTTAAAATTCTTTAAATTCCATCAAAGAATTTTTTTCCCCTTTAATATAACTAAGCAGTTAAATAGATTTCCTGTAGCCTCACCAGCAAAAGTTAGTCCAGTCAGCATCTTTTATTAACTGGATATCTCCAGCCGTCTTTGATCATTATTATCTGAGAAATGTAATAATAGCAAGATGCTCTGCTTATATCTTATGAGAGGTGCTGCAAATCTGAAAGCACTTCCCATTCAGCTCAGTGTTTCAGCTGGACATGGTTTCAGGGCAAGAAACTTGGGCTGTATGATTTTTACCACTAGATTATTGAGTTGTAGCAGGCCACCACAGGTGCAACCGTGCTCTGGATTCAATGGCTGAGCTAGAATGATTCTCCTGATACAGAGAGTGAGACCAGCCTGTAAAACAAGTGATGAAGTGCAGAAAAGACACAAGTCTCCATTCTGAGCCACAGTTACCTATTTTTTTCTTTTGCAAATTATTTTGATAAACATTTGTAAACGTTTGGATGAGAAAACCTATACGTGACAATGTATTTCTAGATCTCCTAGGCATGATCCTGCAAATCTCTTTTATAATTAACACCAATTGAAAGGGACTTGTTTTTCTGCTGCCATGCACAAGATGAACAGGGACTCTTCTTGGTTTTATGGCTCTACCTTTTGGATTCCCTTTGCAGACTTTGGCACCTGGATTTCTAATATAATCTTGGGTCCATAGCTAAGAAGCATCTCGACGTAGCAATTTGCTAGGTTGATTCCAATTTCTCCTGAGCAGAAACTGTTGTTGTTTTGCAGTTAAAGAATAAGATTGTATCCAATGTTTTTATCATTGTTTTTATTTTGAACTTTCTAACCTGCACTTTGAGGTCTCTGCTTCTCTTTTAGCTTTTTAACCACAGAGATACTTATTACTGTTCCTTTACCAAGTTTAAACTTTATTCTTTATTTTGAGACTTCATTTATGACACTTATTTGAGGATTTGGTTTGGGGGGTGGTGGTAGTAATTTGCCTGTTCCCCCAATTACTAAGGGAAAAACATGAAAAGTAAAAAAAAATGCTTTATAAACTCATAACTTATTGCTGATTATAATTACTGGTTGTTAATTTCAGTCCTGTAGATCTTTTAATTTTATTGTTTAGATAGGACTGGGTGACAAAAATAAAACAAAATAACCTCATTTAGCAGTACAGTGGAATTGTGTTTAAATGTTAGCATATGTTTCTGCTTAATAGTAGCACTTTAATACCATTAAACATTTCTGTATCTGAAATACATTTGTTCTGCCATGTTGGTCACTCATGAGACTCATGTTGTTTGTGCCTGGAAAAAACAATCCTCCATTAGCCATGTGATTAGATACCCCCAATGACTTCTCCTGTAGATCTTGTCTCAGTACTGTTATGTTGTGTGATTTAACCCCAATGTGTTAGGCATTTGCCCCAGAACTATTATTATATTGTATAACCTACCACTTTAGGACCTGTGACATGTATTAGAGACATCATGCTGCCAGGTTTTATAGTGTGTTCATAGCTGGGGTTTTAATTCTTATGTTCATTAAAATCTGGTTGCAGTTACACATCTCTCTCCCCTATGGAATTAAAACTAAGTACCACCAGTTTATATGGTAACCTCTCCCTCTAGTGGCTGAAATAGGAATGGTTAGTTTTAGATAATGAGAGTAAAAATTTCAATAAGAACTTTTTATAATTCTGAGGCCTATTAATATGGCTAGTGTTTTAGTGCAATTTGGTGGGAGTGCAAGAATGAACACTGAAAACTCAAATGAGCTGTCAATCCTAATCTATGATTTCTTATCCCAGCAAAATAAACTTGTTTCTGTGAATTCAGATGCAGAAACTTACTTAAAAGAGTATATTTTCTCTAAGCAAAAAGGCCTGACTTCAAATTTTAAATGCTGTCTTCACTAGTCCACTGGGTCAGTGTGTTAGAACTAGAAAGGCAGGGCTGGATAATCACTTCTAATACACTATCAATACAGGAGACAGGCAAGAACCTGATTGGAGAAACCTGATATAGTGGCTTGCATGAGAAAATAATTTCAAGAAGAAAGGCTGAAGCAACAGCCTTGACTTAAAGTCTGGAAAGTTTGCTTTAAAGAATGCACAGCTTCTAGCTTAAATTAGGATCATGTGAAAATGATTCTGCACCAATTCCCAATAAAGTATGTTTAGTCTTAATTCAAAACCATTTAATCATTCACCTTATGTCATAATCTTCTTTGGTGTATTTGACTTGGTAAATAAGAAACTATAATCAGGATAGACATCTCTGGAGATAATACTCTTTCTGTTTTACCAAGTGGAAAAAAGTATTACATCATTTATTGAGTAGGGTGTACTGCAGCCAGCCTGTCATAATCTATTGAGAGGACATACTATATAATTTTCATAAATGTGAAACCATGTCCTTCATTATCCTTTTGCATTTTGGGATGTTATACTTGTTCCTTATCTTCAATTCACAACCTCATATTTTTTTTTCCCACCATACAAAAATTGGATTCTGGTTTGGAATATAAGCCTATGCAAGTTTACTTAGAGGTAAATCCCGCTATGTTCCATGGGACTTACTCCCATTTGTATCTGCATCAAATTAAGCCTTAGATTCAGACATGAGGTTGTATACACTTTTGCATTTAAAATGCAGGGTAATTTTTTTATATAATGGGAGTGGTTGTATCGGCATCCAAGCAGGGCAGTCTGAGGCAAAACCTATTTTTCTGCTTTGGAAAATCTCTTCTGAAGGTGGCATTAGCTTTGGAGAAAAAAAAAATGCCGCCAGTTCAAGATCATCTATGCATCTTGATGTTAGCCACCTCAAAAGGCTAAATAGAAATGCTATTCTCTTACATGTTATGCTTTTATAATAAGCAGTTCAGACAGCCATCCTAGTATGATCTGAAAAAGTCACATTTACCGATACATCATTCCAGATCTGTGCCCTTATCTTCTACTTGGCAATACTGTGTGTATGAGAAGAATGATTCTGTATTTTAATGGGAAAAAAAAAGATGCACGAGGGCATTTATACTTGTTACATTAAAAAAAAACAGGATTCCTATAAAGTTATTAAATTTTCACTTATGGCAAGTAAAATTGTTGTCCTTATGGCTTATACTGCTTCAGGCTGAGATGTTTTGTATTTCCTAGCTCTACTAAATGAAAATTTCCAAGACTGAAACAGAATTTATATACATTTTACTTAAATATGTATATTGGATGTTTTTAATGGATTATTTAGAGAGGTGTCCGCTGTATCTAAATTTACATCATTTGTGTCTATTTATGTGAATGGTATAATTTGCAGTAAAACTTCAATTATATTAGATAAATTATAGACTCCAAATGAAAAAATTGTCTGTTACTTCAAAAATGAGTCAAAGGAAGGGCTTACTATGTAATGAAGGCTATTGGGTACTTTTTCCTCTGTGGTATCTTGGATCAAACTAGCGGCTAAATTTAACTTTTAAAAAAGTTTTGAATGCTAAATTCCAGCATATTGTAACTTGTTTTACCAACTAGTTTAATTATTTAAAAGTCCTGATTTTTAGAAGCCTGAAACCTGCCTGGTTACTTTATTTTTTTCTCTTTAGTTTCCTTGTACAGAAGAGCTGGGGAATTCAGTTATATCCATATACCAATTTGGTTGGGCATATGCCAAAAAAGAAGAAATAGGGCTGTATACTTATGTGAAATAAAAGCAGGCAAGTAAGGAAGTAAAAGCTTCAGAAAGCAGAAACATTTGGTATATGTTAATCACGTCAAGACTTTTTACTGTTTCCCAGAAAAGATAAGACCCAGTCTTATTTATTTATTTATTTGCCTCCAAAAGAGACACCAGGTCTTATTTTCCGGGGTGTGTGTGTGTGTGTGTCTTTTCCACTCACTGACAGCCCCGCGCAGCTGCCGAAGGAGCAGCTTCATTCTGCAGCTCAGAATGGAGCTTGGGACTGCATTTTGCAGTCAGGCCTTTCTGGGAAGCCTGTGATTCAATCCATAGCTCGGTTCTCAGTTGCAGAGGCCTGACTGCAAAATGCAGGCATGGCTGCAGAAGATGCCGAAGAAGTGGAGGAGAGGCCTGGCTGCCAGGTTAGTGATGTGGTGCACATGGGGCAGCTCCACACTCCCACCCCAGCTTGATTTTTAGGTGTGTGCCTTGCCCTAAAACTAGGGCTTATTTGGGGGGGTAGGGCTTATATTAGGCCCACCCCCAAAAATCAAGCTAGGGCTTATTTTCAGGGTAGATCATACTTTCAGGGAAGCACAGTAGGAGTGTATTAAACAGAGAACTGGAAGCAATAGTTAAAGTCACTTTTTATTCAGACATATCCATTCTGTTTGTCTATCTCACCCTGCACAGGTAGTTTTTACATTAAGACTTTTTAATGACCAAGCAAAGTTATGCTGGCATTGAAAAAAGTGACTTACACCTAGTCCCCACTTACCACTGCAGTGTTCATGTGATCAAAATTTGGGCACTTGGCAACCAGCACGTATGTACAACAGCTATACCATCCTTTCCAGGGGGTTCCAGCAAGCAAAATCAAAAAGGAAGACGTATTTGCTTAATAACCAGTTCTGTTCCCAATTGGGATCTTAAGTGAGGACTACCTATTCTACATCAGTTGGTAAATGTAATATCCCTGGTATCCAAATTATGAAAAAATAATTTGGAAGCGTTTATTTCCTTGTGTGCACTAGTTGACATTTCCTTACCAAAAAAAAAGGAATACTGAAAAACTTATCAGCATTACAGGCTTTTTTTTCCTTTGCAGCTGTTTTACTATGAATCTTGAATTATTTGTACTATTTAGCTGGTCAAATTAGAAAACATATAAAGAATGTTTGGCATGTGCTAAAAGTTTTTTTTTAAGGGATTCTAAAGATCCCTTAAAAGTTGTGCACATCTTTTCAAAAATAGCAAAGACACAAATACAGTATTCTGAAGTAGTCCTAGATAATACCAGTTGGAAGTACCTCACTTTATTATGTAAATGCTTCCTTGTGCTTCAGATATTGGTATCATCTTTCGTATTCTTCCCTATCCTGCAGTAACATGTAGTACAAATACAGTGTTTTGTTTTGAAATGTACTTCTAGGAATGTAACACTGCAAACAGTAACTCTTGTCAGCAAAAGAAGCAGGAGTTTGTATCTCAGGGCCAGTTCTCATTAGCACTGGACAAAGTAACTAAAAATACACTGATCAATTTTTCAAGATATGAGCCAATGGTTCTGCTTTTAGAAGCTTTCAAAAATAATAATTACTATTCTGTGTTATGCCAAAGGTTGAATTTATTAACAACTGAAGAAATAATCTAGCAGGATTTTTAGTGGTTATTGCTGTGAGTCTATATGGCATTCACTGATCAGCTCACTCAATCTGTACTTTATTTAGGGTATCTATAAATGTTGAAACAATAAGGCAAATAAAGACCAACAGGGAAGACCCTATGACTACAAATAACTTGAACATCATTAGCTCTAACCATTGTATTTATACTTTATTTCTAGCAGCAAAAGAAACTTAAAAGATCAAATACAATGCTCCCTAAAAAATGTAATCATAGAACAAAATTATTAAACCCCCTTGAAGGAGCTTCATTAGGCTACTTCCTATTTAAGTACACATAGCAAACAACTGAAGAAGATGAAAGCCAATTCACTAATCCAACACTACCAATTTCAGTTATTTATTAAGGGAGAGTATACAAAGCTGCAATTGGTCATGATGAGAGGGATATATGCAGACATTTTTTCTTCATAGTAACTTGCTGTTTTAAATTGCTTATTAAGCTCCATTTGGAATACATTTCAAGTGAATGCAAGCTAGCATCTTGTATAAAATGTTTACCTATTACAGTAAATATGTAATTCAAATAAATAGCAAGATAGTTACTTTTACAGACAAAACTACTCTGGCAGTGCTGACAGTGCTTTTATTGAAATTAGTTGGTGCACAATACTGCACTTACTGAGTGACATGTTACTTGCATTAAATTGCTTTTTAAAATCACAATTGCTAGAAATTACTTCCCATGTATTCTTTTCCTCAACCACACCATGTAGATCTTGGGTTTGTAAAGATTATTCTTACTAAACTGAAGTATGTAAACACTGCTTGTGATGATCAAATCTACTCAGAGCAAAGGATATAATTCTAGTTTGATATTTTAGTTGGAAAACACTAACATATTTTCTTGATTCCTAGCAAAAAAAGAAGCTTTTACTGTTTTGCTACTTAAAAGAAACAAGCTAATGAAATTGCATTGTAATCTTACTATGATTTAAGTGTGCAGCTATGAATGACAGAAAGTAAATACAGTTCAGGATCTTAAATCTAATGCACTCATTTTATCTTCTATCACGTTAGCCAGTATCTAATGCAAAAATTAGGGTTGTGCCACTATGTTACTCAGATATTTATCGGGAGAAAAAAAATCAGGATTTTTTCCCATTTTTAATAAATTATGGAATTCTTTTGCAATCTTTAAAAGGGGAAATCACATGGTGCTATGATTCTACATAGTACTATGATATTGCACTAGTCTAAGAATGCAATTCCAATCCTAAGCAAATGTATCCTGAATGAATACTGTACATTTTGACTACATATGGACTTCAGTGCAAGCTCACTTTTAAGGTGTCTTCTGTCACCTTTTCAATTCCTTTGAATTTGCCTGAACTATGGCAGTTATATTTTGATTCTGTAGCCAACTGGTACTTTTTGAGGATTTGAAAGCTACAAAACATCCCAATAAATCTCTAATATGCAGATTGACCAGTATAAAACAATACCGAAATGCTGATTGCATCTCTCTATCTGTAATGGTGCAGGGATGGTGCTGACAACATTGTTGCATTTTCATCATTGTAAACATAACTCTTTTGTTTGTGGCCATCTATTTTAACTTGTTTAAATATATAAATAAATTTTATGACATTTTATTTCAAGTAAGTTTGTTATTTTTCTACTTTCTGGTATCACTTATGTTAACAGAAGTTCCCAAAACACAATCAACATCTTAACTCCAATGCTCACATGCTTTGAGAATTACAACCCAGCATTTCACATGGGTGCAGCAGCATCTATGCTGGACACTCCTGGCCAAGTTTTTTTTCCCCAGTATTCTCATGATGAATCACAAGTTGCTTTTGAAATGGTTTACAAGATGTAACAGAATTTTATACAGTGAGGGGGGAAATTATTTGATCCCCTGCTGATTTTGTATGTTTGCCCACTGACAAAGAAATGATCAGTCTATGATTTTAATGGTAAGTTTATTTTAACAGTGAGTGACAGAATTAACAAATCCAGAAAAACGCATTTCAAAAGTTATAAATTGACTTACATTTTAATGAGTGAAATAAGTATTTGATCCCCTATCAATCAGCAAAGTTTCTGGCTCCCAGGTATCTTGTATACAGGTAACAAGCTAAGATTAGGAGCACTCTTTTAAGGGAGTGCTCCTAATTTCAGCTTGTTACCCATATAAAAGACACCTGTCCACAGAAGCAATCAATCAGATTCCAAACTCACCACCATGGCCAAGACCAAAGAGCTGACAAGGATGTCAGGGACAAGATTGTAGACCTACACAAGACTGGAATGGGCTACAAGACTATTGTCAAGCAGCTTGGTGAGAAAGTGACAACAGTTGGTGCGGTTATTCGCAAATGGAAGAAACACAAAATAACTGTCAATCTCCCTCAGTCTGGGGTTCTGTGAAAGATCTCACCTCATGGAGTTTCAATGATCATGAGAATGGTGAGGAATCAGCCCAGAACTACATGGAGGATCTTGTCAACGATCTCTAGGCAGCTGGGACCATAGTCATCAAGAAAACAGTTGGTAATACCCAATACTATGAAGGACTGAAATCCTGCAGCGCCTGCAAGATCCCCCTGCTCAAGAAAGCACATGTATAGGCCCATCTGAAGTTTGCCAATGAACATCTGAATGATTCAGAGAACTGGGTGAAAGTGTTGTAGTCAGATGAGACCAAAATCGAGCTCTTTGGCATCAACTCAACTCGCCGTGTTTGGAGGAGGAATGCTGCCTATGACCCCAAGAACACCATCCCCACCGTCAAACATGGAGGTGGAGACATGCTTTGCGGGTGTTTTTCTGCTAAGGGAACAGGACTTCACCACATCAAAGGGACGATGGACAAGGTCATGTAACATTAAATCTTGGGTGAGAACCTCCTTACCTCAGCCAGGGCATTGAAAATGGATCGTGGATGGGTATTCCAGCATGTCAATGACCCAAAACACATGGCCAAGGCAACAAAGGAATGGCTCAAGAAGCACATTAAGGTCCTGGAATGGCCTAGCCAGTCTCTAGACCGTAATCCCATAGAAAATCTGTGGAAGGAGCTGAAGGTTCGAGCTGCCAAACGTCAGCCTCAAAACCTTAATGACTTGAAGAGGATCTGCAAAGAGTAGGACAAAATTCCTCCTGAGATGTATGCAAATCTGGTGGCCAACTACAAGAAACGTCTGACCTTTGTGATTGCCAACAAGGGTTTTGCCACCGAGTACGAAGTCATGTTTTGTGAAGGGGTCAAATACTTATTTCACTCATTAAAATGCAAATCAATTTATAACTTTTTTGAAATGAGTTTTTCTGGATTTTTTTTGTCGTTATTCTGTCTCTCACTGTTAAAATAAACCTACCATTAAAATCATAAACTGATCATTTCTTTGTCAGTGGGCAAACATACCAAATCAGCAGGGGATTAAATAATTTTTTCCCTCGCTGTAAAGAAGCAATAGTTCAAGACCTATCTGGATATAATGTTAGCTGTATTTGTTCTTTACCTACAATTCTAGCTTTACGCATTTCATAAGCTATTTTTCCCAAATAAAGAAGCTATTTATCCATAAAATATTATAACACAAAGTTTGCAACTATGTTGTTCAGTCAGTACCCAATTGCTCAAAATAAAGTCATATGTCCAGGATATATCATACCTTTATAAGAACATTTTCCTCATAAATGATAAAACAAGCACATTTCTATCTGGATTACCCCTTTCCCCTACTCTTTAGTAATGGTATATCAACTTATATCAAATCATTTTAACAAGGTTTTGGGGACATAGCAAACAAATTTTAAACACTTTATTTTAATAAAAGTTACATACAAAACTGAGATCAACACAGTAATAAAAATTACTTTGCCTTTTTGTTGACGGGAAGAATCTATAGGTGGATTATAATCTACTAGTTATGGGTTTAAATGCTGATAAAGTGGCAGACTTTCACTAGTGTGTATCAACAAGTATTGATGTTACCTGATTTTAATTCAGAAAACAAATTACAAAAGGGAACTACAATGTAACAGACATAAGCAATGGCATTCAGATTAATGAGCAAGAATTACTTCTGAATTATTTAGAAGGAGTAATAACTAAATTCACTCTTGTTCATTAACACCATATTTTACAAAAATATTTATTTACACTGTATACAGGGCTATACATTAACTTTTTCTCTCAAACACATTTGCAAGATTAAAAGATGCCATTGCTACCCTAAGTATTATACATAGCGAAGGGAAGCAATTTCATCCAGAAGATACAAGAATGCCAGAACATTTACACGTGGTTTTCCAAATAAAATCAAGAACGTTCAGCTAAAGTAATACAGTTGAATTATGGCATTATTGGGATAGAACACCATCTATACTTAAATATAGCTGGATCAACTGTAAAACTGAGTAAGCACTAAATGACTTTTTGCAGTATGTTCGTTAAATAACTGCATCATAATAAGCCATTACATTTTCAGTGAAAATAACTACTTCCAAGTGTATAATTCATATCTCCCAGTTTTAAAGTGCTAGTCCATCCTTGAAAATTACTGAGAAAAACTTATACAGATCATAGCTAAATTCTTATTAACTTTAATTTCTATAAACACACTTTCCAGTTTGCCAGTGTTAAGTATGTTTTTTCTGAAAAGATTCTCTGCCTTTTTCCAGACTTACAAAATTTGGTATTTAGAAACGCAGTACAAATCATCCAGTTCCTAATATTTTTTAACTCCACAGAGAAAACTCACTCTGATTCATGAGTTTTTAACTATAACAAAATGTTTTGAATGGTTCTAAGCTACTCCATACAAAATAGTAAGATCTCATATGTAGTTAGGGTGGAGGAATCTCCAAGTTCTTGTACCGGGTTTGGAGTGACTTGCGACGTTATGATACATTTTGATACTTTCTAAGTCTCACATGTCTGAATCCATCTATCTTTAACTAGCTAAAGCAATGGATATAGAATCATACAGCACTAATGAAAGGATGTGAGATTTGGGACCAATTCCTCATCTTGAGGAAAGTCATTGTTAAGCATGAAATCTGTCTAGTTATCTTTACCAAGATTGTAGCTCTAGGTTTCTGCTCTTTCAGATAAAAAACACTTCCTATCAGCACATTCCAGTCTATATTCAATCAGAGTAAAATCCCAATAAATATCTCAATTGAATTATTTCTGAACAAATAAAGAACACCTAATAATGCTCTTGTAGGAATGTAATACGACTGTTAGATATCAAAAAGAGCAAAATATGGGATAATTATTTTATTACATCCTTGTTTGCTTGGTAGTATTTTCAGTATGTGGCTGAATAAAGACACTATATCAGACTGAAGGCTTCAAAATATTGCAAAGGGTATTTCTTCAACATTCAAAGTTGTGCATATCTATACAAAATTTTAGAACAATAACGGGGTCATCTGAATATCTGTAATAATTAAGGCTTGTACCAGCAAAAGCCAAGTGATGGCAACACCATTTTCATTACGCACCAATTGTTTACTGTTAGAAAAATATAACAATAAAAAGATAAATGTAAAGCCCTGCAAATATGACAATTTCCCCCTTAATTACTGGGGCATCAAATGTCTAACATTATACTTCGATGTATCTTGGTATTGTGTCATAGGTTTGTCTGCAATTCCACAGGTCCCAACTCCAACCTTTCCTGTAACACTCTCAGGAGAAGCAAAGATACTCCGCTTTACCTGTGGAACAAATTAAAAATACAATTTGAATTACTTTGAAAATGCAACAAATAATAAATTACTATATCAATAATGTGGTTTATCAGTGATTAAATATTCTGAATCATATAAATTTTATCTATTTGGCTTATTTCTATACAAAGAGATTGATTAAATTATACTTCACTGGGCCATACAAAACTGAACAATCTGAGATACACAAAACATTAAGATTTACAACAACAGCATAAAAGCTTGTTGTACAAAGTTTGTGCAAAACATTTCAAATTCAAAACATTCTGAGAACAGATTGCTTTATTTTGGAAATATTCTGTACTCAAATAACAAGGTTCAAATTCAAACTATAGAACTATTCTGAGAACCAAATGACTCTGGGATGATCAATATACCTATTTTAGTCTAGAACTACTAGAATTCAAAATATTGCCCTAAAGTTTTATACCGTGCATGCTTAACTTTTCTATTAGTTTATCTTGTAAAATTACAAACTGTTAAAAAGGTGAAAAATACTATTATGAAATCCCTCATATTTTTTCTGGAAAGATTTTCAGGAAATGGTTTGCCAGAATGGCTGGCCCAAAGTCATCTAGTTGGCCCTTTGTGCCTGAGCACTAGGAGTCAAGGTCTCCTAGTTTCCAGCCTAGTGGCTTAACCATCACAGCAAACTAGTTATCATATCTCTATACCTCCAATACACTAATATGCATGTCATACGCACCTGGCCTTTTTTATTTTTTGAATATGCTCTATTGTTGAACTGCTGCCATTTGACTTTCTGATCTTCTCGTTCCTGCTCTAGTTCTTTGATACGCTGGGCCTTTTTCAAAGCTTTCTTCTTTTTATATTCTCGTTGTTGAGCAATCATTTCTTTTCTAGAAAGTAAAATGTCACTGAAGATTACTTATGTAGTTCATAACCTAGTTACCTAGACTAATTTGTTATAAATTCACTTTTATTCTCAGAACATGTAGACAAAAGCAAGGATACACTGATTAAGAGAGTCTCACCTTGTACTAGGTGAATGTAAAGATAAACTCTCAGTACAATGGGCTTCAGCTGTCCTCGCCTATTTCATTCTCCAGCTGCTGAGTGCTGTCATTCCTTCTGTAAAGCAATCTGTGCACTGCAAGTTTCAATAAAGCACAGCAATCCCACTTTTATATACTACGAACAAAGCTCTTTTAGAAGTCAGCTGAAACTAGCTAGCTTGCTTCTTGCAAACGGAACTCTAGAATTAACTCAAAAGTTGTTCCAAGATAAAATTTTTCACAAATTTTGTATAGAAAATACTTAATGTTGATTGAGCATTACAGGATTAATTTTATTCATCAAATTCATATTAAAAAATTCAGTCATAGAGCAAACACAAGTATTACAGATAACAGTATAATATGTTATACTTCAATCTTTCCAAACCTGGAATAAATTCCATTATCCTCAGGCAGAATCAGATTACGGAAGGCTGACTTAAAACAGTCAACATAATCCTGTGGTGCTGCATAGTCACAGTACCAGTTCAGCACTAGGATTAATGAAGTCATTTTCAATAGACCAATGGACTTTCAGTTAGGTAGCAAATTTCATATCTTAAATATGTAATAGGAAATCAGCAACTGAGGAACTAGACTCCAAATTTCAGATGTCTTTATTGCTACAAAAATACCTTAAGTATTTTGGTATAAACAATGAGGTAGGTATAGATTTTGTCATAAATACAATGAAAACCTATAGAATGGCAGCCAAAAACCTCAGAAGGAATGAGACTGTCTCCTTTTGTCCTAAAACCAAAGTCTACTTTTTTTCGTCAGATCAATGGTAATTACTAGACATGTGAAATGAATACAATAAGTAATTCAAGGCTGAATGGACATTCATAAAAGACCCTGCTTAAGTCAGACCAAAGCAGAAGATGCCTGTCTAGATTTAGCAAAGATTTAATGCAAAATGTATACCCTTCCCCGATTAACAGAAAAAAAATCACGAATGGCTGAAACTTCTTTACATCTCTACAGAACGGCATGTGATTTGTTCACTATTACATATATTCACAGAAAAAAATGAAAACTAACACATTTTAGAGAAACATGTAGAAAAGTTATTATAGGTAGGTTCCTTAAATTCTGATTTATTTTATTTTAGAAAAATGATTCTAATAATAGCAACTATTTGATTAAATTCTATTTATGTTAGGGTATTTGATAAAAAAGAAATCTTTACCAAAGGAAGGCAGTGGCAGTGATGGTGGTGACAATAAGGCTTTTTTCTTCCCAATTCATAACCATATTCTTGACAAAGCCAGTGGATTCCTATCATTTCCATTTCACTCTCTCTCTCTCTCCCTTCCTTATATATTACAAAGACATGGAACCAATGCAGCCCTTTTTGCAGTTCTAGGAACAAATAATTCACAAACTTCCCTTTCACTTGAAGGCGATCCATGGGGATTCTTCTTTGCCTAATGCAGTCATAAATTCAGCCCAAATTATCCTGCTTAATTATTCAAGACTCAGCAGTATTCCACATATATAGCCTGAGCACATACATTGGTTTGGATTTTTTTTTTAAAAAAAATGTATCTTCAACAGAACATTCTTATCTATATGTAATCTCTGAATGAGAAAACCCATCAACAATTTTTCAATTACAGAACTTTTTTTTAGAGTGATACCACATATTAAACAATAGAAACAATTTCCATCACTTACTTGGACATAGGCTTGTTGCCATTATCTTCCTTTGTTTTTCTTCCCTCTTCCACAGGCTTCAAATTGAGTAGAGGCGTGACTTCAGCATTACCATATCCTGCAAACGTGACTGCAGCTGTACCATTCTCTTCATCTATCTCTTCAATTTCAGCTTCATAACACCTGTAAAGATATCATGGCTGTAAGCATGTGAGTAAAGGTTTAAGACTCAACCCTGCAAAACTTAAACATGCAATGATTACATTTCAATATATTTCTACTTAACAGTGGGTTGGGATTGATAATGAAATTCTGAGATTATTTTATGGCATTCATTTACATTTACTTTCTCAGCATGAGTAACTTATGTTGATCTATAGCCACTAACTTAAAAGTAAACTCTATTGAATTAAATAAGATTTACTTCTGAGCAGATATGTATATGATTGCACTGTTAAACTCTAAATTAACAACTGACCCAATGACATAGCTTCTTAAAAATAAACAAAGAATGACCAATATTCAAAGAGCATATTTAAGAAAATATGAAAAATATTGTAATCTATTAAAGTGGCAATAATATAGATTACAAAGGTGATTATCCAGTTTTTTTAAGTCACATCACTTAAGACTCAAAATAATCTAATATAATCATAAATTAAAATATGTATATATTCTATGAATGCACAATTCACCCTCTGAACTACATACTGATTCCCTAATTTATTTATATACTATATTATTTAATAAATAACTCAAGGTGGCAAATATTCCTTCCTCTTCACAATAGCTTTGTGACGTGAATTGAATTGAGTTAGTGACTGGTCCAAAATCACCTGGACAGTTATCATGCCTAAGACAGCCTCCTGGGTTTCTAGTCTGGTGCCCTAACCACTAGATTAAACTGGCTGTAATACCAATTTTGCTGCTCTCAGGAGTACATGAAGATTGTACAGTGTAATTGGTTTTAGTTAAGGTAGCAGAAATTCTCCTGGCCAAAATGGACTCTTTAGCTTCCAAAAATTCAGGTACTCACTTCAGCCCCAGAAAAATCTTGGTTGCTCCCAAATCAAGTCATTCTCCTCTTTTGAATTTCACAAAGCTAAAGGCACCAATTTTTCTCTACTATTCCACTAAGCCACCCCAAAAAGGTCTAAACAATTTAGTTCAACACACTACGGTGACACTTGACATTCCACTCTCTGCAGCTTTTGGAAACTGCAAATGCTGTTTATGATTCAGTGGCCATAAGGAAACTCAACAATGAAACTGTGCTTAGCATCAAGTATCTAAGTAACAAAAATGGAAACCAACATATAATAGAATTTTTATTGAAAGAAAAAAAATTGCTTTGGATAGCAAGATGGGTAGCATATATATTTAATAAATAAAATGAATAAAACAACAATTTCCTTCAGATGGAATATTTCCATATGCTACTAAAAAGGCAGCTCATTAACATTAGGGTTAAGCTCAGGAATCAAAGCTTGTTTATTGCTACTCCTTCCTAAGGTGAGTCTATTACTGTGAAAAGAATACTCTCCAGCTGCAGTATTCCCTAATTATTTTGGAGGAAAGAAATACTGCTGTCAGAGATTGGGTTTGATTTTCAAGTATGTCTGCTCCCTACAATATAAGTAGCCCTCAACTTATGACCACAAATTGAGACCAGAATTTTCCTTGTTAAGCAAGGCAATTGTTAAATGAGTCACACCCAATTTTAAAACTTTTTGACAGTTAAGCAAATCGCTGTAGTTGTTAAGTGAATCATGTGATTGTTAAGCATGTTAAGCAAATTGGACTTCCGCCACTCACGTTGTTTGTTAGAGGAAAGGGTGCAGGTGGGGGGAATCACAGGATCTCGAGATGCTGCAACTCTTGCATGATTCTGAGTTACTGCAAGTGTGATATGTTGGCTGCCATGCACCCAAAGTTTGATCGTGTCTCTATGGGATGCTATATCAGTTGTAAGGATGAGAATGGATTGTAAGTCACTGTTTTCAGTGCCATTGTAATTTTGAATGGTCATAAATGAATGATTGTAAGTCTAGGACTACCTGTATCAGTTTTGGGAGTCGCAGAAGGACTGAGCCCTTATTAATGGCTCCAAAGCAACAACGGCAGAAGACATGTACCTACTTTTCCACCAAGTAACAGTCTTCTATATGATTGTAACAGTAACCAAAGTAATCTGCCATTTCTGAGTCCAATCCTATCACTTTTTAAAAATATGTTTGTTATAAAGAAAGAAAGATTGTATGGACAGATTCTTCTTTTGCTTCTTCCCTTCTGATATGTATTATTCTTTGGTCAGGGCTCCATTTTTTTCTCCAAATAATATTCTTAGCATTTTCCTTTCAATTACTGAGGAAAAGCATTATCATTCCATTTTGATTATTGTATTCCAAATTTTAAAAGTTATTAGGGATCGTACTAATAGAGACTATAGACTAAGCAAAATTGGAATTTACCAATACTATATATTCCCAAACAACGTATTTGTTTAAGATATATATTTATACCTGCACTCCCTTTAACTAGCCACCCTCATCTTGGTACTCTCCATACTTTGGTGATTATGCTAGTTGGCTGATGACAAAATATAATTTAAAAGATACCAGGACTGACTACCGTAGGTTACAATTTTTTTTTTTGCCAAGGTGGTATTTACCATGATGGTGATGGAGAGAATATAAACCAAAGGGAAATATCTTACCATGAAATTGTATTAATTCATGTAACTGTACAGAAGTTTGTTTTCTACACTTACTGTCCATCTTCACTCCAAATTGCCATACATCTGTCTCCAACTTTCCAAGTGTGACTGGGGAGGGCAGACGCAGAACTATCAGAATTTGCAAGAGTTTCTGAAGGTTGTGTTGAAAGGAGGTCTTTAGTTAATTCTATAACTTCCTGGTGGGAGAAAAAAAAGGAAGAATTTAAACATTCTGTCTCCCCATCCCCACAACTTTTGAAAAGTATTTACCAACTGCAGCATATACAGTAACAGACGGAAAAGCACATGAAAACTTTATGTATAGTACAATATTTCAAAGTCAGTCCCTAAAAGGTGCTCCGAAGTCAATGAGATGGCAAATCTAGCACTTCTCTGCAGCCTTAAAAGTGGCTGCATCTCTTCACTAGGGAAGTACGGTCGACCTGCCAACTGCTGCATGACTCCCTTAACAACTACCTTTCCTAATCCTAGGAAAAGACTTGCTTATTTTAATGAAATGCACTCATTTCTCTGCAGACTTTTAAGTAACTATAGAATTTAATCTGAAATATCACATAGACTAGCCTTTTCTGAATATCTATTTTCTTAGTAAATATTTATATTCATATCATATATGAACAATTACATATAATATTTCATTCTGTATTCATATCATTATAGTTCAGCTAACATAATAGAAGCAGAAAGAATTACTGTGGCATAAAAATATTCTGGGTTGATTTTTTACATTTTTTATTAAAAATAATTACTGGCACAAAACATGTATGTATTCTAGGAAGTCACAAAGTACAATTTTAATATATGCAAAGAATACATCAATAAAATAGGTAAAAGAACTGGAATTTCCGGATTTTGTGCTAAAGCAGGGATAACCAAACTTTTAAATGCAAGATTTTGAAAACATCTGTAAATTTTCAAATGAACACAATCTCTACAAGATGAATTATGATACCAACCATGTTATCCACAGTATTTTGGACTGTATAACTCTGTATAAATCAACTTTTAGTAAACCACAACAATAAAAAATGGAAACTTCAAAACATAGGAGCTGCCTAAATTAGTACACCACTATTACGTTAAATATATGTAAGGGTTTATAATTCACATAACAAAAGTTTTAAAACATAGTTTAAATAGAACATCTATAAAAATCTATTGTACCTGCATTTTTATCATATTATCATAATCTACTGAAGGTACATAACATAACCTTTTTACAACTAGTGGAGTCCAGCTGTATTGGGGCTACCTATCTACACCAGTGTTTCTTAAAGTATGGGTTGCAACGCAGAGGCTGTGAATGGCCTACTGCAGTTGGTTTTTTTTTTTTTAAAAAAAAGAAGGAATGACCAGCCTGAAAACCCAAGGCTTCTGTGCAAAACTTGGATCTATTACAGGAGTGGGGGAGGTATTTACAAGAATCAATCTAAAGGAAAATGTTAAGGTTGGACTTATCTCACTGTCACTGGGTTGGGAGAGAATATACAACAAAATGTATAACTTATTTTCAGTTTCTGAAAATTGAAACATTAATAAAAGCACTGTAACAGAACTGATTTAAGACAATAAAAAACTCTTTCTTCCGTTTCCAATTTTTTGAGTTAGACTGTCTGCCTTCAAAAGGAAACCCAACTTTTACCAATTATGAAAAAAACAAGTCATCTTTCTCATCAAAAATAAGGTTTTAAATTTTATTGGGTCCTTCTGCTTATTTCCAATGCAATGGTTTCACTTGAAGTTGTTTTATTTGATGTATGGGTTAAACTGTAATGATTAAAAGTGGCATATTTTGCCAAGCCTTAACTCCAATGAAATTATTAGTTTTATTTCAGCAGGGTCATAGAGATTCCCGTTATTATTTTAGAGAGTGAAGAATATCACAGGATTTGTGTACCTTTTTCCTAGAAGATAACAATTTGGGGAAAGCTATAGTGCATGAAAAAAATTAAAAGTCAAATAGCCATTTCTTGAAATATTGACCAAATCTTACCCAATAAAAAAATAGATTGTGATGCAAAAATGGATACAAGCAGAAAAAATACACACTTCAGAGAAAAATATCTAAATAATTTTGTCTTCACTATTAGTCATCTTTTAAAAAATTTTCTCTATTACGACTATCACCCTGTTGTGTTTTTATGCACGCTGAAATTGAGCTTTAATTAATTCAAATGTTAGTCACTCCTTTGAATTACAAGCTACAGAGCATTTTTTTAAAAAAATTGTAAAAAACTCACAAAACTTATGTGGTTTCAGAATCCTACCATTTGAATATATTTCCCTCAGTGAACATATCACACATTAAACAGTCCCTGCTTAACTGATTCCTATAGGATAGTATAACTGAGGATATTTTAACACTCAAGATGTTATGGAAAATGACTCGTTAAAAATAGATCAGAAAGATGGCAAAATGTATTTTCAATATGCTCTTACACAGAAGAAAATTACTTTAGAATGATACCTTATATAATGTATATATACTAAACCAAACTTCAGAATATTTTTATTTATAACCATACTTATGCAACTACAGACTGATGCCTTTAAGCAGATGATAGCCCTAGTTCTTCTGAAGCTAATTTAATCCTCAGGAAAAAATTTATTAATATTTACATAATGATTAATTTACTACTTTATACTTAATTAAGCCTTAATCTTATTTTATAGCTCATTCTGATTAAGATATTATTATAACGAACATAAGAAGTTCCTGTTAGTTTGGACCCCTGGACCATCTAGTCCAGCAGTTTGTTCTCATAGTGGCTAACCAACTTCACAAAGACTCCATAGTCTCCTAGCAGATGGTCTTCAGAAGCAGTCAAACACAATTCTGCAGAACTCTTCACTATATAGGAAACATTCAATTAGCAAATTTATTTCTTCTCAGTTCTCACCTGCAAATCTTTCTTGAGTTTTAATAAATCTTCATTATCTCCATTTCCTGTCAAAGCAGCTTCAACTTGCTGTAACTGAGCTTTATAACTAGCTAATTGTTTTGCCAGGTCTTCTGACATCTACAAAAAGAAAAAGAAGCTATAATATAAACCAAATCAATTGTACGTACAATTTAATGGCCAGATTATTCATTTATTAAGAATTTTATTTCAAGCCTCTTGTTCTTCTGTATTTCAGATTGTAAGATAAAATGAAATGTAGATTATCAGGCTGAATACTATAAATCTTCATAGATAGCAAGATGCAAACATGACCCAAGTAATCCTGAAAGAGTAATTTAAATTAATATTATTGTATGGTTATTTATACATTATCTCAGTATGTTGATATCTGAACTACAACTGGACATGATTAAAACATTTTTTTTCTTTTTGGTCTTAAATATACATTTATTTTAGTCTAATCTCAATCTCCATTTTCAAAAATAATCTTTGAAAAGACTGTTAATACTTTTCTAGTCATAAAAATAAACTTAACATTTTGGGCATATTCTTTGTATTACTTCATCAAGCTATATTAAAAGCAAACCAAACAACTTTAGACATTTTAAGCAACAATATAAAATATCCGTAAAGTTAAGGGGCAACAACAGAAACTGGATAACCAATTAAAGCAATAAAATATAATTGTCCTGAGTAGCTTCTTAAAGTTCAAGAAGACCTATACCTAGTGGATCTTACACTGTACTTTCAAAAATATGTTTCATGTAAACCAACAGAGAAAATATAAAAAAAATATGATCACAAGCAGGAGAAATGAAAACTGCCACACTAAAATTATTTTGAAAAACTACCCAGCAGTCGTATTATCTCACAGCTGAAGTTTATAAAGGCAGTCCCATATAAATTGCATTAATAAAAATATAAGGCCTCTTTATAATCTTTACTATCAATGTTTTGGTTTATGATCTGTTAATGTTATATCAAATTTTTAAAAGGTGCAGAATTGTCATTGTTAATATATGACTTGCCCATCTTTCATTTAAACCAAATCAATATAGGCCAATATTAAAAATCCTAATAGAAATAAAATAGTTCTATTAGCACTATATTGATGCTCAAAAGTTTGATATACAAACTTTTCTTTAAAAAAATAAATAACATTTAATAGAAAAAATATAGGTAAAGCAGACATTTGTTTCAGGAGGTATTATAAAAATCCATCTGTAGATTAATTAGACTTAAGTTTCATATAAGGAGTTAGATTTGACAATTTAGTATGCTACAAGAGATTAACTCTTTTAATTCTGGTAATAACCACAAAAACAAAACCTATCTTTCTGCTACCAATTTGTAGGTCTGTAAAAAGCCTTTTACATACACAAAACATATCCTGCCTAGAAATCAAAACAGTGCTGCTTGATAGGTTACTATCTGTATTATTAATAGAAACTTGCACAAAGGGGAACAATGAAGTAGAATATTGAGCAGGATGTACTTTCAATAACACAAGTTACAACATAATATTCTCCAAATGTTTTACACTACACTTATCAGAATTCCCCAGAAATATGGCCAGATTTCCCAGAAATATGAAGTTAAGTGCTATTAAAGATTTACATAGAAATAAAAATAATTTGAAGTAATGGTAAGAAAACAAAAAAATGTGTGAAAAGTAGGTTAAGTAAAGAAAAAAGGAAATATATATAAATAAGTAACTTCCAATATTCTTTGCAGCAGTTATTAACATTTTATTTTTCCTACCTCTATAAGGTTACATCGTACTTCCTTTTTTTCCATATTCAACCCTTTGAAATCAGGAAATCACCATTTTGAACAAAAAGTCCAAAAGAATTTATTGTCTCACCTCTGATCAAACAGATCAATTTTGCCATTTCTGTTAATTCCATTACCTTGACAATCCATTTCTCCACTCTAGGTAATTTCAGTATTTTTCCAACTTTGAGCATAATCTTGCTGAAGTTACCAGGTTAAAAAAAAAAGTTTCCCATAAGTCTTTTCTAATTGGCTATCCATAAAGTTCTGGTTTCATTTGAATGTTAATCTTTAATATTCCTTGCATGGTTATTTGTATTTGTATCCAATATTTTTGCTGTTTTACAACTCCACTGTACATAGTAAAATGACATGTTTTTGTTAGTTGAAAATACCTTTATCTATATAATTTTTCTAGGGTCATAATGATAGGTTTTATAGCAGTTATAATTCAAAACCTTTGGAGAAATAAAGCTACCTATCCCAAGTTTAGATAGACACTGGATTGTTTGCTTTCGTTATTAAAAATAGTGAATAGTAATTTGTCAAAGATAAAGTAAGATATTCTAAATATACAATACTGGAGCTTTTTAATTTCCCCACTCTTCCCATGTTAAATTTCTAGCAAGTATTTCAGATGGAGGAAACTCTTGCATTTTGTGCAATCCACAGAAACCTTACTTCCCAAGCCTAGATGTGGGGAACCTTTGTCTTCTTGATGTTTCTGACAAGATAAAAAAGTTGGCATTCCTTCTCTAGGAATATTTCGTTTTCAAGAAAATCTTCTACTAGCATGTAGGTAATAGATGAGATTGAGACACCTGTTTTGAAAAATACTGCCCACTTTGAAAACAATAAAACCCAGTAGCAATTCAAATTCATCAATCTTTTATAAGATAACACAAAAATGTCACAATCCCTTCTTGCAACCCGGAAACACCTTCTGACACGAATGTAGTAGTAGTCCTTATGACAAACAAGGATCAAATACAGAAATAATTAGAAATAGAAAATCAATAAAAACCAAGCTGAAATATTATTTACTGATAAAGAGAGAGCACAATTAATCGTATCAGCATCTAAAGTGCTATTACACAAAGTGTAATAGTAATCATTTAAAAGGATACACCTGTGGGGGGAAAACTATACAATTATTATTTACATGAATTTGGCCTGATAGCAAGCCTACCTGTTATTTTCTGAAACACATCAACCTGCCCTTATCTGCTAGATTACTGCTACTTTTTTCTGGGAAGAGGCCAAAAAAATAATGCACCAGTTCTAAACTTTAATCTTATTCCATAGAAAACAAACGTGACACCCCACCCCTTGTGTATTAAAGGCCCTTCATTATTTCTCTAGTACAGCCAGTTACAAATTTCTGTAACAAAGCAGAAAACCAGGAGCTGTGATAACAAAGACTTCACCGAGAACAGAGTGTAAGAAAGAAGAAAAACAAGCGCAAGGGGGGAAACCAAAAGCATCTTTCAGAGAATTAAGGAAGCCGCGGAGGAACTGCTAATATGGGGAAAGGGATTAAGGACAGAGAAAAGACATCTATTTTCCATCAACCTAAAAACCAAGCCAGGGCCCGAAGCTTCTGACCCTGGATATTATTACTCCTGGGCTAAACTGAGGGCTAGCCGTCACGGAACGGAGACCAACGGGTAGGCCTAGGCAGAAGAGAGAATGCGCCAAGCCCCGAAGAAGCATACGGGGAGAAGGGAAGGCCTGCAAACTGGGGAAGAACAAAGACGGCTCCCGCTCTCAGAGAGAAGAACCGGAGCCAGTCCTTCCCTCACCCCGCTCCCTTTGCGCCAAAACTGGCGAAGCAGAGCGAGAAAAGAGCAGGCCTCTCACCTTGGTTTCGCACACAGAGGGCTTCTCTCACTCCCGGAAGGCCTCACGAAAACTGCGCGCGCTGTCTTCCTGCGGCTCCTAGCGACCACGCATACAAACCGGAGGACGGAAGCGAACGCTCGCGAGAGCAGCGGGCGAAGAAACCGGCGTTCAACGGAACTTGAGTCACCTGACTCGGCGGAAGTGCAAAAGGGCTCCTCTTCCGCCCCGTCACAATGTATTGCGGGGATTCAGTCGCCGTTTGTTGAATCTTTCATGTGAGGGTGGCGAGCGCACAAAGAAGCAACTAGCGCAGGGGTAGGCAATCTTGGCTCTTTGATGACTCGTGGACTTCAACTCCCAGAAGGCTCAGGAATTCTGGGAGTTGAAGTCCACGAGTCATAAAAGAGCCAAGGTTGCCTACTCCCGATTACTAGCGCGATGTGCAAAATAAAAGCACGCCGGCATCTATTCTTTGCAGTATTTTTAGATACATTCTAAAAATTGATAAAAATAAATAGAAAAGTAATGGGAGGCAAAAGGAGAGACAGGATCATTCATTTACAATGCCTTGGTAAGGCCACACTTGGACTACTGCATTCAGTTTTGGTCACCACGATGTAAAAAAAGATGCTGAGACTCTAGAAAGTGTACAGAGAAGAGCAACAAAGATGATTGGGGGGGCTGGTGGCTAAAACATAAGGAACGGTTGCTGGACTTGGGTATGTCTAGTGAAGAGAAGGACGAGGGGGGACATGATAGTGTTCCAATATCTCAGGGGCTGCCACAAAGAAGAGGAGTCAAGCTATTCTCCAAAGCACCTGAAGGCAGAACAAGAAGCAACGGATGGAAACTAATTAAGGAGAGAAGCAGCCTAGAACTAAGGAGAAACTTCCTGACATAACAATTAGCCAATGGAAAAACCTGCCTCCAGAAGTGGTGAATGCTCCAACACTGGAAGTTTTCAAAAAGAGATTGGACAGCCATTTGTCTGAAATGGTATAGGGTTCCTGCCTGAGCAGGGGGTTGGACTCAATGACCTCCAAGGTCCCTTCCAACTTTATTATTATTATTATTATTATTATTATTATTATTATTATTATTATTATTATTATTATTATTATTATTATTATTATTATTTTTCTGTTGATATGTCACATTTGCGTCCAGTCGGACTATAAATTTAATAAATTATTATCTGGCGTTGATGTGCTGCAAGCTTTGTTGGTTGAATTAAATTGCTGCGAAATTTAATATTGTCAAAGATCAGTCTACCATTGAAAAAAACAAAGGGTATTTTAATGTTATTCTAAATATATTGCATTGATTTGAAATACAGAAGGATTAATACATGAAACAAGAAAAATAGCTTGTAGTAGATTGGATGATCTTCCAGGGTGGATTGTTGTAAGGGGACACCAGCTTCTTCTAGAGCTACCATCCATCTTCCACAGGATGCCTTCTCTGGCATCGTCTCCTAACCCAACTGTGTGACAGAAGTAGGCTCTCACACTCTGTACTGCTTTTATTGTAATAAAAAGTCAAAGCTGAAAGGGAAATACCTATTATAGTATTACTTCCTGGTCATTTGATACAGACGCAGATGACTGAGGAAATCAACTTCCTTCTCTGGAGATACACAAAATCAAACTTAATTTTAAATAAAGGAAGTTAAAAGTATAAAAATAAATGTTTAACTTGAACTATTGAAGTGAAAATATTCAGTGCTGATGAATAGGAATTATAGAGCTGTTTAAGGTGAATAGCAATTTTATTAAAGAAGAAAAATGCAACAAGGCAAAGTAGTACTCAAAGTAGATCATAGAAGGTCTTGTCTATTCTAGGTAGAATTTCTCCGTCTCCATCTGTAAAAAGGTAAGAATTTCTTATTATTATTACTCTCACCATCATCACAAGAAATTAACAAGAACATATGCCAACATTTGTAGGGGTGACATGCACACGCAGCAAACTGCCGTGTTTTGCACCCCGACAAACCTCATAATTCTATAACCTTTTGATACTCTTTGTTCCAGTGAAGCAGCCAAAAGGTCATCCCCTTTTGACTTAATGCCTCACCTAACAAAACAGATAATATGCTTAACTTCCTTCCTATCTTTTCCTGTCTTTGTTAGTTCCTTCTTCTTTGATCTTCCTGTGTTTGTTCTTTACCTAGTCTTTGACCATATAATATGTTACTAGAAAATAGTTGGAATTTTCCAATGAAGAAACCTTTGTCAGCATCTAATGGTTAAGCTTGTGTATGTAAAAAGAATGTAAAAAGCAATAAACACAGAGAGGTTGTCAAGCTGTGGAAAGCTGTGTCAAGCAGCTCAGCAGCAGCTTCAAACCTCTGCTCAAGACATGCCTGTGACTGTTTTCTAGCGTCTTACATCTGGCGCCCTGAACAGGGACACCCCCTCCCGAGGGAAGCAACAACCAACATACTTGCAGTCATCTGGAATAGACCCCTTGGTGCACCTTCTCGTCCTCCGGGATTTCTCAAACTGTAAGTATGGGTTGTGCTCTATCTCACCATCAGCAAAAGCATGTAAGAGAGTTAAGGTTTCTCTTACACAAGTCAGGCATGACGATGCCTGATAAGGAGATTAGGAAGGTAGTGAGTGAGATAGGGAAAAACTGTCCTTGGTATCCTGAAAGGGGGACGCTCCGCTTAAGGATTGGGAAAGAATAGGCAACACCTTTCATCAAGAGCCCTGAGCCTCAGTTGATGTTTTGCATTGTTGGCATCAATGTCGCCATGCAGTGGAAAAATATGGGGCTGATGCAGTACAATTAAGTTCTACTCCCTCTCCAGATTCTGATCATGAAAAGGTTTCAGTTCCATCAGCTCCTATATCTTCCACGATGGATGTGACACCTTCAGAGCAAAAGAATTCTAGATCTTATGTTTCCATTCGCCATGTATTAGAAGATCAAATGGCAAAAGGGGAGGGAGATATGCAAGAAATAGCAGATATGCTCTCAGTTTGCCCTGTACATTTGACTGGACAGGTAGCTCCAAATGGAGCCCCAGTGATTGAATATTGACCACTTTCCTATGCAATCTTAACAGAATTGCGTAAGGGTATAAGAGATACTGGGCTAGGAAGCACTTATGTACAAGGTATGTTAGAAGCAACAATGAGGAATCATGTTTTGGTACCAGAAGATTGGAAAACAACAATTTGTATGTTATTAACGCTAGCTCAGTATGTGGTATGGGATATTGAGTTTAGACATCAGTGTACATTAAGAGCTGCAACTTCTGGAGGTGCTTACCTCCCAGAGCAGTTATATAGCTCTGGTGCTTACACTCCAGTGAATGCACAAATTGTTTTGCCTACAGCTACTCTTCAAATATCCTCTGAATGTGCTTACAAAGCTTTTGGAAAAGTTCCTGTAGCTGAGAAACCATCTCAAGCATTTTCAAATATTCGTCAACAGGCAAATGAACCATATGCAGATTTTATTAATCGTCTGCAAGATGCCTTGAGATGACAAATTGATAATCCTGATGCTCAAGCTGAATTGCTCATGAAATTGACTAAAGAAAATGCCACCACTGAATGTAAACGGGCCATCATTGGATTGGGAGCTCAACCAGATATGGCAGAAATGATTAAAGCATGTCAGGATATAGGAATTTCTTCTTTTCAAACTAATCTCTTAGCTGCAGCTCTTATAAAAGTTCAGAAACCTCAGGGGAAATGTTATAATTGTGGTAAAATTGGACACTTTAAACAGGAATGCAGAATTCCTGGGGGAGGAATGTCTGCCTCCTGACCATTTAAAAATATTGCTGGGAGGGCGTCCAAAAACAAAATGCCCCAAGTGTAATAAGGGATTTCATTGGGCTAATGAATGCCAGTCGGGAAAATTCAAAGCGGGCCGGTTTCTGGCCCCAGTCCAAACAGAGACCCCCTCAGTAATTCAATCAATAATAATACCTCTGCTGCCACTAGAGGGAGTGCTGGGATAGATTTATATTATCCAACAAGAAGTGTGTTTCAAATTTCCAGGAGAAGTAAAAGTAGTCCCATCACAACATTCTGGACCTCTCCCTTCTGGATATGCAACCCCCACCACAACGATCTGAACTTGTGGCTGCTATTCTTGTTTTTCACACTTTTGCTCAAAAACCATTTAATCTCATTTCCGACTCTCTACCTGTCTTATACCTGTGTGTGTCCCAGCGTCAGTTTTAAAAAATTATACTGGTTTAAGCAATTTTCTATCAGACAATGAATTTCATTATGCAACTACGTCAAACTGGGGTCCTGCCTTTTATATGTTATCCCTTGATGCTATTGTTTTGCACCCACCAATTGTAGCTGTGCCTACAAATCTTACTTGTGCAAAAATTGTCAATTGTGCTACTTCACCTAAAAAATCTCATTGTATACATGTCAGTCAAGGAATTTTAAGTTGTACCTCCTTTCAAGAGGTATCCTTTAATTATGCACATATATGGTTACAAAAGGAATGGTTCTTTACCTGCAGGAAAGAGACATTTAATTACATTCCTGCCAATGTAAGTACGACACACTGTTGCCTTAGTAGACTCACTACGTTTTTGCCAACAAGAACAGAACTCAACATATCCAGTTCAAAACGTCATAGAAGATCAGTAGCCCTGGATGATACTTGTGATTCTTCTAGAACCCTCCTCAATGAAGCAGAGTATACTGCCTTAGCCATTTCATTAGTAGGGGTACCAGCACTTGCTGTTAGAGCTCATGTAAATTTAAATGCTCTTGCATGTAATTTAGCAAAAACCATAAATGTGACCTCCCTAGCTTTATCTGCCATTAATCAAGAGCTAATAGAACTTCGTAAAGCTATTTTACAAAATCATGCTGCAATTGATTATCTGTTGCTCTGGCAACATTTGGGATGTGAAGAGCTCAAAGGAATGTGTTGTTTCAATCTTTCTGATCAATCTGGCATTATTCAAAAGCAAATTAATGTTTTACATAACTTGGCTTCTGATTTAAAAATTGATACCTTAGGAAATTGGTGGAGTGCTCTATGGTCATGGCTTCCCATTGGCCTTTTCGGAAAGATTATTCAATATTTCATTATAAAAGTTGCTTTCCTTATCAGCTGTTGTTTAATTCAATGTCTTTTCTCTTTACTTAATAAGATGTCTTGCAGTTTTCCATACTAAACTAAGACCCACTAACTACTCCAGCTTAGGGTAATGTCCTCACTA
Source organism: Crotalus tigris (assembly GCF_016545835.1). Taxonomy (NCBI): domain Eukaryota; kingdom Metazoa; phylum Chordata; class Lepidosauria; order Squamata; family Viperidae; genus Crotalus; species Crotalus tigris. The sequence goes on from NW_024100491.1 coordinate 560,902, forward strand.
ATAAAATAGAAAAGAGTGAGATGTAGGGGTGACATGCACGCGCAGCAAACTGCCATGTTTTGCACCCCCACAAACCTCATAATTCTATAACCTTTTGATACCCTTTGTCCCAGGGAAGCAGCCAAAAGGTCATCCCCTTTTGACTTAATGCCTCACTTACCGAAACAGATAATATTCTTCCTATCTTTTCCCGCCTTTGTTAGTTCCTTCTTCTTTGATCTTCCTGTGTTTGTTCTTTACCTAGTCTATGACCATATAATATGTTACTAGAAAATAGTTGGAATTTTCCAATGAAGAAACCTTTGTCAGCATCTAATGGTTAAGCTTGTGTATGTAAAAAGAATATTAAAAGCAATAAACACAGAGAGGTTGTCAAGCTGTGAAAAGCTGTGTCAAGCAGCTCAGCAGCAGCTTCAAATCTCTGCTCAAGACATGCCTGTGGCTGTTTTCTAGCGTCTTACAAACATTCACATTAAAAATTCAGTTTCCTAACTTACACAAATTCTCTCCCTTAGGATGATGTCCGTTTTGAAATCTGCTTGAGAGGATGTATATTGGGAATGTCACAGTTTCGCCAAATGGCAAGGAAATTACATTTCCAAAACAGATTCACTGAGTGTCTCTAAAGTTAACAGGACATAAAAGAATTGAAGTGAGAAACCCTGATCTTACAGATCAAATTCCATGAATAGAATGTATGCAGAGAAATGAAGATATATATTTAATTACAAGAAAATGAATAAATGGTATCCTTGAATTGAGGTTATTACACATCTATGAGGGAGATAAAGCTAAGCTGGTTAATAAAGAATTTATACATTACTCTTGGCCACCAAAGCTTTAATAAGACCATAAGGAAACTTTTAGGCAATTTAACAATTGAAAAATAGCATTCAAAGGTATGGTCTAAAGCTATGATTGAAAAAAATAATAGGTAGAATTTGAAATATAAGAAAAAATCCTAAATGCTGTAAAAATGTTAAAAACTTGTAAAACTATAGGAAAAAAATGTTAAAATATGAATGTAGTTTACTTAGAGTACCTGTGTGACTTTTTAACTTATGCATGACGACTGTTTCTAATGCTGAATATTGAAGAAAGTATTATTCTCTTAGAGAAAATAGCATGAATAGATGCGATAACTGATGTGCACTTGAGAGAGTGGCAGAATTCTGATGAAAGAATAGAACTGTTAATGAGTAAATCTGAGGGTATACTGTTGCTTTATGATGAACAGGATATACAAACCAGATCTTTGCTCTTCAACATGTCATTGAGAAAAGTATAGATGTGAAAGTTTATTGTATCTTTGATTTAGAGCAGTGGTTCTCAACCTGTGGGTCGGGACCCCATTTGGGGTTGAATGACCATTTCACGGGGGTCGCCAAACCACGCTATCCGCCATTTTTTTCCCTTTTCCCTAGCTGTCCTACTCCCTCTTATTGGTGGCCACATCCACTTGGGGGTCACCACAACATGGGGAACTGTATTATGGGGTCACGGCATTAGAAAGGTTGAGAACCACTGATTTAGAGGAAGTATATTATAAAGTGAATAGGTTCGATTATCCTCTTGTATCAAATAGGTTTGGTTACAAGTTGGTGCTGAATGCATTATAAGTAGTACTTTATGGGAGTAAACATGCATGAGAATAAATAGAATACTTAGTGAATGATTCACCATTGATGGAAGATTAAGCTAAGGAAATGTAATGTCCTGTTGGTTTTTTAACATATTTATGATAAATATACAAGGAATTAGTGTGATGAGATGTATTGGCTAAATATATACTGATGTTTACAGATTATGTTGGTGACTGGAACTGAACAATTTGCAACAAATGTGCAACAATTGCAAACACTGAATGATACACTGAGAAGTATGGGTCTGAAAATTAATGTATCAAAGACCAAAGTAATTATGTGTTATGGTAAATTGAATTATGTAATATTTATACATAAATGGTGAAAAAGTGGAGCAAATAGATGAATATCTTTACCACTGGAATATGTTTATTAAAGCTGGGAAAATGGATGAAAAATGGCCAATGTAGTTGACCATGGGAATGTGATAGGCATGATATACATTGACTTCAGCAAAACTTTCAACCAAGTCTTCCCTGAGATCCAAGTGAAGAAGATGATAGCATAGCCCAGCCTAGATTTTTTCATCAGATAGATACAAAACTGATTGAACAAAGGTACATCATGGAACTGAATGAACATGGAAGGAGTGTCAGGGAATATACTGGAAACGTCTGTTTTTAGACCTGCTGTTTTCATATTTCATAACATTTTAGATGAGAGGTTAGAAAACATGAGTGAAAAGTTAAAAATGTGATTATTAGATCTGCAGTTTACTAGAAAGAGAAGGAGGCACAAGCAACCTAGTGAATAATATCAAGATTTGGGTGGATCTTAACAAGCAGGAAGAATGGGAAGAAATCAGAACAAATTCCTGTACTGTATCTATCAAGGATTGGGCTAGATGATTTAAAAGAAATTCAGCTTCTACATTCTACGGTTTAATGAACATTTGTTCAGAGCACTAGATGGCACCTGTGCTGCATTTTTTAAAAGAAAAAAAAACCCCTTACCTCAACTTTTGACAGTTTTTCTGTACCTGTGTTTGTGGGTTGTTTTTTTTTTTTTTTTTAGTAGATCTATGGGTGTGATTTTTAATGTATTCTTTCAGTACATTAAATAAAATAACAATGGAAACCAGCAGATTTGGAAGGAAGGTATATATCCCATATTCCTATTATCAATACTTTCAGACATTTGTTTCTAAAACACTGATAGTGATAATGCAGAGAATCTACTGAATGTGTTGTAATAAAAGTTGTTTGAGCAAGAAAAAAAAGAAATTGTGGTATAGTAACTCTTTACTAAATTGTTGAGCTGTTGAGCTCAGAAAACCAAATTGTCCTGACTATTTTAAAAATTTTAAACTTGTGACCCAGCCACACAAACAATTCAAATGCAAGCAGCCAAAGGTTCACTTTTCTGACGGATAAGCAGATATTATCTCTCCATGCCTGTCATATGGCAAAATAATGCATTCATGGCTTGCACTAAGTCAGAAAATAGTAGATTTGGTTTTGACTTAATATGATCTGTCAATTCTGGCTAAAGGTTTAATCCATTGTCACTGACCAATTCAAAAAAGGAAAACTTTGCTGCCGCCGCTGCCGTCCCCCCCAAAATTCTGGGACAGCAAATGAAAATCATAATAAAACTAAATAATTATAAACTTGATATGATTATAATATGCATTTTACAAATACTAAAGCAAAACTGGACTAATTGATTAATGACATTACTAGGTGGAAATAGGCACCTTTGTAATATAAATTAAATATAAAAATATAAAATGGTTGCTAATTTTTTTTACAAAGCAGGAATGAGAGCATCTACTTTCATCACTAGTAATGCTGATGAAAAAGAGTGTAGATTTTACCCTTAGACACTCATATCAAAAGTAGATTTTCACTCTATTCAGTTGCTAAACTAATGTGTGACTGTGTACAGTACCATATGAATTTGAATTTCCTTTTTCTATAAAAGTGAGCACCCAGATATGCTGGACTATAGTCACATAATCTTTTAGCCACCATGGCCAAAAGGAGGATGGGCAAAATTCTCTTAAAGATTATTTTAAGCAATCAAGAGAACTGGGGAATCCTAGAAGGTACGAAACAAGAAAAGTAATTCATGTAATATATAAACAGGAAATTAGTTTTTTTCTAGACTACAGTTGGTTGAAGAAAGTTGGCAGTGTAGAGAAAATTTTAAGGGAAATTACTTAAACAAGATGTTCTGGACGGAGGTGACAATTACTAGCAAACAAAGACAAGCTGATCTCCTTTATCAGCTTATAGTGCATAGTATCCTTTTTTTTGTGAGATGCTCTTTTATTCAAAGAGATGTTCAATAAGAAACCTCTTTTAGAGACAAAAGTTACTCTGCCATCATGGTTTACAAACCACAACAGTTTGTATTATGTTCTAAGCAAAACCAACATTTTGATGCTGGGTTTAAATGTTTCATGTGGCTGTCCTAATGACCATACAGCTTTTGGTCATATTAATAATCAACCTGCTGATTCAAAGTGGATGCTCCCTTCATTTTACCCACCCACTCCCAATGTTATTTATCACTTATCATAACCCTCAAGTTATAACTTATTGTGCTTGCATATTCTGAACCACAAACTAGCCAATCACATTTCAACTTAATAATTTTTGCGAAGTATTACAACAGTTTTTGAAAATATGATTACTACACAGAAATGAATTAACTGAATGTAAGTTAGAATGTAAGGTAAGAGGATTCATGTAAATGAATTCAAAGTAATAAATCACATTCCAGGAAAGTGATTGAGGTATATTTGGTCTATCCCACAGTCCTGGCAAAGTCTGGTCTAATTAGTTTGATTAATATATTATAGTAGATGAAAATGTGGTAGCTCTTCTGGATTTCAGTATCTTATGCAAACCCATAGAACTAATTTAAAACATTTGAGACCACAGCCATGAGATGATAGGCTTGCAGTTGAGAGGTACATTAGAATTTGTAACTGAATTATTTCTAAGCAAAAAAAATAAAAAATCTCAAAAATAGCATATTAAAGAAAAAGCAGTGGTGGGATTCAAATATGTGAACAACCGGTTCTCGGAAGTCTGGATCTGGGCAACAAAAAATTAGCTACCGGTTCTGCCAAAGTGGTGCGAACCGGCTGAATCCCACCACTGAGAAAAAGCAAGTAGAAAATCCTCTTTCATGACAAAATTTCATTATGTGAATAGTGTTTTTCTTTGTTTTTATGGAAATAGAATATAGAACCAGGCTTATTCGTTTTGGTATACCTGTAATACTCTGATTGTTTCTTCTTAGAACCTCAGTCTGTATTTAAGCTGGCTTCATATACATTTGCTGTGCCATCTGGTTATAAGCCACAAATTATGACTTACAACAATGACTACATTTACATCGTACATAAAACAACAGCAATAAACCATGTTATGACTTTGCACAATTTGTGAAACTTTACCACAATTAGCCCAAATAAATTAAGCATCTTTATTGGGAATTTTGGGTGAAATAATTACATGATGAATATATTTAAATATATTCATTAATTGTTACATATTGGTCAGGGGAACTGACCCTTATTTTGTGACATAATCTCAACCAACTGCATCCTAGCCAGGAATGCTATAGTAGACTGTCCATGTAATCCTGCATGTTTGATGAACTTTCCCTATGGAAAATATCACAAGACAGAGAATATCCTGAATGTGTTAGTGATTTGTATATATTTCCTAATTGGTGGAATGTGAGTAAAAGTCTGTAAGATAGGTTTTAGACAATTAAAGATTCTAGATTACATAGAACAGCATGAATATGCTTCAAAAAATGGCCTGTGATTGTACTGTGATTTTGTAGTCAAAATATGCCCAAAAATGTCAGCACTGTCCTTACTATTAGCAGAAAGTGGTGCCTGTTTCTCTGCATGAAATTCTTAATTGACCCAACCTATGATAGGTGGCAGATACCAATATCTGTGGGCCCAACTATTGTCAACTATGGCATAGAAATACAATGACTGACTGACTGACTGACTGAATGAATGAATGAATGAATGAATGAATGACAAAACTTAAAGGGCATCTAAATGAAGGTGGTCTGGTCTTGAGGAATACACTCAGCAATACAATGATAACATATAGAAATTAAGGTGTGAGTTAAATTATGAATGAAAATATATGTCAAATAATTGGCACTAACTAATGTTGATTCATATGAAAGTAAGAATTCATAGGTTGGCAATTAAATCTTAAACACCAGTGCAATGAGAATATACTGTCTATGTCACAGTATATATGTATGTTGTAGCAATGAGATTGGTTATATACAATAAAACTAAACAGGTAGAAAACTCCTTACAAATTGTAGGCTTCTGATATGTTATTTGTTTATTTTGTTTCCAATAAGAAAAATATCAGAAAATTAAAAATAAAACTTGGTTAAAAAAAATCAGGAGTATACATATACACAACAGCCAGTTTAATGTAATGGTTCAGGCATCAAGCTAGAAGCTGTGAGTTCTAGTCCTCTTAGGCACAAAGCAAGCTGGGTGATCTTGGCCAGTCCCTTTCTCCCAGTCTTAGAAAATAGGCAATGGCAAGTATTTCTGAAAATCTTGACAAGAAACCTGCAATTTCCCAGAGTCAAGGCTAACTTGAAGGCACACATATACATACATTAAGGTGAAAATATTCTTCATTCTACTCTGTGGTATAGTTATTGATCAAAAGAGACTATTCTACCTTAGTTTTTAATACAGTAATACTGCCTATCTGGTTATATGACTAATAAAAGAGTTTCTTCTTCCCACAAAGCTACTGATGACCAATTTGTACAGCTAAAAGGAACAAAGATCAGAACAAAGATAATACATTCATCTGAAAGAAGCCACTCCCAGGAATGAGTCAGAGTATGTGATATTTAACAATAAACATGAGAGAATGGGCAGAGTTTTTTCTAAAGCAACGGAGCAGAAGAAAAATGGAGTTATTTTGTATTTACTGTAGCAGTTTTTGCCACCTTATATAAACATTCTCTTTTTGTGTGTATGCAGTATTTTTTTCTATAAACACTAGATTTTTATTAACAAAATACACTTTAAAAACCCATTGGCTCTTCTATCTTTTATTATTGTTCAATATGTTTATGAAGCTTACTGAAATCAATCACAGATATGAATCCTGGAAAAAAATTGGATTTTGTGAGTTGATAACTGAAAGTCAGTGCTAAACATTGTTTGAATTTAAACAATTGTGGAAAACATAAAATTCTTTCATGCAGTTCAGTAAATATTTGTGGGAAAACAAGTTGAGAACAAAATATTGATAGGGATGGCATTATAATAGCCTTTTCCATTCTAGATATTTTTATATACATACATTACACATATACATTTTAGAGAGCCATAAAAATACACTAAGAATGAATTTGCACCCTTGGAAAAAAAGGAACGTCTCAATTGGCCTTAATATTCCTTTATTTTTCTAACACTATTACTAACCCTGTGAGATTGCAAAAATTAATGACCATCACGGGTCATTCAGACTTAAGCTAATGTTCCCAATAAACTTGCTCAATTATAAGATCAGCATCTGACATCTAAGAGTAGATGGCCTCCTTTTTTTGACCTCCCAAATAGGACCTTTTTATGTATTGGTAAAAACTATCCATCCAACCACCAGTTTTCCTGATACCAGCTCTAAAATGTTATAAATGCCAAGTTAAAGCATTTTTCCATTGATGTTTTAGGGCATTATTATATTACACAATTTTCAATTTCAGATAGCACAATGTTTGAACCATTTTGATGTGGTTCTGAAGGTCACCATCTTCTAGTTTCAGTTATTAAGTTGAAGTCAAGCTAAACATCTAAAACCAAGGGGAAAAAATAGTTTTCTAATATACTTGAATACTTGGCTAAATGATGTAATCCTATTGTGCTTTCATTTCTTCATCAACCTTATTTGACTGATCTGTGAAAAACCAACTAAGAGTTTTAGGGACAATGGTTTGAATCTTTTTGCTGAATCATTCTGTGGTCCATATACTGATTCTCTGTATGGAGGACTAGCTGGGAATATTGTGGTTTGCTGATTGGGATCTAAAATAGCAGTAAGCTTGAAACAGTTTGTTTTGTCCCACTGTGGCATTCATCATCTGTGTCAATAGATAAGCTGTTTTCTTCCACTGGCCTATTGGTTTCCATAGTGCAATCCACTCTATATGATCCATGTGCAAAGAGTACATTTCTATGCAATCTCCAGGCAGTTTATTGGCATACCCTGGATTAATATAGCTCAAGGGTCTGGGAGCTACATGACCCCTAATCATTTTGACTTCAGAAGCATATAATTTTTCAGCAAGATCAGGTAAAACTCAGTCCAGAAGAAATTGAGGGTATTACAGCTATGACTAATTCAGTGCACAGTGACTCACCCAGGGATGCGTCATCAGAAACCTCCCAGACCAACTAGCATTTTAGTTAAGACACTATTTTTAAAAAATCTCAATCTGATTAAATGCCAGAATTTATTTCCCTCCTGGGAGTTGCATGAAATAGAAGGTTTCATGCATATATATCTACATATCAGGTTCTATTTCCTCAGTTCACCACTGTTCCCATTTTTTACTCTCAAGTCTGAATGTCGTAAACGCCGATGTGCATATTTTTAATATACAGATGGTAAAATCTCACATTTTGCTCAAGTGGTTTAGAAAATGTTTGAAGCTCAGAAAATCCTTATATAATAAAGACTTTGAATCTGGCAATAAATACTGAATACTGTAGATACCTCTCAAACAGGCTCAATGCTAATTATAACAACAATAGCAAAAAAAAAAAAAATGGCTATCCTTTTCCTGCAGGGACATTCCCCCCCCCCCCCAAGCTGCTGAATTCTTTGGCAGGAATGATTCTCTGAAGTGGAGATGATTGTTGGGATATCAGTTTGGGGTCTGGTGGATGGGGAGAGATTTGTTCATCTTTTCTCTACCTCTTATACCTCAGGGAGTCTGGGGGGCAGAAGGTAGTCTGAGTCTCTTTTTCTTTTATGTCTTTTTAATTACTACATTGCATAAGCTTAAAGAATACAAAAGAATAAACAGAAAATGATAAAATGATACAAATGATAAAATTAAAAATCAAAGATAATTTAAAATGTTGTGAAGGGGAATTTTGGTGGGAGAAAACGCTTTTTAAGGGGAGAAATCCACATCAGAGGTCTACTACATCCATTGCAGTTGGGAAAAGGCATATATTGGAACTACAAAGCATAGTATCAATATTCAAATAAAGAACATGAAAGGAATTATTGCTAAGACAACCCAAAAAATCAGCAATAATACATCATGCACTATTTCATATCGGACACATGGTCCAATTCAAAAGCAAACAAGTATTGCCAATCACATCAAACTATCTGTGCAATTACATACTGTTATGTCCCGAGCCTTTGCAAACGGCTCGGGCGTTTGCAGGCAGTCCCGGGCAGGTGCAAAGCTGCCCGGGACCAGACAGGCTGTCGCCAGCGCCGTGCGCATGCGCGGGTGCTGGCGCGGGAAAAGTAACCCATTTACCCGGGAGTTGCCTATATAAGAGGCTGCGAGGCGTTTGGGCGAGGCTGAAGCCATCTTCCTGTAAGCTGAACGCTGAATAAAAGAAACTGAGAACTCCAGCTGCTTCTCGTGTCTGTTTTCCCGCCAAGGACGCAACACTGGCGACGAAGGTGGGATGCCTTGCACTACCTGGAAAGGAAGAAGTGTAAGCTTACCCAAGGAGTCCTGAGCGGCGGAAGAGGAACGGCGTCGACTCGGCAGCTGCCCGCCAATCCGGTGCGCATTCGGGGGTAGGCTGGCTGATAGACCCGTCTCCTGAAGATCCGAAGATGGCGAAAATCGGAAGGCTTTCGGAATTCGACGTCTCACATCCAGAGCGGTGGGAGTCCTACGTATCCAGAATGGAGAACTACTTCAAGGCAAATCAAGTGAGGGAAGATAGCTTGAAGGCGGCCACCCTGCTTTGCGTTTGCGGCCAAGACGCCTTCGAAATCGCAGAAAATCTTGTAGCACCTGTTCCAGTAGAGTCTGTAAGCTACGCAGACCTGAAGAAGCTGCTGAAAGAGCACTTCCACCCCAAGGTGTCCGTTATCTCATGGCGCCACACCTTCGAGCAGAGGGATCAACGGTCCGGTGAAACAGCCAAGGAATACATCGCCGCGCTACGGAAGGCCGCCAAGCCCTGCGAGTTCAAGGACCTCGAGGAACGACTGAGGGACCGATTCGTGTGCGGGCTAAGGCATCGAGAGCTACAACAGAGACTTTTTGCCAAGGAAGAATTATCCTTCCAAGACGCCTTAAGGGAAGTCACCGCAGAAGAAGCAGCAGGCGGCGCCATCAAAAACATGCGGCCGATCAGAAACAGTGCAGAGGGTGCGTCCGTGCACCAGGAAGACGTCCGACGAAACTCCGAGGAGGATCCGGACGAGGAAGTCGACCGTCTACACCCCGCGAAGGAAGAGAACCAGAAGGGAAGCTCTTCGGCTCTGCTCAAGTGCATCGGCTGTGGAGGTCGCCACAGGAGAACCGACTGCAAGTTCCGCTCCGCTACCTGCCGGGCATGCGGCAAACAAGGGCATATTGCAGCTGTGTGTCTGAGCCGACGAAAGGCACAACCCCAAGAAGAACGCCTGAAAGGTACCAGATTCCCCAGCCAGAATAGGGTAGGGTTTTGCGCTTCGCGAAGAAGCATCTGTAGAACAGGCACACACAAGCCCATGAAGAAAAAGCTGTCACTCAACGTGAAGCTACAAGGGGTTCCATTATCTATGGAACTAGACACAGGGTCTGCCCTGTCCATCATTTCATTGCATACATTTAGGAAGATTTGTTCCAGTAGTGGGTCTAAGGCCAAGTTAAGGCCTTCTGATATTGTATTAACAGATTTTCAGAACTCAAGAGTGTGTGTTAAGGGGGAGGCCACCCTTAACGTGCAATACAAGAGCTTTGAAGGTCCACTAGACTTATTAGTAGTAGGGGGTGAACGAACGAGTCTCATAGGACTCGATTGGTTTGAGGCCCTGGGGATACACGTCACAGGACTCAACAGCTTACAAACACTCGACCTACAGGAAGTCTGCAAAGAATTTGCAGATGTTTTCAGCCCCCAGCTGGGCACATTCAAAGGACCACCTGTGTCCTTAAAGCTAGACCCCACTGTCACTCCCATTAGGATTAAAGCAAGAAGGGTCCCTTTTGCTTTAAAAAGTAAGATTGACACTGAACTAGACAAACTAATCCAACAGGGAATCCTAGAACCTGTTGATTCCAGCCCGTGGGAGACCCCCATTGTCACGCCTCTAAAGGCAAATGGGGACATTCGCATTTGTGCTGATTACAAATGCACACTCAATAAGGCATTGCAGCAACATGCCTATCCTGTTCCTGTGGTCAGTCACATCCTGGCCTCTCTCAAGGGGGGGCGTGTTTTTGCAAAGCTTGACCTAGCTCAAGCATATCAACAGCTGCCTGTTGATGATGATGCTGCCATAGCTCAGACCATTGTGACCCACAGGGGAGCCTTTAAAGTAAAAAGGCTACAGTTTGGAGTAAATGTCGCTCCTGGGATTTTCCAAAGCGTAATGGAAAACACACTACGAGGTATACCAGGGGTCTGCCCCTACTTTGACGATGTCTTGATTGCAGGAGACTCCTGGGTCTTTTCCAGGGGGGGAGGGGGACCCTTTGGAGCAAAGGGAAGGGCACGAGCTGCTGCCCATCTCCACTGAGGGAGCCACAAACGGCCCATCCCAGGGTTCCGCGAGAGCTCCGAACAGGAATTCATGAGCTTACCTAACTACCAGGCATCCACGCCTACTCCAGCCAGGGAGTCACCCCGGGGGCATACTCACTTTCCACACACATCACACAGCACTCCAGCAACGGAGGACACCCGGGGGCATCCCAACAAATCATTCCCCGCAAGAGAACTGGCACACAAGTCCCAAGGTTGGCCTGACCTTACCCCAAATCCTACATGGGGTCAAACATACACAGAGTTAGTCGAGGAACCAAGTCCCGACTACAACAACCCTAGCACAAATCAGGGAACACCTGAGTTTTGGGAAAGTACTGAAAACCACACGAGCCCGAACACAGAATGGGGTTCAGGGAATGGACAGCCTCCTGACAGGTCTTGGACTGACATAGGAGGTTCTACAGAGACGCCCAGCAGCGGCTATCACTTCAAGGGGCCTGAGGGTCTACAGCTAGGTAGGTCAACCAGGTCACAAAGTAACAGAATCCCTGGCCTGACGAGCCCGGTGGGCAAGCAAGCAGGCCAGGCATCGGGGCACAGTCCTTGGAAGACACCAGGACACAATAGAGAGAACAGGCTCACGCCTCCCTCCAGTCAGGGGACTTATGCCAGTAATCCACAGCTAAGAAGGCCACAGAGAGCAAAGAAATCTCCCAAGTACCTAGAAGACTACATAACATTGCTGGCAAGGCAAAGGCCAGTAAACAGTGGGAGCACTGGGGAGCAAAATGTCATATAAAATAAATGTTGTATGTTGGTAGTAGTTTTAGCCCGGGGGAAAGGGGTGTTATGTCCCGATCCTTTGCAAACGGCTCGGGCGTTTGCAGGCAGTCCCGGGCAGGTGCAAAGCTGCCCGGGACCAGACAGGCTGTCGCCAGCGCCGTGCGCATGCGCGGGTGCTGGCGCGGGAAAAGTAACCCATTTACCCGGGAGTTGCCTATATAAGAGGCTGCGAGGCGTTTGGGCGAGGCTGAAGCTGAAGCCATCTTCCTGTAAGCTGAACGCTGAATAAAAGAAACTGAGAACTCCAGCTGCTTCTCGTGTCTGTTTTCCCGCCAAGGACGCAACACATACAGGGTCCACAAACACTTCAATAACTTCAACAGGAAGGAGGAGAATTTGAAAATCAACAAAGCTTGGATTCCAGCTTTATGTCATAACAAGAGTAAACAGCTGCCCTTGAACACATCTAATGAAAGGAATCTGAGTAATTGGATCCACAGTCAAAGATGGTCAAAGGCTTAGATTGTGTAGATCATTATAAATACAATTCAACATAGATCGAATCCTTATTATCTGATCTGTTTTTCAGCTGACTTCTCTCTGTAATTTCATATAAATTATAAACAGCAATAAGGATAACTTAAAATCTGAAAGACACAATAGATAAATAATCATGGCACTGAATAGAAATCTTCCAAGCCCACCTTCTTTGTTAGGTTTCTTTAGTACAGACTTCAAAAATGATTTGACAGACATACTTTGGATCTCATGTGTGAAGAGCATTTTCCTGCCATAAATTAAAGCACCTGCTGTTTTTCTAGTTTTATCATGAGACCAAAATAGGAAAACTATGCTTCAAGGGCCAGATTTCATCCTAATAAGTGTAGTCCAGAATCTTCCTGTCTAAAAACATGGTAACAGGCATTGATAGGCAGTTTTACGATTGCTATGGAAGGTACAAATCCTGAGCACCTTCTGACAGATTAAGTTTCATGTAACTAGAACTCTGCAGAAACACATTTTTAAAAAAATCATGCTCTTGGTATACTCAAGCAAAAGTGGAAACATATTCCTGTGCAACATCTACATATCCTTGCGGAATGTCATTAAAATGGCTTATCTTATGGGGGAGCTATTTATCCATGAGAAGGTCCTATGTATCTGAATGACTACCCAAAGACCTGAGGCTGATGGCCTGATTTTTTCCCCCCAAAACAGCCACAAAATAGGTAAGGAGAAATCCATAGGAAACACTTAGGGTAATCAGTTGCTCTCATGGGTAGATTTGCAGTGCATTCATATATACAATTTACTTAGGGGTCCCCTTTAGTCTTCTTTCCAATAAATGAAAATGCAACATTTAATGTAATATTTCCCCATAAACCTATGGATTAAAAACAGCGGCCCCAAATTTTCTTTTGGGCACCAGGGACCAGTTCCATGGAGAGAGGTTTTTCCGCAGACCGGACTGGGTGTGGTTTTGCATGCTGCCTTCATCCTGCAGATGGGGCTTTACTTGTTTGTGCAGCCCAGTTTCTGGCATGCCACAACTTGGTGCCAGTCCATGAACCAGGGGTTGGACACCCTTGGATTAGAACATTCTCATGCAGTTGGGAAACACTGTCATTCAAGAATAGGGAGCCTGTGGTCCAGATACAGTTAGACTACAAATCTCATTTCCCTTCATCATTTGTCACGTTGCCTTGAATTAAAAGAATAGCTGCCCAACAATACTTAGATTCTGGATGTACCAAAACTATATATAGTTGATTTGATATTGTTTTAGCATGTTGTGTGAATGAAGCAATTGTGGCTTGTTATGATTTATAAAACACAATTGATGCATATCTGCTGATTGTCTATTCCAGGAGTAGGCAACCTTGGCTCCTTTATGACTCATGGACTTCAACTACCAGAATTCCTGAGCCAGCCAGCTCAGGAATTCTGGGAGTTGAAGTCCACGAGTCATAAAAGAGCCAAGGTTGCCTACCCCTGGTCTATTCAATAAACTGGTCTATTCAATAAACTATATTTAACAAAATCATAATTTAATGAAATGTTTGAATGCAATCAAATCTTCCCATCCCCAAAGCATTTTTTTTGTTTTAGAAATTGATTTTTAAACAATCTTTAAAATGCCAATAATTTCTGGAACAGTGAGCAGTCAAACTGATAACAGCTTTTTATATGTGTTGTAATTAAATTCATAGCTGCACTTTAAAGTGACATACTGCTATCTCACTCACACCCAAATGGAAATATATTGGAAATACATCCCATTTAATCTTAAACAGAAAGATAGTAAAATCATTTTTGTAGATGATATTACTTTATTGGGTCAGTGCATCAACATTAAATAACAGGGGGCAGAGTCTCTTAATATTTGCTGAAGACATGTTCTCTGGAATAGTCTCAAAGACAAGCTGGTGAAGTCAGAAATATGGAAAACTCTAGTTTCTCTCACAGTCAGCTAGAACTTCTTTTCATTTAATTATTTATTTGTTAAATTTGCCACTATCTTGCCTTGGAGCTACTCTTGGTGGCTTAGAATAATAAAAAGGAAGAAAAATGAAAAGGCATGTAAACAGAAGTAAAATAATAGAACAATAAAGTAAAGAAGGACAGAGGAACACAACAAGAATAAATGCATCACTATGATAATAAAAAAAGATGGATGGATGGAGAGCAGAGAACAGAGGGAAGGAGAGAGGTTGAGTCTGCCATCAATAGCAGCCACCTCCAGCTATCTTTATTAAAATTTAGTAATAGTAATAGTAGTAAAGTTGGAAGGGACCTTGGAGGTCATCTAGTCCAACCCCCTGCTCAGGCAGGAAACCCTACACCATTTTGGACAAATGGCTGTCCAGTCTCTTCTTAAAAACTTCCAGTGTTGGAGCATTTACTGCTTCTGGAGGCAAGCTGTTCCACTGATTCATTGTTCTCACTGTCAGGAAGTTTCTCCTTAGTTCTAGGTTGC
This sequence comes from Crotalus tigris, assembly GCF_016545835.1. Taxonomy (NCBI): domain Eukaryota; kingdom Metazoa; phylum Chordata; class Lepidosauria; order Squamata; family Viperidae; genus Crotalus; species Crotalus tigris. Next base: position 576,002 of record NW_024100491.1, read on the forward strand.
TTCTCTCCTTGATTAGTTTCCACCCGTTGCTTCTTTTCCTGCCTTCAGGTGCTTTGGAAAATAGCTTAATTCCCTCTTCTTTATGGCAGCCCCTGAGATATTGGAATACTGCTATCATGTCCCTCCTTGTCCTTCTCTTCGTTAAACTAGACATACCCAATTCTAGCAACCGTTCCTTATATGTTTTAGCCTCCAGTCCCCTAATCATCTTTGTTGCTCTTCTCTGTACTCTTTCTAGAGTCTCAATATCTTTTTTACATCGTGGTGACCAAAACTGGATGCAGTATTCCAAGTGTGGCCTTACCAAGGCATTAAAGAGTGGTATTAATACTTCACGTGATCTTGATTCTATCCCTCTGTTAATACAGCCTAGCACAATGTAGGCCTTTTTGGCAGCTGCAGCACACTGCTGGCTCATATTTAGGTGATTGTCTACTAGGACTCCGAGGTCCCTCTCACAGTTACTACTATTGAGCATGGTGCCACCTATGCTGTACTTGTGCAGTTGGTTTTTCTTGCCTAAATGTAGAACCTTGCTTTTTTCACCATTGAATGTCATTTTGTTAGTTAGTGCCCAGTGTTCAAGTCTGTCCAGATCCTTCTGTATCTGAAGCCTGTCTTCTGGAGTGTTGGCTATTCCTGCCAGCTTGGTGTCGTCTGCAAATTTGATGAGTTCCCCATCTATCCCTTCATCCAAATCGTTGATGAAGATGTTGAAGAGTACTGGGCCCAGAACAGAGCCCTGGGGCACCCTACTACACACTTCCCTCCATATAGATGCAGTTCCATTGAGGACCGCTCACTGAGTACGGCCGGTCAGCCAGCTACGGATCCATCTGGTGGTGATTCTGTCTACCCCACATTTTTCTATCTTATCAAGTAGTAGGTTGTGATCTACTTTATCAAATGCCTTACTGAAGTCCAAGTAAATTATGTCCACAGCTTTCCTCTGATCCACTAATTTTGTCACTTGGTCAAAGAATGCAATAAGATTTGTCTGGCATGATCTATTTTTGACAAACCCATGTTGGCTTTTAGTAATGACTTTGTTTGCCTCTAGGTGTTCGTTGATTCGTTGTTTGATTATCTTTTCCAGGATCTTCCCAAGTATTGAGATCAGGCTGATAGGTCTGTAATTTCCTGGATCCATTTTTTTTTCCTTTTTTGAAGATGGGAACTACATCAGCTCTTTTCCAGTCCTCTGGTAGTTCCCCTGTGTTCCAGGATCTTTGAAAAATATAGTTCAGTGGCTCCGATATCACATCTGCCAGTTCCTTGAGAACTCTGGGGTGTAATCCATCTGGTCCTGGTGATTTGAACTCATCTAGGCTGGACAGGTGCTCACTTACCATTTTCTTGCCTATCTTAACTTGTGTTTCTATTTTGTTTTTTATGGCACTATTTTTGATAGGTTGGTCTGTTTTTTCTCTTTGTGTAAAGACAGATGCAAAAAACGAGTTAAATAGTTCTGCTTTCTCCCTGTTGCTTGTCACCTTCTTGCCACTTCCACCCACTAATGGACCAATCATTTCCTTAACTTTTTTCTTGTTTTTTACATGTTGAAAGAAGCCTTAGTTCATTTTGAGCCCTGGCTTTCTTCACTTCATCTTTGCAGGCTCGGGCTATTTGCTGATATTCTGACTTAGTTATGTTCCCCTCTTTCCACTTTCTATACTTGTCCTTTTTATCTTTCAGTTTGTCAGAGAGTTCTTTATTCAGCCATGCTGGTTTCTTTTGAGAGCTGTTGTTTTTCCTCTTTGTTGGTATTGTGCTAGCCTGTGCTTTTATTATCTCATTTTTCAAAATTTCCCAAGCTTCTTGAGTTGTTTTCCCCTTGAGGATTCTCATCCATGGAATCCTTCCCAAGCCCTCTCTAAGTTTATTGAAATTAGCTCTCTTGAAGTCCAAGACTCTAGTTTGACTGTGTTCTATTGCTTGTGTTTCTATAATGTTGAATTCTAATATTGCATGATCACTTCCTCCCAGGGTTCCTATGGCTTCAACACCTTCTATCATTTCATCTCTGTTAGTGAGAATTAGATCCAAAATGGCTAATCCCCTAGTTCCCTTCTCTACTTTTTGGGAGACAAAGTTGTCTGCTAGGTTTGCCAGGAACCTGTTTGATCTTCCACTTGGTGCGGAGTTTGTCTCCCAGTTGATGTCAGGGTAATTAAAGCCCCCCATTACTATTGTGATGTGCTTCCTACATACCTTAGTTAGCTGACTAGCAAAAAGTTCATTTATTTCCTCTGGTTGGGTAGTCTGTAGTATACATCTATGGCAATGTCATTTCCCCCCCCCCCTTTTATATTGACCCAAATGCATTCAAGACAGTTTTTATCATTGTTGTGCTCTATTTCTGTGGAGATGTAGTTATTTCTTATATAGAGAGCAACTCCACCTCCTCTTTTATTTGGTCTGTTTCTTTTATATAATTTAAATCCCTCTAGCTGTGTGTTCCATGTGTGGGTTTCATCCCACCATGTTTCCGTAAACCTGTATGAAACTTACCTGCATGCAGCCACTTACCCTTCCAGACAAAGATTGTTCTCTTTGCTCACTTGATCAAATGCTTGATAGTCCTCCAGCCTTTTCTTTATTTAGTGTTCAGCCAAGAAATTAAAGTGTTCCAAGTGGTTACAGTGGATATCAGTTCACAGTGTAAAATAAGCAATCATAAGCCATAGTACCACAGACCTCACCAGGTCACAAAATCAGAGTGTTCTGATCCCAACAGGAAAGATTGTCTGCCAACTCTAATATTAAAGATTAATGTAACTCTCCATTTGATTGTATTCACCTTGAGCAAGTCTAGGCCTTGACATTTATTGAAAGCCTATACAATTTGAAACAAACTATATGACTGCTCTTGAAATAAATAAAGCTCATCACTTTGATTTTTCTTGAATTTTAAAATCAACACCTTCTTCCTCCTTTCCTTTTCTGAAAATTAAGCTATTTTTGTGCATACACATCACTTTAAAGCTACAACCTTTTTTCCCCACTCATCTGAAAGTTAAAGAACATTAAAGACATTGCGAAGTTTAATTCAAAGCACACCAGACACACACCTCTCCAGTCTCCCAGCAAATGATGAAAACATTAACATAGTGGCCAAACCCTATTCTGAGCTTTCTGATGGTAAATAAAACTATATTAAAAAAATAAACTTTAAACTCCTGTGTGCAAAGATTTAATTACAGGTTTAATGAGCAGAGCAGAAACATGCCTTCTAACAAATGAAGACATGTGTGAAGCACATTGGAAGCCTATTACATGTCTGAGCAAGTCCACATCAAATACTTTAAGCATACAAAAAAATATGTCCCACAAAGAAAGTTCAGTTATATGTCTGGGAATATCCAGAATAACTATTCTAGGCATAGCAGAGCTTACTCTGCAAAAGTAAACATCCCTCACATACTGTGCTATAGGGGCATTGAAAAGACACTCTGGTCAGGACCATGAGCTTTTTTTTCTTCAAGCAACAAGAGGGCTAATTTGTTTGATATAAAATTGAACCCCAAATCCTTCTAAATGAAGGGACAGCAGGAAAAAGACATTCTGCACTCCTAAACGTGCAGGATGGAGCTACTAATATTATTATTGCATGTTTTGCAACACAACAAATATAGTAAGCATAAAGATTAAGAAAAATAATACTTGAGGTTACTCCTAAAGCCAACATTCTTGTTTTATTTTGTGCTATTTTTAGTAACTGAAGTCTCAAGACACATGTCATAGATTCTGAAAGGTGGTTTCATAAAAATCTTTCTTTTTTGATTGATGGGTTATCTACATGACCCATCTATAAGAAGACCAATGTGAAATATATTAAAAGCTCCAGGCCCAAGGCTCCTTGAAGCAGGATAAACATTTTGAGCAAGCTGGAACAATTTTTCATGCAGAACAATGTCAGGAGAATTTTGTTCAAGTGGCAATCTCTGTATGTTGCACACCCATTCACTTTCAGTACCAAACATTGTGGCTAAATTGCTTGTTAGTCTGAAAAAAATGATAGATAAAACTGTTACTCCTGTCAAAAAGTTCTTAAGATTCACTGCCTGAATTGTATAACAAAATTTAATTATAATAAAATATGTTTTATTTGTTTCACTAGCCCTGTTTAACATGCCAGATTTTAAAACTAGGTTGAAAGCATATTACAGAACAAGGAGGGTATGTTGTAGGGCAGAGATCCCCAACTCCCGGTCTGTGGACCAGTAACCAGGTGGCACAAACAAGCAAAGCCCCATCCATGAGATGCAGGCAGCACACAAAACCACACCCCCTCCGCTCCACGGAAAAACCTTTCTCCACAGAACTGGTCCCTGGTGCCCAAAAGGTTGGGGACCTCTGTTGTAGGGTAGTGAGTTCCCCATTCACCATTGTTAACAACAAAGACGGGAAGTTGGGAAGTTAAAGAAGTTGGGAAGTTAAGCAACTGTGCCAGTAGCCAGATCCTAAGGGAAAGCAAAATGTCATCTGGTCAATTTCAATGGAGAGAATTTCAATATTTTACAGGTCAAGCTATTTACTAATCAAGAAATCATTATTAGAGCCAGAGCTCTCCACCACATATAGTATTTTCACAGGAAATATAGTTCGTTTCACAAATGCATGTCTTTGAAGAACATCTTGCTATAACCATCAAAGTTTTGTTTTATAGAGAGGAAGTCAGGACATCAACAAGAATAACTGCTGTCTGTATTATTGCATAACAATTCTGTTCTTTAATAAAGAATCAAAAACATCAAGGACTTCTGTGAACACATAATTTATGTGAAATCTTTGACTTTGATGACATGGAACTAATGACATCCAACTCACCTAATATCCTTATTCAGTCATTTTCTATAAGTGTTAAACAGCTAGTGTATCAAAGTGGATCCCCAAGGGACCCCACAAAAGAGCTGCCATGGAGCCAAAAATAGTGGTATCTGCTGGAGACATGGAAGAATTTTGCCTTCTACTTCAACTCTTGACAGTTAGATTAATAGAATATCATAGATGTGTCAAAAGGCTATAGGAACTCCAGGAATTTCACCCCACCTGTCTTTCTTATAGAGTGGGTTTTGCAGGATAACCAAAACAGTTTGGTATGAAAATCCAATTTGAAACTTGACCATAGAATAACTTCTAGGAACATATAAAGTTGCTTGGTCTTCTCAAGTCCTATAAAGGAAATCTTTGTCATAAGATGGCACTCTGCTTTGGATGCCTTCTTTAGAAAAATTGCACTATTGCCATCATTCAAAGCAAGGGAGACCATCCCAAGCAGTGAGAAATCGCTGTCTGAATCTATCTATCAATCTACTTCTGTTTGGTCTTAATAACCAATTTGATCAATCTTATTTATATAGTGGACAAGACACATGCAAGCATGATTTCCACATCTTCAGATGTCCCAAAGTAAAATTTGACCAAGGGCCCTCCCCACACCTCTCCAGGTCCTGCTCCAAATATGTCAAATTCCATATGGATATGAGCAACTTTCTTCTCAAGTGTGTAGCAAATACTTTAGGTCACTGCCCAGAAACCTTTCATCATTAAGAATGTCTGGAAAGCAACATCTTGAGAATGAAAAGTCTTTTTGGTTTCCGTCACTGACACAGAAGAGGCATAACCCAGTTCTTTCCTGTGCATGAGCATATTCACTTTTAATTCTAGTTATCTTGTCTTGCCTATCATATTTCCTGCCTGGACAACTCTAAAGAAGTGACCTTCCTTCAGTAATTTAAATCAACTCACTGGCAGCAACAATAACCATGCTCCATTATTCTGGTAAGATTTTATAATTGATATCATTAAGAACAATATCAGTAATGTTATCATGAATCTTGCAATACAGATAATCCTTGGCTTACAACAACATTGAGCCTGAAATGTTTGTTGCTAAGCAAGACAGTTGTTAAAAGAGTTTTGCCCCATTTTATGATCTTTCTTGCCACACTTGTTAAGTGAATCACTGTTCTGACTGATGATCCCAATGAAGTAAGCACAGCTGAGACATTCCAATCTCTAATGCAAAACTTTATTGAGCACACCATATCAGCATTGATGAATAGAAAACTAGCTCTGGCTAAATTGGCACCAAATCAGTATATTAAAAGTAAGAAACTCTCTCCCCCCTCCCCTACAGTGCAGGTCACATTACCCAATTAAGCTTTGACAATTATTATGAGGAACAATCTTTGGTTCTCAACAAACAAAATCTTGAATGACCTGGGTTCTCAGGCTTAGCAGCTCCGCACCTGCAATACACATTCCATTCTTCCCCCCTCCCCCCTGGGGCTGTAGGCAAGCCAAGAAACAGAAATAGCCAAAGCAGCATGAAGTTTCTTCGAGCTTGACAGTAGATAAGTTAGTTCACAATTATTAAGTGAATCTGACTTCCCCATTGACTTTGCTTGTCAAAAGGTTGCAAAAGTTGATCACATCACCCTGCATTTTGATCATCTGACCATGGGGATTGCTGTAATGGTCATAAGTGTGAAAAACGATCATGTCACTTTATTCAGTGCCATTGTAACTTCAAATGGCCACTAAATCAATGGATGTAAGGTGAGGACTATCTGTATAGGACAAAATAAAAATACCCCTACAACTAAATAAATAACAGTGAAATAATGTTATACTTTTTAAAGGTAAAATTATGATGCTGTGTTAAGATGTAAATAATTATGTAGAAGCAGATACAAAACACTCTAGTATATTATACCATGCTGTTTTGACTTTGATCTGACAATTGCCCCTTTGGAGTAACAAAAATAACATATAACATCAGATAAACAACAGTAATTTTATTGAGTTGTGAGTCATTCTTGTAGCTGTTTTTTTTAATGTAGGCTCCAATATTGTAGTGAAATATTGATGAGAAAAATACAATATGAAACATATCTTGCAGATTCTATGAGCTGTTAAAAGAAAAATACTTCTGATTACATGCATTATTTTCTCTCTCTTAAATATACTCCAAGTACCATGAATTTCCTTGTCTTCCCATCATCACCATCTTTCTTCACCATTCTTAGTTTAAGTATCTCCTACACAATGTTTCTCTGGCTAATTAAAGTTTATAGCAGAAGGAGCCAGTGTGGGCTGAAAGCATTGATAAAGGGATGACTAATAAAGTAATTGGCATGTGATTAATGTGTGGGTTGCCAGGCATAGATTAGTACTCATTGAATCTCTTCATTTTTATCTCTGCTCTGTATTCAAATAATCCTCTGTTAATAATTCTGAGGTCTACTTTCCTCTCTCTTTGTGTTGGAACAAACAAAACAAAGGAACCTAAATTTTTAAAATCTGTGATTGAGCTCCAGGTGGAAAAAATCAAATGAACCTTAGAAATTACTTTATTTTTTCACACTTAGTGGATGAGGAATTTAGAAAGATGGGAAATTATAGTGATGGCACAAAGATATTTACCGTCAAACTAGGCACCAGTTCTCCCCACTCTCCTTGGTCTTGGGACTTCAACTTCCAGAATTACAAAAATCTGCTTAATAACCATGAAGAGTTGTTAGATCCATTTATGGAAGATGACAGGCAATGTGTCCAAGTTCCTTTCCATTTTCAGCTGAGAAACACTTGAAAACTATAAGTCTAAAATAGCTTACAAACGTTTAGAAAAAGAGAAACTCCACTGCCTACCAAAAGTAAAAAAAAAAAAAAAAAGTAAGGAAAAAGAAAATCCCAGTCTATTTCTGATGTAATTCCATCCATTTTATGTTACTGTGCCTAGTTTGGCCCTTGGCTGTCTAAAAAGTCTCTATGTACATATACTAAAAAATGACTTTGTCGTCTCTTAGGGAATTGGGCAAAAACTGGAAACATAGCTTAAAATCCATATCTAACCAGGAAGCCAGTTTAGATATGCTGGATCATTCATATTTTGCAAAAATGATGTAAAAAATAACATAGGAGGAGTAGGAAGAGAAAACTATGTAAGCTGCCTTAAGTTGTTTGGAGGAAAGATGCATTATAAATATAGAATAGCAAATAAATAATGATACATTCATAGTTATGCTCAATGTGTTCAAAGTTTCTTACTCCACCTTATTCCCTTTCAGTTATTTTCTATAAAGTATTGTGACTATAACCTATTCATGCAATGATCTTTGTTGGTCAAAGCAGAAAATATAAATAAACTTTAAAAGTTCCCAGTATGAATCACATCTCAGAGCTTTCAAACTTAATAAACAGCATGTTAAATAGTGACAGCAACTTTTTTGTTATTCTATTATCTGCCTTCAGGGCACATGAGCGTGGAAGAAGCTCTGAGTAAGCTTGCTTTACTGACCTAAAAGATTTGCAAATACTCATGGTTTCATTATAGACAAATAGTGGAGAGGTGGAAGATAGATCGTAATGTGGGTTTGCTTAGAGAAGATGAGAATTTGTTAAAACAAATAAAAGATCAAAGACGAACTCATATTAAGAGAATTTATGGGGTGTTAGTAGAACTGGATTCAGAAACAGAATTAATTAAAGAATGTATGGTTAAATGGGCACAAAATTTTGATGAACCGGTTTTATTAGATACCTGGGAAATTATTTGGGTGAGGAATGTTAAATTTACACAAGCCCAAAATTTAAGGGAAAATTTTTACAAAATGTTTTATAGATGGCACTTTGATCCACAAAAAAATGTCTCGTATGTATCCTGATTTGCAGCCTAAATGTTGGAGATGTGGATGTTTGGATGCTACTTATTATCATATCTGGTGGTCATGTAAAAATATAAAAGCTTTTTGGATTAAGATATGGTGGAATATCCAAAGAATTTTTAGAAGAAGGGTAAAATTTACCCCACAATTGTTTTTGTTAGGTAATGTTTCTGATTGTGATAGTAAAGAGACTATATTGATGTTAAATTTAATTACAGCGGCTAGGTTGTTAGTAGGGCAATGTTGGGAGAAGGAATCTTTGCCTACTTTGCAAGAGTGGCTTCTTAAAGTTTCTTATTTGGCGGAAATGGCAAAGATTTCGGCTTTCTTGAAAGATCAATCGCAAGAGAAGTATTTTTTGGTATGGAAAAAATGGATAGATCTCATACAATATAAGTTGGATATAAAAATATTACTTAGTTTTTGAATAATTTATATTTAAAATTTAAGATATTTTATAGACATTTTTTTTAATTTTCTTTTTATTTTTCTTCTTATTTGATTTCTTCTTTTTCTGTCTCTTTTTTCCTTCCTTCTTGTATTTTTTCTTTATATATATATATATTGTCAACTATTTTATAATTTGTTTAATTAATGTATTTAGATTTGCTTATGGTTTATATGTGTCTTAAGATTTTTTTAAAATTTTTTAAATTAAGCCTGTATTCAGCTCTGGGAAGGTCGGGGGAGGGGAGGGGAGGGTTGGGAGGGTTCGGGGAAGGGAATTGTTTTGTAAAATTTAAAAATTTTCAATAAAAAAAAAGATTTGCAAACATAGTATATGTATCTGTGTATGTGACTGGGAAAGTGAGGAAGAATCAAATGATTTTTTCCGTTTGTTATTTATGTGTCCTTAAATCTGGTTCATTGTCATCCAATCAATTGGTTCAAATAGTACCACTGAAGAGTCCCACCTAAAAGCCACTGGAGTGTGTGGATATGATGGTAATCTTAATCTTAAAATGATACAAACTAAGGAGAAAACAAATAAGAAACTCTAGACTTCAGTATTGAATGGTATGGGTTTTTAGCATGGTCAGCCTAATGGAAAGAGACTGCTTACAATTCAAACAAGAACTTGGTGGTTCTTGAAGACTCTGGGCTACAAAAATCAAGATGACCATCTGATGGCAGCAAAGAGTTCCCTGTATCACTGTTGCAATTATCTAATTTTTTGAAAAATTTCCCATCCCTAAAAAAGATATGACTGCCTTGAAACAACATCCCTGCTCACATGTACTGCAAAGCAGTTTCTTTTTAGAATTGAATCGGGTATTTTTTACAGGTGAACAAAACTACTAGGATTGTGGAAACTTTGGCCATAATTCAAAAGAAGCACATTGTACATCATATGAGCACACTTTTCAGCTATTCATTAAAGCAGAGCCTCTTTTTTTAAATCCACTTAGGCTGGAAAAAAGAGGTAATTCTATTTTAAGAAGTCAATTTACTAGAGTGAAAATGATTTACAAAGCAGCTGCATCTTTCTTTGAAGCTTATGTCAAAAGCTGAAAATGGTGCTGCTTTAATGAATAGTTAAGAAGTACTCCTGCTTATGCAATATCTCAATCACATCTGACATGCACATCTGACATGTGCACTGCCATTGAAACTACATTTTCCCCTCTCCATGCATTTTTGCCTCAAGTACTTTTCTTCCAGTCTAGAACACCTACATTCACACATCATACTAAAATATAACATGCTTTGTTTTAGTTTTGTGTGTTATGTCAACTCAGCACTGCACTTTATAACAGTCGTAATTATGTATTAGCCCATGCACCATTCATCGCATGGTGATTAGTACAATGTGTGGAAGGATCCAATCTGGGTCAGTCACAGGGACCAGTTCAACTTTGGGAATCCTTCACAACACATGAGGCATCCACTTCTCAACAACTAAAAGTATAATGTGTGTATGGCTAGGCTTAGAGGAATGCTTCAAGTAATGAACACAGGGAGTTAATAATAGAGAGGAAACTTGATTTGTGCCCATTTTTCCCAGAAGAGATTGAAATTGAGTAAAAGAACAAATGCTTTGTGTTCAAGAGTCTAGGTTTAATCATTTGTACTTTTAGAGTGGACTGTGTTAGAACTATGCATAAAGAGTTTAGAATATCATGCATTATTATGAGTGCAGCAAACATTTGAATGCCACATAACTGGGTCTCTGAACAGAAATTTTCAGCAAAGCCTAAGCAATATATATAATATTTTATTAGCAACAGGAAAATGTTATCTTTATTAAAACTATTGGGAAAGAAGTTTTATTTTTTTTCTTTATAATAATAATAATAATAATAATAATAAAGTTGGAAGGGACCTTGGAGATCATCTAGTCCAACCCCCTATTCAGGCAGGAAACCCTATACCATTTTGGACAAATGGCTGTCCAGTTTCTTCTTAAAAACTTCCAGTGTTGGAGCATTCACCGCTTCTGGAGGCAGGTTGTTCCCTCCTTCAAAACCCCATCTTTTGAAGATCAGTATGTCACCCCATTGCTAAGAACAGTAAGGAAACAGTGACTCTCCCAACATTGGAGTCAAAGGAATTTGGGCAGAGGAGATAAGAATAACCTCAGTGATGTTGATTGTGGGGGGGAGTTTGTGTGTAGGTAACACCAGAAACACTGGTGTAAGATTTGCATCTTCCCTCAAGCAGAATGAAAAATTAGTCTGAAGAAAATCTGCCTCTTGAACCATTACTATCCCAATCAACATCTGCTCATTCCTGCAATAGCAAATAAAGCACACTATTTTTATTTTAGTACATTTGTTAGTTAATAACCTTGTCCATTGTCATTTTATGTCTTAACATGCTGTCTCCTTTACTTAGTTTTTTAAATTTTCATTGTTCCTATCTTATGCCACTTTCAAACTTAAGAGTGGTGGAAAATGAAGCATCTCTTCATCAAATTGAAGAAAGATGATCTCATAGAAACTGAGATATAACAAAGAGGACAGGCTAATCTAATGATGAAACATTAGACTAATCAGCATTGAAAAAGAGGGTCACTTCCTAGGTCTAACATTTACATGCAAATGATTTGTGCCTCTGGATAATGCTACATGTAATTCAAGCAGTGAATTTAAGACCCATTAAATTCAATAAGTCTACTGTTTGAACTATGACTCAATCTGACTGCAAATCATTATTTTAGTAGAAATTAGCTTAAGGAAAAATAACTATTGCAGATCAGCATGATAGTATGACATCTCTAATAGGATTACCGATATTGAGTAGGAAAAATAGTTCCTTGATAATGATGGTATGCACAGATATCTTCAGATTGCTGGATTTTTTTTATAATTGAGGAGATACAGGATATCTTTCAATGAAAAGTTCGAATTCTTACAGAAAGGTTAAATGATTGATCATCTAATGAGATTTTAACAGATAGCAAAATGTTTGCATCATTATCACAAAACCTAAGCGATACATGCACTTTGTTCATCATACAACACATTGCTACACTCATTCAATTACAAAAAACCAAGTCATTCTTCACTCCTCAGCAATTGCATCAGTTGCTCCCTCCGCTAAATGGTGGGGTCTTATTTTGGACAAGTGATTTATTGATGACAATGTTCTCTCATCTTCTGATTCACTTCTGATATGAGTTTGTTCTGTACTGAACCAAAGTTACCACAGGAAAAATATTTTTCTTTGGAATTCAAAATATATGATTTTCTTTTTTATATCTATATCATTTATGAAACTTTTGCTTATTGGCACTGCATCTAGACCAGCGGTTCTCAACTTGTGAGTCGCGACACTTTTGGGGGTCGAACGACCCTTTCACAGGGGTTGCCTAAGACCATCGGAAAAGACATATTTCCGATGGTCTTAGTAACCGAGACACCACTCTGCATCCGTCTCCGCATGGCCTCCTCCGCCATTTGCAGAGAGAGAGAGAGACAGAGAGGCACTTTCACTTCCCTTCTCTCTCTCTCTCTCTCAGGCGGATTTACCTCCTGCAGAGCTCCTGATTGGTCCTGTGCCCGGGTGCCCCACCCCGTGGGAGAAGCATGGCCAGGGCCTCGTGGCCTTGGAACTGCCCAGGGAAGCCCTGGGATCCCTGCTGGGAGTGGCCCATTGAAGGCTCCCCTGAGTGGGCTAGCCCTCCTGTAAGCCGTGACCCAAGGGAGACCAGCCCCTGCGATCCCCAGCCAGCCCGACCATTGGACCCACTGGCCAGGAAGATGTGCCGGAGTCCAGGCTGCCGGGAAGGAAGAAGGAGATTCAGCAAAGGTAGGAGAGGAGAGCTGCCTCCTGGGGCCCAGCGCCGGTGGCGGCTTCCTTGCCATCCCCTTCCTCCTCCCCTTCTTCCTCCTGCAGCCCCCAAGACGGCTTAGGCAGGCGCCGGGACAAAAAAGGTTCCTGGGAGGGAGCAGCCAGGCTGGCAGAGGGGCTGGCAGGGGCCACGTGGCACCAGCCCCCACCACGGCTCCTTCAGATGGGCAGAGGGCGAGGCCAGGCAGTGCAGAGTCCCAGCTGGGGTGGCGGCAGCTGTTTTCTCACCCTTCTCCTCTCCTTCCTCCAGATGCCCCCAAGGCAGCTTGGGCAGGCACCGGGGCAAGAGGGGTGCCTGGGGGGGAGCAGCCAGGCTGGAGGAGGGGCTGGCAGGCCATGCAGCACCAGCCCCCACCGTGGCTCCATCGGATGGGTGGAGGGTGAGGCTGGGCAGAGCGGAGTCCCGGCTTGGGTGGCAGCGGTGGTTTTCTTGCCCTTCTCCTCTCCTTCTTCCTCCTGCTGTCCCCAAGGCAGTTCGGGCAGGCGCTGGGAGGAAGAGGGGTGCCTGTGGGGGAGCAGCTGGGCTGGTGGAGGGGCTGGCGGGCTGCGCAGCTCCAGCTCCCACTGCAGCTCCATCAATGGATGGAGGATGAGGCCGGACAGCGCGAAGCCCCAGTGGGAGCGGCGGCCAGGCCGGGGGCAGTGGGGACCCCCGACGATGCTGCCGTAAGAGAGAGAGAGAAAGAGAGAAAGGAAAGAGAGAGAAAGAGGAAAAGAGAGAGGAAGGAGAGAGAGAGAGAGAGAGGAAAGAGAGAAAGAGAAAGGAAGAAACAGAGAAAGAGAAAGAGAGAAAGAGAGAGGAAAGAGAAAGAGTAAGAGAGAAAAAGAGAGGAAAGAGAGAAAGAGAGAGAGAAAGAGAGGAAAGAGAGAAATGGGGAGAGGAAGGAGAAAAAGAGGAAAGAGGGAAAGAGAGGAAAGAGGGAGAGAGAGAAGAGAGAGAGGAAAGAGAAAGAGAAGAGAGAGAGGAAAGAGAAACAGAAAAAGAAAGAGGAAAGAGATAAAGAGAAAGAGGGAGGAAAGAAAGAGAGAAAGAGAAAGAGGAAAGAGAGAGAAGAGAGAGAGGAAAGAGAAAGAGAAAGAGAGAAAGATAGAGAGAGGAAAGAGAGAAAGAGGGAGAGGAATGGCGCTTCTCTAACCAGGCTGGGTGGAGCCGGCAGAGCGGCCTTCATGCCCTCCTCCCTGGCCAGCTGGACGGGGCATTGGGAGTCACCACAATATGAGGAATTGTATTAAAGGGTCGCGGCATTAGGAAGGTTGAGAGCCACTGATCTAGACTAAACTCATTGCATTCAAGAAAGAAAGCTTGTTGTAAACACCAACAAGAAAGATGCTCAATACTGTATTTTAAATGAAGTTAATCAAAAGTTTTTAATCTTACCAATTGGCTTTGTCCCTCAGAGTTTTCAGCCTTGTTTCATGGCCTGGCAAAATAAGGAGGAAAGTCTATTCCTGTCCTTTGTAATCAGAGGCATTGTTGATATAACATTCTCATCCTTTTTTGATATCAGTAAATTTTCTTTACTAGACAAATATGTAGTCTATTCCTGAAAATTCCAGCAATGGAGTATCCACAATTCCAGGAGGCAAGCTATTCCATTAATTAATTGTTCACACTGTCAGAAAATTTCTCTTAATTTTAGGCTGGATCTCTCTTTAACACACACCCATTAATTCTTGTCCTACTCTCTGTTGCTTTGGAGAATAAATCAATTCCCTCTTCTCTGTGACAGCCCCTCAACTACAAGAAGACGGCTATCATATCAGCCCAATCCTTCTCCTTGATAGGCTAGAGTTATCTAGCTCCGTCAACCATTCTGAACACAGAAAATGGTACAATAAACAAATGCAACTGTAAAAGGGAGTTACTGATACGAAGAAATCCAATAGGACAAAAAATATTTGTAACAGCCAGATATTTAAAGAGGCAAGGCTGTATCATTTTCTACCACTGAATTAGGAAATGACAACGCATCCCAATATTCTGCCCCAAAATCTTCAATAAACATTTCCAATCAGGGCAATGTTACGTGATGTTTGCAAGTGAAGTCTCAGATTTGGAAATATCCTACAAAGATCACAAACAACAGGGAGCAACACTGATGTTTACAATGTGACTGGATTAAAGGTGCAAGGATATCTGGCTGATGATGTCACCAGTAGAATTTAATCCTTTAAAAGGTTTATCAAATGGTAGAACTATACACTAAAGCAAACTTGATACTGGTTATTGACATTTTGGGAATCAGTGGAATCAAATGGACCAAAATGGATAATTTCATATCAGAAGAACTTTAGAACTTCTTTTGCAGACAAGAAATTAACAGAAGAAATGGAGTAGCCATATTATTACCAAAATAACTATCAATTTTTGGATGACCCAAGGTTATGCTTAAATTACAGATGAATAAAAAATGGAAGTGGAACAGTCCTATGACAACTTGCTGAAATAATGCAAAAATATATAGTAATTATAGGAAACTAAAATACAAATGTTGACAGTGGAATGTTATAGAAGTAGGAACAATAGGGAAATTTAGCATTGTATGTATAAACTAAGAGATTTCTGCCAAGAAAATGCAAGGTTTATGGCAAATGTCTTCTTCCAATAACCTAAAAGAACACTCTACACAGAAACATCACACTGAAATCAGATTGACTATTTAAGCAAAGATGGAGAAGTTTTATTCAATCAGTGAAGCATTGCTTGGATCTCAAATTCCTTGCAAAAGTACAATTAAAACTAAATAAATAATGAAATCAACAGAATACAAGCTAGTAATATTCCCTATGAATATGTGAAGATAGTAATGAAAAGATCTAATAGATTAGACAGAGTGCCTAATTAACTATGGACTAAAATAGAAGATACCATTTAAGACAAAGCAAATAAAATAATCCTAAAATGCAAAAAGCAGAGGAAGATAAAATGACAGTGCTGATATTGAAAAGTCAAAGAAAAACAAAAAGCAAAAAACAAAAGAGATGTAAATCTACCCAACTAACTCTGAGTTCCAAAGAATAGCAGGAAGAGAAAGGAGCTGTACTTAAATAAGCTTTGCAAAAAATTGATAAAAAGACCTTAATACAAGAGGTCTATTTAAGAACAGTATGGTAATCAGCAGAAATGTTAATGCAAGACTTCCGGTTTGCTGCCGCGGCCGCCGCAGCTATTGGAAGATGAACTCCATCTTCCATGTCCGATTTCGCACTGATCGGGGACCCTGGAAAGGGTCGACGGTCGCCTTGTAGGGGCAACAAGGAAGGAGGGGACCTCCGCTTGATTGCGGGAGGGCAGTAGCCCTTCCGCTCAATCCAGGGCAGCCCTCCAAACCAGCAGATGAAAGACCAGCCATAGAAATATGACCCGTCACTAGGCTGCAGATAGCCGAAGTCAAACTTACCACCAGGCACCTATAAAGCAGCACGAATGAGATTGGGTGAGATCTGAACCTCTTTTCAATCCTAACTATTTTTTCCACCTATATAAGCTGCCCAAAATATTTCCCCCACCCTCTTAAAACAGTGGTGACTGACTATCCAGGGGAGTTTAAAATGCTGAAAGAATAACCTGATTTTAACTGGATTTCTATCTTTCTAAAATGAGTTTAAAATGCTGAAAGAATAACCTGATTCCAACTGGATTTCTATCTTTCTAAAATTTGAGGAGTAAAAGATTTCTTATTCTTATTGAAGATTTGGGTTTTTATTTACAAAAAAGAAGTTAAATTGGAAAAGGGATTATAAAAATTTTGCACTTAAAAAAAAATCTTAAATGGTATGGGTGACATCTTGTGGCTGAACCTGATATTATAACTTGTTATTGTCTAAGAGACTTGGCTTGAGCCCAGACTATAGGTAAGACTTTTGCAACCTTGGCAGATATCAGCTGTGAGAAGCCCAACTGTGTTCTATACTCAGTGACAAAATTATTTTCATTCTCTGATTGTAAAGTTTTTAATTTAACACATCACTAAGAGAACATGGATGAAGATCAGGAACAGATTCTCTTTATGTTGAAAGCAATTCATGAAACTATTCTTACAGCTACTGATGAAATAAGAAGCTACAGAAAAGAACAAGATGACAACCTAGATATACGAACCCAAACTTTGATTACAACTAAAGAATCAGCTATCCAGAATATAATAGAAGAAGTGGAACAATCAAATACTATGATAGACGATTCAACTAATCAACAAACACAGTTAATGGAAAACCCAGAAAAGAGACTGACAACACTAAAAATGGAAAAGACTTTCTATATAAAGAAGAAAACCTGAGGATCAAGAAGAAGAACAGACCGAAGGGAAGATAAACATTTCAGGTAACTACGTGGAGATGGAAAAATAGAGAGACGATTTGTTAATCCTTCCCAAAAAATGGTGACTGGATGGCCTTTTTTATCTCAAACAATATATATAACAACAGAGGGAGATCTATTCGATGACTTAAAAGCATGGATATGGAAGGCAAATTGGCAAAGAAAGAAAGCTAGAATAAGGCTGAAAAAATTGGGGTTTTGACTTATTAGTGAGGATTAAAATAGAATTTACTCAAATAGACAAGATGTGTACTTTGAATACTAGATTTTGTTATGAACTGAGATAAAGAAAACTTTTGCCATTTAAAACTTGGAAGTATAAATATTAAAAGTTAAATTTGAATACTGATTTGTTTATAAAGGTTGAATGTAAAAGTAATTAAGATATATATAAGCTAAAATCTATTGATAAATGTAATAAATGTTTTTACTTAGCTGACATAAGAAGAACTGTACTAGCAAATATGAAATAGTAGACATTAAGAGAAAAAGAGACAACGTATTTGATGTTGAAACAAGAGAAATTCTGGTTACTAAATTTAAGACATTTGGAAATTATTAGAAAATAAGAATGTTATACTATATTATTAATTAGATGATGTAGAATGGTGAGAAATAGAATATATTCAAATAGGTAAGACATGTATCCAGAATATTAGACTTTGTGATGAATTGTGATAAAGGGAACTCTGGTTACTTAAAACTTGGAAATTATAAATATTAAATGTTAAATTTAAATATTAATGGGAAACTAAAAATTGGGAAAAATTAATTAGGACATTGATTGTCTATAAAGACCGAATGTCGTAAGATAAGATAAGATAAGATAAGGTAAGGTAAGGTAAGGTAAGGTAAGGTAAGGTAAGGTAAGGTGAGAAATGAGAGATGAGAGGCAAGATGAGGTAAGGTAAGGTAAGATAAGGAAAGGAAAGGAAAGGCGAGATAAGACAAGGTGAGACAAGACAAGAAAATATAAGAATAAGACAAGGTAAAACAAGACAAGACAAGATAAGATGTAACAAAGAAAAAAGGATGTGTAGCGTCCTAGACTATAGAACTATAGAAGCAGCATTTATATGCTATATCCTGGATAGAAGGAAATAAACTATGGGGAATAATAATAATAATAATAATAATAATAATAATAATAATAATAATAATAAAATCTGGGCAATCAATTCTGATCCCCTTTAAATCAAATATCTACCATTATCTAACCCATTTTCTACCATGAGTCAATCTCCATTTGACCTATTAAAAAGAAACACCTAGGGACAGTCTTTTCACTACAGGTAGAGATATAGCCTTTTTTCGCTTATAGGAGAATACCCCAAACTGGTACCAACCCCACTGTCCTAAGTGTGACCGAGTCTCTTGCCAGTTTTCCCAGGGCATTGTCTAGGTCAGTGAAATGAAGACCCTAAGTTTCATCCAATCTTGTAATAACCCATTGTGATGTGATTAGTCAACTGGCACAAATCACCAAGGTATCACAGGGCTGGGTTAAGTTTCTATAACTGGCTAGAAGAAAATCCTCTGTGGATCATCTGTCATAGGCAGCAAAGCAGTGGTGACATGTAGCAAATTTTAAAGGTCCACTTCATTGATATTCTATTCTATTTTTTGCTGTTGTTATAGTTACCCCTCTGCTTTGGGAGGAATGAACATTTGGGTGCGTGTCTCCTACTCATTGATTCTTGACCCTTCGTTATGTTGTCTGCTTCCCACCCATGAACTGTAAACTACAGGAGATGATATTGATATGTGGGATCAGTGGACTAGGTTGATCCTTCACTGAGAACAGCTTGTGAATACAATGGATTACACAGAGGTACATTTAATGTTATTCTTAATAGCAAGCTGGAGTGATAAGTGCAGGAGAATGTATAGCAAACAGAATATTTTTTTAAAAAAGAACAGTACCAGTGTGCACAACAGAATCCCATGTTTTGCAGAAAAGAATATACTCTAATTGCTCCCACTCGTTTCAAGTTAGTAGCAGGCTAGTCATAGCCTCATACACTGATAGGGATAGGATTTTTTTTGAACCTTTGCATTCTACAGAAATAGGCAGCATTGTCTGTTGGAGGAGATCCAGAACCTGTGGTCTAGAACCTAGATGGTTTTTGTAGATGAGAACTATCAGAGACTAGACAAAGAGATGGGTGCAGGAGGGTTGAATGCTTCCTCAAGGGAGGTAGTGACACTGTCAGCCTTGAAAGATGTAGTGGTGGCATATCTGTCTCAAAAGGCCATGCCTCTATACAGCAAACAGTAAGTTATTGGATTGTTCAACCTCCTCTTTTGGGAAATGTTGGTTGAGGAAATGATGAAGCATTAACTGCCAATGGTCCTGAATGATAAGATTCGGATTATCATGTGAGACAGAAAATACAGTCATTCTTATGATATAAGAGTTTTGAGCTAGCCCACTTCAGGGAAGAGTGATTTTTAGCACACTCTCGCAACATCCTACTCCAGTAGGTAGGACTTGACAAGCTCCTAAATTACTGAACAGAGACCCAGTCACTTTCTCCCACATAGAAGGAAAAACCATAAACTTTGAATTGGCCATTTAGGTTCTTGAGCCTAATCTGTTACTCAGTTCAAAAATTCAGATTAAAGAATCCCTGCCTAGCCTTTGTCTGAACACACTTGGGAAAGGAAACCCACCACTTCTTTGATTAATGGAAAGCCAATGGCTCACAGCCCTATTTCTCAACTTTGGCAAATTTAAGATGTATGGACTTCAACTCCCAGAATTCCACCACCTAGGATGTTGACTTCAGGAATTATGGGAGTTGAAGTCCACACATCTAAAAATTTCCAAGGTTGAAAAAACTGTCCCAAAATAACCTAGAATTTGGGAGGGGGGAATCCTTCCAAAGCAAAGGATTCCCCCCCAAATGCTTATCCAAGATTGTTTCAGATTCTAAGAAACAGTAGTACAAGGCTGAAAAAAATGCTAAATTCTGCAGTGCAGTACTACCACAGGCAGATTATAACACAGAAGCCCTCAAAGGTAATTGCTCAACAGGCAGATTATATGCAAGATTCAGAGAGCTGTGGGTGGGTGTTAAAAATCAAGGCAGAAACAGCACAAAATTGAATAGGCTGAAAGAAACTTCAGAAATAAATCGGTCCCTTTCCTCATAGGAAACTGGGTTTTGTCATCTGGACTTCTTTAAATTATCCCCACCCCCCAGTGTCTTCCAACCCTCTGGAATTTCCAGTTGAAAACAATGGCTTCCTTTAGAGAAAGTCCAAGCAGTTACCCCTTTAGAAATGTGTGATTGAATAGTTAGGCATAATTGGACACTTTGAGCAGAAATAGTTCCTTTCTGAACTGTGAAACCTACTATGAAGCAACAAAGCTTCCTTGTCCAAATTCATGGTTCTTAATCAGGAATTGCTTTGTGTTTTGGCAATACAAAGATGGGGAAAGTAGGAAAAATCTGCTTATAACAGTTTTGCCCAATTTGATGTTCTATTGATATAATGGACTACAACATCTCATTACACAATACCATTTTCTGTGTGGCATGGGAATAAGACTTCTAATCCAATATACTGGTTTGTTGATGAAAGAAAAAAGTAGACTTCAGACATGTAGCTGCTTTGTTTCTATTATCAAAGATGATAATATTATTCACATGTTTATATAGCCCATATACTGCATGAATGCTGATATATAAAAGTAACAAAAATATTTTTGTTAGGACTCCAGGAACGCTATTGCAAGAGGGCAGTTGCTCAGTATAGGCATCTAATTAAAATACATCCTCCCCCCCAAAAGAATGAATAGCCATCTCCAGTTAAATATATACAGTAAAAGGGAGCTCTCAATCTCTCTAGTATTATCTAACAATTGCTGTTAGCATTCATCCACAATCTTTCACCCTATAAGATAAGAAAATTATTCCTCATCTTGCTCTCTCAGAATAAAGCAAACACTTCATATATTTGTGTCTATGGTCATGAAAATTAGAATTCTAAGATTTAAGTAACCAAAATTTGCCAGTCCCTATACTACATTGCATAGTACACATACAAAAGCATATTGTATGCATATTAGAGTCCAAACTACTAATTTCAAAATTAAACAGACTTTTAAGGGATATGAAGTAACAGGAGGAGAATAACTACTATGTTCTTTGCTGAGAAGATCAATTCTCAACCTGCAACGATTCATAATTGAAATCTATAATAAGGTTATAGTAGCATAACTATTTTGAATATGGGATAGCAGATTATGCATTTTTTTCATTTGATAGTTTTTGTATGATTACTGTATGACAGTGTGGTTTCTTTACAAGTGAGATCATTTATGAGAAATGTCTCAACTGTTTCCTGAAAAAAACTACAGGAAGACTTAACTCATTCAGTCACTGAAGGGACACTTATCACTTCTAATGTTTGAATTTAATATTTTTTTTATCTTGCCATTGTTTATGGTGTAGAATAACGTGTGGCCTATTCAGCAAACTATAGTTTACAGTAATACTTTGTGTGAATAAAGCTTTTATCTGAAAAATTATTAGTAAAAAAATCTTGTCAAGTTTGCCCCAAACTGCAGCAACCAGATACAACAGCCAATCATCATGCAGTCAGTTTTCTAGGACAAAACCTTCTGACTCAGATACTATAACTAAAGCTGCTTTCATACTTAGGATTCTTAATAATGTTAATAAAAATGCATTGTGGACTTGTGCTGCCATTTCTTTTTTTATTGATTTTAGGGGTAAGAAAATATAAGAAGGTAACCAATGAAAGACATGATTTTCTGGCATAATGTATAAAAACAATGTAGTCTGCAAGCACTCTAAAAGTAGTGTTGAAATAAAAATGATGAAGTAGGTTGAGCATATTCAAGGGATGTACAGAAATGAGGAGAAGGATGCCACTGTCAATTAGAGTTAAAAGATAAATTCTTCCCTTTATTTAGAAAGCTAATGTGTCAGGTGCTTAGAAGCAGGACCATATGTTATGTTGCAGGCAAGAAGATTTACTGCTATGTACAAGAATCTAGTCAACTAATGTTCAATGTTAAATTGGCAGTAGATAAGGGTCAAAGGGAATTCAAGAAGGGTTGGATTTAGAATGTTAGTGGGAATGTAATCACTCCAAGCTTATGACTCACTTAACTCTGCTCTCCCCCTAAGCTCTGCCTGTTGTTCTCCTAAATAACCATTTCTGAGTAACTGAGTGGGAGCCTTATCGGGTAATACAGTACTGAAAGGATAATTCACATTTTTTCAGGATTATTATTATCTCCAATAATGCAACTGGTTAGATGTAGTCTACGCAGCACTGAAATAACCAGCTGGAATTTTTGTACAAAAAATAGCACTATGGTCATAATTGAAAGAGAAGCATTATATCAATTCTACCAAATAAAAGCTCTCAAATAATTACTTCATCCCATATTGTAGTGTAGTGGGGCTGGCTGAAAGGCTTTGCAGGAGCCTGCCCAGGGAGAGGGAAGTTCGGACAACTGTTGCTGATTTTGGGCGCGGTGGGCATGGATCGGGTGGAAGGAAAAAAGAAGAAGAAAGAAAGGGGGTGGGGTGGTTGCTGTTGCTGTTGTCGGAGAGAGACCAGGTGAAGTTGAAGAGGAATTTGAGGTTTTAGCTGATCCCTTTCTGTGAAGGAGAGGGAAGGAGAGAGTGAGAGAGAGTGAGAAGGTGGAATTTTACTGCTTTCTTTTTCAGGGGGGGATATCCTGAGCAGAGGCAAGAGAGAGCGGGAGGAGAGAGAAAGTTGCTGGGGTTGCTAAATTCAGATTTTAACAATCAAGGAAAGGGGGGAGGGGGTTTGACACCGACAAGACCTGAGACTGTGAACAACGACAGAAAAGAAGGAGAGGCTGGTCGTTACTGCTTTGGAGACTGGCAGCCATCCGAACTTGGATTATTGTTACTTGTGCAAGTTATAGATATTGTGGGGAGTTGCCCTTGCGGGGTGAGCTATTACTGCAGAATGCTGATTACCTTTGTTCATGTTCCTATCGCTGCCTGGAGCCAGGGTTTTCCCCACCCCACTTGTTTCCAAATGGTCGCTGTGAAATCATTGAGTATTGCTGCTATGACTGCCTGAGGCTGTTAAACACTGTCACACATTGACTATCGGGGCTAGGGGCTGGTCATCTTTGTTCCTGAAAGCCCCCCCTCCTTTGACGACGAGAGTCTGCCACCTCCTCACTTCGTGTGAGCTTCTGCTAGAAAAGACACTTTACTAACACCTTGAGAGCACAGCTGCAGAGCGCAATGAAGGGGAGCAAGGCTGGGAGGGCCTGGGCTTTGGCGGCCTCTGAGGAGGTAATGCTACAGTAGCAAATCTAAGAATTTCTTGTAAATGACAGAAATTTTTGTCATCCATTCAATTTTCCGATGTAAATCAACCATTTATCTATTACTCACACTACATGTGTTTTCTTCCTACTCCATTTTAAGTATATAGCATTAATATAATAGTTTGGTGTGTGTTTTGTGAGATGAACGATAACATATAACATATATTAGAATCTCAAAACTTGAAACATGACTAAATAGTGACTTTTCACAAGGCTGGCCTTATTACCAGCTATTGCTAAAGAAATGAAATTCAGCTATGATACACAGAGAGTTAAAAATGAATCATTTGAAGAAAAACAGCACTGAAAATAGATTCTGAAAAGCCTGCATTTTATGACACTGAGCTGTTTCTCTCCCACACAAGCATATAATACAAGGCCCATTCAGTGCTATTCATTCCAAGTGTAAAGGTGAGATGAAACTTACAGAAGATCTTCATTTTTTAAACTCTAGACTGAAATATGCAATCTTAAGTAACTCACATGTTTAGATAATTAGCACTTTTTACCCACTATTTAACGTTTATTTTTGCCAAGGTAATCCCATTCCCCACCAATGACAACTTCCAAACTTGTTCCTTCTTAGTCATAATAGCAAATTTTTTAGATGACTCATGCTAGCATTATAGATGCTTTAAAAATGAAGATTAGTTATCAAAAACATATTATCTCTTGAAAAAACCCATGTTTTAAAATCAGAACTACAGTATTCACCACAGTCTTCTACTTTGTCCCTCTGCATCCAAGACTAATCTAGATACACATATTTTTGTAAATAGGCAATATCAATAAGTATCAAGGTCTATTTGAGTTAAGATAGACAGGAACAAGAATTTATCATGACTTTGGAGACTGAGAAAGTCTTTTATTAATGATATCCACTAACATAAATGTTTACTCTGTAAATTGTACAGAATGTTGTAATGTTTATTCATTTAGATCGCACCTTTTTATATCTTTTGATTCTTTTCCTTTTCTGTTTTTTCTCTAAAATATCCAGTAATATACATGCATGCATATGTATGCATACAACATATAATAAATTACAAAATCAGGATTGAACTGGGGAGCATGAAAAGAGGATGAGAATACCATGAATCAGCCTAAATGATCCATGCATCAAATCCAGCCTATTCAGAGAGATGTGTATTTAGATCCTCCTTTTCCTCAGCATCACATGAAGCCTATGAACTGTTGCCAATAGAATTTCCTGGTGTGTGTGTGTGTGTGTGTGTGTGTGTGTGTGTGTGTGTGTGTGTGTGTATTAACCCTATAGAAGAACAGGTTGAAGTGGTCTAAAAAGTTCACAGGAAAAGAAACTGTGGTTGGAATTGGAGAGTTGCCAATCTCTTTGGAGTCTACTCTAGATCATGAGTAGATTGGAAATTCCTGGTCAATTACCTTGCCTATATGTTTTCAATATTCACATTCTTACTATAGTACCAGGTTGTGTATTGTGCAGCAAAAATTCTTATCTGGCAAAGGGTAAGCCACATTGTTTTCAGCAGAATTTATCACATAGTGCATTTTTAGGAGTTGCTCTTATTTTCAGTTATATTTTTAAAATATCTTTAAACAGGTGTCCAGAAGAACATTTTCAAAAAGCCACAAGTTTGGGTTTATGAAACTGCTGAGTTGTATTTCCCATTTTTCTTTCCCAACCAGTCTATTTATGAAAAGATTTTACCATGTTTACGCCATCTCTCAATTTCCCAAAAGAGTCAATAGTGCCTTAGGTCTTCATCCCACCCCAGTATTATCTAACACTTAATGTCATCTCCTAGAAATGATTGATACAATTGCCAACTGGGGAATTGGCTTGAGGCAAGGGATGGATCATGGAAAATGCAAAAATAAGAGAAATAAAAATAAGATAAGTCTCTTTTTTAAATTGGGATTGTTTGGGGGGGGGGTTGGTTTTTTTCCCCCCCATCACAGTTGTTCTCTTTCCCTCTCTGGTATTGTTTTCTATCACTTTCCTCCTCCTCATGCAGTAAGCTGCTAGAGAGGGCAAATTGCTCATGCTGCAGTTTAAATTTATTACTTTCAAAACAGTTTTAAATTAGGCCATGAAGCACATAAATTAAGCTGAAAGACATACAGTATGCTATGTTAGAGACTCAAGTTCTCCATTCGTTTTACTGAAATCCACTTAAATAGTATTGGCAGGTGTTTATTTGAAACTTGTTCATGTAAAATCTGTTGTAAACTACTTCTATTTTTATTGTATTAGTAATTCTTGTCTGTGCTCAACTGAAAAAAGGACTATTGAATCTGAAGTTGACTCCTGGAAAGATTCTAGAGCAGATGAAGAGGAGATCAATTTTGTAAACATTTTGAAATAAAATGTGGCAGTTAGTAGAAGCCAGCATGGATTAGTCGACAAAAAGGTTTTCCAGATTTATAAAGTCCCAAGGCTTCATACAGAAGTTACATACTGTAAGTTAGGAAAGAAGGCTGAACTAGGAGTTCTCATACTGGAAAAGCCAGAGTCAATCTCTCTTTTCCCATTAACGCCAACTGGAACTGACCATCTTTGAAAGAACAGAATCAATGTAAGCTATCTCCAGTTTTGCAGATGGTTTACAAAAATAATATGGTTGATTGTATTGACAACCACTTAAAGGTGTAACCCAGAAGAGCTATGCTGTCTCCATCTAGGTCCCTTCATAGGTCAACCATAAGAGCGATCAAGGCAATTTGTGACTGATACCCAGGCCTGACATCAACCTGACAGGAATCTAGATAATTTGTTTTGTAGAGCATTTGTAACTAGTGTATGAAATGATTTTATCCAGAATCTTATCCAAAAAAAGGAAAAGTTGGGAATGGGGCAGAAGTTAACTAATATTGCTGGAACTAGGAAATTCATTCAGAATTCAAAACCTCCTTCCTATAACTCCCAGTCTCTTTCCTGGAAGCTTGAATGAGCCAGGAAGGACAGTTATCCAACCCTTAAGCAACAGAATTATATTTAAAGAGAACTTTGTCCATCTCCTTAGTGTCCATAGGCTCAGATGAACTCCATGTGACCTCATAAGATGCCACCCTGGGCAATTAATCAGAAACTGCACAAGAGGTACTAAGCTCTGAATGAATATCAATGGTTCTATTTTTAAATACATTGTAAAAAGGTCATTCCCCAGGAAGATTTTTTTTCTGTTAAACAGGGCCACCAGAAGGCATTCCAAAGATGCTGTAAGGGCAAAAAATGTATAGTTGCTTCATTATTCTCATTCTTATTGGAATGGTCTCCTATTCATGCTTATGTTTGTGCGGTCATGGCCCCATCAGATTCCAGTTTGGAGGAACTGGAGGAGGAGGAGGAGTTGAAACCATGACCTTCCGATGGGGATAGCACATCTCCCCTGGAATGTTTGGAGAGGCCATGGGCTGAGGATGATGTTGTCCCAGGCCCCTCAGACTTTGGGGGAGGTGGTCAACCAGATGGGGAACTGCCTGCCCTCACAGACATGGGGAAGATTGGCTGCAGAAAGGCAGAAAATCCCCTCTGATGAGAAATAGCAGCCCACCTATTTGATCTGAGGAGGTCTGCGAGGCTGCTCAGGAGCAGGTTGCCCCGCCCCTCCTCACAAGGAACACCTGGCTTGAGTTGATTTAAGCGAAGGCCAGGGGAGATTGTTGGGAACAATTGTTTGCTTTGGCATGCACTCTCCTGCCCTTGGAAAAACAGCCTTGACTCGTGTTTCTGCCTGTGCCTTGTCTTGTACTTTTGCCTTGTGGACTTGCCTTTGACTTGTGGACTTGCCTTGTCCTGTGGACTTGCCTTGCCCTCTGGACCTTGACTTTGGACCTTGTCCCGTGAGCTTGCACCTTGTCTTTGGACTTCCTCTCTGTCTTTGTGAATCAGTTTTGTTGCTTACTGGCTTTTGTTTATAGGATTGGGTGGCTGCCTTCAGGGAAGTTTGGGGTGGAGCCTTGCTGGCCATTGTACGGATGTTTGTTGTGCAATTTAACAGAACAATAAAGGATTCTATTGCAGCCTGCCTCTGCCTAGGTGACCTGGGTTATAACATGTGTCCAGATTTACCACTGTAAGTATGATCTTATGTCCTGACAGAATTTAAAGCTTTTTTTTTTTTTTTTAAAATAAGTCAAGCCTGAATATAAGACAACAAGAATCACTGAAAAATGTTGGGATTTGAAGGCTTTACTGTTTCACTTTAAAATTTCTGATGTTTATATTCAATCAACAATGGGCTAAAAATATCCAGCATGATTATTTGCTCAGTGTCATATCAGATGACTAATGCTTACTGTGACCTGTTAATCTATGTAATTTCCCCACTATAACAGTCACGTCCCTGACATAGCTGTGGCCCACTGTTCATCCTCACAGGAGGAGATAAAAAGAATGTGTTTCTTCTATACAAATGATAAGACAAAAATCTTTAGATTTGCAGTTTTTACTCACTTTTTCCAACATTTCCATAACTTGCTCATCAAGAACACACTTAAGCAAAAAATGTCCAGATATTGTAATTATCTTTTTTTAAAATCCCAGATAGTAGATTGTTTATTTCTAAAGCATCACATGCTTCATGTCCATCTTACAGCATAATATTAGAGATATTGCCAGTAAAGGTCTGCTGTGATCTACTTATAAAAAATCCCCAATACTGTTGAATCCATTAAAAAAA
The DNA here is from genome assembly GCF_016545835.1 of Crotalus tigris. Lineage (NCBI taxonomy): Eukaryota > Metazoa > Chordata > Lepidosauria > Squamata > Viperidae > Crotalus > Crotalus tigris. Next base: position 604,301 of record NW_024100491.1, read on the forward strand.
GGGAAGAACAGCCTTATTGCATTAGTCCATAGAATCCTTTATTATCTGTCACATGTGACTAACCAAATGCATACTGGAAGTTATTAAACACAGACATATAGGTGATAACATTGTTAAACTATTTCTGACAGCTGCTAGTAATTAAAGCATGTTGGCTATAAATCATTAGCCACTAATACTTATGTTCTTCATTAATTGGTCTAGCTCTCTTTAAGCCATCTCAAATATATGATATGAAATTTTGTAGTTTTACTGGACAATGTGTAAAAATATCTGATAAAGAGCAGAATATATACAAACAAAATAATGTGCAACCAAAGTAAAGTGTGAAGAGTACCAAGAAAGATAGATATTGTATCCTTTATCTATATCATCTATCTATGCTCTGCATTCATGGACCATACCTATTGGCCTGGTTTCTACAAGACATTCAACATGGTTACTGAATTAGCCCATTTTGTAGGTTTGCATTTTGTAATGAATAAGCTAAGCCAATTTGATGGGTTTCCACAACCTACCCAAGATTATAACTAAACAAGTTGAGGATGTTATGTACATACAATTAGCTAAATCATAACTCAAACAACTAGTTTTAAATGAGCCATTAAATGTTTTGTAAAACAAGTCCTTCTCTTTCTATTAACATTTTGCAATGAAAGAAGGCCTATTGAATAGAGTAGTACTTACTTTTAAGTATATACATCTAGTCAGTCACTGAAATTTGTACAAATTTAATTCTGGAATAGTAGCAGTTTCAAATTGCTCAATTTTTTTTCATTCTATAAAGAATGACCTTTATCTTGTCCATTCCAACTTATTATTTTCCTTTGAAGGACTAGTTGGTTAAAAACAATGAATCATGCCAACCAATTTATTACATTTTTATATTGTCCAGTAAGAACATTTTCAGTTAAATGCCTGGTGAAATATGTGTTGAAGATACAAAGAAAATGCAATTTTCTAGTATGGCTGTGAAAGAAATCAGAAAAATCAATGAGCTACTTTGAAAGTACCTAAAGCTACCACTCTAACTAGAAAAGGATTTATAGTACAATCAAAATTAAGTTTACATAGAAATATGTCTGCAATTTACCTGCACTGTCAAGAAGTCAGGTTACATATTATTTTCCAGGCCTTTAATTGGTTTAAAAAAGGTATGTGAATTTATTGATAATGCTGCAGTCTCTAGCAGTACCCACTCTCTTCAGTTTTTTCAATTTCCCTTGACACACACAAGTTTAACATACATGGTTGCAATTATTATATTAAGATATATTTAAGAACACTAGTTAATTGTTCAGTTTCTATGGACAACTAGATTATTTCAAAGGTTAAGGTTCTTAAGGTTCTTAAGATTATAAAACCATGCCAAATTCTATCCTGATTTTATAAATTTATAAGTTATCCAAATTCAGCTAGTAAGAAATGTTAAATATGACTCAGAAATCAGAAATAATCCAAAGCACGGAGGAAACTTGTGATGCTATCAAAAGAGACTCAGCCAGATGATAAACTGGGCTGTTTGCTGGTCTGATATTGTTGCAAAAGAAGAGCAGCCACCAGCCTCACCCTTCACATCTTTAGCAATAGTTTTGCACAGCTGGGTCTTCCCATGGATATTGTTATATTCTTCCAGCTGGCCAATGACAAGGAATTAAAAGTTGCCTGCAGCAGCCTTCAATTTTCCCACCTATCACTTTAATCAGTATTTGCTTTTAATTTTTTTCCCAAAAAATGGTTAAAATAAAAACAGCAACCATCTATGTTACAGAAGAAGCGAGTGGGTGAGTAGATGACAAGGTCCTAGAGCACCTCGGCTATAGGAGGAAGAAGGAAATATTCTTAGAAGAAAGATGAAGTAGGAATCATAGAAAATGACTTACCTTGCCCAGTAGCTCTAGAAGAAATGGAAAAAAAAATGTCTTCACAAATATCCTCTGAAACAAAAGTTAAGCTAATCTACTATAGATTCCTGAAACTCACTTAATCATTTAACTATGACAATCATTTGGACAATCATTTAAATATGAGCCAGCAGTGTGCTGCAACTGCCAAAAAAGCCAACACAGTGCTAGGCTGCATTAACAGAGGGATAGAATCAAGATCATGCAAAGTATTAATACCACTCTACAATGCCTTGGTAAGACCCCTGGAATACTGCATCAGTTTTGTCACCATGATTATAAAAAAGATGTTTGAGACTCTAGAAGGACGTACAGAGAAGAGCACAAAGAGAGACTGGAGGCGACAAACTATAAGGAACGGTTCTGGGAATTGGGTATGTCGAGTGAGGGGGAGAGATGATAGCATGGGGACATGAGGGGGAACATTGATAGCAGGTCCAATATCTCAGGGGCTGCCACAAAGAAGAGGGTAGTCCAAGCTATTCTCCAAAGCGGCATAAGGCAGGACAAGAAGCAATGGCTGGAAATAATCAGGAGAGGAAGCAACCTAGAACGAAGGAGAAACTTCCTGACAGTGAGAACAATGTAACCAGGGAACAAACCGCCTCCAGAAGCGAGTTGAATGCTCAAACAGTGGAGTTTTTAAGAAGAAAACTGGACAGCCATTGTCCGAATGAGTATAGGGTTAAACTGCCGAGCAGGGGGGTTGGACTGATTGACCTCCAAGGTCCCTTCCAATATTATTATTATTATTATTATTATTACTATTATTATTATTATTATTATTATTATTATTATTATTATTATTATTATTATTATTATTATTATTATTATTATTATCTTCATCATCAACATCAGGACACAGGGGACCAGCACTGATCTTTGAGTGGCCCATATGAAAAGGACCCAAGATACAAATGAGTACCGGTATCTTAGGTATAAAAGTGATTAAGTTCTCCTGTGTGGTAGCAGAAGGAAGAACAATAGTTCACAACCAAACTGTACACCAAATGTTATATGTACATTTTTAAAACATAGAAATGAATTAAATATTTTCAATGTTTTTTCAGGATGAGAACCACACTTTATTTTCAAGAAATATGATAGTAGCAAGACTCAGAAATGTAGGCGTGGCTAGGACAAAAAAATGGGCAAGATTCCAGGAAAACATACCATTAACTCCCTGAAAATCTGAAGCATTGTGCCCCCCCAAAAAATCTGAATATCTTTAAAAGATATTAAAACTAATGTTAGCAGCACAATGAATCATTTATTGCTGAACTTCAGTGGTAATCTAAATTTTAGCAAGAATTAAGGAAGAGGTTCAGGAATCATGGAAGATTATTGGGGGGAGGGATGGGTATGACCTGTGGACCATGGGCTATACAATAAATGTGTTAGGCCAAATACCAAGAAAGATATAAAGAGTTTCTTTAAGCAGTTTCCTTTATTGTTACGCAACTATAGACAAAAATCCTGCCTGACTAAAGCAAACTATGTACATCATTAAAGATACAGTTTGATAGCTTCTAGGGAGGAACTGCTTGACCC